>NC_091830.1:68772595-69403309 GCF_038994185.2 Dermacentor albipictus
GCCCTTTAGCTCGGACGCTCGCGATTAAGCATCGGATTCTCACTGGCGATGCTACTCCTATTCACCGACGGCCGTATCGAGTTTCTGCGTCGGAACGCCGAGTAATTCGAAGTGAAGTGAACAAAATGCTAGATAAAAACATCATTGAGCCTTCATCGAGTCCCTGGGCGTCACCTGTGGTGTTGGTTAAGAAGAAGGATGGCACGTGGCGCTTCTGTGTAGGCTACCGCATTGTGAACAACATTACTAAGAAGGACGCCTGCCCGCTCCCACGTATAGACGACGCCCTTGACTGCCTCCACGGTCCCAGCTATTTCTCTTCCATTGATCTTCGTTCTGGATACTGGCAGATTGCTTTTGACGATATGGACAGAGAAAAGAACCGCGTTCATCACACTTGATGGCCTATACCAATTTAAAGTAATGCTGTTTGGATTATGCAACGCCCCTGACACCTTTGAGCGTATGATGGACTCCTTGCTCCGAGATTTCAAATGGTCCACATGTCTCTGCTACCTCGACGACGTCATCGTCTTCTCGCCCACGTTCGACACTCACCTTGAGCGTCTAACAGCTATATTTGATGTATTTCGAAAGGCGAAGCTGCAACTTAACTCGTCCAAATGTAATTTCGGCTGCCGCCAAAAACTCATTGACCCTTCCGGAGTACAACCTGATCCCGACAAAACTCGCGCTGTCCGAGACTTTCCGGTTCCGAAGACAGCCGCAGACGTTTGAAGTTTTGTAGGGCTATGCTCGTACTTTCGTCGTTTTGTTCAAGATTTTGCGGCAATTGCTAGACCCCTCACTAATCTTTTGAAGAAAGGCGTACAATTCTCGTGGGGTACTGCAGAAGCCGCCGCCTTCTCTCGTCTCGTCACTCTTCTCTCCTCACCGCCCATTCTCGCCCACTTCGACCCTGATGCCCCTACAGAATTGTGCACAGATACCAGAGGTCATGGCGTAGGTGCCGTCTTAGCCAAGCGTCAGCGTGGCCAGGATCGCGTTATTGCTTATGCGAGCCGCCTCCTCACACCATCGGAGCGCAACTATTCCATTACGGAACGAGAATGCCTTGCTGTAGTGTGGGTGGTTGCGAAGTTCCGTCCTTACCTTTACGGTCGCCCTTTTTCCGTAGTCACTGACCATCATGCTCTCTGCTGGCTTAGAACGACAGAAAGCTGAGCCAGTTGGTAGGGATTCATAATGCAAAATTCATAATTCATAATGCTGGCTCTCACCGCTAAGAGATCCTACAGGCCGGCTTGGTCGATGGGTTTTGAGGCTACAAGAATTTTCATATTCCGTGGTGTACAAGTCTGGCCGCCTGCACCAAGACGCTGACAGCTTGTCGCGTTACCCTGTTACCGACTCTGACTCCTCCAATATTGCCAGTGCTTCTTGCGTATTCTCTATATCACAGCTGCATCATTTCCCCGACGAGCAACGCCGTGATAGCTACATCAGAGCACTCATCGACCGTGTTGAACACTCTCCGACCGATGCTGCTCTACGTCTCTTCGTCCTCCGCGACGGTACCCTGTACCGTCGTAACCTTCATCCGGATGGCTCTGAGTTACTACTTGTAATACCTAAACACCTGCGCTGCACCGTTCTAGAAGAGCTTCATGACGCAGCAACGGCAGGACATCTCGGCGTATCTCGAAGCTATGACCGTGTACGTCGCCGTTGTTCCTGGCCAGCTCTTGCCCGTTCCGTACGACGTTACGGCGCCGCTTGTGAACTTTGCCAACGACGCAAGAAGCCTTCCCAGCTCACTGCTGGTTACCTGCAGCCACTCGACATCCCTGCCGAGCCCTTCCATACCGAACCCACAACCTTCGCATTTCGCGAAATGCGAAGGTTGTGGGTTCGGTTCCCACCTGCGGCAAGTTGTTTTTTCATCCCCTTTAATTTCCATTAATTTAGCGTTTATTTCATTTATTAAGCACAAGTAATTTCCCCTATGTTGTTCTTGGTGTCAGTGTTTGTTGGCTTCTTATGATATGACTAATAAAAATCGGGCCCCTCGGTTAACCACCTTTCTTCTCGTTTATTACAGAACGAGGGTCTCGAATCCGGCAACATTGATGCCTTCAGGTAGCATGTGTGGGTTTATTGGCCAGTTGCCTTCACCCAAAAAGATCACGCTCTCGTTACGCCTGCGGCAAAAAGGACATTCCACGTCCGCCGCCAAGGTCTGTGAGTGGTGGCGCTGGCTAACACTCCCGGTGTTCTGCTAAGGCACATAAATACCCAAGAAAAGTGGATGGGGAAACGGCGCCGCGGTAGCTCAATTGGTAGAGCATCGCACGCGAAGGTTGTGGGTTCGGTTCCTACCTCCGGCAAGTTGTTTTAGAGCGCAGCTCTTTGGCGTCCGTTCCTGGGTTTCGCGTCGTCGTCGGCGTTGTCGTCGGCCTCGTAACCAGCTCCGCCCCCCTTTCATCCCCCCAGCGCTAGCAGCGACCGACTGATACCGCTGGATGCCGCTGACGCCGCTAGAGAGTCAAGATAACGTGACTGCATAGAACACCGTCGCCGCCATGCAGAAAGAGGAGGAAAGGGTCCCCCCCCCCTGTTCTTGTGTGGCGGATAGGGTGCTCTTCAGTTGCCGACGCGCCGGTTATTTCACGTAGGCCCCGGCACGTCGACGAATACGTGACCACCTTCCCACGGCTAGACCTGGTTCTTAGCGCTGCGGAAGCGAGGGTATCATATTGTTTGTGTCGGCATCGGCGGCGTTGTCCCTGAAACCAACTCCGCAGCTGGGGTTGACTCACTATCGGCGTCAGCGGCATCAGTCAGTCGCTGCTATCTCTTCCCTCCTCCCTTTATCGTGTTGTCCGCTTGCTGCGCGCGCTTCTGCCCCCATCGTTTGCCGCTGGGTGTACACGCCGCCCCCCTCCCCCCTCTTCCTGCGAGTCTCCGGTTGTCAAAGCGCCGGCTCGAACTTAATTCCTTTCTTCGCTCCTCCTCCAATGCAACCCCTGTGCGGTGGCAATCAGAGAGCCAGATCGGTGGCGGCGGATCTGTATATGTGCACCGCCCGAGCCGAAATTTCCGCTGCCGTTCGCCCTGTGCGGTGGCAATCAGAGAGCCAGATCGGTAATCTTTGCCTCAATCTATCGAAAAGGTGAAACAGCTTATTTGCTGCGCTCAAATTTCGCATTAGGAAGTAACGTAATCGTCGGTAATTTTTTTCATCCACTTTAATTTCCATTCATTTAGCATTTATTTATTTCATTTATGAAGCACAAGTAATTTCTCCTATGTTGTCCTCGGCGTGAGTGTTTGTTAGCTTCTTATGATATGACCCATGAATGTCTGTCATTTTCGCCATACCGCTGCCACTGTACGGATGACACGGCCTATAGGCAGGCAAATGGCTGCCTTTAGCGATGTCAGCAAAGACAATTTCAATATTATCCTAAATAAATCAATAAAGAAATAAATAAAGTTATCCTGCCCCATGTGAACCGTATGTGGACGAACTCATCAAGTGACGAAGCTGGAAATGCCGATATGGCGCAACGATGGTGATCATAATTGAGTCAACGGTTACGATGGTTTGAGTGTATCGCTGCAGTATAAGTTCACTGCGAGACAAATTACGTCACGGCTAAGCATAAAGTTTTTATTGCAAGCTCTGAAGCAATTCATAAGGCACCAATGTGTGTTTTGTCATGGTTTTCTTGTTTTCGTTTTTTTTGCAATTATCTGCACTGGAGGTTGTGTACGCCTTTATGGGGAAATAAACGAGTTCGGATATTTCTCTTCCCGCATAGGACTCCCTTATGAAACGTCTTTTTTTTGTCGCGTGTCACCGCGCACGCGTAAACACCTTTCCGCTAAGTGCCCCATTGTCAAAAGGCCCCTGGAATGCAGGCCACGGGTGTAAGGCAAGTTGGCGTACGCTCCTCCGAATCGGCTCTGCCGGAGCCCGGTTGCAGCATTCTGGCTTCCGCTGCTTGCACACACTGGTCTGAGCAGAACGAACTGTGTATGGTTCGCAAGCAAGCCAGATCTGTGTGATCCTCTCAATCGGCGATGGCAAACGGCGGCGTTTTTTACTGCATCTGCACGGAGATTCGAGGCGCGTCTGTGCCGTAGGCGTCGGCGTCGTTGTGATGCCCCGCCATCCACAGCAAATGCGCCATTCGCTCGCGGAGGGTTTTTAAGAGGGTCTCCGGAGACGCGCAGCGCGTTTGGCTGCAGAATAGACGAAGCGACGGGAACGCAAGGTCAACGCTCCGTTTCGTCGGCTCGGTGGTGGAGCCTTCCCAAGAAGGCATGCGTTCATGCCTTTCGCTGGTGGCACGAACGCTGCGCGCAATTAGCATAAACGCAAAAGCATTCTCTCTGACCTGCATCGTGTACGCGCTGGCCTGAGTGGAATATCCAATAAACGTCGAACTTTATTCAATATTTCATTGAGCACACACAATAGCGCCGGCGGTTTGCCGTCTTTATCATCTCGTGCACTATCGAGATGTGACGCCTGCTACGAACTATAATGGGTGGGGACAGTGTCTCCGCCGGCGCCATATTCAGAGCGTGTGCGAAAGCCGTCGCCATTTTGCCTGGACCGTCCACACTGAGCTAGAAGTCGGGATGTTGTAAAAGGAATTAAGTTCTCGATTTTAGTAATATATTCCCAAGCAAGTTGTTAAAATAAAGATAAGCATATAAAAATAAACTTAAATCAGGAGCAGGAGGAGGACAGAAAGAGAGAACGCAGAGATGTTAACAAGAAACGCGTCAAGTTGGCTATCCTACCTTGGGGGACGCGAAAGGGGTGATAGAAAGCTCCTACAAGGTAAATGTACCTGGTAGCGAAGCTTCCATAGGAGCCCATACGTTCAAAACATGGTGGTCCATCGGCGGTCCATGGGGCTTAGCGCCATCTGTATGTGGTGGGAACACTTCCGGCGGAAAAAAAAAATAATGTGACGCCATGTCCGTTAAAAGCAGAAGTGACGTCATTTTGTTTTCGAAGGCGCGAAATTTGTTTTGTTGTTCTTCCTTTGGAGCTATATATTCAAATGCCCTGCCATTCGACTGGATGGGCGTTTCGAGCTTTCAGCGTGGAAAGCGATGCAGGAAAAGGCCAGCCGTACGGTTGTCGAAATCGCATCCCTGCATAGAACATACTTTCTTTGGAGGCGGACGAAAGCTTTAGGTGTAGAATGCTGATCCTATTGTTGGATGCCAAGCCCGTCGGCCAGCGCGGTCGCACGAAAACAACTACACAATTATCTGGCGGTCGTAACTCACTACATTTGACTGAACAGATTAAGAAGCAATGAAGCTACCCACGTCACCAAATTCCGACAAGCAAGACAAGCAAGAAAGCACAAACTGTGAGGGGGACGTATTTCAACAGGTGATACGAGTGCGCCTTTCTGCCCATTTCAAGACGTGCGTTGCATTGCGAGTGATAGTGGCGTCAACGCCCCCTGTAGCGATGGGCGCTTAAAAGAAATGCATTTATTAATAATATAAAATTAAACTTGTATTTTCTTAACTCGTCAAGAATGTATAAAATTGTCTAGGAATTTTATTTTCGTTGAATGAATCTAACTGTGTCTCATTTTAATTAAAAGACGCGTTTTTCCTTCCCAATGTTTGTTCCCTCCAAACATAGTCGCGCTTCAATCGCTGCTCCCATAACCCCCCATGCTGATGTCGGTGACAATCTGTACTGAACCGCTTTTCGCCCGAAGCTTCGCGACCTATTTGGATCGACCTTGGCTCCTATCTATACACATGGCAACGAAAAAATCGTTTTTCTCTGCATCCAATGCACCAACTTCGAAGATGTTTGTTGCATTTGAAAGTAAAAATTAACTCTGCCGATTGTATGCTATGCATTTTTTTCTTTATTTATAACCTCGTTTTTCTTTGCAAGGGCTCTTAGGAATTGCGAATATATAAAAATCACGGCAGAATAAGGTTCGTACTCAGCACTAAAGAAAATACCACGAATTTGCAAGCTTCACCTATGAAGACATCTAAAGCGAACAAAATTTGTGTTTTACACCACTCTGAAGTATGCTAATAAGATTGTGAGTGCAGTTTTTGCAAGGGCATTGCGAGACATATTGTAAACTGTCCCCTCTATATGCTCTAGCAAATGCACTTTTTTTTAATTTATAAAGCGCACGATGACTTTCGAACCACCCTATCAAGGACGTCTGCGATAAAAACAGGAACATCGCAACACAGGACAAGCGAGTAAAGAGCACAGGACAGAGCGCTGTCCTGTGCTCTTTACTCGCTTGTCCTGTGTTGCGATGTTCCTGTTTTTATTCTGAACATGAACCAACCAGCCTTATTGAACACACTGCTGACGTCGGCGAAACGTCACGAGTTTGCAATATCATAGCGCAATTTCGCGCTCTTTGTGCCATAAATAAATAAAAATGGGTTATATACGTTGGGCTCCCATTGACCTTCCAATGCAGGATTCTTTTTTTAATATCGAACCCCACGACCGAGTGTTGCTAAAGTTTTGCGAGGTCGATGAAAGCGCGCACAAAAAAAAATTAAAGAATGGCGTATTTCGCATATCGTTTTCTAAGGCAGTACGCTCACTCTATATTTGTTCATATCTCGTCAGTGGGACCCCAGCACAACCTAAAGATCCAGCTTAGCCTAATACTTTCCTTGAGTTCGCAAATAGTCCCTGAAAAAAGAAAAATACGATACAGAGGCTGTAGTTCTTTGTCTTATATTTCCCCTTTATTTGTCCTCGCGTTGCTAACGTACGTTGCACGATCAATATTCGCTCGGGTCGGTTTATACACGAGTGAATACGGCATCTTCGGTAGCAGACGACATTACGAATTCGCAGCGCGGTCGACGACGGTTTCTCCATAGCAGACGATTTACTTGCAAGCCGGCTGCGGTGGCATGACGCACTTGAAATGCGAGGCCTGCGAGGCTGCGTTGCGACGCGCGGAAATAGTAGGCGGGGTTGCAGTCGGAGATACCTCCGTAAAAATGACGCAGGGACCGCAAAACTGGCGTCAACTCGTTTCGCGAGCAGTGCGCTTTCGAAGGACAAAGAGGGTTATGCCAGAACCAAGCAGGAAAAAAAGGTAGCCTTAAGGGCTAGTTGATGGTATTGCGCCTCTAAAGCAGTGCTGGCGTGATATTTCCGATTTCGTTTATTTGCGTTGGATGAAGGCCCACGTGGGGTATGAAGAACCTTATTTAGGTCCTGAGGGATCAGCCTGGGACTGATGCGGGCCGCTCCAACGTCAGTACAGACAGGCCGAGCACCTCTGCCGCCACATCTAAAGCGAAAGCCCCTGATCCCGAAACCTTAGAAAGCATACTGGCAGCGCTTAGGGCGCCTTAAGTAATTTGTTAGCTCAGCAAGTTGGAGTTTCGTTTCTCAATAGATTTACGTCGCTTGGCGTGGTGACGCAGAAGTTGGTCTCGTAGCAGCAGGACACTGCGACAATTTGACGCTCGCTCCGGCTATAGAGTGCCTCGATGTCTGGCTTTGCATGCGTCGGTGCTAGCGTCCACCGTCAATTGTTGGCGCATCCTCTATCGAGCTGCCCCCAGCCCCACAGCTTATCACGGCCGGACTGGCACGTAGCACAGTAGGATCTCGCAGACGGGTGGTCCTGGCTCTTCGATAAAGATGCCTGGCAACTGCGTGTGCAGGTGCATGGACCACTCTAGAAGAATAGCTGGAGATTGTTTCTGCTTTGAAAAGATCCGAAAAGAAGGCTTAATCGATTGGTGCATGCAAATTAAGAGGGACAAGTAGCCGGTGAGAAACTCCTCCCTTGTATACAATGTGGAACTTGTGCCTGTTTTCCTCTCCTTCCAACCCGTCGTTGGAAGGTGAGGAAACAGAGAGCCTGCAAGGAAAGCCAAACTGTCTGCCACTTCGTTCAATATACCTCCGTGTCTGGGTACTAACGCTAAACGTAAACTCTGCGAATGACAAGGAGTCACTAAGTATTGACCTTTTTGGTGGCGATCCTGTGGGCGCTGCCATGTTTGATCACGTGGTGACGCCTCCATTGCTTGCCTCAACTGCCTCTATTGCCTCCGTGTTAAGAATGGGTTTGTATGACGCCAGTGCGGCTTAGCAACATCTGTTTCAGGAGATATCATAGACGGCGGACACGAAGGTTTGGCCAAAGCTTCAGAAAACATGTAAAAGCGCTTTCGAAGCTGATTAAGCTATGCCCAAACGGCGCGAGTGGCGTATATCGTGCTTGATCTAAAATCGGGGCCAAATGTTTATTCCAAGCTATCCAACCTTTCCGTACGTGAATTGAACCAGGATAAGTGTGTTTGGCTCTTCTTTCTATATTTGGCAAATATTTTGAAGCAGCGGTTTGTCACATTTCTGACTCAGTAAATTTCCTTGGTGCGGTCACTACCTGATTATTTTCTGCCTAATCGGTCGTGGCTGTGCTCAGTTCCGGTAGATTTATTCTTGCTGCGTGCAAGGCTTGAAACGTAGCGGTTTCGTACATTGTAATACCTCATAGCAAAGGTGTATTATCGCCAGCAACTCGCTTACTCTTGTGGACCGTCACGAAACATTCAGCTTCGACCATTCGTGCGCTATCGGCGTAGCGCGTCATTTATCGCGCGTATATGGCGCGCATATATTCGAGTGTGCGCCCATTTACTTTTTCACACGATAGGGATAGAGTGGGCGTAGGTCTCCTTGCTAGTTGGGGTGGATGCGTGTATAGATATGGTGTGTGAAACTTACTACGACAGGAAGCTGCGCTACTCCCTTTGCACTTGTTTAACGAGCGGTACTCACTTTTGTCGACGTTCCTGGACTGATGCACTTTCTTTGAAAGTAAGCGATGCAACGCCGGCGCATGAGCGAATCTCTGCATTCTCGAGGAAAGCCGTAGATCTCGAAGTGCTGGTAACACGTGACATGCGGACAGTTGCAGCAGCGATCCGCGAACTTGGCCACATAGATTCATTTCATCCCTTAATATGCCACCCACTATTTTTCAAGCGCTGCACACGTCTTCAATCCACACGATTCAATCCAGCATGATTGGGGCACCGTGCGTTAGCGAAAACTCAGTTGCATTTCCGGGAGCTGATCGCGCAGAAGCAAGCTGGAAGCGGTGATGGTTTCGTATTCGTGCGCTGTCGCTGAGGCTACGTGCGGCGCGCCGCCGAAAGCGCCATCTCGTTACTCTCGAACAAACTGCTCCGCGAAAAGGGGTCAATAACCTCCTTAGTATACGTGACTCAGCGGGGGCAGTAAGAGGGGAGCACAACGATAAAGAATATGCGATTATTACCACTGTTGTCATGGGAGAGGGTGGCGTACATGCAAGACTATTATGGCAGCTAGGACCGGACAGGAAAGAAAACCCAACTCCGGCCTTTTCCTCACAGTGTGAAGCATCAATTGTTATAATAACTTTTGTGTGAAGCTGCTTCAGGTGATATTGGAGCAAGTCGTTAAGGATATGCCAGGGAAACTGTTTCGCATTGCATATCATATTGACCGCAAATAAAGACGGGGACACAGGAAATTTATTTGCGGTCATTATGATATGGGGGGGGGGGGGTGCAGGAAATACTAAGCGGGCCAAACTGAAGTTCTTCTGTTTCGCATTGTTGGGGAATATGTCATGATGAGTAATTACCTATCAATTTGAAATGCTCACGTGCATACATCTAACGGATCAACTAATGATACGGGGACAATCGCCTGTAGAGTGCAAAAAGGAGCTCTCGGAGCTCCAAGATAATGAGCTGGCTGATTAATAAAGATCGAGTGCAATCGTCTTAGCGCATAGCCATCGAGCCTTTAAATGTTTGAACAGTGAATATTTCAGACATCATTTCTAAGGAAAAAAGTCGAGATTCGTTTGAATCACGGTGTTTGCTTCATACAAACTTCGGTAGCCCGAAGCATAAAGGGAGCGCTTCCTGTTCAAGCAGAGCTAGACGACACGTTTGTAAGCAGCGCCTGCGGACAACAAGACACATCCAAACTATAGCATAGGACGGATGTACGGGCGGTAAATCATTATCAGTGTGTCTCTTATTGTGGATTATTGCTGACTATTCTCAATATACCCATTTCATTGAAATGATGTTTAAGTTACATGTTCAGTATGCAAAAACTAGTTTGACTTTTCAAACACGAGTTAAGGATTTCACTATAAATAATTTCAAGATATTTTACTCTTTGTATGTGCGGAATATCAGTATGATGGTATGCAAAGTGCATATTCACTGGCTCTTGTAGAGAAAAGACAAGAAGAGCGGTATTGTTTACGTTACGGGAGAAGTGGATATCCCCTAGTCATCCTTCTAAACCGCATAGGTATTCCTGTAAGCACACATACAGTGACTACATATTACCTGCCGAAGCAAAGAACACTATATCATCAGCGGAAACATGCGTGATTATATTCTGATGACAGGGGATGGAGCCGAGCAAGATATTAAAGAAAAGCGGAGATAAAACTGCACCTTGGGAAACAAGGCGTGTTTGTTTGAGTTTTCCCAATTAAACCCCGCTTTGTGTGCAGCAAACCTCCCTGCCGCGCAAAAACCAAGTCGTCCACGCCACAATGTATTCTGGCAAGCCAATATAATGCATTCTCTCTATTAAGTAAGATAGGTTATTGTTAACTATCGTGCGCTTTCGAAATATGTAGTGTAACTAGAGCCGGCATTTTGTTTGTGGCGAAGTGCCAAATGAATTCTGCTCTTCAGACCGACGTGTGCGCACCAGGTCGGCACTTCTGGCTTAACTATAGTTTGGCAGGGGCTCAATAATTGTCAGCTTATCACAGACTTTATCATACGTGCACGTAATAATATTTCTGTTAATTTCCGAGATTTGTCGCTAAAGAAATAAGCAGAATACTGTCTAGTACGTACCCTCTGTTTTCGTCTTTGAGTCATGGAATAACCTTTGCGATTCTTCACACAGAAGCGATCCCTGCATATCGCATAATATAATTAGCAGGATTTAACAAAACATTAGGAGGGATGTCAAGTAGAATTTAAAGCAGATTCGTGTGAGTGCGGATTATTTATTCCGATGAAATATGAAATGTAGGCGTCTGTTGTGTCGCCGGCTTCTCCAAAAGCAATAGATTCTATAATGGGCAAATGATGATGACGTGAGGGGATATGAAAAAAAGAAAGGTCCGGCAATGAACATTGTTTCGTAAACATGCTTAAACAAAAACAGACAGTACAGAAACAAAAGGAACACTTTCTGCGCTTTCTAGAATTAAACACAAATGAATCTATAACCAACACTGAACACCGCGACATGACAATAACACACAAGGACACACAAAGTGTTCATGCAAAAATACATTATCAATATCGCTAAAGACGTTTATTAAAACTTTTAGAGCTGATCGTTGTATAGAGGCGTTACCCATGGCCCAAGAAACTCTTCAATGCTGAAAGGACAATTACCAAGGGCGATCATTGATGCCTTCATATTACACCTTAGCGGTTCCAACCTATGGAGGCTTATTATAACTTGTTCTTCGTTTTCCCATGAGTAGCGCCACATGCAATAAAACGTAGCTGAACGAAAAATTATCGCGACTAACCCAGTGTACGAGCATCGTTGTAGTGAGTCTCTAGCCCCTTGAAACTACAGCTGGCAAACATGAAACAATGAAGTATGGAGGATAGTTTTGGAAAAGAAACCTCTTCGAAATCTTCTCTGTAGCTCTGCCGCTGGGGAAGAGCGAAGAGATGTCGAAAACCAGGTCTCCTGAACTCTAGAAATGCCGTCTCGAGAGCCATCTGTTTCACGCATAATTAACGCTGCTGACTTCATGTTTAAGGGGCGTGGGATAATTTTTTTCGCAACAAAACTGTTAATGCGGCTTTAAAAGGGCTCGAAAACGTTTTAGGTAAGTAAGTTTTTAGTGTTTTCTGATAGAACAAAGTAGCCCATGAAATTTACATATTGAGAAAATGTGATGAAAGATGCGTGCAATGCGTAGGCAAATTTTGAATTTTGTGTGTCAGTCGGGGGTTAAATTGAATTTGCTAAGCCCTCAATTGCCGCCCGTTTACAGTGGTTTTATGAAGTGCCTAAAACGTTTTTACACTAGCCTGAGAGGACTGAAAACAGCGGAGCTTTCGTATGGGTACCACTGTATGGGTAACGCCTACGGAACGTTTGAGGTATGTAGGTGATTTACAGCCTTTGCAGCAAGTTACCTATTCAAGCGTTCGACAGTGTCACGATGCCGTTGTCCGCGATGTTTCCCAGTGTCATAGAAACAAAGCCAAATACTAGCAATCTCATATTCAATGAATATAGGGGGAATGGCAAGTGCTCTACAAATTCCTAATCGTTGATGATAGAAATGACCAACAGTGCGGCGTGCAATCTGTGCGGGTGCGATGAGCCTCTAGAGCACCTTTTGTGTCATTGCCCATCCTTTGACTCTCAACGACGTACTCTAGAATGTAACATTAGCCTATTAGGTAATGGAGTACTCTCGTAGAAAAAAATCCTGGGACGATGGCCTATTCATTCTTGCATTCGAAAGGCCACAAAAGCACTTCTGCACTTCTTGAAGGCTCCCGGACGGTATGAGCGCTGGTGACAGTGGACATTCCGCTGCGACTGACTGTGGATGACTGACTCTTTATTATTTTACTCCACTCTCCTTCTTGTCTATTCTTCCCCTTTACCCCTTCCAAGTCTAGGGTAGCCAATCGGACACGTCCTTGGTTAACCTCCCAACCTTTCCCTTTTCGTTTCTCTCTCTCGTTCTCTCTCTCTCTCTCTCTCTCTCTCTCTGTGGTGAAAATTGCTTGTTGCTGGCTTGAATACAAGAATATTGAAGAATTTTCGAACCCTCCTTTCTTTTGTTTCTGTTATGCGTGATATGAGCCATTTCCTTGGTTTATCCGGTGACCTCAATGAACTATACAAGCCACCTTGTCTATAATCGACTAAACAAAGGACAAAATGTTGGGCAATGTGAACACAAAATTCATAGTGGGTGGGTTAATTACAGCCTATAAAGTAAATTTCCTACGCAAGTGCTCCGGAGCTGTATTGACATGCTTTACGAACAGCGCAAAATTTTGCCAGCTCCTCTGATGCAAGTTGAAATGCCAGAAAGACTGAGTTCAGCTAACTTGGAAGGGATTGCTATCGCAAATTTGTGTGCCAACTTAAACACCTCTTTATCAGTTACTGACCTGGTACAAAAAAATTCCTTTAGCGAGTGCTTGAAAGTGTCAGGCTGCCGTTTTCAACTACGTTTACCAATGTCCCGAGAGAACTCTGTGTCAGACAAAAAGAAAGTTCTGCTTTCTAGGAGCATGCGTTGTGTTAACTCCAGTGTGTCGTGAGATTTTTGCATTCCTGACCTAAATTAAGCAGATACGTTACGAATAATTATTAAACCCTCGTTTATTTTGTGTTTTTCTTCTATGAGCAATACGAGAAATCGACAGTGTTCAGCCATGCAAACGTGATAATCTGTCCGCATGACCATCGGTACGTTTTGCTATACAGGTGTTCGCTAGGCGATCAAACCCAGTCACAATGCGTGACAAAGGCTCTCGTTTTCGGAGTGTACTACAACGAATCAGCTCGGTGCTCCCAGCGTCCACTGGTGGCGAAATAAGTGCAGGGAGCCGTGCGCATCGATCATTGCATTTGAATCGCTAAGCACTGCACTTTGTTTCTCCGGCGTAATCTATGAACTGCGCAAGCCATCTACTTCACATTGGTCGGAACTAAGCGGAAAGTATTGAACAATGCGAACAATTCAAAGTGTGTGGGGGAGTAATTACGGTCTTTGCAATTTAATTACGTATGCACGCGCTCCGAAACTTCAGGAGTATGTTTTTAAGATGAGCGCAAAATTTTGCCAGCTGCTCTGGCGTAAATATAAATGCCAGAAAAGCTCTTTCAGCCAGGCAAGTTCAATGAACTTAAACGGAACGCTATCGCAAAATTATGTGCCAAGGTTGTGTGCGTCAATTAGTGCCTTGGTAAAAAAAGATCATTTATTAAGTGCACGAAATATCACGCTGATATTTTTAGCCAAGTTTTCCTATTTCTCGAGAGAAGCCTGCGTTAGAAAAGTATCGCACGTTGTTGCAGGCAAAGTGTATTGCATGGTTTCCGAAATGTGTCCCGAAATTTTCCTGTTCAAGTGGGAAAGTTATGAATAATAAATAAACCTTAGCTTTTCTTGGTATCATCAATTCACTTCGCCTATGTTCTGGTGAAGAAAATTGCGTGCGGATGAATTACTGTCTTTCAACAAAAAAAAGAATCCCAACGAGTGCTGGAAAGCATTATATTCGGGCAAGGTTTCAGGAAGGAAAGTGATCAATTCGCAACGTTTTCAATTATCTCATTTATTTACAATCCCTGAAACTCTCTGTGCGACTGCTCGAAGTAAACAGCTTTCGCGGGAAATTTAGTTGCTTTTATGCAAGGTCGCAGAAGTCTACTTCAAATTTTTTTCCAATCTTAAAGACTGAAATAAGGCAACTCTTGTTATTCGACTTCGGAAGGAATTCGAAGTGTCGAACATTGCAATAACATTTTGCCTTGAATGGAAACGAATACAACTCGCACTACTTTTACTTCTCGAAAGGAGATTTGTCGCTCGTATTCCCTTCGAATGCTCGCTCCGGCAAACACCACAGAAAACGGTCATTTTGGGTTACTGCGCATCACACTTCGCCAGCCATCACCTTATCGCTTCGCGTTACGGACGAAACTGTACCACTTGTAGGGTTTCGAGCTCCCGGCCATTCATTTCACGCAAGAAATTAAGAGTCGGAAGAGCATCGTGTCAGTAGTCCTTTAAGGAACACCATGCCCTGATTAAAACCGTACAGTGGTAAAGAAGGCACCGCGTCTATGTCCATGTTCTCTTGGCCCACGTTAGTTCAGCGCTGTCCTAAAGCATGCAGGTTAACGCCGGTAGTGTGCAAATGTTCTTGGAAACGTGCCGTGTCGTTGCTGCGCGTATTCACCGAAGATGTTGCCAAATGTCGATGTGCTTTTATGGTGCTGCAATAAGCATTTGTTTCTTCTAACATCCAACACGTGCCCTTTTGTTTAATACCTTCTGCACCAAGCCCGCTTCTTGACCAAACATTTACACATTGTTCACGTACGCAAATCTACGTAATGTGAAGGCTAGAGTGACGTATTTTCTCAAAGAGTACACAGCACCCCTTTTACCCCTTGGGCCCATGATAACCGAACTTATCACTAAGGTGATTGTATTTGTAAGAAACGAAAGATGATTTCAATTCAATTACACCCTCATTTCAAACTATCACCCGGTTTCTATCTTGCCTTACTTGGGCATGTGATTTAAAAAATACAGTATAAGAAAGCACCCGAGTAAATACCTATTCACTTAAACACATAAGAGGTGTAGGGGTGATTTGAGAAATTCGAGCTTTCTTTCTGTGTTTCCAGAAGCATACAGAAGCTCGGGGAAATCTGTGCATGCAGCTCCAAATTGTAGACAGCGAAGAGCTGTCATCACCGCTTAATTATAAAATGCTACCTCGATGCAGGTGCACGGCTGGCCCTAGCACCATAGCGCTACAAGTTTGTAGATACAGTGGTCTATAGCTACAGCTGTGACTCTTATTTGCCTTCGGTGAAGAAGGCGAAGGTGCGAGAGGTTTCAAGTCACGGACAGGAAATATGCAGGATTAACGCCAATTCTAGCCAACGAACAGCTCTGTCCGTTGCAAAATTTGCTAACGATGTTTTTTAAATGATTGAAACGAGGTGTATTTCTTTCTTTCAAGCACCGTTCAATCTACTACGACGAGAGACAGTTGTCACGTTTCTTTTTTAAATGCGACAGAGATCTACTTCGTTAATTCAAAATCGCTTCCTCGGCGAGCACTCCTGGTAAAAGTAACGCGTTGGCCTATTCCAAGGTGCAATCTGCAAATCAAGCGCGACCTTTCTTTGTCAACCTGGAGGTGTTGACCTGGCAGGACCTTATATTATAGCGATACTGCAGATATAGCTGGCATGAGCCGGTGTCGGCAGCAGTCAACGCATCCTAATCATGCGCCACAGAGAAAGCAGCTGAGACGTTGCCAGTTTCAGCGGTGCCGCCTCTTTATACGGCAACAGGGACGTGCTCCGCACCGCGGTAACGTTCCGCGCGGCGTGACATCGTCAAAAGCGCTTGCACCGGTCCCGGTGTATGCACGTGGTGCCGTTCCTGGCGAGCAGGTACCCGTCGGCGCAGGCGCAGGCGTTCATGCGGCAGAGCCTCAGACATCGCCGCGGCCGCATGTCGCAGTAGGCGGGGCACAGCGAGGCGCACACCTCGAACTTGCGGTTGGGGCCGCAGTCCGGTTGGCACTTGGACACCGGCACGCAGGGACCGCCCACCGATGACCTGCGCAGGGGCGAGAAAATATCTTGGAGCGGTTACGACGCAACCTTGTCTGCTTTGAGCTGAATCTCGGAGAGAGGTGGGCCGGAAGTTATTTCCATCCATCGATTCAGCCATTCCGTCCATTCGTGCATGCGCCCGTCCGTCCGCCCACTGACAGCATCATACCGGTGCGAGCACTAGGCAGAGGGAGAGGGAAAAAGCAGAGGTAGAGAGAGGGAGTGAGAGAGGGGGGGGAAGAAGAAGAAAAGCGCACAACTAATTTCTCCCTTTCCGTTGCTTCGGCGGGTCCGCAGAAGGTCATACAATGCTCGTGCTGTTGGATTTCCATGGGTACGTGGGGTAACCGTAACTCCAAGCAATTATGCGGGCCATTTCCGAGAAGGCAACGCGTGACGACATCACTATATGGTGCCACTCGCGACGTTTTCCGCATCACTGCATCACTCTCGCATTATTTTCGCTCGTTAAAAAAAATCCTCCTAGCGCATAGCGAAAGAAGAACCCTTGAAACAACAAGCATCTTTTATGCTGCGAGAACTCTCACCCCAACGCGTGAAGGAAAGAGCCGACTGCCAATAAAGATGACATCACGTTTGCGTGGTGCTCGTACGGTGATGCGTCCACCGCACCGAGGTATAACATGCCCTCGAGCAACTTTCCTTCAATTTCCCGTTCGAATGCGAAACGAACTTAGTGGCCGGAAAAGTATAATTGGCCGTGGGTAGCGCAAGTCAACCATAATATACTGCCGTCTCAAGTGGAGGCGCGATAGATCGCGCGGACCAGGAAGCTGGCAAGAGACCAGCGCTGATATCAGCGACGCGTAATTGCGCGTCAATGGGTTTGGAGCGACCGCGACTCAAATTAACGACGGTACTAGGCATTTTCACCGGTCAACTGCTGCAGAGCGTGGTCTTTTCCACGAGGGTAGCTTATGTGCTCCTTGGTAGGTCATCATCTAATCTGTACTCGTCGATAATGAAACGTAATAGCTAGCGCTGTGTGTTGTGTCCTTCCGTGTCCATGTAGGGCCTGCGCTACAACAAAGTGGAAGGTGCTTTCCGGTTTTTTCGAACACGAGCACTTTAAATCAAACCGAAGTGTTAGAGTTCTCACGAGCGTGACCCTATATTCCGCCGATACCAACACCAGCGCGAGAGAGCACACACTGTTTAATAAGTTGCAAGAGTTCGCCAACTGCAAAGTCCCATAATCCTGTCAATTTCGGACGGCGTTCCTCGAGCACATGGAAAGCAGTGGTGCAGCGTATTTTTTTTTAACACTGAAGGCGCCAAAAAATTAGCCCCACCGTAATCATCATTATGCAACCAATATGATTGGGGCTGCTCCGAACAACATTCAAACAAGAAGATGAAAGAAAAGGCAAAATAAAAAATGAAATAGGAAAGGCGACTTCTGAAAAACAACGTACTAAATTATCAAGATAATTAAAGAACAGCGCGACAAAGAGCGTACCATATAAAAAATTCAAAGAAGGAATCGACTGTGGTTGTCAATGTAAGCCAACAGCCAGAACGAACAAACGAACGAACTAACGAGCCCAGAAACCCAAGACCGAATTAACAAACGAGTGAACGAACGAATGAATGAGCGAGCGAGCAAGATAGAGTGGGCTACAGATAATGAACGAACTTTTTTCTCACCGAATCTGACCACTGACCATCGACCTGCCTACCACCGCCCAACCACAAGAACGGCCGCAAGAGCCAAAGAAAGCTGTTCGATTTAACAAGACGTGCGCTGTGCTGCTCACATGGCGCGATGTTTAACCTCTACTAACGGAATCCAATTCCCGCCAAACTCCCGTTCCTACTACTGCAAAGTAGCTTACCATGATCTCCACACTCCAGGAAGAATTCCCGCTGACTTATTTACCTGCTGTGTATATATGTTTAGCAATAATGTCGCTGTCCACAGTGCTACGATTGCAGTTTTTATGGCTCATTAATAATGCTCGCAAAAATTGCAAGCACAAAACTCAAACACGTCATCCTTGACAATGGCTTTTGGCGGAGCTATTGATCGTGGACGGGTGCGGAAGGCGATGGAGAGTGGTAGCTTTCTATGTGGTAGTGAACGCGCTCAGAGGCCTTGTGTGCCAGTTGAAAACGTTCGCGTTCTTATGGGTCCGGTGTCATTAGGCGTCAGCCTTCCTAGGGTTGGTCCGCTAGATAAATGGATTGCTTACTTTCAAAGTTAGGCTATTATTTGCGGATTCGTGCATACTGAGGTCCATCTCCAAGTAGTTACAGTGCGATTCACAGCATCCCTGCGACAGAGACAAGTTGTTATCCAGCGCTAGTGCAAGTGTGAGAGAGAGAAAGCTCTTCAATGAAATGCAGGCAATTCTACCGGCGTATGCTGCTCTGCATGGGGTCGGGGATCGGAGAGAGAAAGGCCCTAGGAGTGCGAGGGCGGGAAAAGAACGGCAAGAAAATATATGATCATGGTATGTATGGCAGATACAAAGGCAATCGCCCCCTCAGAGCCCCTCGCAAGGGGGGAGGGAGGAGGCTCCGAAGGACCCGAGCCGCATGACGAAAGAGTGACGTAACGGTAACGTTGTGCACCTCTCTCCCTCGTGTGAATACCACTTTAGGGGATGCCGCAGTGGAGGCGTCCGCATTAATTTCGGCCACCTGGTGTTCCAGCCCCTCACCAGGTTTATACATTTTAAAACAGACGAACGCGGCGCGTAGATCACGCGCTGACGATCCTGTCTGCAGAATATCAGAGCAAGTCACGGCGCGAGAACAACTGCAAGTTCAAACAAAAACCAGTGCGCCCTTTCTCTCGAGGGAGCCCCGCTTACAGCCAGAGTCAAGGTCGCACGCACAAATGCCTCTACGCAAGACGCATTGCCTGCAACGTCACCAAATAGGGCACGTGACTCTGGTAAATCATCCAATGCGGAACGTGCAATGTGGCCACTGTAAGTGCGTCGCACAGCAAAGAAGGAAGAGAAGAGGAAAATTAAAGGCTCAACCAACTGTCGATGCTTATGAAGCCAAAGGTGAAGTACATAATGATTCAAATGATTCTACGATTAAATGATAATTATACCAATGTATTCTGTCTCTTTCTGCCTCTTTTTAGTGTTCATTATACACTCATTTCGTATCCTATTCGCATCGTATTTCAAGCGCAGTTACGTCGAATTTACCTTCTGTGTGGTCGACACTTGGCTTCACCCCCTTTTTTGTTTTTCTCTTTTTGTGAGACAGGCCAGGTAGACCAATCCCCAAGATACTGCAAGCTATGTGCAAAGTGACACTTTCCGACTATAGTGGTTCAAACTACGTCCGCAACAATAATTTTGCCTTTTGTGCGACTAATTTTGTGCGCACTAGCAAAACCACCTTCCAGACAACAATGCTTTGCGCGAACCCTGCTTACTCCAAGCGAGCTCACTACATTTCTTGAAAGCATACCGTACAACGGCTTTCCCTCAACAAGTCTATATCTACGGCGGTGCACCCTTTACAGGGAAACAGGCCAATGTGGTTAATTTTTTACCACGTTTGCGCTAATTGCGCCCGTACCGTTGATTTTCCTAGTCTACGACTAATTATCGCTTCGTGTCTCGTGTATACCTATGTTGTGATACTGTTTACGACTCCCTTCGACGCTTTAGCGAAGTTAAAAGGCTGTTTTTTTTTCTGGCAGTGGTTACAAGATACCGAGATCCTACATATGCCAAAGCAGTGGGAAGTCAGCCGAGAATACATTGTCTTAAAATAAGGAGGCGGTAGTCGTCACGCGAAGTGTGACGTGTCCTTCGGCTTTGATATGGGAGATGACAGGGAAGGAAGGCTGCTTGCAGACGCTAGTCGAAGCAAAGAAGCTGGGCACCTGTTAGCGGCGGTGCTCACCTGCTGATATCATGGCAACACCATAGTTGATTTATTCTATATCCTCTTACTAATTTGAATACGTATTTTGACAAAGCGCTTCATAGACGACACGTTACAACTTCCATTATATAGTATATTGGCCATAGGGCCTGGTAAGGGGCCTTTCAACATGTACCCAGAGGTTAGAATACGAAGGTGTTCGCATCCTGCCCCGGCGAAATGTGGTCGCCGTACCCAACAATCGAGCCCGCCACCTCGAGCTCAGTGGCAACACAACAGCCGCTAAACCACCGCGCTGAGTCGAGGCATTCGTTGCGCTCTTCTTTGAAACCATGAACCACCTAAATTTATAGTAAGGCCAAGGTCCCAGTAAGACGCCTTCAGTCAGTGGCCAATTTCCAATTTTGCCCAAATAGACGCCAAACATCTCATGTCCTCCCGCGTGTTAGGAAGAAAAACAGAAAGGACATGCTGAGCTCTTTCGGGCGTGTCCCAACTATCGCGGTTTGGAGATGCGGCAGGTGGTGAAATGTGTGCACGTTGTTTTCTACAGGGTGTCCCTCATAACTTGAGCCAAGAATTCAAAAAGGAAAGGCGCGTCGTAAGCGAATTGAACTGAACGCGCACTATTCGCAATAGCCTACAGTAACTCATACAATATTTTTGTTTTCCCCATAACTCACTAATTAATTAAGTTTAATTACCAAACTTCCTAATTATTCACTGAGGACCGCAAGTATGATACACAGATTTGTAGAGCACCTTCACAAACCACCGATCTAGTTGTTTCCTTCACGATACGTCTCACGTAGTCCTTTTTTACGGGTTGCAAAGAAATCCCGCGAAATATGAAAAAGAAGCCACGTGATGGAGAGTCTGAGCAGTAGCGTTGTGCGGCTCTCAAGCGTGCGTTCAGTGAACAAGGTCGGCTGCATCGTTACTGGCGACGAGGAAGCGGCAGGATTTTCTTTATCTCACCGACAGCACTCGTTCAGCAGCACGCATTTGCGCCGTCATCGGACGGGAGCCGACCTTGCTCACCGTACGCATGCTTGAGAGCAGCACGATACCCCTGCTCAAGCGCTCCGTAACGTGGCTTTTTTATTTTTTTTTCGCGGGCTTTCTTTGCAACCAGGAAAAAAGGACTACGTGAGACGTATCGTAAACGAAACAACTCAATCAGTGGTTTCAGAAGGGGCTCTACAAATCTGCGTATCATACTTAGGATGCTCAGCCAATAATAAAACAGTTGCGTAATTAAACTCAATTAATTAATGAGTTATGGGGAAAACAAAAAAAAACATTGTATGAATTACTATAGGCTATTGCGAATAGTATCGTTCGGTTCAATTTGCTTCCGACGCGCCTTTCATTTTCAAATTCTTGGCTCAAGTTATGTGGGACAACCTGTATATGCCACCCGACAACGTTTATTCGTAGTATCATAGATGGCATGAACAACCAATGACTTCGCTAGATGCCCTGTAGCATTACAAAATGCATATATATCGCACCTGGAAAAACGGTTATGAGTGTCACACACTTGTGACCAGGGACTTGACGCACGTCACATAGTCAATCAAAATAAATATCCGTGCTCTTTGCATTACTGGTTAAGGCACAAGTCCTTAGAGTGACCATGGAAAGCTTTTCAAGCCGCTTCTCCCGGTGCCACAGAAAGGTGTGCTCATACAGTAACAACCACCACTGAATGATTATGTTCCAAAGATGCTGCCCTCCTTGGAGAACGCATTCCTTTTTTTTTTTCATTTCACCCTATTATGCCTTACATATTTGACAGGCGCATTAGAATAATAAAAAATTCAGAGTCAAACAGCTCTGTGTTCCCGTTCTTTATCGCTTGGTGTCTTCTGTGAAAATCAGAGCAGCAAACCAACACCGCTTATACGCCATACCATTTCCATTTCCCACACTGTTGCTTTGTTAACCTTGCGTTATGCAGAAACCATCAGCCCAACCTTCGGCGTTACCAAACTCACCTGATGTATCCGTGCCTGCAGATGCAGCCTGGCTTGCAGTGGCCGCGGCAGCCGCCCTCGGGCATGGGTCGTCCGCACACGAGCTCGCAGTCAGCGCCACAGTCGGAGTACGCCTCGCTCGCGCCATGGCAGCTCCGCCTTGGCTCACCACCACCGGCTGCTGTGCGCATGCGCGTCGGCGTTATTAGGCGTTCTTAATGGCTCGTTAATGTCCTTGTTACTTGTAGTCTAGTGAACCTCGTCTGCCACCCCTAGTTTCTTCTGGAAGCGAGTGTGCAGACGTGAGTGAGTGAGTGAGTGAGTGAGTGAGTGAGTGAGTGAGTGAGTGAGTGAGTGAGTGAGTGAGTGAGTGAGTGAGTGAGTGAGTGAGTGAGTGAGTGAGTGAGTGAGTGAGTGAGTGAGTGAGTGAGTGAGTGAGTGAGTGAGTGAGTGAGTGTATTGTTACGATCGGCCTGCAGGGGTACTGCTGTGCAAAGCTATCTCAGCCCGCTGCAGGTGGTTCGATCGACCCGCGGTGGTGGCGCCATTCAGAGAACCGGCGAAGACGACAGCGCTAACCAACCATGAACTTCCTTCGGAGAACTGGAGACTACGGCAACGTTAATCCACCATGCGCCTTCTTCAGAGAGTCGGCGACGGCAGCAGGGCTGGCCACCTTTGTCGGACCGTGTATTGGCTGATTTGCCGTGGCCTTCATGGTCTCTTTGCAGCAAGAAGCGCTTCTCTAACAAAAGGGTGCTTTGCGGTACGTTTCTTTTCGGGCCCCAGGATTCGTCAGTCTGCTGACACTCGTGGCGACTACCGGAGAAAGTCAGCTCTGGAAGTAAGAGGCGCCGGCTGGGGTCAGGCGTGACCACCTGGCGACGAGGATCCGCTCAACTCGGGTTCTGGGAATCCAAAGCGCGTACGTGTGTGTGTGAGCCCTCCCCCTCAAAGGCGGGTCGACTACTCCCCAGCGACTGTGGACGGTCCGATTGGATGAAGGTCGGACAGCAGTTTTCTCTCCCCTAGGGATCTAGGGAGGACAGAGGCTTTTTAAGCATCAGTTTGTCGGCTGCTAGAGTGTGCTCCTTGTCGTGAGCAGTGTACTCTGTGCTGCATGCTGGTGTGCTGTATGCTTCGTCTTGCGTGCTCCATTTGGGAGTCACGCTAGACTGTCGAATGTAGCTCTTGTTTTAACGTAAATATGTAAATAAATCATGTACTCCTAGTTCTCGATGAGTTCCTCCTTACAACCACGTCCCAAGCGTGAGTGAGTTGGACGACGGCATGGGCCCGCTATCACACAGTTCATGCCCGACTACAAACCTGATGACGTGTGTGTGTGTGTGTTTGTGTGTGTGTGTGTGTGTGTGTGTGTGTGTGTGTGTGTGTGTGTGTGTGTGTGTGTGTGTGTGTGTGTGTGTGTGTGTGTGTGTGTGTGTGTGTGTGTGTGTGTGTGTGTGTGTGTGTGTGTGTGTGTGTGAGAGAGAGAGAGAGGTACGAGATTTTGGCATCACGGGTTATGCCAACAACTTTGCCTTGCTTAGCCAACTAATGCCTGTAAGTGTTAAGCCGTAGCGAACAAACAAAAAAACAAGAAAATAAAATGAAAGAACGTGAAGTCATGCTCATGCACTGTAAAGAAAATATTTAGGTAAGCACACTGTACTTCGCAAAATGTACAAATAGCGCAATAAGTGGCGGCAGTTTGTAACAAGGAGGAATAGAAATAAGAAAAAAATTACATGATTAGATTAGTTTGTAACAAGGAGGAATAGAAATAAGAAAAAATTAGATGACAGCTAAGCACTTCTTATCAGTTGTGAACACGAAAACGTTAATGTCCAATTGAAGTCAGCTGAGCGGTCCTTCGAGTTGAACTCGCGGGCAAGCGAGCACGTTTATACGCTTGGCGCGTTTTGATTTGGCCTTTCCGAGGTGCAGTTACAACAAAGGCGACAGCTTGCGCGCCCAAAAAACGCCCGGATAACCCAGGCTCCCAGGGCGAGAGCGATGGTGACATGGCGTCGCGGCGATGCCCTCTCCTGTTACGCAGCACCTGCCGCACTAACGAGTCCGCTCCCCTCTCGCCTGTTCTGCTCCATCGAGGCGCACTCGTGACGTGGCGTCGCAGCCAATGGAACTCCGTCGAGGTGCGCTGGTAACGTGGCATCGCAGCCAATGGTAATTAAGCTGTTTCGCTGCTACAAATGACAGACGACGACTTTTTCGCTCGTTGGGCTATTTCATGCTTTCGCACCAAAATAAAACTGCAGCCCTAGTTATCCTTTTATTGTTATAACATTCGCTCTTAGAACATATGCGGCCTTGAGGGTGCGATTTCGCTTAACAACAATAATCGTCATCAATCGTCCATTTATTGAACGCTGTGCATCTGATACTTTAATTCCGGTCAGGATATGCGACGGGATCCTAAGAAGCGCATGTACCGGGCAGAAGAGTGTCGAGTGGGCAGGGTTTAAGAAATAAAATACAAAGATTTAAAACCATATGCCCTTAGAAAAACGCTCGTTGCCATTCTAGAAATTTTCTGTTGGGTTTCTAGCACCTCCAGTAAACGTTCTTTTGAAAAGCTATTTATTGAATGTTAGCCTAAATTTTTGTAAACGATATATCGTTGTGTGACACAATTGGATCCGAAAGGGCGCGCATAACATTTTGTTAAGCGCCATGAAGAAATAGAAATGATTATAATACGTTCAATATTTTCAGGCATGGTGAGGGTTGGCTGTAAGAATGTTATCTATATTTATTGATTACATTATATTTTATTTATGAACCCTTTACAGGGCTCCAGGAATGCGTTGGGTAACGGGGCGTATAAGGTGTCCCATGTAATTTGAACCAAAGGTTAAAAACATGCGAATGCCACGTAACTCGACAGAACCAAAGTAATGTTCTTTGCCGTCGCTTGGACATACTCAGCTTATTTCTTGCGTTCCGCGTAATTGCATATTTAGCCCTAATAATTTAATCAACTTCTCAAATATTATAATTAGATTAAAAGTGCATGTCAGAGAGAAAATTGTAGAGCAACATTAAAAAACTTCCCATACAGATTTCTGTTGCTCAATGCATGCTACATAAAAGTGTTCTTCATAGCATGAAAGAAGCCCACGAATGCATGGCAAATTGCAGCAAGACTGGAGATAAGAGAATCCCCAGAATTGGGGATAAGAGTTAATCGAGAATATCTTAGTAACTTGCGACTCGCTGATGATATTGCCTTGCTTAGTAACTCGGGGGACCAATTGCAATGCATGCTCACTGATCTGGAGAGGCAAAGCAGAAGGGTGGGTCTAAAAATTAATCTGCAGAAAACTAAAGCAATGTTTAACAGTCTCAGAAGAGAACAGCAGTTTACGATAGGTAGCGAGGCACTAGAATTGGTAAGGAAATACATCTAGTTAGGGCAGGTAGTGACCGCGGATCCGGATCATGAGATTGAAATAACCAGAATAATAAGAATGGGCTGGGGCGCGTTTTGCAGGCATTCTCGGATCATGAACAGCAGGTTGCCATTATCCGCCAAGAGAAAAGTGTATAACAGCTGTGTCTTACCAGTACTCACGTACGGGTCAGAAACATGGAGGCCTAAGAAAAGGGGTCTCCTTAAATTGAGGACGACACAACGAGCTATGGAAAGAAGAATGACGGGTGTAACGTTAAGGGTTAAGAAAAGAGCAGATTGGGTGAGAGAACAAACGCGAGTTAATAACATCTTAGTTGAAACCAAAAAAAAAGAAATAGGCATGGGCAGGACACGTAATGAGGAGGGAAGATAACCGATGATCATTAAGAGTTGCGGACTGGATTCCAAAGTAAGGGAAGTGTAGCAGGGGGCGGCAGAAAGTTAGGTGGGCGGATGAGATTAAGAAGTTTGCAGGGACAACATGGCCAGAATTAGCACACGACTAGGGTATTTGGAAATGTATGGGAGAGGCCTTTGCCCTGCAGTGGGCGTAAGCAGGCAGATGATGATTAAAACTAAGTACGCCGGTGTTTTCGCAATTTTCTCCCATCTAAATACGGCCGCCGTGGCCGGGATTCAATCCCGCGACCCCATGCTCAGCAGCCCAACACCATAGCAACTGAGCAATCACGACGGGTCTAGCTAAACGGGCGGATGTAACTTTCATTTCGAGCGCATTTTCGATCAAGGGGTTGTCGCTCTTCCCGTTCTTTCATCCTCAGAAATATTTCTGCGTAATGAGACGCACTGGAGATATATTCAAAGTGTTCGCCCAAACTATCTGCCTGATCTTCCAGGCCATCTCCTGGGGTACTTACTAAGGGCAGGGGATTTTTATACTGGTGTTTTAATTTATTCACCCCATTCCATACTTTCGCCTCGCCCGTGTACGAATTTACACCAGAAATGTACCTCTTCCAAATTTCTCTCTCTTTCTCTCTCCTTGCACGCCAACGTGTCCTTCTGCCTTGTGATTTAATTAACCTGTTTGAAATTATTAAGGTTTTCAGTGGTAGGAGAATCGCGAAGCAATCTCCATGGTTTACAACATTCCTCGTTCCACCAAGGGATGCGACGCTTCTTATCAAGTCAGTTAGTTTGTTTAATACATTTCGTAGCAGCGGGAATAATAAAACCTGTTAGATATGTCACAGCCTCGTCTACATTAAAAGCAGCAAAGTCATCTCTGCCTAAATGCGTCAGCTCTCGGAGCAGTTCCCAGTTGGCCAAGTCCACGTTCCATCGAGGAAAATGTGGTAAGCATCCATCTTGTTTAGTTGAGTTTAGCATAACTGGGGAGTGGTCACTCCCCAAGAGGTTTTGAGTTAGCGCATTGTGGTGTCGTCTCCCTTCCGTCCTTGTTTGCTGGCGCTAAATATGCTTTCAGTTTACCAACACGCCCAACAAATGGCAATGCGGACCACTCCAAGTACGGCATTAATGTGCTCGACACTCGATGCTTAAGTCTATGGATGACTATGAGTTATGTGTACGCTGTAGTACGCTGTGACGCTTGATTCTTCATTCTTCATTAAAGACACACCTGAAGAAAACAGAAAAGTTTCTATCAAGCGCAGTCGAGTATCACAACGAGTGTCGTCCAATAGAAGGCTATGAGTGTTTAGATCACCAGCGACTATGTACGGCGGAGGAAGTTCATCAATGTAGCTCTGAAACTGTGTGCTGGAAAGCTGATACCAAGGGGGGGATGTAAATGGGACTAATCATGACTAACTTATCAGACAAACACTGCTCGGACTACGACTGCCTCGAGGGAAGTTAGGGGTTTAATCGCTGACGTGCAACACCCTTATCGACTATTTCGGCTACATCCCCCGAATAGGCGAGAGCGTCGTCGCGGTCTTTGCGGGAAGTGGCATATTGCTTTAGAAAGTCGGTCTGTTTTAATTTTAGGTGTGTTTATTCGACACACAGCACCTTTGGACCGATTTTGCGGATGAATTTTTCAGCATCGTTCAGATTGTGGAGAAGTCCTCCTACGTTACATTGCAATCTTTGAGTATCCATCATGAGAAAGACGCTGGTGCTCTGTGTCTGGCAAAAGGAAAGTTAGCTTACAGGACCCTCTGCCACCTCTGTAAAGCGAGGGATCTCTTTTTTAGAGTAGTCGAGAGTTTCCTCCCGAGCCTTAGGTGTTGGTGGCGCCATCTAGCAGGAAGATCTGTCCTTTGTCTCTTCTGGGGCGTTGGATATACCCGCTCAATGGAGCGGTTTGTTCTCCTTGAAGGCATTCCTTCAGGAGACTAGACCCTGGAAGCCACCAACCCAGCAGTCGATGTTCCTTTGTTCTGGGACGGCGGAGCAGCGTTAACTGAAGCCGCCATGGGGGCGGATGGCGTCACTTCCGGCTTACTGTGTGTGGACCGGACAGCTGCCGGAGGCCGTTCTGGCACTGTCCCCTGACGCGCAACTTCAGCTAAGCTGTTCTTTGGCAGGTATGTCACCAGCCGTCCTACCTTCTTGAGCTAGAAATTGTCTTTCACTTGGATGGTTACAATTTTTTAAATCTTTTTCCATAATAGGCACGACCACGAGAATACGGTGAGCTTACCATCCCAGTTAACAGAGTGCGGAGGGTTATTGCATGTTTCGGAGGTATCTTCATTGTTACTGCATTTGGCACAAGTGACCTCGACAGTTCTGGGAACTGTGGCCAAACCTTTGGCACTCAAAGCATCTGAGACGATTTGGCCCGTAAGGCCTAACACGAAGTTACTTCCTCTTTCACTCCCCCTTCCCCTCCCCACGTGTAGGGTAGCAAACTGGACTCAGTCTGGTTAACCTCCCTGCCTTTCCGTCTTCCCTTCTCTCTCTCTCTCTCTTGATGTACCCGGCCTTGATGGACTCGGGCAGGACACTTGACCCGAAGGTAAGTGTCAGGTACTTGGCCTGGATTTCTTTGCCGTCAAGCCTCATCCTAATTCCTTTAACGTTTATGACATTCTGATCACGGAAGCCCTCCAAGATTTCAACCTCAGTCAGCTAGTACGGCGCGGGGTACTGGTACTTGGTAAGGTCCCTCTATAGTTTTCAAAGTAGCGACATCTGCCGCGCGCGCCACCTAGGAAATTCCTGTAGCAGACGGCGCCCACGCTAAACTGTGGCGCCGCGGCATTCGTGAGGTGAACAAATATCTGCACACGCGCGGAAATAAAACCTACTGGTGCCTGACTGTGGCAAAAAACGAAAGAAGGGCCCGAACTACTAAATCTAGTCCTTCAATTTCAAATGAGCGCTGAAAGAAAAACACTCAAGAGAGCGGAATGAGGGCTTGATCGCCCTGATTCTGCATGTTTACATTTCGTTCGTTTGCGCTCAATCATCGCACGAGCGTTGGGGATTGCTTGAGCTTAGTCCCGTTTGCTCTATGAATTATTTTACTTGTAAATGTGCTGCGTACACATAGTGGTTACTTTGAACGAAGAATTCGTGTAAGAAAGAAGGCTGACAGTCGCTTGGACCGAAACACTTTCGACATAACGTCGCTGAAACGTGCGACCTTCACGGCAACTAAACAACATCCTGTGTGTGTGTGTGTGGAAACGAGTGCGCCAACAGTCTTCTTGCCGCTGAGTGTGTCGGTCGTGTAGGGATTACACGACGACTGTTGTGTTTTGTGGTCCAGTGCTACGAGCCAGTGCAACTGTCGTGACATTCTAAAGCGGCGGTATGGATCGTGTCAGCGAGTCTCCTCGATCGTGTTCGGGCTGCCAGGGCGATCTAATCTCGCGGCACACCAACGTCGAGCGTAGTGTGTGCGCATGTGTGAATGCGGTTGACTGTTCTCGTTAACCGTGCGACGTCGCCACGTAAACTTACATCATGAAGCGCATGTTGTGTTTATGCCGTTTCGCCTCCGAGCCCCGCTAAAGCCCAGTAAGAATTAGAGGGCCCTTATACGAAACACACGCGGATGGCCTAGCTATTACTCCACTGTGTTTTGCTGGCAATCTGTGTATCGATTCTGGCGTTTTTCTTATGTTAATTTGCAGTTGTGTGTTTTTCATCCGTAAAATGGCATCGCCGATTACTGAAACATCTTCGAGTGTAAGGGAAACTTGGAAGGAACCAGCTCGCAGCTGTATGTAACGTACTTTGATATATTGTATTGTACTTTATGATTTGATGGTCAGTAGCAGTGGCTGTGCAGTATTTGTTTTTAAAAGCAGAGTAATGCAGGCATTTAAGAATATATTTATTCGCATATGGAATGCACAAAATACGATTAAGATATTGGAAATGACTTTTTGGACATAATGAGAGTTAGAAATGACCTTTTGGACATATTGTAAGCACAGTTAACAACGCGAGCACAAACACAAAAAAGTGTAGAATTCACTGCTGAAATTTGTTAATTTTTATTGCACGTAACGCGATGTGGATATTTAGTCAGCCAGTTAATACGCTTCTGCCCCACTATTTACTTGCATGCTAGGTCATACTGCACTTGCTAAATTAACCGGCCTATAATGCACTAAAATCAATAATCTCCACGAAATTCGGCCGTCAACATTCATGCGCGCGAATGAAATACTATCGCAGCTCTGCACACACACGTGTATACTTTCTCTCGCACCTTCGTATCGCTCTGCGTTACTTTCCTCGCATAGTCGTGCAGTTACCGACGGTTCAAAGTGTGTCCGTCCAATTCTGTGCAACCATACTTTTCTTCTGGTTAGGTTCTGGTTGCCTCGCGGGATGCAAACTAACTTCTTGCCATCCTTCGTCCGGTTTCGGCATGCAACCGCACAGCAACAAGGCATTTCGACCCTCCCGGAACGAAATTATAATAAATTATATAAATTATATAAATAAATTATATAAGTAATAAAAATAATTAAATAATATAAATTATATAAATTGTAATTATTATAATATATATCGCAGCAATGTGCATAGCGCAACAGGCGAAACGCGCGCACTTCGACCGGCGCGCAGGAACTTTCACGGCGGCAAGGGGGCGGAGCAAGGTCACATGTCACCGATCAGCCTATCGCTGGCGTCGTCGGCTGGATCAAAGCTTTCCGGTACTTTAAAACTATTGAGGGACTTTATTACTTAGGCGTCCCCAAATGACATTAGTTCGGGCAGTTTTTCATATTGTTTCTGATCGCGGAGCTCTAAGAGGAGATCACCCCTTGCCATCCTCGACGCCTCATAACCTGGAACAAAAACTTCAGTCAGAGACTTCGACACAAGGAAGGGTGAAATTTTTCGCACTGGTTTGTCCGGTTTTTCAGAGTGAATGATGTGAAATCTAGGAAAATTCTGGGTTTGGCGTCCGAAAATGTGGAAGACATCTTCAGTGCGCCCTTGTTTCACCTGGCGATCAGGGAGTTTAGGGAAAGCACTGTCCATAAGTAATGGCACGCGCTAGTTACGCTAAAAGGCGATGAGGAAGTGTGTGTGGTAGCTGCTGCAGAAAAAAAAATTCGTGGAATAAGTAACACTACAAAAGAATATGTGATCGCTACAGCACGAAATTCTTGGCCAATCCCCCAGTGTGGGTACGATCCATAATATGAGGCCATCATCATCATCATCATCAGCTGCTGCAGAAACGAACCGTACACGGCCGTTTGCTTGGAACTGACTGCTTGCCTTTTCCTCTAGCGACAAACTGGTGGAGGCGATGCGTGTCGTGGTGTCGGGTGTCCGTGGTGTCTCAACCTACCAAACACTTGCTGACGCAGACACCCCCGCGGGGTCCTACAAGAAAATTGGTAGTGGCTTAGCTCAGCTATGCCAGGATATACGTAGCGAAAGCTAAGGCATAGCATGGTTGGCCTTGGTTAATCTTGATTGCAAGTCCAGGTTATTCTGGTTGTCTAGCTATGTTGCGGCGTTTAGCCAGTCGTTCGGCACGCTGTTAGTCTGTTTCCTGGGCGATTCGTTTCCTCTTCATATCGTTCCCATGTCGATTCCAGGCCTCCTCCTGCTTATCAGAATTGTCAGCGTCCATACTGCCGCCTCAACTCAACGCCTCAACGCGAGCCCTCCTTTTCAATCCTCCGACATGTTATCAGGCATGCGACGCAGCTGGCGAAGCGAGCGGAGGCGAACGCAACGATGAGGAACGCGTAGGACGAGGAACGCGGTGTGACGTCATGTGCCTCCTCAGAGCACGGCCACGGCGAAATCTCAAGTTCGCGGCCAGTAAAGCTTTCGCTTTAAAACTAAGCACAAATAAACTGCTTAATGTGCATTTTTCATTTTCTGCAAAATGTAACCTTTATGACATATCACGCGTCATATCGGCTAGTATGAAAACTACCCGGATAAAAGGTGCACGCTCTGGACGAAATTCATTTCAGGAGTACATGACGTGTCGTGCAGCCGCGACCACTATAGCAAAGAAACTTAAGAAATACTTCTGGTATACCATGGTTATCACGGAGGTTTTATGGGTTGTAGTCCGCACAGCATTGTATCGCAAGAGAGCTGTTTAGTAAAAAAACTGTTCGGAAAGATCAATCTGGTCAAACCTGTGTACAGTGTATTGAAACTTCCCTCTGCGCAGCATTGATAAGGGACCCGAGAAAGGTGTCGGTGTAATAGAATGATACTGTAATAAATTCGTACGCATAAAAGCAATTTATTTCATTGAAGTACTACACTACGGGCAACAACCTTTCTCGACGTCTTTTTAACCACCAAGAGACTTACTGGTGATTCTCATGGGACACTAAAAAGGGCAACGTCACACCGTCAGCAAGCGGTGAAACGTTGTATTAATGGAGGAATATGGACGCCCGACATTCCCGGTTCTGTGCGAAAACAGACAGTTTTTGTAGCTTCAACTGCACGCGACTCCTTTCATTACTGCGTCTTTGGCGCAAAAGAAACTCTCGCGCGCATGTGCATTTGCACGCCCGTGCTATGTACTGCGACAAATATTGCATGGGCTTGCACCAGCTCAAAGAAATAGTAGGCGATAGTAGGATATGTACCACTCGCTTCTTGGCCAATAGGTGGCCTTAATTGTACGTGTAGTGCATAGCATTGGTCGCCTACAAGGCAACGCAGTGATACCAGTTGTATACGTTGTGGACGTGCCATTGTAAGGAAATGACCATTAGTATTATAAATATGCGGACGCTCTTCATGACCGATCCCCCGTCGTAAGTATGGGCCATCATAGTCAACACGTGTCGACCATCTGACACAGGTAGTTGCCACGGCAGAAGTACTTCCGTAAACGGGAAACGCTAGCTGTGAAAACTTAGCTGCATAAAAAATGTATTTTTTGGATCTCCTGTGAATTGCCGGCTTTGGGATGTAACTGAAAATTTAGAGCGTTGCTTCATAAGTTGTAAAGCTGCAATGTTGTTTTCGAATGTGCGTCAACAGACTCTTAAGACGGACTGTATTTTTGAGTCAGCATATCATCCATTATTTGATCGTAACCCGCGAAGACGACGTGCCGTCTGGAATATTTTTTTTTCCTAATTGGACTACGTAGCTTCTGGGAGACACGCACGTTGGAACGCAATGCTGAGCCCATAGTTTCGTCAAAATTTCACTATGCTCAAGTGATCGGCCACTTGAAGGACCAAGTTTGTTGTAGGACCAACTGGTTCATAGTTTCAATTGAACTGGTACCACGTCTTGATAAGTTCTTTGTCGTTGCCGCTCTTTTAGGTGCAAAACCATCTTGTTTCTTTTCGGAGGTGTATGATATGCACATCGTCATTTATCGGGCCTTTTCAGATCATCACTATGCCATCAATATGTAATGCGCTAGCCAGTACTTGCATGTTTTTTTCCCGTATAGTGTTATACATGATGCAACAGATAGCTGTCTTTCGAGAAGTGGCTGCTCAAATGCGTAGTGTGGTTGGAACCTTCGCTCCCGTTCCCGCGTGGATTTTACATCTGGCGCCTGTCATTGTTTGCCCGATTTTTGAACATTCATTGGAGTGCGTGGCATGTGTGCCTTTGTTTTTCATCGGTGTGTCTAAATGTAATGTAAATAATGTTCGCATGGCATTACTCATATTTCCATGCAATAAAAGAAGCGTTTTTGGCGCAGCACTTACGCACTGATCGTGCATGGGTTGTCTTAGGTGAACTTAATTCTGCGTGCACAGGATCGGTCGCCTACAAGGCAACGCCATGATGCTAGTGTTGACGTTCTGACTGCCATTAAATGTGACGGTCAACTTGTTGATGTACAGGAACACGGAAAAGTCCCATTTCGCTACACACATTTCAAGGTACATATCATGCAAGACTCTAACGGATTCATGTACCATTACCTATTCTGCCTAGACTATACGGCTACAATGTGCACCATGTGTTCTTCGGTGATAACTGTTTGTTATTGGTTTGTTTTGGCAACCGGGAATTTCAAAGTTCGTGGATGAGTTGGCATTTATGGAAAATTAATAATATGTTACTCTCACATGTGCCGAAGTTTTTGTGAAAGCATCAAGTCGCCGTTCTTTATCTCTCTTTGCGCAGTGCAGATGTTCAAGCAAGAAGTTAAAATGATAGCCATTGAAGAAGCTTCCATATTGTCTTTTGAGAAAAAAATGGAAAACATAAAGAGTTGTGCAAGTTGCTAGACCAGCTACACGAACTTGAATGACTGCATCCTGGCAAGTACATTAAAGGCATTTAAAACATTAAGGCACAAATGCGAACGATGAACACAGAGATACAGAGGTGCACTAGTCCGAGCGCCTACTTGTCGGTATTTGGAGCAAGGGCTCTGTAGTCGTTCGCTTCGTGATGAGCGTTGGCATGCTCTGTCGAAGCAAGCGTTCGAGATAGAGTATGCCGGAATGATTGCTAATGAGCAGGCTAGAATAGTGAAAGCGTTCACGGATCATTATGAAAATATTTTTCAGTGTCATAAAGTTATTAATAGTGAAGCTGTAACGGAAAAACTATTTCGTTGCTGCCATAGCTCAGTCAAGAAGGATGTGGTGATGTTGGCAGAGACATATGGGTCACAGAAGTTGAAGCAACCATTGCTTCGCTAGCTAAAGGCAAAACTCCTGGCTTGAGTGAGGAATTTTATCACTGCTTTTGCTCTATATTAGTTCCCGTCTTTCTTAACGTGTGCGAAGGAGCTTACCGGATTGAATACCTACCCGCCACGCTCTATCAAGAGCGCACAGTACTTATTTCAAAAAGTAGTGATGCAACTAAATTGCAGGAAGTTGAGGGATATCACCCCAAATCACATTGCAACGTGGATAATAAAATATTTGCGAAGATATAAGCTAGTCGCCTTCAAAATGCAATTCGATCAGTGGTGGCAGAACATCGAACGTGTGGCATTATAGGAAGATCAATCCAGACCAATATCCACGTTACCCGGCCTATGCTAGAGTGTGTAGCAGAAAGTGTAGGTCAGGCTGCAATAGTTCTGGTTGATTTGGCAAAAGGATTTAATAAAGTTAGATACTACTTCTTGTTTCGTGTGTTAGAGCACATAGAGACTGTGTCTCGTATTTTTAGAGGTGTCACGATATGTTATGCTAATCACACCACAAGGCTAATAGTTGATGGTTGTCTATCCGAATCTATTTACCTCAGGACGTCGGTAAGGCAAGGATGTCCCTTGTCCCCTCTATTACTCGCTTTGTACTTGGAGCCGCTTTTCGCCCGATTTCTGTAGGATCACACCTTTCACGGGTTCACGACATCATCCAATTAGATTAGTCTACTTGCCTATGCAGATGACACAGCCTCCTCTTGTGCTGACAGGGAAAGTGTGGAGACTGCCCTTGCCATAACGCAGCAGTTTAGCTTCCTGTGCAGCAGTTAACATTGCGAAGAATTCAGGGTTTTGGTTCGGCCTATGTCGTACGATGCCAACTCACTTCGCAGGTATTCGGCGGAGGCAGGACTTCAAGTGCTTAGGTGTACCCCTCTCTTAATATCGCAATGGTAATCCACACTGGTCAGCAGAAGTTGCAGAAGCACAACGTAATGTTATAACTGGCAGGTGCGGCAGTTACTTAGCCCAGCTGAAGCTTGCAATGTGTTCCTGGCAGCTCCAATTATGTATGTCCTGCAGGTATTACATTGCTCGCGGCTTAAGTTGCAACCTTTCCATCGTGTCTTCGCTACTTATGTATGAAGCTCACGTGTCGATGTCACGCGGCGCGTTAACCTTCTACAGCGATAGCTTTAATACTCCAGGTACAAATCCAGAAAACGCCTGCTTCTGTAAATCTGACCTTCAAGCTCAGCAAGGTCAAACTGGGATTTAGCCTGCTACTACCGCCGGCTGCTGCGTACGCCGCGTGAGCGACCATATCTTGAAAGCGATCTACGATGTGTACAGAGTGCGCCAAGTGCTGGTAGCTTGGTATGCGCTGTGCTTTCGACGCTTAGTTCACGTTGAAGTGAGGCGCAGCATGAAGGTCAATTCGCTCACCGCTGCTGCCGTGCCGAGCAGCGTCTGTGTGTCGTCTTGTAGTGCAATTGCAGATGCGGTAAATGCTGACGGCGCCGAACAGCGTCTGTGTCATTTCCCAAAGCAAGAGAAACCGTGCTATCTTTCGACAAACTCGGTGTCCCTGCATTCAACCACGGCAAGTTTTTCTTCCTCTTGCTGTGGGAGTCTTGGCCTGATTCATCCTCTTGTTAGGCTACTTGTCTGACGGTTATTTTTATCTCGTGATGTAACCAGCTCATTTCTAAGACAGATCTTACAACTTCGATTAATCAAGTACTTTCCAAAACTAGTTGCGTGGTCACTTGTCAGAGATGCACCAACTTTAGGCTTTTTGTGGCTTCATGGAGGAGCTTGTTGAACGATTTCACATTCTAAAGGCTCGCTTTAGTATGGGATATATTTTCACTGCCTGCCACAAAGAAATTTCTGCTGCACTCAGACATTGCTTCCTGTTTCCCATTATCATGCGCCTTATTTGGAATGATATTACCTAGATGTACTTAAACGTACCCCTCGAATAATCATTCCTCCAGGGATCAAAAAATTTTTCTTCAATTCAGATTCGGGAGCCCTTCGTGTCAAAACCTGGTTGGAGAAAAGGGGACGTTTCATGCCGTGGTCGACAAAGTGCCCCTTGTGTTCACATGCTGAAATTATTGCTCATTGTTTTGTAGAATAGAGGCATGCCATGTTCTTGTAGGACATTCTGGAAAGAACGCTTAAATAATATCTAGACGTCACAGCACACATAATTCCTTTCCTACCTTTTAAGAATCCCTGTGACCCACTATATGACAAGTTCATGTTGCATAACCTTTGGCGCAGTAGAATTGACAGGCACGCTGAACCACCGCGAAGCACTTGGCCGTTCTTTTGGGAATCTGTTGCTTACGTTCGCACTTTGTACGCTGCTCAAGGAACACCGCCACACTGGGCGTCCTTGTTGGACGCTTGAGCCTGCTCGCCTGACTTTCAAATGTGTTATCATTTCCGTAGCGTCTTCTTTTTCTGAGTTCTGCTCCCATGTAATATACAAATAAAGAAGCGTTTGTGGCCCAATGGATCGATACAACGAAGGTTGACAATCTGCTTACCTGGACATGAGGTGCTTTCACGAGCCTGTAAAATGCCTATTTCTCCACATTCCACAACATTATTGTACAAAGTGCATACTGAAACGCTATCTGTTAAAGCCTGTTTAGGCAGGAAAAGTATTTTTGTATCTTCGATTAGCCGTCATCTCTGTATTGTACGGGAAACTATAGAACACTGGTTTATTGAATGCGAGGAGACCATCTTGCTTTGGGACCTTCTCCAAGGGACTTTTAAAATAGATCTTGATGTAAATCCTCATACGATACGATATCGTATGCCACCTAAATGTGAAGATGTGCCTTTTGAGATGCTGCTACTTATGGCGCTGCGCAGTTTATGGAAAACTCGTACTTTAGATCGGAATGCAGAGCCAATTGAATCTGCACAGTCACATTTCATTCAGATGATTTCACAGCTAAATGACTTTTGTAATCAAAGACATGCACTTCCAACCAGACTGGTCTCCATTGTTGACGAAGTGTATCCTTCTGCCTACCTTTTAAATAACTATTTACTGTAATAATTGTAGTTTGAGGTGTTTGTTTTGTGCTTGTAAACGCTATGACTGTTTTGACCGCTATGTAAATACTTCACACATTAATTTTTATATTAGTAATATATGCCATGAAAGAAACACAAAATAAGAACGGTTTGTGGCTTGATGGTTAGAGCACCGGGCTTCTGGCGGGCCGAGGTTTGAGTCCCGCCACCGGACGCACTTATTTTTCTTTATTTAAGAATGCTGAATATTCACGGCGGGAACAACCGACCGACCGAGGCGAAACCATAAGATGGTGGGCCAAGAACACTTAGCCTTTACAAAATATTTTTAAAACACTGTTCGCATGTGTACTAACACTTCAACGGAATATTTATAATCCGGCCCGGCGCGCAAGCACTGTTCAGTAGCCCAGGTGGTAGGCATCGCCGCAGAATAGAAACAAAGGATGGACAATTGCCTGTCCTCATGCCTGTGGTGCTACTGAAACGGCTGCTAGTGATGACGAGTGAAACATAACACGGAACACGTGACAAGAACGTCCACACGCGGAACTACCTGCAGTGTATCGTTGAATGGGCGCTGAAGACCAGCAGCGGATCAATTCACGGTAATCGAGTATCTTTTGAAATTTATATTCTATCATTCACGTGGTGGTAAAAGCGTGATTAATACTTTTTAAAGAATAAGCAGATTCAAAGGAAATATGTTCTGGCGAATTACGTGCGATAAATACGATATGATAATGGGGCACATTGCAGTGGAGGACTCGGTAATAATTTTGACCGCCTGAAATTGTTTAACCTGCACCTAAGTTTATAAGCACTCGAGCGTTTCGCCATTTCTCTCCCATCGAAATGCTGCCGCCGCGGCCTGGATTGAATCCACGACCTCATTGGAGAAGGTCACCTCAATGGAGAACGACTTGACCGCGGGAAGGGGGAGAGGCACGGAGGGAGTTGTCGCAAGTTGTTCCATGTCAGGTACTCCGATGCGCATAAATTTCGAGAGGGGCACTTGCCCAGTATATCGCTGAAGTGGAGCGGGAGCTTGGTCACTCTCCAAAAAATCAACTTTTTCTCCGACCACCTTTATTGGCCTCTTTATCTCTACGAAAACACTATTGATTTATTAATTCGTTGTTTGATTCATCGATTCATTCATCGATTGGTTCATCAATTCATTAATTCATTGATTAATTCATTTATCATGTCATTCATATGTTCATTGATTCATTCCTTCATTCACCGATTAATCGATTGAATTATTCATTAATCGATTCATTCATTCATTCATTCAATTATCTGCAGATTATACCTTTGCGAATTATCTTGAGTCCATTGGCGTCGCCGGCCCTCAGTACGGAGACGTGGGGCCGCTTGCCGCCGGCTGGAGAAGGCGACAAAGGTGAAGCGAGCGCCGTCTCGATGGCGGCCTTCAGTGCGGCTAGCCTCTGGTCCGTGGTGGCAGGAGCCGCAGCCCTGGGAGAGCGCCAGCCACTACCGTGAAGGTCACGTCCAGCTGCGAGGAACGGAGGCGTTCATCATGAACTGTTCCCAGTGCACGTATACTGGAATAGCATTGGCCACAGCCCGCCGTGCCCAATAACAACAAAGAGCGATATGTGTGAACGGGACCTAGGAGACCTAGGAGATTCGTTCAATGCATTTTTCTGTAGCAAGCATCTGGCCGTTTTCCTGGACCAATCCCGAAGGTGGCGCAGTTCGGAAATGTACGTAAGCTTCTCCCGTGGCTGTGGTCCACTAGGTATGGTATATGTGCTACCAGGCATGGGCCACTGGGTATGACCGACATGGGCCACTTTATAAGTGTGTATGTCACCCTTCAGCGAACATTTTGGACGCCAACTTGGGTCGCTTGGTATCACGAAAACAACAAAGAACAACATGCGCTGCACTCTACACCATTTCGTAACACGTTACAATATCCTCAAACGCTCGTTGCAGAACAGTTCTATGATTCACAAAAACCATTCCCTACGAAAACAAGACTGCTCCGCATTACATAGATGTCAACTGGAGTTGACTTTGATCATTTTTTTTACAGTTACAATCACATTAACAGGACAGAAAGTAGAAGCAGGGAAAGTAAAGGCGAAATTAAATGTTCCTCTTGAATTGTAATGTAGTAATAAAATAATTGCGCAGACGCTCGTGGCAAACTTGCTTTTCCATCGCTGAGTGAACATATACAACAACCACCCGTTGTTGTGCTGCCAAGATGCCGGGATCTTCTGATGCGTGCGACCTGCCTCGAACACAGATAGCACGGGAGAATCAGAGGCGAGTGTCAGATTACGAAGCTGAGATGAGGGTGCAGTGACCATCACAGCATCACGAACACGAGCATATAATCACCGGCCCAAATTAGCAGAAAACTTGGCCCACCGGATCGGCACAAGTTTTATCGTCAGAAATAGTGGTTGAAAACAGTTTATAGTTCATTTTCACGGCAATCCGGTGCGCACCGCCATGTTAGATCACACGTCGTGATGACATGTCCGTTGATTGTCTCAGCTGCCTCCGATGGCTCCCTGTTCACAGTGGATGTGAATGACGCTCCGGTGCGGTTCAGCAAGCCGCTGTTCAGCGGATATCGTACATGCTGACTGAGTGAGCAACATCAAGCTTTGGCTACAGCTACAGAGAACATGTAAGCACTTTCGGAGCTCATAACATCCTGTCCAAACGTAGAGAACAGCGTATAAGGTGCTTGTACTAAAGCAGCACTATAGAAATGTATTCCAAACCGTCCAAACTTTCCGCGTCTCAATTAAATCAAGATCAGGGTCTTTTGCTATTAGTTCTATTAGTTTCCAACCACTTTGAAGCAGCAGCTTGTCATGTTTTTGACTCGGCAACGTTCCTCGGTTCGGTCCTTATCAGATTGGTAATTTTCTGCCTGAATGCTCGCGGTTGCGCTCATTTAGAATAGTTTTGTTCTTGCTGCAAACCAAGCTCGGAACGTACAGTCTTTAAAAACATTTGCACCCCTTTGGGTCAGATCCTGTTCCGCAGCGATAATCGTCATCTGTCTTGACCGCGTTTCCTTTCTTTAACGCTGCGAGCCCGGTGCACCCAAGCCAGGAATGGCATGCGCGTTACCAGCGTGATATAGCATTCTCGACAGGAAAGTAGCGAGCGCAGCGTTTTCAAGAAAGGAAACGCAAGCGAGACAGATGACGATTATCGCTGTGGGACAAATATTCACCTCAAAGAGTGCAACTGTTTTAAGAATATACTTTGCAATAGCGTTTAGCGAAGACATGTTATCTCAAGTCACTCGCTTACTCTGTAGATCGTCACGAAACGTTCAGCTTCGAACATTCGTGTGTTGTCAGCGTAGTCCGTCACCCATGTTCTAGCGCATTGATTCAAGAGTGCACCCATTCACTTATTCTTCATACGCTGGCGATAAGGTGGGCGTAAGTTTGCGTGATTTGGGAGTGAGGAGGATGTATGGAAACAAAGGGCGAGATACTATGCCAGGAAGTGGCGCTGCTCCCTTTGTCACTCTATAACGAGCGGTATACTCCCTCTTGCCGACGTTCCGGGGTTCAAGACTATTCTTTGGAGGTTAGGTTGTGCCAGTCAGGTCACACGTGCATATTCTGCACAAAAGTCGGACTAACGGGGTCGGCAAGTCGAGAGTCAGGAGTTAGAGTCGAGGACCATTCGCCACCGCTCTTCGTTGCAGTTGGATAGATGGCTCTTGACATTTTGAATATCTTTAAGGCATTTTAGCATATTTTGAAAAGTAAAGGTTGTGATCAGACGCGCAAATTGCTAGGCGGTGAAAGGTGTAGTGGAACATGATTAGACTAAGCAGGCTAGATGGCTGTATGTCGCCAAGGAATACCAAGCATCATCAGCATTATCAACATCATCAGCCCCTATTACACGCTGATAACAGCGTACTCTTGTAGGCAGAGAAAATAACCACAATATTTATTTTGTTGTGAAAAACGCTTTTCTTTTCCTTAACACAGATATGAAGTTGTAACAATGCTTAGTAAATTAGCATGTTGATACCTCCGAGAGTTCAATGCCACCTCGGGGTACAAGAAACGTAAATCGAAAATAGTTTTCGTCGCCTGCGGCGATCGATTCATTCGCTCGTGAAGTATAACGTCCCAAAGTAAAAACACTGGGACTAGGGCGAACCGTGGTGAAGGTCTTGGATTAATTTAGACCACCTGGGGTTCCGTAATGAGCACGAATAGATTAGTACGTGATCGTTCTTACGCTTTACCTGCATCGAAGTGCGGCCTGGAGGATTCGAACACGAGACCTCAAGCTCAGCAGCGGAACCCCGTTACTACTCAACTATACCGCGTCGAGTTCTGTGATGGCACAGTATTAATATAAATAAAGTTGGCGTAAATTTTCACGAAAGCTGGCTACAAGAACCCAATTAAACCGCTTCCACGCAGTTCCGCACAACTCTTGGTTATTTCCATGTACGGGATGACTATATTTAAAACAAGTAGGTGTGCGTTAATCTTGAAGCGGATTTGAGGAAACGTGCAACGCGGTGTGCAGCATTTGAGAAAAAATAAATATATATGTGAAAAATATACACACATGCCTTTCTCATATGTATCGTTCGGCTTTGTGATGCAGATCCCATGGCTCTCTTAACACTCCAGCCCTCTGCAGGACAAATTCTGCAAAGTTGTTTTCATTCCCCAGGACAATGGAACTTATGGCATATCCTTCTATAGCTTGCAGATTGCCTGGTCAACGCGGCCCCGATACGTTTGAAAAAAGGGGTGTTCACGATACCCTAGGAGAATTCAGCTCCAAATAAAGACCCGTACGCTCGACTTACCGTGGGCGCCAACGACACATCCACAGTAGAACAGCACGGCGGCTACGAGAAACGCTGTGAAATTCCTACGGTGCATGGTCCTCGCTTTGTGCACCCCCGAGTTTCTCTCGGCGCACGTCAAGTTTTATTTTGGCGACTTCGGTAAGCAGGACGGCGCGCTTATATCGGCGTCTTCGCGCGCACACAAGTGCCCACTCGACCTCTCGACCAAGAGACCAGCCGGCGTCATTGAGAAACGACCGGATGGAAGACCGCGCGCATATATTTTCTCGAGCCATCCTATAACGGCGGGTCAAATAGGGCCACCCGAAGAGCGAGTGCCGCCGATCCCTTGGAAACATTATTTTCGCTTTCTACCTCGTTTGCATGTGCGTTCGTTTGTGACAGGCGTTAAAGTCGTCTGCTTGCGCGCCTGTGGCTAGCAGACGAAATAACGGGTGGGTGACTCAGTATAGCTTACGTGAACCTGCGACAAGAGGAGTGGCGGGACGCTGTGCGGCGATTGTATGTCAGTTAGGCTCCACTGTCTCTGCGCCGCGTCAAACAGGTTTCTCCAGCAGCTTTCGAGGACTTCTCTCCAAACAAAGCGCGATGTTTGCCGCGCACGAGCGACGCCGCATAGAAATAACGACGAATCTCTGCGACGGTACGCATTAGGCAGCCTACATCCGAGCGCTTGCACGAAGGCTCCCTGCAGGAGAACGTTGAACACGAGCAGAAAGGAGCCGGGTTGCCCTGTAAACGAACTGATTCGGCTGATGACGGCCACAACCCACTTTGTTGAAACTGCTTAAGCGTCTATGTACTTCATATTCGGCAGACGCCGTTTAAGTGTACAAAAAACGTGTAGCTTTTATTTACCCCCACACTTCAGGAGTACGGCTGCAAATTGTGCCACACGCCAAACACCCTCTACCAGATGGCGTATGGCAATGTGACCGAAACACCTTCATCGCTCTAACCCCCAATACCCCCAAACGAGAGCGTAGCCGTGGAAGACTTAGCTCACCAGCTTCAACGCTGATGACCAGCGTCAGCTGGTAATGCATGCGGCCAGGTCCCATGGCTTCCTGGACTGAGGAGGCCACCCGTAAGGAAGACGACCAAACAACTTCGTCTGCTATTAAGAAATTTCGATCGTCATCATCACCCACCGCACTGTGGAATCGATGTTATGGCATTTTGCAGGTAACTTGCAAATAGCGTCGGTTGGATGTTCTACGTATTACTACCGGATGGACCGATGCGTTTGGGTAAGGTGAGCAATTGCGTTACAAGTACGTCAGATTCGCGCAAATTAATAATGGACACAAAGGACGAAGTGGGCAAGGACGGACGTCCATCCTTGTCCACTTTGTTTTTTTCTGTCCCTTATGAGCTTGCACTAATCAACCATAATTATAATGCGAGGCCAACTAGCCCAACAGTGTGTGTGACCGCAAGTGTGTGTATATAGGACAACAAAACCCAAGACGGTTACGATGCTAGTATGACCGCATTGGTATGACGAGCGATTTCCCTGCTCTTTGCGCTAGAGGAATACCTACGCAAGGCTCACACACTGCACTACCCTTTCCTCAATCTAAAATGCCTCCATTAATTCAAGGCTTTACCCAAGAAAGTCCCACAAACGCTAAAGCACACACTTCGTGAAAGCCACTCTTGCCCACATGGCAGAAATCAGAGTGGCCTCTAATCGGCATAGTAGAAGGCAAAGCGAAGATTCAAGGTGCTACAGTCGTTTATGTCGACAACTTTACGTGTTGCACAAGGAAAGTTTGATATCTGGTACAAGCACTAGAGCTTTTCTAGCGTCATCTGGCCTGGATAAAGGTATCGTTTTCTCTTGGTTGTCTTCAAGAGCTCACCGAGTAGCATTATTCGAGTTTTATTGGAAATCAATTAAATGCGATGCGGTGCTCCTTGTCAACCAAAGCACGGATAAGTTCTCTGACCTCGGACAGCAGTTATTCTTGCCGTCCGTGCCGCATCGCTTACAGCATAGACTGCAGTACTGGCTTCGAGTCACTGAATATCGAGCATCTTCGTGGTTGTTGTTGGTTCATGAGACGAAGTTCACCACGAAGAGCTTCAAGTTCCGCAACCATCGATGTCTTCTGGTGGCACGTCTTGAAACTTACAGTAGTGGCGCTCGCTTGGACAACCATGGCTCTAGACGAACACTGGAGAGTTGCTGAACGATCAGTATAAATGCGTACTTGCACATGTTGGGTGAACTTCTGGTGAAAAATGAGCAGAGAATGTTGTTTAAGAGCACGAGATCATAGCTCAGGCTTTTTTTAATTCGTGGTAAGGTGCGGTGTACTCCAGATCAAACTACACTCCAAAGTGGAATCAATGTATTTGTTAGAGGAGTGAAGCCGGATGGAAGGCTAGTGAAATATTCAAAGGTCGCAGCACAAAATTATGTCTGCGGCGTCTTTAGAGGCAGTGTGGTGAGGTGGTGGAAAATGGTGCCTGACAGAGTGCTTAATGCGCACTCACAACACTTCCGCTGCTATGTGCGTTTGTACGTGTACTTATTGGTCTTGGGCGATTGCAATAGTTATCGCGGTCGATGCACGTTTTGGCAAAACAAAATAAAGTTTGGGAGTCTGACCTTTAATAGCCTGTAGAGCACGAAGACTTGGCCTGCGAGTGAGTGTTCGTCAGTACAGGCAAGAAATACCTCAAAAAGCCCAGAAGGAGGGTCCTGTACAAGGGTCAACCTTGCACCGAAAAACAACTCCGAGGTTTTTTTTCACCAGAAACTTGAGCAGCTGGAAAATTGCTGTAAGGTGCTGTTTGTGTTGGTAACGTGAACGCTGCATGAGAGATCTCTATATGTGAGCCCTACATTGCACGGGAAATGATATGACCGTTGATAGAGACTGCCCAGGGGGTCATTGGCTTGCGAATGAAGGCCACCAGTGCACACTTATTTGTCTGATGAGATCTCAAGGCCTCGGTTGCTGAGGTGAACCGTTGTCAGAGTGACCGCCTTTTCAAGTCTTGCACATATCTCAGGATGCGTCACACGCGAGGTCATCTTAAGGCACGCACATCATGTGCGTACATTGATACCTTCGTCACAGCTGCCAGATGTTCAACGACGACAATGTGTACCAGGTTGAAGAAGCTGGGATTGAGAACCCTGCTTTGGGTTATACACCCCGGCAGGTGTTCTCTGTTCACACAAAAAACTGCAACAACAGCAAGTACCTTGAGACTCATTTAAAAACAGGACCTCCAAGGCCAATCGCCTCAAGAGCCTCAACAATAGCCTCATGAGATATATTACCGTGTGCTCCTTGACATATAAGAACAAAGCGGTAGGCAATCGTTTATATAATTTCTTGATGCTAGACCATTATCAACCATTATCAACACCATTATCAACATATGAATGGGCTCATCAGAAACCAGCCAGGTAGGTGATGAACATTGTGGTGTTGTACAAATACCACTCCAATCGGGCAAGGATCATCCTTTACTACACTGCTAGACAGGGCTATTAAGCGTGGGAAACGAATTCGAATGACAGCTTGACGTGCTTCAGGAACAGAATCAAGCAGCTTGTCTTCCCATCTTCGGCAACCATTCTCCAACGCCAGGATATGCTGCGGAGATGTTACAGTTCTCTGCGCGCGCATTCACCCGCGTCGCACAAGGCGCGGTATGGTATTCTGCCAGGTTCGGGTGACGAAGGTCGAATGCCTGGAAAGAGCGAGAGCCACCTCAAGCACGTAAAAGATCTGTGTGGCAATCGCCGAAGAGTGCGATGTCACTTGAGGCTGGGGAGCCTGGAGAGCGCATCGTCTCCTGTACCCCAGCCATGGCTGTGCGTACTCGGGGCTTATCGCATACGCGGCCCACGAGCCCTACCTTGGAGGCAACTTATGGCGGGTGCAAAAGTTTAGGGCGAGCCTAGATGGCTTCGTGCACACTGTGGTCCCGCACGCGTAGTGTTGGAAGTCGCGTATTCTCAAGTTTTGGAGACGCGTTCTGTAGCGAGAGGCAGTACGAAGCGTTCACTGTCCGCTGCCGGCGCTCTTCATCACGCCAGCGTTGTGGCAGCGAGCGTTCGCGGTCATCGAGTGAGATCTGTTCACGTTCACCTGCTGCTGGAGTCGCGGCACCATGCTTGTTAATTTAATTGTTAAGCGAACGTTTACTGCAATTTATATACCCTATAAGACTACGAGCCCCTTGTTGTAGTTGTCTGAAACTTTGCTATCGCTATCCGTGCTTCGGCTTTCGAGCAAAACTGCTACTTATTTCGCCCCCTTTTCGATAGCTGTACTACTTGCGTGCCCTCTCGTTGCCAGATTCTTGGCCAATGCATCTTTGAGGGTGAGCACCACAGCACGGAAGCACCATCACCATTGGCATCACGAGGAGAAGAAGAAGTGCGCGACGTTCTGACCGGACGCCTCTCGCGCCCAATACGCCGTTTGTTTACGTCTTGGAAGTCTTTCCTTTCATCGGCGCTGGGGACATCGGCACCTTGGTTGTTCACCGACGACTTCGGTTCTCAATATTGCACGTAAGTACACGAACGTCCTTGTCACTCCGTAATCGCCGTCGGTGTGTACAGGCCTGCGCGAATGCTGAGAAGACTGCACTAGAGCCACTTGACGAAAGAAAAGATTGAAAAATTAAATTATAGGGTTTTACGTGCCAAAACCACTTTCTGATTATGAGGCACGCCGTAGTGGGGGACTCCGGAAATTTTGACCACCTGGGGTTCTTTAACGTGCACCTAAATCTAAGTACACGGGTGTTTTCGCATTTCGCCCCCATCGAAACGCGGCCGCCGTGGCCGGGATTCGATCCCGCGACCTCGTGCTCAGCAGCCTAACACCATAGCCACTGAGCAACCACGGCGGGTAAAGAAAAGATTGAGAGTAGATGTACCGTTGACAAAGGTTATTTACACGATGCAGCAGTGTCAAGGTGCCGAGGGACCCGCTACATTCATCGAAGCGACTATTATTTACGTGGTGGGTTTACAAGCGGCCGAACCCGCAACCTCGTGCACAGCAGCAAGAAAGTCGTTGGCGCGGAGCCAACGAGTCAATTCAGCTTCGTAGCTTCGGCTAAATCCTTTCCACAGCTGAACAGAGCGACCGATTGATTTGGTCGTCGGCGCAGCAGCGGATGCTAAACCTGTGCGTGGTTGAGTCAGAGCTGTCGTGATACGTTGAGACACAGAAACAATTGCACTTTTAAAGAAGACGCTTGTTTCTCGAAATGCAGCCCTCGTCGACAAAGAAGCCGAGCACTTCGATTGTTCGCGCGTCCTGGCTCAGTGTCTTGTCGCTTTCCTGGAATTCTTGATATTTAAATAAAGCACATAGAGTGAGAACGAGAACTCGTCTACCGCGTCAGAGTCTCTGAGCAGTGCGAACGCGCCAAGAGGAAGTTGAATGAATATTGTGGCGTCGGCAGTGGTCACTCGGCACCGTTTCTTTTGACAAGCGCTGAGCACGCTATTAGATGCTTCGGCGTTGTTTATCGGTAAGCGTGAGAAACCACGAAGCAACAAAATGGCGTTCTGTATGCCCTAGAGACACGGAATACATTGCGAAGACAATCCTGGCACACCAAACACTGTAACCCTTATAATGAGAGCACCGTTGTCGTATCTTCTTCATTAGTGGAACCGCTTGTGAGCTCCTCACTCTAAAAGAAGTTTACACCCTTTGGCGCTTACTTTGTCCCCAAACAATAATTGTCATCTGCCTTGCTTACGTTTCCTCTCTTGTAAACTCGGCCCTCGCTACTTTCCTGTCGAGAATGCTGTGTCAAGCTGATAACGCGCAAGCGGTTCGTGACTAGGAGTTCCCGGGTTCGCAGCGTTAAAGAAAGGAAATGCGGGCAAGACAGATGGCGATTACTGTGTGGGGGCAAAATGTAACCCAAAAGGTGTAAACTTTTTAGAGTGCTTTACATATTTAGGATCGTGAATTTATGTAGTGTTTCAACGGCATACTTGAAATTCACTTTGCACGTAATTATTGTCATTTACCGCAGCCATGTCCGAATTGGGTAAGCATTGCATCATATCTCTAATGTCTAACTTGGGAGTGGAGCTTTCGGCTTCGTTTTGAACTTTGCTCTACGCTTTGTTTGAGCATTCGACATTTTATACAAAATTTCATGTGTAAGCTGATGCCATATTCTGCACATAATGAACTTGTGATGCGTTCTTTTCAGACTCCACCGACAATGCGGTAAGCGGGCCTCCCGTCTTAGAGTTTTTTTTTCCTTTTTCTTTACTCTGGCAATACTTTCGTAAGATCGCGAGCAATAGATTTGCAATGAATTACGTTACTTTTATTTTGTATGGGGCCCAGCACCACCCCCCCCCCCCCAAAAAAAACGAAGCATTATTCCAGCACATTATAGGATAACGCGCCATCATTACGAAATTTGTAATGTGAGAAACGTCTCGAATGTTTCATCCATGCAAAAGTCAGAAGTGCATAACAACATAGGTGCCTTGAGAACTAAGAAATTTAGTTGTCGCTGCAGTGACTAACACATTTTGTTGGAGTTAATTCAGTACTTTCTTGCGTTTTGTCATACGTCATATGTGTCAGTAAGCCACGTGGAACGGTTGTCGCTCGGATTTCAACCAGTGCCATCCGAGAGGAAGAATTAGCTCAATCGTATAACTCCGACCTCCGTGACTGGTTGCACAAAGAAGTCCCGCGAACATTGTTACTTTAACAAAACGCATTCACTGCTTTTAAACTCGCATGCATCTCAGAGACGTCGTTAGAGCTGTTAAGAGACATTGCAACTATAGTGTTGCGGCTCGTTGTATTCAGCATCCTGTAAGAAACTTAGCGAACCAAGATGGCAACTTCGGTTCTGTAAGAAGCCGCCTGCTGATGCGTAATCATTTGCCCTCAAGCACCATTACTGTTGTAATAATTTCTTGCGCTGCACTCAAGGTTCTGCGTTCGCCTCCCATTGGCTGCAAGATTTTTTCGTATAGTTTTGGTTACCTCTAATTTATTATTTATAGAATTCATTGAAAAAACTACAAATAGCTTCCATTATGCTTTCTTTGGCTTTCATTATATGTCGGCTTCGTACGGATGTGATCAACACAAAAATCGAGCCCCTCGGTTCTCCCTTCCTTTCGCGACAGCTATATAACCAACAACTTTTGAAAAGAAATATTTCCAGGCCTGTGCGATAACGCGACACAACCAACGGCGCGTCACTTCAACATTGCTTCGGCAATGGGCTTTGCCCAACTATTGCCCATGCGAGGTTAGATTAGAACATTGAGCTCGAAGCACGAGGCACACAGCAGATATTCGTGGCATGGAATATGCGAAGCACGTGATGTCTCGGGGAAACAGGGTACAAGTTCATGGAAAGATAATGCGACGGTAAAGACATCGTATAGCATGCACACAAAACAAAATTGAACGTGACCATAATAAAAGATTCCAAATCACTCCCTTTTCTCTTCTATACTTTTCACCCACGTTTCTTGACGCAGTTGATAGGAAAAAATGTATTTGGGTCACCAGTTATTCTTACGTGCGGCTTTCTTCACGTCTGGACCGTTCTTGAAAACCTGGCAGCCGCTGTTGCGCGGGATTCCAAACAAGTTTCGGGGCCTTAAGGAAATACATGCACTTATTGCACGCGACGAGGTCCCGAACAACAGCTTGTGCACGCAGTCATGTGACTTCTGAGCGAGAACGCGGGAGCAGGTGGTACCTCATTGGTGCACTCAGCGCGGCCTAGATACGCCATTAGTGGTGTCGCTGCGTGGTTGTGGATCTCAGGCGGACGCATTCCCTGCTCACATGTCGTCTGCTAATTAGCTTCTTGGGCTGGGCATTATAATTTGCTGCACATATTTGCTCTGTCGTGATAGGTCATACAATGCATGCAAGGTATGAAAGCAATAGTTGCAGAGGGTGTGGAGAACTTCGAAATCTTAGCATCTGTGGCCAGAATTACAAACCATAAGACAACGCGCTCCGAATTTTCTTGAGCAGCGGCGTGGCATGCGTCCGAGGAGACGGTCTCAATAATTATTTATTTTATATATTTGTTTGGTACTCACAGCTCCTGTACAGTCTGTTGCATTAGTATGCCGATTTTCACGTCCAGAAACTTGTGACTTGACACATACTGAATGCCAGAGTGCGCAACCTTTAACGTGTAGCGGGAAACATCATGCCTAGTGAAAGCAATGACAGCACAGGTATCCGGTGACATTCTTAGACCTCGTCAAAACAGAAATTTTCAGTAGAAGTTATGGCCTTCTGGAACGCTGCATGTAGAACAAATATGTTGTCACCACAGCTTCATATACAAATGTCATCTGCTCACAAAGAGATTTCACCCCATGTGGGAATGCACTTCTCTAGTCCAATGAGAGAGATGCTAAATAAAGTGAGACTGAGAACACCGCCGTGTTGAGTTCCTCATTGCAATGCGTGCGGAGCTGTGTCACCTTCTTTTCTGGACATGTAGTCCGAGGTTCAGCGGTACATACACAACTCCAACGAACGTATAAGAACGTATAAGAAAGCATCGCCGATAGTAATGTAGTATGCAGCTTCGTAGAGTTTTACGCTGTTAACAAGGCTAATCGTTTTGTCTATGCTGCTGCGGCCTTTTCTGAACCCTGACCTTTCCAGAGATGTCGAGTGTGCCTTCTCGAGTGTGCCGAGGAAACGGCGATATAGAATGTCGAGGAAACAGCGGCCATATCTTGCGCACAGTGTTCCCAAGTATCCTTCTGCACCGGCCGCTGAAGACAGCCAGCCACAAAATACGGGCCCTTAGCGCTGTGCTTCGAAGATGCACTGTGACGATGCAGCGTGATGGTATAGCTGGCATATAAGCGTAGCCTCAATATTGCTTACTAAAAAAGAAATTCAGACTTTTTTTGGAGAGTGCGCAGGACAGTGTACGTTGAGGTGTGTTATTGCTCGTACACATGACACGTGGGAGCGTAACCTTTCTCCGTATTTCGGCGAACAAACAGCGCCTTCGAACAGAACGAGACACGACAGACCCGTTCAAAAGACCCGTTCTCGTCCCTATCAAGATCGCTGTTTCTTCGCCTAAGTATGCATGCACCAACAGGCGCAAGTTAGCACGCTGTTGACGTGTGTGGTGCTCAGCGATTGAAACGCGATACTCGGACCACACGGTGGCGGGAGCTGTTTGCATCAGCGACGAGCACTGGGTCGGCAGGCGAGGGGCCGAATCTGCAGTAACGAGGCGTCACGAAGGCTCCCACTTTTCGCGTGACACGAACATTCGTCAGCTCGGTGGCTCAAGAGCCCAGTGCCGGTGCAAAAAAGAAGGTGCCGGTAGTGCCGCACGCTCCAAATATCGCGTTTCGGTAGCTGAACACTGTACATTTCTATGGGTTCCTTGTTTTATTTTCTTATTCATATATACTGAAGCATTTCTTTTTCAATGAAGTCAGGTGAAGTTAGTGCTGGTAATTGATTGCTCCTGTGTCCGGGTCAAGTTCGACTGACCTGCAACATGCGTGGCTGTATTTTCTGACCCGGCCACGACAACACCGAGGTTTCCCTGCAAACCCTCAGAACCCTTAAAACGGCGTGAACGTAAACATGTCAAATTCTGCAAAAACGGACATATGCGACTTGAACGGATAAAGATCAATATATCTGTAGTGCCACCAATGCCCTCGAATCAATGAACCGCGTTATTCGAATCGCTCATACCCATGAAGGTCTCATGTTAACGGCGCACCCCGAATCGATGCAAATACGTATGAGCACAAGTTAGTCGGTAACAGACCTGTACTGTCGTCATTGTGTATCTAGTATAACTCTTGCGTATCCAGCTACCCCGCTAAAAACGTATAACACGGGCAGCGAGAAAGTGCGCTTGCAAAAACATTTTCGCCTACCGATTGACCCTTACCTTCACGAGATAAAGGCACATAATTCGTCAGGTGAGTGGCGCGGATCAAGTCGCTCCGAGTGCTATAATCTTTAGGAAGACTTCTTCTTCGCCCGGGGGATAATCGTTCCAGTTAATCCTGGCAAGCTGCAGTCGATCGGCACCACTCGATCAACTTCTCATGAACAACAAATGCCAGAGGATGAAGAAAGCGACGATGAGAAAAAGATTTTAAGAAGGAACGCTGTGAAAGCCGAACGATGGTGAAACGCCGCTCGGGCTGCTGCCGCGAACAGTCAGCCGCCAGCAAGGGAGGCAACGATTTCGTGCGCAGTCCTGAAACGCTGTCCAGTGGGCATATTGTCCAGGGTAGTAAAATTAGATAGGTGGCAGAACGAGCGCCGCTTTCCCAATTCTTGGTGGTCCGCACGGCAGCGCCACCGCTTTTTATTGCGATAGCAATTATATAGACACTCCGGGCGCGTTTCTGCCGTTGACGTCGCCGTCGCCGTGAGATTCGGTATAAAGCCCAAGGGCGATGACACCTTCGCCGCGCACCCTACACTGTATGTGCGAGAGAAAGCGTGGGAAGGGAGCCCGCGATCGCGACTCAATCTCGCCCGCGCGGAAGGGAGGAAAGTAAAGCCCCTTAATCTTCGTAAAGAAGCGGCACGCTTTGAAGAATGACGCCTCCTCCTCACGCGCTCTGGCCGAGGCCGACGCCGCGTCGCTATTGGCCTAATAGCATCACGTGGGCCCTCGCGCCGTGCATCAGCGCCATTTTTGCTCGAGAAGCGTCTACGGAGTGGCGAGGAGCGCATGTTGGCGCCGTTGCTACGCTCGAGCAGTGTAGGCGGCGCCACGGTCGAGGAGGGAGCGTGAAAGAGAGGAGAAGCGAGGACGAGTGAAGGCGGAGGAGGAGAGTTTCGCTACTTTACGAAGTTTAAGGAGCTTTAGAGAAAACTAAAGAGGAAACCGAAGAAGCGCGCCGTCTGCCGTCGCGCGCGAGGCTTCGGAGAAGGGGAGGAAGGGCGCGACGGGTTCTGCTTCGGTTGCAACTGCGCACGTGGCGGCTGCGTGCAATCACGCGGCCGTATCTCGAGAGCGATCTGCGTTGGGGGCAGAGACTACATGTTTCGGCGACTCGAAGCATTGGGCGTGCTGTGTGTTATCGGCGCTCACTTTACGTCAAAGCGATAGACAGCGCGAAGACCGCTTCGCTCGCTGCTGCTGCCGCGTTTCCTCACGCCAGCGTTTCGACAGCGAGTGTCCGCGGTCATTGATTGTGGTATATTCACGTTTGCTGTGCGCGCTGGCAACGTGCTCGTCAATTTAGTTAGCAAGCGGATGTTTACAAGTTGATACGGACGACAAAAGTACTATCCTTACTTCGGATGGTAAGCTATTTTGCTATCGCAATGGATGCTTCGCCTTTCGGGCGAAACTGCGACTTCTTTAGCTGGTTAAACACTTTAAGGACTTTCCAGGCTTTCGCTGCACTCTTAGAGAAGGGTGGTTATAGCTCCTTCTTTCGCCATCTGTGCTTACTGATGTTTTTAAGAGCTTCAGAGCAAATCTAGCATGCGCTTTGTGGCGTCAAAGTCACCAAGAGGCGCGTTCGGTAGACACGCCTGCAGTTGAAAACTAAATATTTGGCTGTCTGATGTGCGCTTTCTTGTTTGTTGCCATCTTTGAGCTAAAAAAATGGGGTAAGGAAACCTAGCCCTGAAGTTAAAAATCAGCAATTTTATTGATAGAGAAAACCTGACACTCGGGAAGCGTTGTCACGGCTTGCTCGCTTGAGTCCTTGGCACTTATATTATGGGTTGCTTTGACCAATAAACAGTTCACTAGTCTCGAATAAGAGCTGTTAAAATTGGTGACGCCAAGAGGACCTGATTCGATGACTCCAAAGGCGTCGCGTTGTCCGTCTGTTTTTTGCGTCTTTTCTGTTTATTCGTAAACAGTCGCTTACGCCTAGAGTGGTTTTTCAGCTATTAGAGAAACGCAATCTAGCTTTGAAACTTCGCATTCTTTTTGACGGCATGACGAATAAGTAGGGTGCTTTATTTTGATGAAAACGAATAAAAAAAATTACATCTTCAAGATTGAACGATTCTCTTTGAATTGAATTACTCGAAGGGGCGGACACGACTTCTACGAGGAAATCGAAGTGCAGTATGGACTTGCTAACGCCGTTCTACTAAATAACTTCCTAATTAATCTCGTTAGGGAAAGTATTGGAATTCAGGAAATCGGACCGGTGAGTTTGCAAGCCACAGGTGGGCACTCGAGAATTCTGAGGATGACGCAATTTTCGCAATAAGTGTTCCCAAATTACGGAACGATATGTATTGATCTTGCGGATAAGTTTGGCGTTCAAATCTTAAGAAGGCGTTTAGCTAAATAAAGCAAGTGAAACAGCAGTGCGTTTTACCGCAAGTTTGGCGATCTCATTTATCTCTAAACTGACGCTATATTGCTGAAATCGGTTCTTAGTGGATGCGGTTTGAGAAAGGGTTGGCTTTTACTCGTAAATTGTAATATGGGTCCTAAAGTAATTAGTTAAAAAGCTAATAAGTAATTTTTTTACAGCCAATTTGTTAGCTTCTAGACGGTCGCTATTTTTCGTGGCGTGTCCACCCAAAAAAAAAGTGCAGCTGGAAAAGAATTTCATATTTAAATTTTCTCAAAACACAATTACGTTTTCTCGTATATTCGTACTACAACACGATGCTATCATGTCTGCAGCTTGTGTGCAAGTCGCACTTTACGAATTTTTTTTCTGGCGCAATTTGCGTTTAAACATTCATTTAGACCAATAAGGCACTTGCGCTTGGCGGACGGCCTTCAAGAATGACGATGAATGCTGCACTTGCACACTCGTACGTGTGCATGTGACGTACGTCGCTTGTGGTGTTGGTGCTTGTGTGACGTAGTCTTAACGTCCACACCGGCTACGCAGTACACCCACTTCCGCAGGGTGGAATTGAGGCGGAGTTCTTTGAATGATCATTTAAGGCAACACTGGGAAACAGTGAGAAATTTAACGGATGATTGCCATCTGGCTGACCACTGCCGGAGATGCTCTGCACCTCGTGACCATGCAGCGCTTGCGCACTCAGACGACTCCAGAGGCAGGCTGACAGGAACGTATACGAAGCTTTTTGTGCAAAGAAAAAGAAAAGAAAAAGGCGTGTCAACCAAAGTCGACGCGAAAGAAGACGAGGTCGACGTGCGTGGTATACAGTGTGTCCCAGCTAACGTTAGCCAAGCTGTTCAACGAAAAAAAATAAATGAGAAGGCACGCTGCAAGAATTATAAGACATATGGCGGTCGGTCGTCATAAGTCTGACGAACGAAAGCGTAGCTTTTACCATTCTATCGTGTACCGTGCTTTCTTAATCTATTTTTTTGTTGTTGTTGAACAGTATGCTTAACTTTAGCTGGGACAGCCTATAGCTATCTGATGTACTGAAATCGAGGGGGAAGGGCAATAAAAATACCGCAATGTTGCAGAATTGCGTGACATGTTGTATTATTTATTTCGTTCGATTGTAACACGTTAAATTTTTTTTCGGAGGCTGTATTTTTTATATTTCTTTTTTTTTGCCTTTGCCCGAATGTGCGTCAGCGTTGTCTTTTGTCACGTCGACTTTCGTTGACCCGCCTTTCTTTGTTCACACTAGGGAATGCGGGATGTTGTATCACGTTGCTATTTCTCCCTCGAAGCTACCTAAACGTATATCGATTTTTCCCAGAATCTTTTCGCGCTAATTATTTTCGTCTTATGTCTTAATTTCCGACTACTTCTCGCCTTTTCTCATATACCACTCATTTTACCTACCCTGGGGCTAACTCTTCTTTCTTGTATCGTTGACGCCTACATATAGATACCTTTTTTTGGACTCGCTCCGACGCTTGAAGGTGCGAAAGAGCCGCTTTTGACCCGGTGGCCGGACAGATACCCATGTTCCGTGTACGTTAATCCTGCGCGAAGTCGCCGCAGAAGACTGTCTTCAAAAGCGGTCGATAGGTGTATCTCAGTCGCTGTCCCTCGCCTCAAGAGTGTTCGTATCGGGAAAATAACCTGCGTATCGGCTTGTTTCGACTCAATTTGTGTAAAAACGAGAGAGAGAGAGAGAGAGAGAGAGAGAGAGAGAGAGAGAGAGAGGATGGATAGATAGATAGATAGATAGATAGATAGATAGATAGATAGATAGATAGATAGATAGATAGATAGATAGATAGATAGATAGATAGATAGATAGATAGATAGATAGATAGATAGACAGACAGACAGACAGACAGACAGACAGACAGACAGACAGACAGACAGACAGACAGACAGACAGACAGACAGACAGACAGACAGACAGACAGACAGACAGATAGATAGATAGATAGATAGATAGATAGATAGATAGATAGATAGATAGATAGATAGATAGATAGATAGATAGATAGATAGATAGATAGATAGATAGATAGATAGATAGATAGATAGATAGATAGATAGATAGATAGATAGATAGATAGATAGATAGATAGATAGATAGATAGATAGATAGATAGATAGATAGATAGATAGATAGATAGATAGATAGATAGATAGATAGATAGATAGATAGATAGATAGATAGAACGTTGCTTTTAGGCGTCCAGGTTCTGCTCATCCCATCGAATTCCGTTTCAGCGAAGCAAAGATTGAATGAAGTTTAGCGTTGCGTCCTGCGTGCTCTTCATATCGGCCCAACGTACATTAAACCTGAATTCCAATTGAGACGTCTTGTAGAGGTCTCCGCCACGCCAGCGTGCATTGGATGGCAATGGCGCTGATGATGACGGCGTAATGCGATGCGGCATACTCGCAGTTCAGAGTGTGGGCGAAGTAATGGTGAATAGAAAATGCACTCTCCCTCCCCCCCCCCCCCCGATAAAACAAGGTACTTGCGTTTCGTGGTGCTTGGCGCAGGAATTCTCGCCAGCCGAAGTGGGCGACGGGGAGGGCGACCGTCCCGGCGGTCTCCGTCGAGCGGCATCGACATCGCCCCTAGCAGTGCGCGTCCAGCAGCCGGCACCGCCGTCGACCGACCCGGACGAGTGAGAACGCCCGCTGATTCGCGGCGTGTTTCTTTTTTATGCGTTGCATATTGCAATCGCTCAGTTCAGTCCTTGGGCGCGGCCGGGCAGCCACCAACCACGAGAGGCGACGTCACGACAGCCGGAGGAAAAGCTGGGCCCCAACTCGCGCGGTCGCAGCCACCACCTGACTCCCGCTCCTCCAGCTAGGGGCGCTGCGCCGGCGCGTGACATGTCCGCAATGCATGTCCGCAATACACATGTCCGCAATACACATGTCCGCAAAACATGTTCGCAATAGACATTAGTAAGAGGTGACTGGAGGATTGGTGGAAGAAAAGTAGAGAAACGACAAAAGACGGAGACGTACAAAAGCACAGCTCGCAATAGGGGATCAGAAAATTTGGGCGTGGTAGTTCATAGTGCTTTTTTGTGTCTGTTTTCATTGTTTAACCTAGGTAGAATATTAGGCAGTATAGTAGCAAGAGCTTGGTGGCGCAACCCACCGCCCCGTTCCAAAGGGGACGCTCATAACATCCATCCATCCATCCATCCACGCGAAAATCGAGTGCCGCCAAGCAATACCTCGCCCTCAAAAAAAAAAAAGAACGCGCAATATGCAACGCATTCTTGGCTTAACCAAGCTAAGCCTGACTTTTTGTTTAATTATGGGGTTTAACGTGCCAAAAACACTTTCTGATTACGAGGCACGCCGTAGTGGAGGACTCCGGAAATTTCGACCACCTGGGGTTCTTTAACGTGCACCTAAATCTAAGTACACGGGTGTTTTCGCATTCCGCCCCCATCGAAATGCGGCCGGGATTCGATCCCGCGACCTCGTGCTCAGCAGCCGAACACCATAGCCACTGAGAAACCACGGCGGGTGCGGCGTGTTTCAGTGCGCAGAAATGCGAACGCGCGAAAAAATTACAAAGATTAATCTTCTTTTTTTTACGCATTCTCCACGTGCGATCTGAACGTATGTTCACGCAAATCAAGTCTTGCCCAAAATATTCAAGTGCGTAAACTGCGGGCAGGAACAATCAACCCCTCCAGCAGACACGGGAAAAAGAAAAAAGACAGGCGCCCTACAAACGGTCTTTCTAAACGCGCAGGTCACGAATTGGAAATTCGATACTCTTTTACTTCGTAGCGACTGCCTCTCTCGCATGCAGTTTCTGAAGCGCAGTTCGGTTGCTCGACGAGGTTTAAGCCACAAAGGGAAATGGGGTGACGTCACCGCAGAGCGCTGCGGATTGTGTTTGACCACTTGGGGGCTTTTTCCCAGGCATCAAAAGCATGTTAGACGTATGGGCGTTTTTCGTATTTCGTTTCCATCGAAAATGCGACCGCTGTGACCGGGAAGCGAACCCGCGACTATACGTGCTAAGCAACCGTTGAGCGACTGCCGCAGATACGGAAAGAATGGACACAGTATACTGTTCCAAAAAAAGAAAATCAACATGTTAAAGCATGTGCGATTTCCCTGCATGCTACAACACATTCTCTTACGTAACCTCAAACAGCGTGGACACCACATCAAGCCATCCAAAGAACTGGCTTAATTTCGAAAGCAAAAATAGATATGCAGCAACAGGCAACGTTCGTGTTATTTATCACGTTTTGAAAGAAATGTTCCAACGTACCTCATATACCTGGTGTATTTCTCTTTACGACTGTATATATTTAAGAATTCGAGAATGAACGTTGGTTGGAGTGCTTCAGGGGGGCGCTATCGACTAATAAACTCTTGTTGACGGCTTTCGTGGCAAGAGCAGGATCAACGTAATAAGACATCAGCAGCGTGTTCTGTCAAAAATTTGCAGGCAGAGAAATTTCAGGCGACGCTAACAACGGCCCAACAAGCAGTACGTGAGATTGAGAGTGGTTGCCAATAATTTAAAAATACACATATACTAACGTCAGTAAACGTCACGCAGTGTGAAGGAAAGCTAATCACTGATATCTCCTTTGAGCGCAAGTGCAGCTCTAGGAGACGGAAGGTAACAGCAGAATACGTTAAGCGCCGCACAAGACTTGTACGATAGGTATGTTGTGTATATTCTTATCCAATGTGTCGCATCTTCATATACATGGATATGTATGTTACACACAATTTTCTCCGATTTGAAACTCTCAATGCTAACGCTTTAAGAAGCCACTCGTATTCCATGAGAAGAGGCTTGAAAAAGCTAGAAAAACAAAAATTGCCTTGAAATTTTTGCTCCAGCCAGCCATAACCTGATTGATTGTAAACCCGTCTGCCCCGGATTGTCTAGATAACTTTGTTATCGGTAAAGGTGGAATACTACAGAGTATCGTAAAGGTGCAACTGAGCTTGTTAAGTTTCGGAAACTCCTACCGCGCCATAAGTGCCTAAATACGAGAGCACAGTCTGAAAACGGTGACGTCACACAGACGCACCGGCGCTGAAGCTCCAGCGTAAAACTAAAGAAGAGAAGCAAAAGAAGGAAAACCGACCTTCCTTTTCTCTTCTACCCACGGCGGCACAGTTGCTACGGCGTAGCGCTGCAGAGCACGAGGTCGCCGGTTCGAATCCCGGTCTCATTCTTACGAAGGCACAATGCAAGAACGCTCGTGTGCCGCTCTTCGAGTGCGCGGTATATGAGAGCCCGAAATCGGTCAAAAATTACGGAAGAATCGAAAGCTGGGGGCGAGTTGATGCATTTTTTGAAAGCCCACAACACAGTGCGCGAGAGAGGGAAAACACCGCCCTTGTGGCGCTTTCATTGTCCTTCGTGCTCCGTTTCTAATCTTCGGCGAGCATTATTCTGCGCCGTTCCACCACGCCCCTTCGACCCCCACCCCCCTCACAGCGTAGTGTGCAGTTTAAAAAAAATTAAATTATGGGGTTTTACGTGCCAAAACCACTTTCTGATTATGAGGCACGCCGTAGTGGAGGACTCCGGAAATTTCGACCACCTGGGGTTCTTTAACGTGCACCTAAATCCAAGTACACGGGTGTTTTCGCATTTCGCCCCCATCGAAATGCGGCCGCCGTGGCCGGGATTCGATCCCGCGACTTCGTGCTCAGCAGCCCAACACCATAGCCACTGAGCAACCACGGCGGATATGTGCAGTTTGGTAAGGGAAACTGCAAGAATGTTTTGAAATCTTTCATTCATACTAAAAAAATAGCTCTTACCATGAAATAATGAGTTAACATTTGAAAGTATACTGTATTAGTGTAAACTCACTTCGCCTTTCTCGTTGGCGTTCGTTTAACGGTATTGGTTCCGCCATGTTCGCAGAGACACACGTTGGCTCTGGTACTTGTTCGCCAGCTGCATGGTGCTTGCTGTATTTGCCCTGGGCGTGGCCTTGTACGGGCTGACGCGGACGGGTGAGTTTGTGCGGATGCTTGCACGTGCGAAAACGCGCCAATTGCGCCACCCGCACAATGTGGCCGTTTGAAGGAACCGAAAGCATAGAGAAATATTACGTAAGTTTTTTTATATATATATACTTTGTAGCGGAGCGACTCGCCGGTGCAAAATTGCTCGCCTAACTTCAGGAGGGCATCGATGGTGCTAGCAGTAACTAAGTGTTTCCTTAAAGGGACACTAAAAAAAATTAAATTATGGGGTTTTACGTGCCAAAACCACTTTCTGATTATGAGGCACGCCGTAGTGGAGGACTCCGGAAATTTCGCCCACCTGGGGTTCTTTAACGTGCACCTACATCTAAGTACACGGGTGTTTTCGCATTTCGCCCCCATCGAAATGCCGCCGCCGTGGCCGGGATAAACCATAAAGTTTGCATAGGGGAATCGCAGCCTGAGCGCATAGAACGTGTTCGTAAAACGCCGTTTGCGTCGCGCTCTCGCTCTTCGTGCCCCTTAACCACTCTATTGAAGCTAGTTCATTGCCTGCGAAGTTTAAGCGGAATTCCCGCACGGACGTAAGCAGAATCACGGTCGCGCCGCGTCGCTGTTCACACGGAAAGCACCCGCCGATAACCTCGAAGCTCGTGAGACCGTCTACTAATTAAAGGACCCACGCGTGTCTAGGACAGAGCGCGTGTACACCGTCTGCTAATCCTGCACGTCCAAAAGCCAATGCTCGAATTTAGTAACAGAAGGTATGTCAACAGCGATCGACGAAGCTCTGATTGTATGCCACCCCAGCTAGCAGCATGAGATAGCCACATGCAATACGACATGCTTTCTCGCACGCCAGTTTCAATCACCTTAAAAGCGAAATATGCTTGCTTACTTCTTATATAGCAATGAGCATGAATATTTCGCGAAACACATCAAGAAAGGCAAGCATGTGCGCCTGATCTTTGTGCTTCGCTCTTAAAAGCAGAACACTAAAGCTGCAGTATTTATACCGCTCGTGAAAAACTCTCACGATGGCGCACAAAGCACCGATGAACAGAAGCGATAGCTGAGTCATTGGCTGAGTGCACAATATTTGCCGTCTGGAACGCGCAAAGCACGCAGAAGCACCCGGCATCTTTCACAACATGGCGTCAAACGCCGCGCGCATCTTTTTAAAACAGCCGTCGTCTGCTAGCCTCTTGCGCTTGTCCGAGCAAATATCTGCTGACAGCTTCGAGCTCGCGTATACAGCCCACGACTTCCGGTCTACGAAAAACAAACGCGATTCTGGCAGCTCTCGTAATGGTGGGCGGAGTTTCCGAAGCTGTTCGAAAAAAAAAAATCGAATGCGGGACAGCCGTCCGGGAATGTCAGTGACTGATAATCGAAGAAGACCAATGAATTCTTTTTGCTAAACATCGAATAGAACTGGTCAAGTAGCATTTACTTCCGTCTTATAATGCGATGCAATAACCTCTTTTTTTTAATCAGTGGTGGGGTACTATAATTATTGTGAGGAGTGCCTACGTCATCAGACTAGTACTTGAGTGTGCCGGGAGAATCTCAAATGGTGTGCTGCATTTACCTCACTTTCTCGTTTACTAAAGGGCGATAATGTTGAACCCTTAGGCGTTCCAGAGCAGTAATCTGTCACTTTAGCTTTACTTAATATTTGCCTTTAATGCCCCTTCAAGTTGAACGTAAAAATGGACGTTTGAGCAGCCTCGCCAATTTCTTTCTTCGTGAGCGTTCTTATCCCGTAGACAGGCACGTACCCAGGATTTTTTTTCGGGGGGGGCCCACCACCTCCATCACCATCATCATCATCATCATCATCATCATCATCATGTTTTATGTCCACTGCAGGACGAAGGCCTCTCCCTGCGATCTCCATTTACCCCTGACCTGCGCCAACCGATTCCAACTAGCGCCCGCGAATTTCCTAATTTCATCGCTCCACTTAGTGTTTTGTCGCCCTCGATTGCGTTTTCCTTCTCTTGGTACCCATTCTGTAACCCTAATGGTCCAACGGTTATCTAACCGGCGCATTACATGACCTGCCCAGCTACATTTTTTCCTCTTGATGTCAATTAGAATATCGTCTATACCCGTTCGCTCTCTGATCCAAACCACTCTCTTTCTCTCTTAACGTTATGCCTAGCAATCTTCGTTCGATCGCTCCTTGCGTGGTCCTTAACTCGCTCTCAAGTCTCTGCCCCATATGCACTGGCAAAATGCACTGAATGCACACCTTACTTTTCAATAATAATGGTAAGCTTCCAGTCGGGAGCTGGCAATGTCTGCCGTATGCGATCCAACCTATTTTTATTCTTCTGTAAATTTCCTTCTCATGATCAGGGTTCCCTGTGATTAATTGACCTAGGTAAACGTACTCCTTCACAGTCTCTAGTGGCCGACTGGCGATCCTAATCTCTTGTTCCTTTGCCCGGCAATTCATCATTATCGTCATCTTCTGCATATTAATATTCAACCCCACTCTTACACTCTCTCTGTTAAGGTCTCCAATCATTTGTTGTAACTCGTCTGCATTGTTGTTGAATAGAACAATGTCATCGGCAAACCGAAGGTTGCTGAGATATTTGCCGTCGATATTTACTCCTAAGCCTTCCCAGTTTAATAGCTTGAATTCTTCTAAGCACGCAGTGAATAGCTTTGGAGAAATTGTGTCTCCCTGTTTGACCCATTTCTCTATAGGTATCTCCCTGCTTTTCTTGTGTAGAATTAAGGTAGCTGTAGAACCTCTGTAGACATTCTTGCGCGAAGGACGAGTCAGTAAGACGAGAAACTATTTACAGATTATATTTACAACAATGGTTGCAGCGCTGACCGTTTAGATTCACAGCGCGAGCCCAGTTCGTTCTTCCTTCTCTTTTCTGGAGTGATGGCGCCCACGTACCTCATTCACACAAACAAATACCACACGCATGTAGCAATATTTTTCAAGCTTTTTACGTAAGCGTTCTGTAGTCCTTAATTACGTAGTGCCTCTAGACTGCTGGTGTCTCTACTGAATCAAATGCATTTTCGTAATCTCTATAAGCCACATAGAGAGGCTTATTGTACTCTGCAGATTTCGCGATAACCTGATTGATGACATGGATGTGATCCATTGTAAGGTATCTCTTCCTGAAGCCAGCCTGTTCCTTTGGTTGACAAAATCCAGCGTTTCCCTTATTCTATTGGTGATTATTTTGGCAAATATCTTATATAATACTGGGAGCAAGCTAATGGTCCTATAATGTTTCAATTCTTTAACGTCTCCTTTTTTGTGGATTAGTATAATGTCTGCATTCTTCCAGTTTTCTATGACCCTTGCAGTCGATATACACTTCGTATAAAGAGTCGCCAGTTTTCCAAGCATTATGTCTCCTCCATCTTCGATTAAATGGACTGTTATTCCACCTTCTCCTCCCACTCTTCATCGTTTCATGTCTTGCAGGGCCCTTCTGACCTCATCGCTAGTTATAGGAGAGTTTCTGTATCCTGTTCATTACTGTTTCTAAGTGAGGTATCGTGACTCCTCTGGGTACTGTATACAGGTCAGCTTAGAATTTTTCCGCTGCTTTTACTGTATCTTCGAGATTGCTTATGATATTATCCCTCTTATCTTTTAGTGCATACATCATGGTTTGTCCTATGCCAGATTTCTTCTTTACTGATTTCAGGCTGCGTTCATTTTTTACGGCTTCTTCAGTCTTTCTCATGTTATAGTTTCGAATAGCAGTTATTTTCGCCTTGTTGATCAGTTTTCACAGTTCCGCGAATTGCGTAACGCTGTGCGGCCGCCACTCCCATACAACCGCGTAGAGCGCAGGACTCTGCGATTCTAGACGTACTGCGCTCACCGAGAAAGGTTAGAAAAACACTCACATAAGCACAGCAGAGAAGTGGCTACGTGAGGCGGTTCGACCGATAACTGTAGAAGCGTCATTCAAAGCAAGTAATTATTCTCCACTTCCGGCGGCGTTTCCTCTACTTCCTTTTTAAATAAAAAGATGTTGATCCATAAATATTCTCATAAACAACAGTCAACATTTTTGGTTATTGCGTTGGCTCTCTCCCTTAGTAGATCGCTTAATTTCTCAACTCCTTGCGATTTTTGTTTCCAGTTGCCAAATTTGCACGAAAAGTGCTATACAATTAGGGAAAAACAGACGAGCTAACGGGCGACAGTCATCTTGCTAATGGGTTTAAGGATTATTGCAGGGTTTCATGAGAGACGCTCTTTCACATTATTTTATTTCCCACCTTATCTAACCCATATCACGTGTATATGGTTCCGGGCATCTGCCAGCGTCGCGGCGAGCCGTAAGTAACTCAAGGAAATAATGAAGCACAGGGAAAACATAAACGCAATTGGCGTTTTGTCCGGCCGCAACTCGTTCCATGAGAGTATACAGACCAGCTAAGTAACAGCCGCATCCCTCTCCTGGTCCCAGGATCAGCCTAAACAAATAAGGTTGAACTAACAAAAGCAAGAGCTATGCGCGTGACGGTGGAATAGATGGTGACAACTGAACGCATCTCGAGTTAATCGCGCGGGTGCGGAATCTATGACAAAACTGTCCTTCACATTACAAGAGATGCCGATAACTACCGCCATCTAAAAGGAGTGAAAAAGGCAGCATAAGGCTGACCGATGAACAGCTGCCAAGTCTCAACATTAATCTGGCGGCGCTTTAGGAATGTGTGAGGAGTGGTGGCGTGGGTGGGGAGGGGGGGGGGGGTATGCCACTTGATTACGGGGGGGGGGGGGGGCCGGGCCCCCCCGGGCCCCCCCCTGGGTACGTGCCTGCCCGTAGATATCCGGCCAGAGACAAATATTTCAAATTTTCGAATACATCGTGGATCGAATGGCCAAGACAAACTGATTCGTGTTCGAATTATCGAGTCACCCGCACACCCTTTACATTCCGCAATCCCTTGCAGACCGCAAAGCACACGGATTTTGGAGACCGCTTCAAGCGCCCGCTGCCCAACCGACGCCAGCGGAGGGGCCCGCGCCACGCGAGCCAACATTCGAGCCACCACCATACGAAGACGTCACGGTTACGAAAGAATGTATTGGGTGTTTTTTTTTCTTTTTAACCACTCAGTTCACGCTGGGCTCTGTACACATGCTGGCAGGAGTCAGATTTCGGCTAAGACCATCCATCGGCAGCTTGAAGTCTATTTCCATATCATGCAGCTGCACGAAAGCGACATCACAGAAGTGGACAATACGAGATGCAATGCGAAACACGTTATAAAATCGCTAAAAACAAAATCATAGATGCATTTTGTAGTAGATCGCAGTTGAAGGAGCACTGGCACAAAATCTGCAACTGTATTCTTTTGTGTCTGTGTGCAATAAATGAAGGTTCCCGGCCTCAAACCATAGCAAGTACTGTCAAGCCTCCAGAGGAACCTAAGTCATTTATTATTCATGATTTTCTGCATCCCGTTTCGGCAGTGTTGCCCAGGGGGCGACTGTGTCATGACGTCATGACGCAGAAGATTGCCACAAAGGAGCAGGACGTCGGAACGTTTTGACACTCTCTGAGACTCGTTCGGTCCCCTCCTATGCTGGGCCTCGCGTCCAGTACTTTCTCACATGCTGAAGAAACAAAACTGACTGCAGAAAAGCTGGCATAATATATTACTCTGAGATTTGACAGTATTTTCTTTCTAAGGTTTCGATGTCACGGATCTCCCTCTAAAGCAAAAGACAGCAAAACTGAATAGTCGGAAGTATTATGCCAGGAATGCAATAAAATCATATGATAGAGATCGGACGTGACCAGGAATCTCGTTTCATAGGTATTCACTGCACGGATGAGATCTTTATTTAGAGATTCCTCTTCAGATGTAAAAGGGCATGGGGGGGAGGGTATCTAAGTATGAAGAGTTCTAGGTAGTTTCATTAAGACTAGGGTCCAGAGAGCCCAATGAGGCTCTCTCTTTAGTGATGGAACACATCGAGGAGAGGTAACTTGTACCTAAAAGAGCTTTGAGTTTCGACATGTTCTCGGGTAGAAAGAGTAGCAAGCTGCGCAAATTGAGCAGCCGAGAGCTTAGCGTAATATTCATGCGACAAGTACATTAAATTAGAAGGGCGGCCTTTTTACTGGGCTGTTTCAATGTTGTCGGTATCACGTTTTCGTGCGCATTTCATGCAACCAAGGCGCCTTCGACAATTTGTACGAATGGACGTGTTGCGAGTTATCGGCAATTCATGCGCCTTTGGTGACGAAACCCAAAGATGCAGCTCGGACTTGTTAAATCTCAGCACACGACAACGTACGTACTTTCTTTGTAAGTTTTGGTCGATAACCTATGATTTGCAGCGCTAAGTCTTTATAAATCACCTAATTAGAGTTGCTGGCCCTGCGATTTCCATTGCCGCAACTTCTTTTTTAGTGTCGGGTATTTCTTTTCATGCACTGATACCTACAGGAATCATTACGCCAGAAACATTTACCCAAGCGAAAGTGACCCAGACCTGAAAGATGTCGAAGCCCACACGTTCTCGAAATTCAGTTTGGCGAAGCTCAGCGCACAGCATGCTTAGTCAGCGATTAAGCATCCCCTAGGGCATCCCTAGCGGTTGGTGTCTGCAACGCGGTGGTGATAAAGCGCACGAGTAAAGCGCGTTGCGGCGCTCTCTAGCCTATTCAACGCGCCTATACTCCACTCGTGGCCTCCGCGATCGGCTCCGGCAGCGCCGACGGAGCTGATCGCGGAAGCCACGCTTTACTGAAGTCAGTTGCCACTAAGCACCGCTAAAGGAAGCACCGGCGCTAGTGTCTACGGGAGTAGGAAATATGGCGGTTCTGCCAGCACAGGACTATGGTGTTCTATAACGGGACTGGGCGGACAGTACACGGACTTGCATAATCTTCATCATTCTCGGCTATGCAAATCGATCATCTTTAAGAAGATGGCGCGTTACATGTGGAACGATTCGCAATAATTATACGCATGTGCTATAAACTTACTTCCTCCGAAGGTCTACGAAAACACAATTGCTCAGAAATTCAGAAAAAACTAAAGCGCATTAAAGAAAGCCACAAAAACGTCCGCAGCCACTAGCATGAACCCATGTACTAACTTTCATTCCCGTGGTGACCGATTGATCGCAGCGCCGGAGTTCCCCCTGGCAATTATTGTAGGAAAGTCTGGCTGCGAGAGTCAGCTTATTTGGCGGACGTGACGAATTCCGTTTACTTGACGATACGAAGCTGTATTGAAACAGGAATGCTCTGCATCGGCCTACTAAGTGTACAATGGGGTTGGGTAACCGGGAGACGTCGACAAAACAGGTAGTCTGCAGGCGCGGCGCTCCACGTTTCTCACGCGTAGCCTAAGTCGTCAATGTTCAACTAGTGTCGCGATACTGGATTGTTGGTACGGTTCTTTGGAGCTTACTGCACCGCATGCAAACCAGCACGCAAGAACGATTGCGCATGTGCGTCTGCCCCTTTCTCGCGAGCCTTCTTGCGTCATGGTCCGTATATGCGCTTACAACACTCCAAGACGTCGATGTTGGTCCACGCAACTGTATCACGTGCCGACGTGTGCGCCCACCACGTGCGCAGTCGTTCCTCTGGCAGCCAACAAGCGGGTGCCTGTGGTGTGCACCGTGAGCAACGCGTTCGGCGCCGACGGCGTACTCCCGGCGGACGGGGTGTGCGACGCGCTCTTCTACGACTCGCTCTACCGCGACGACCGCAACAAGCTGCCCGGACCCTACGACGGAGGCCTCGAACGCTTCCTGGACCTGGGCCGAGCAATGCAGTACACGGGTTTCGGCGTCTCCTTCGACGTGCTGTGAGTGCTCCAACCGCGAGAGGCCGCTCCGAGTGCCGTTTTTTTTTTTTTTACGACCTGCGGTCCACAAACTTCCCGTGTCCGAACGCGGAAATTCCGCTTGGTGCCGGCCGTCTATGGGCACGGAGTGTAGAGACGATTAAATTTTCGTAGGAGCGCTTGAAAGAAAAAAAAACATTGGAGGACGCTTAAGCTTCGCCTTCAAGAGTGGAACGCGAAAGCCGGCGAGTGGCGTGCCATCTGTCGGGGCAGCGCCATACATAGGGAGGAGGGCGTCTTCTGTGTTTGCCGCAAGATGGCTCTGCGTGTGCGCCAAGCGCAGAAGAAATGTAGCGGAAACGTACTTCGCTACTCGTTTAACTGCGACTTCTGTAACTTACATGCTCATAAGTACCGATATACACCGCAGTATAACTTTCTACGGCACGTTTCTAAGGCAACAACGCATTCACTAGAGGGGCTTTTGTCCCGCTTTGAACCATCGAACTCATGGCTAAGTGCAATAAAAAAAAACTCATGGCTAAGTGGTAGCGTCTCCGTCTCACACTCCGGAGACCCTGGTTCGATTCCCACTCAGCATTTATGAATTGCCTTCCGGGATTTTTTCGCTCACGGCCAACGCCGACGACACCAGTTTTTCTGCGACACGAGCTCCTTAACGCTCTCGCGTTAAAAACGAGACTTAGTTGACTGTTCCCGCAACCGCAAGGCGTGCGAACTCCCACAGCGGAATTTAGTCGTACAGGATTTTATTAACCGCATGCCTCTAGCTTCGCTCCACACAGATTCCACGACGCGAGTCGAGTCTGCGTAATTTCCTTCTCGTGCGCTTTCATCCTCCCCAGTATGGACGTTCGCAATTTCGACGTGACATCGCCCAGTTTCACGTCCGGCATCGTCGAGCTGTGGAACAGAGGAGTGAGCCACTTCGGCGCACTTCGGGTGTACGGTACCGGAAACGGAGAGGATGACGTCATCAAATTTCTGTACTTCCTGCAGGTAACCGACGCGCGCTGAGAAGCAGTAGCTTGTACTGGCCGAGATCGGCCAGTCCGTTTGTCAATTGTAAGGTGCGAGTTTGTTCGGTGTAATTATCGCGGTTTCATCATCTTCATCACCCTATTTACGTCCAAACCGAAAAACAAAGGATTTTCCCAGTGATCTCCAATTATACCTACATGTCTTACTGCCCAATTACCCCTGTCTTGAGCCTGTAAGTTTCCTAATCTCATCAATTCTTACGATGTGAAAGGGTGAAGCTGCTTCTAGAAACTGCCGGAAGAATTGGTCTTGATATCGCTGTTCACGAACGATCGCCGAAATGATGATTGTGGGCAGATGCTGCCGTGCCACTCTTTACATTATTGTCAAACATTTAACATATGTCTCCAATGCATAGGTGAGATGCTGAGACTCGTGTTAGCTAATCACCAACCATCACGGGGAATTGAACCATAGCACGATCACCATCAAATGACGGTTCTTCTTCGGCCTTCTTTCCCTCGACCACAGGCGGTAGAAAAGAAGATCCAGGAGACAATGACTGACAGCCGTCCCTATTACACGGTCATTGGCGTGAGCTACCATCCAGATGCTTCTTACGAAAAGGTTATACAGCATATGAAGTGAGTTTCACATTTCCTGTATCATGTAGCAGTCGCTGAAGTGAGCACGACGAGCGACGCACTTCTTTTAAGGAAAGGCTTTAGCTGGGGCCCATGCAACTCAGATTTTCCTGTTCGAACAGACACGGGCCACGCAAAAATGCTCACATTAGACAAACGTTCAACTGATTTGAATGGCGTTTGTTGCATTTAAAGAAGAGCGATAAATTCTACGGACTATGAAAAAACAGTTTGCATTTAGAGCCTCGAAATTTTACCAAAAAAAAAACTGTCGCAAGTTAGTGCGCAATAAAAGTACGGATCGCAGTATTTGCGAGTTCAAGTGCACAAAAACTAATTTAACAATTTTCTGAACTATTACCTGTCACAGCGTCTGAAGTGGATAATGTTGTTATATGAGTTTACTGCTTGCGTGAAATCATCAACAATGTTCTCAATATTTTTGCAAAGTAAAAGTCGTACTGACGAATTACTGATAAACATCATAGTGGTGTAGAATGCATGAAGTTCGTCCGCCTTAGATAATCCGTTAGGTGTAGCATATAGATATTTGATACGGCATTTCTTTCTTTCTCTCTTTTTTTCTCAGTTGTTCTATTACAGGGTCATTGTAAACTTGAGATTGCTTTTGCGCAAATACTTTCTCAACATTCTTTTTTCTTCGAAAATCGACAGCCCAAATGAATATCAGTGCCGTATATTTAGTAGCTGTTACCTTTCTTCCTTTAAATGCGACAAATTTCTTCAAGTTCCACGTACCAGTTGCCCGGCAACGCAGTTTCTTCCTTTCGTGTGTGTTGAATTGGCAGCCTCCTAACGTAAACCTTCTTAACATAGGTTCTTCTATAAACGCCACCCGCCGCAACCTGTTAAGCGCGGCATACAATTCGCACTGCATGCCATGCTCCTACTTACGCAGGAAGGTCTTCAAGCCGTTCATATACGTCGTCGTAATTCACGTCCCCTACCTGGATAAGGAGCTCCCGACGTGCCTTATTCTGCCCCCGACGTTGCTGGAGAACCCGGCGGAAGCCACCTCATCCAACCAGCCGTCTGTGGTGAGCGTCCGCAAACTCGCCATCGAGATGTGGTCGGGCTCGCAAGCTTGGCGCGAAAGGAAACGTAGACGGGTGTTTTTGGGGGGGCAAGAACTACGGCTTACGACGAACTACCAGAGACGAGAGACCCTGCAGTTTCTTACCGAAATCGCTAAAGGGAATTTTGGCACTGGGATCGTTCAGCTATCATGGAAATGATGGGCGGCGCAGGAAAGTGCGTTTTCTGTTTAATCGTTAGAAAAACACGGCTTTGCTATTACCGCTGCTCTGTTCTTACTGAAATGTTGCGGGAACATTATCCTACATGTTCTTTTTTGTTGTAGTTATGCTTCAAGTGCTTAAAAAACTGTGTAAGCCTTAACCTTTTCTCTTTCTTTTTACGGGAATTGTGTACTCAAGGGCTGGAAAATGTGTACTACTTTAATTTCATGTGTGACCTCCTTAAAGCCAGCCACTGCCATTTTGCTGCCAATATGCGGGCGGCATGCGGCCTAGTCAGGCAAATGTTTGCCTTTAGCCGTGTCCCCTAAGACAATCTATGTATTGTCTTAAATAAATCGATAAAGAAAGAAAGAAATATTGCGTATTATGGTCCAGGCCATTCAATATAACACTTAGCATAGTTATTTGCAAAAAAGATATGCAATGTTGCCTTTCTCCACAAATAAGCTAGCTGCTGCGAACGTGGCGCTAGCATAATAAACTTGTGCCGCCCACTCGCGGCAGCTGCTGCAAGCGCATGTTCTAAGGCGCTGGCAACACTGCAGGATAGGCTACATTGACGATATCGCACGCGGTGCGATCGATGTTGGAGGTCACGACCACGCTCTTTCTCTGGGCAGAACGCCGACTGCAATGAGCGAAGCCCGACGCGATCTCAGAGGCCACGCCCTGTATATGGCCTCTGTCATCGAGCCTTCACGCTTTTCAGATGGAGGCGATGCGCCACGTCGAGCGCATGCGCGGCCACGAGCTTCACCTGCCGGTGACCATCTCGTTCACGCTGCGAGCCCGCATCTACAGGCCAGCGTCCGTGCGTAGCACTTCCTTCTACGAGCCGTTCCAGAAGTGCCGGGACTACAGCGGCGACAGCGACGTTTCGCCGGCGTCGGTATGTCCTCACGATGACGTATACAGCTGCGCACGATGTACGGGTGGAATGAGAAAATACGAGAGCACTCGACCTAAGAGCATCGTCGGGCTCACTGCCATTGAGGAAATAGTATCGCTCAAGCAAGAGCCATAGACAGCTTACACATGTGGACGGGGAAGGGGTGTGGCCCAGCCTCTCGGAACCAGCAGGAATCAAAAATTAAATTATGGGGTTTTACGTGCCAAAACCACTTAATGATTATGAGGCACGCCGTAGTGGAGGACTACGGAAATTTCGACCACCTGGGGTTCTTTAACGTGCACCTAAATCTAAGTACACGGGTGTTTTCACGTTTCGCCCCCATCGAAATGCGGCCGCCGTGACCGGGATTCGATCCCGCGACCTCGTGCTCAGCAGCCTAACACCATAGCCACTGAGCAACCACGGCGGGTAGGCAGGAATAGAGTGCAAGACAATGCTGCCATAGGAACACGTACTTTGGGGCCCGCATTTCTTCTTATTCCACCCACCGTAGTATAGCTTAGCATCTATGGCGCCTTGCACTACTGAGCTCAAGGGTGCGGCCTCATCCCGGCTGTGGCGGCGAAATGCTATAACGCTGTTACACTTAGATTTAGGTGCACTCTAAAAAAAGAACACGTGATCAAAACTCATTTGGAGTCTCCACGATGGCGTATCTCATAACCTGGTTTAAAACACAAAATCCTTACACTTCATTCTAATTTCCTTTCCATTCCCCATTGTGACCATTCGAGATCGAATTCGTGGCGACCACGGCATAAGCGAGCGAGTTAAGTTCTCCTCTGACGTAGTTGTGCTGCGTCAGGTTTGGAACATGCAGCAGCGTGCGTTGTTCGAAAATGTGCTCGTAACTTTCCACGACTTGAGTTCTGACTTTTTATGCGAAGCATACTAGCCGCACAACCACGCTCTTGCTTGCTGCGCCGCGCGCGGCCGCGTAGCTACCATATGACGTCATAACAGCTGCAAAAGCGGAGGCTCAACTCGTGCGCTCGCTTGCGGCCGCGTAGCTACATAGCCGGGTCTCAGCTCGCGCGCTCGCCTGCATGAGTTGTTTCTTCGTCTAGCCGAACCAAATGTAGCCAAGCAACAGCAGTTCACCAGGCTAAACAGTGGTTCAGCAACTAAAATAAAGGCTAGTATGCTTCGCATCCTGGGCTTAACCTTAGCTAAGCCACAGCCATTTTTTTTCTCAAGCTTACGTGCCAAACCTGGAACATGGCTATATGCATTGACGTCGTAGGGGGGGCCGCGAATTAATTTCCACCATCGTGTGTTCGTTGACGCTCACCTAAAACGCGCTGCGTGGAAGCTTCTGCGTTCCGTCCTCCCCAGGATGCGGATGCAGCAATCGAACCCACGACCTCGCGCACGGCAGTTGTGCGTGTACTCTGTGAAAGAATAAATGTCCTTTGTAACAGCTCCGATTCACAATGCACGCCTCGCGGTTGTACATTTAGGCGCTTATTCATCGATTCATCCTCGGTACCACGATAACACGTGTGTTCTAATACGAATCTAATACCGCTGTTTCGAATCGATGTTCTTGATTTGAGAATATATGTTATATTCCAGTCCGATATGCGAATGTTTGATTGTGCATGAATGTGCAGGTTTACGTGTTGCGATTATAGGATCTGCCTGCCGTGACATAACGTGCAATTTATACGCGCCAACACATACAGTTAAAGTGATGTGACATAAAATCACCCGGTCACATAGCCTGACTTGTCACATTGCGCTCGAACATAGGCTGCCATTTTTCACGGGCTTCCGAACAACATTTCTTACCTTGCAGGAAATAAGTCGTGTGTTGCTACCATGCTCTTTTTTTTCGTGCTTACGTTTATACTCATACCAGCTCAAGCTATTTAGTATTATGTTGGATATTATATTAGGTATTCGAAGGTCGCATTAATACTGTATACATTTTCGATTAAAAAATGCCGCCTGTTCAATCCCACTTAGCCATACAGCTTAGCTCAAGTAGGATACGCAAAGTACAAACTTGAATGATGTTCTCCGATATTCACGGAACACACTCCGGCCTACATTGCATCATAGCCATCACGTATGCAGGCGCCGAAGCTGTGTCAAGCGAACGCTTGAGGTGTGCGTGAAATACGCTCCAAGTGGTTGCCGCCTCAAACAAGATTGGGTGACGCATGTGACATGTTGTGGGGGGTGGGGGGGGGGGTGTATAAGAGTGTCGGAGGGCTTTCATCTTCTCGCGGTGTTTAAGTTCGGAACTCAGTCGATGTGAAGAGCTACCTGCCTCAGTTCTTCCTTTAGATATCTGTGACGTGAGGACGTACACGAAGCTGTCATTTCCGATCACTGGCACGAAAGCAACGGGTGTATTCGAATTACACAATATCCAAAAGGCGCAGAGGCAACCACAAACAGACGCATTTTTAAACGCTGTTAGGGCATAGCGTCGCCTGGTGTCGGGCCCGTGTTCTCCGGGCTTTCCGACAGGTTCTGGCACATTTCAACAAGCTCCCGGCAGGTTTCTCGAAGTTCCAACGGGTTACCGAGATTCTTCACCGTTCTGTAGTAGCTGTAAATGGCCGGAGGGGCCATTTTGTTTACGCGTCGACCGACAGAAACGCAGAAAGAGAGATAGAGGCCGGTATAACGTAAGACTGTTACAGCAGAGCTGTTGATGGCTAGGATTCCGCGAAGTTTTCATGTGTGTGAGCAAAAACTATCATCATCAGCAATGGCTCATACCCCCCTAAGCAAGCGAAAAATGCAATGGCTCATAGCCCCGTAAGGCAGAGGCTACAAGCACTCGGCAAAGTGAAGCGAACAGTGCTTCCATACATTCTAATCACGCTTGCAACATGGAGAACATGTCGAAAACTGTGATCATCAGTGGCTCATACCCGCGGAAGCAATGGCTCATACTCCCGTAAGCAAGCAAAAATTCAATGGCTCATAGCCGCGTAGGGTTCAAGTCGTTTGTGAACAGCACGTAGACTCACGAGCAGGAGGCGTTGCCATATACGAAAAAAGGCGAAAACGTATGTCGATTTGTCCTCTTGACTCGCAAGTCGACAATGCCAGCCACTGTGGGGTTGGATGTCTGTGCCGTACAAACGAAAGACTGAATTGTGATGTCCACTTTGCATATACTCCAGGCACGCTCAAGTGTGATATAGAGAAGTTCACGACCACGCACTTTGCATGGGCGAGCCGTGATGACACTACCCCTCTGATCATCCTGGGAGAATTCAATGTGTACATTGAAAAAGCAGACAAGAAATGATTAACTCAGTTTGTGCTAGAAAAGATTGAAGAGCCACACCTCTCCAAGTCACTCAACTACTCAACAAAACGGCCTTGTATACGTGTAATTTTGACCAACATTCTAACAGCCACTCTAACAACCAATCAGTGTATATAATAATAATAATAATAATAATAATAATAATAATAATAATAATAATAATAATAATAATAATAATAATAATAATAACTTCTTTATTTCCATCAGTGATGGAGGATACTGCGATAAAAGTCGCTTTGAAGGCAAGCGGCTCGACTAGAGCCCGCAGCCTCCTTTACAAGGCAAACAGCGATTGAACCGGATATACATATACATAGCAATTGACCACATGTGAAATTTGCCGAAAAAATAAACGCAAAAACACAAATTACCTGAAAAACGCTCTTCACTTCTTTAAGAAAGATTTAGTGACAAAATGTTGATGTAAAGCTCGTACATCAGTTATATAAATATCAAGACTTGATTTCAGAAACAAATTTAAAAGTGTTGGTAGTGTGTATGATATCTTTTGTGTAGAATAATTGGCACGCGGAGTGACTACCTTCCACTGTTCCGGGCACCTTGTGATGTAAGAATGTGTGTTCCTGGTGAGATTAGATAACTCATGAAGAAACTTTAAATTCTCTTTTACCTACCGTTTGAAAGCTTGACTTAACTTGTAATGATAGAGGTTAAACACGGGTGTTATATTTGCTTTCGGAAATAAGTCTGATGTGTGGGCATTGTAAGGCAGGTTAAATAGTACTCGCAAAAACTTTTTCTGAAGTATATGTATCTTTTCTAGATTCGTACGTGATGTGATACCACAGTAACCACAAAGCTATCGTCACTGCCATTACGAAATGATGAAAATAAAATGTATGGAATAGGGCCGAATGGGGCCGAATGGAATAGGGCACTATTGGATTCGCTCTTCGAAAGTTTCGAATATTCGCACATACCTGCTTGAAATTGTGGTCATGTGACGTCATGCACGGGCCGACCGAGTCATATAGCACTGCACACGTGAGCAAAGAGAATTCTTAAGATATTTATTCTCTTGTTCCATGCATGCGTATGTGGCCAAATGCGCAGAGTATCTGGTTGTTGCACTAGAGGACCGCAGTTCAATGCTGCCATTGGTTGCGTAATTTTTTTCCCCAGAGTCCCCAGAGGAGGTCTAGGCACAAACCTACAGCTATCGACTTACGTTCCGGAAATCAATTGCAGGGTTAAAAGTAAAGAAAAAAGAAAAACTCGCAAAATGCACTTGAAACTCCCTGTACGTGTGAGAATGCGAAAGCATCGTACCATTTGCAGACCTCGGAACGTCATGAATGCCCCCGTTTTATACAGTCGTAACGTGGCGCCACCTCCTCCCCATCGGCTGCGCCATCACGTGCCCAATGACGCGCGCACTAGGCTCATATTAAGTTAACCAGAACCGTGGAACCTTGTGTAATATGCTACAGCTTCGCTGGTCATCCCCCTTGGCAGAGCGAAATTGCTCCTCAATTTTCAATCTGTATAACTATAATAATTATATGGGCACTCCAGGCGCATTTCTGCCGTCGCCGTCGCCGTGAGGTCCCGTATGAATGAAAGCGTGTGAGGATGAGCCCGCGAACGCGGTTCAATCGTGTGCGCGAGCGAGGAACGCGGCCCGGACGCGTGCCCTCTACTGAGGCAGGCGAGGGAGGAGAGGCGTTCTTCTCCGACGGCTGCTAGGGCGTCTCGATGTACTCCTCACCCGCCGCTCCAGAGTGGAGACAACCGCGGCGTCTACTGCGGCGTTGCCAATCGCGGACGCCGTAGTAGACGCCTTTGGCGGATGCCGTAGGAACGCGTTACCGGCGCTCGTGTGTCTTGAAAGCGATCTGCGACGTGGTCAAAGTGCGCGCGGGCCTCATCTTCGAAGCGATCTGCAATGTTTGCAGCATAGAGTTTCTCACTATAACACCTAGAGGGTAAGCTGGCGCCAGCGTCTATGGGAGTTTCTTAAGGGGACACCGTGCCGTCATGGGAATAACGGTATATATGTCTGCGAGGCTCGCGTTGGCTGGTGTTGTAAGAGGCTTCGTCTAAAACGTGGATTTCGCTACACAAATAACGCGTCCTCAAAGTCAAATCTTCATAGAATGTTTCCATTCACGCATATTACATCTTTACTCACCTACAATGCATGACCAAACAAAGAAAAGCAAGAACAGACGTCAAACTGTTTCAAAACGAACGCGAACCTTGTCATCTGTCCTCCAACTTTAGCGGCCCGCTGAAACTTCTTACGTAACATATAATCGTACACGCAATAACAAGTTCTCACAGTTAAACAAAACATGTTTTTGCGTAACAGTAAAGCTAAAACAGCTTTTCACGTGCTGTTTTAGTAGAAAATGAATCATTGTGACAGACGGAACGGTGCTTGCCAAGCGCGTCTTCAAGGTGTCCGGTCTCTCCGAGAACGATGCCGATCCGAAGTAACAATATACCGGCATTCCCATGCATACCATACCATGCGTACCACAGCGCAGCAGCGCCAGATTTACCTCTAGGTAATGTAGTGAGAAACTCTATGGTTCGCAGAGTGTGCGCAGTGCCGGTAGTTTTGTATGCGCAGATTTCACTTTCTCTAAAAAAAAAAAAAAGAAGTGAAGAACTGCGTATGCTTGGTTGCTATTCAAGAATGCGTTTAGCATGGTTTATGATGTGGTTATTTCTGGCAATATGTTGCACTATGTGTAACGGGTGGCGCTCCCCCCTCACCACCGTTACGCGGGGGCCAACCGGTACTTCGAGCGCCACTTCCAGAAGGACCAGTTTGGAACCCCGTGCAGAGTCGGCGGACGCCTGTGGTTGCAACCTCAGCGCGTGAAACGAAAGCGACTGAAAATGCAAGCTGTCCCAAGTGAAGAATGGGAGGAAACTGCCCTTACGACGGGTACTGGGGATAAGATCCGCTTGGTAAAAGAACAACTTGGCTGTCGGGATTAACAGACAATGTCCAAATCGCAGCCCCAACGATGGCACTCTCAGAGCAGGGGAAGTTAATCTCGTAGGTCATGCTTTTTTGTACCGCCAGTGCCGTAAGACATTACAGGAAGCGCAAAGACGTCATGGCAGTCATGTTTTGAACACATATTTCTGGCGTGCGGGAAAACGGATCGACATCACAAAATCTCGTTCTGTGACTACAACCTACCCTTGTTCTCTCTGTCGCAGGTTTGCAAGGGTCAGTACGGCTCAAACTTCAACTACTTCAAAGACGGGGAGTCCGCCTTTGCCTTTGATACACAGCAAGAACTAACAATCACGTACGACACGGATATAACGATCAGAACAAAGGTGACTTTACTTGTTGAATTAGTGCACCTAGTCTGACAAGAGCGTTTTGTATAGGGGCACTGGAAAGGCATCCGGAGAAGCGGAAAGCCCACAAAAATGAGAACAGGAGCAAACTCTAGCATTCACAGTCTCTTCCAAACCTCCAGATTTACTTCGATAAAGTGGTAAAGGCAAATCCGATCGCTACGTGGGCATTATGGGTAGCATATAAACTTTATAAATATTCCTGCTTGTGTCTTCGGAGAATTTTGTGGCGTTATTTATGGCGCTTTATGCTGCTAAACTTCCAAGAAATCTCATTTTTTTCTAAACACTGAATTCAAAAATATCCCCTCTGCATGAGGCGTAGCCGGCGCATTTTTCTTGGGAATGTCATGCGTGTCCCATAGTGCAATGTTTGTGAGAAAAAATTATGCAGATAGCACGTACTGTGGACATCAACTTCACGCGCAGCACCTTGCAGCCTTCTAGCATCACTGGGACTTCCATAAAGGGAGACCAGCTGGCGCAGCATATTCGTGCAAAGTAAAGCCCCTTAAACTTCGTAAAGTACTGACACTCTCCTCCTCCGCCTTCCCTCCTCCTCGTTTCACGCTCCCTCCTCGATCGTGGCGCCACCTACACTGCTCGAGCGTAGCAACGGTGCCAACATGTGCTCCTCGCCACTCCGTTAGCTGCTCGAGCAAAAATGGCGCTGATGCACGGCGCGAGGGCCCACGTGATTCTGTAAGGCCAATAGCGACGCGGTGTCGGCCTCGGCCAGAGCTCACGAGGAGGAGGCGGCATTCTTCAAAGCGTGGCGCTACTTTACGAAGTTTAAGGGGCTTTAGTGCAAAGCAAGCAATTGTCTGTGTGTGTGTCGTGTGTGTGTGCGACACCGGCGGCATTACGACGACGATAGAATGGAAATTTATTTGGTGTACTCCGGCTTGGAAACGTTACAACCTGTTCCGTTTCGAGCTGGGCCGATGGTGTTGCAGTGGCACAACGCCTGCAAAGCCCCAGCTGTCACTAGTCAAGAAGGTGGTCGGTAGATGGAGTAGCACATTGCGGTGCAAAAGTTTAAAAACAGGGATAATGTGCCTAAGAAGGGCTGCGCAGTTTAGATAAGTGGGCCTATCTTTGTCAAAGGCTTTCAAAGCGATAGGTGGGCCTTTGACAAAAATAGGCTCACCGATCAGAACGTAGGAATCAGCCAGCCTTTCTGAGTCACCTGAACCCTGTTTGTAACTTTTATGCCGCAGCTGTCACTATGGGGAAGGACAGGGGTCAACTGAAGCGTTGTCATTTTTATAAACAAATTGCTAGGGGTGCGCGAATAGACCGTTTCTGAGACCGAATCTAATACAAATCGAATAGTGCCAAAAGAGAATGGAGTATCGAATATTTTTCGAAACAATTTTCGAATAATGAACAGCCGTTATCACAAATAACATAAAACGACGTTCACATTCCAGTATCCCTAAATTTATCAAGTTTCTGTCATTGCACAGTAGGTTATAAAACGTTGTTTATTAAAATCATAAATAGAGCATTATGAGCGGACGAGTAGTTTCTACAGGGCTCTTCAGAGAGCGTGAATGATCGCTGTACAGCCTGTAAAGTATGGATACTTACGTGACGCGGCCTGCTCCACTACGCCAGTTCTCATGCTTTATGTGTATGCTATGCACGCTATAGTATCCTATACTATACTATATGTTTAATTGAGCGCAGTTGACGTTTTGAAGGGGTTACAAGCCATTCGAAAAATATTCGCAATAATGAATAGTGACTAGTCGGTTTGAAGACCGAATGGAATAGGGCACTATTGGATTCGCTATTCGAAAGTTTCAAATATTCGCACATCCTTACTTGAAATCACGTTACGTAACGCACGAGCCGACCGAGTCACAGCACTGCCTACACGAGCAAAGATAATTCGTAAGGTATTTATGTTCGTGTTCCATGCATGCGTCTGTGGCCAAATGCGCAGAGTGTCTGGTTGTTGCCCTAGGGGACCGTAATAATGCCATTAGTTGCGTAATTTTTTTCCCCAGAGTCACGAAAGGAGGACCGCCGCAAACCTGTAGCTAACGACTTACTCACGTGAATGCGAAAGCATTATATCGTTTGTAGGCATCGGAACGTCATGAACGCGCTCGTTTTCAACACTCATGACGTGGCGCCACCTCCTACACATCGGCTGCACGGACACGTGCCCATTGAAGCACGCGCCAGGCTGCACCTATAGTCAGCCCGATGGCTGCCACGCTACGTGTGCGGTGACGCATGCACTAGGCACACCTTTAGTAAGCCATAACCGTGGCGTCGGGGAAGCGGGCTCGTGTCGCACCACGGAGGTCCGGGTTGGATTCCCACCCAGGCCGAAATGTACAAAATTTCCTTTCCAAAGCTGTGATTTACCTTGTTTACAGGAACCTCCCTCAGAAATGTGGCGTCAGACGAAGCATCCTTTGACGCGTTTTTACTCTTTGCGCCGTCGGCCATTTTTGCTACCATTTCTCGGCCACGCCGGCGCCGACGGATTTTCGTGTAATGGGGCGTATAATGCTTTCGCATTAAGAAAGGTTTCGCATTAAACGTACCGGGTGCGCGCTGTAAAACGAAACATACACGACACTGATGAGGTTCTTTGTCGCGTGGCAAGGCTACTTCATCAAGGGTGCAGAATTTTTTTTTTTTTCAGCTCGCACACTACTATTGAAGTAAGTCGACGCCTTTAATATAGAAACTCATGGCCCTAAACTGCGGGGTCATACATGTGGACCGACCTCCGATATACACGATCTTCGCCGAAAAGGAACGCGCCTGTACTCCCGTAGTTTTTTATTAAATTTCTAGAACTGCAGCGGGATGTGGACCCGCCGCGGTGGTTGACTGGCTATGGTGCTGTCCTGCTGAACGCGAGGTCACGCGTTCGATGCCCGTCTGCGACGGCCGCATTGCGACGGATGTCTAGTATGAAAACGTTCATGTACCGCGCTTTGGGCTCCAGGTTAGTCTAAAAAAATAAGGACTCTTCGGGGGTTAAATCTATTGCGGAGTTCTACACTCTGCGTGAATCTTCGAGAGGATCAACCCGACAGTTTAATTTCAATTCCTGTCCTGTCTCTGTGCGCGCATAAGTCTCTATAAAGAATCATGCACAACCAACTCGACCAAAACGTAACGCTTCTAATTTCAATAGTTGGTTTCATCGTGATATGACTCCGTACGTGCAGTCTCGTTTAGTAACGCGTCACTGCTTCCCGCTACGGTTGCTCTAACTGACCTGCACCTCGAGACGTAAGCCAAGTCGAATGCCCGTCACTCGCTCGCGGCTCACCCTTTCCACATGTGCTGCCCTCTCGTTCTCGTCGCCTTCAGGTCTGCAGGGCAAAGCTGGCCTACCCGAACGTGCCGTTCGGCATCGCCGCCTTCGACATCAACCTCGACGTCGCAGACTCGGCATGCTACTCGTTGCAGATCGAAGCCGGCAATTTCACCCGGCTCAAGGTGCTGAGCAGCCTGAACGACTACATCTCCGGATACCACTGGAATTTCGATCAGTGCATGAACTCAATTTGAACAGCCCCGCGGCGTTTTTTCGTCGCAGGAGTAATCAGACTTATCGCAGTGCCCACGGCAAGGCACTGACGGTGTTATAATAAATATTCGGGCACTTTGATTTTCACAATGGAAGTGGGTGAACATACAAGCTGCGCTCGTCTGCTTCGCTTTTTTTTTTTACGGTGCTGAGAACGTGGGCGTCAACTTAAGCTATCTCGATGATAGGAAAAAATATCGCAAGTGAGGTTGAATTCCCTATCCTTTATTCATTATTCTGCTTTCGTAGCACCACTAACCTATACACGGGTGGCTGTCTGTGACAGTTGTACATTGCCCCTTGTCCAACTATACCCGGACGTTGGTAGCACCCTTACAGCAATGGCGGTTGTAAAACTGAAGAACAGTCACGTGGATGTGATTGTGCGTAAGCAGGTAGGCACGTACATCAAGGAATGATTTCATACATGCATTAGAAAGACAGTTACGAGAACGCCGGGCAAAATGGTGTTGTCGAAGGGGTTAGACGTTTCGGCTTCCAAGCGGAATCCTTCTGGCGGGAGTCAAACCGTTTAGACCATTCAACAACACCGTTTTGGTCGGCGATTCTGTCTTTCTAATATGAACGAGATGCGACCGATCTCTGAGGGCTCATTCTCTTCACGTGGCGCAACAGACGCAGGTAAGCAGTCAATGAGTTGATAAGTGATTAGGAGTTATATGGTACTTATCCCTGTTGATAATGGTTCGACATGGTTGGATAAGGTGCTAAGGAGTGATAAGGGCATCTAATGGTCGGAGGAGTCCTGATAAGGTTAATAAGGACCGATTATGGTTCGTAAGGATCGGATCGATGGCCATAAGGTTGATACCGACGGTGAAGGTTTGGTAAGGCTCGCATCGACTCCGATAAGGTTGATAGCGACCAATAAAAGTTGATAAGGGCTCATACTGGTAAGACCAAGTTTTATAACATTGATAACGACACCGGGCTGCGTGGAAATGAGCAAGCGGTACAACGCTCACGCATAATTTGACCGCTTCCTGAGGAGTTTCCGCGTTATATGTTTCAAGCTTGCTGCGCTATTTTTAGAGCGCAGTTCTTAGGCGCCCGTTCCACCGGCGAGCGTGGGCGTTGTCCCTCGTAATTGAGCGAACGAACACAGCGAGAAATGAAAGCGAACGCGGAGTGCAGCGGCAGATGAAAGACGGCGATAGCGAAGAGAGCGCGAGGAGAAAAGCTGAGGAGGAGGGTATGGCGAAAGCGTGTGAAGAAAAGCGCAGTGTCGCGCAAGCAGGGCTTTGCGGCGACGACGGATACGAGATGGCGCCTGAGTAGCGCGCTTCGTCTGTATGGAACGGTCACTTGCTTTATCTGGGTTTAAATTCTCGGTGCGATCAGGAGGGCTGATGGTAGCAGCCGAATTCGTGGAGGTGCTGTCGGCCACAGCATGCGTGTCCTTCGCTGCTCGGAAGGCCAGCGAACATGGCGTGTTGTCTTGTATCCTAAACAGTGGCGCATACCCACTGGGGGATTGGCCAAGAAGCAGGCGGTTTTCCCTACGCTTAAAAGTAAAGTGAAACTAGATTTGAATAGTGGAGCGTGGGATTATAGAACTGTAATTTAGAAGTGTAATGAAAATATTGTTAAGAATTTTGATAAAGTAAGTTAACGTAAGGAAATGAAATGACAGAAATTATTCATAAATTTAGAAATTCAGCAAGGTACTCTTTTCGTCTCTCTAATAAAATTTTAAACTGCAAGAAAAGCACACCTGTGGCTAGATCCCAGTGAGGTCACCTCAAAAGAAAGAATGACGCATTGCGAAAAGCCCCGTCACGGTCTTCTTTTTCAGTAGAGGGTGGCGAACATGACCCGTTGTGATTGCCCGAGTTGCATTTTTCGCGTCCGTCGCTTTCGTTGCCATGGATACCACAACGCCCGCAGAATGCTGCGGTGCACTGCGCACGGTAGTGGCCGCTGGAGCCGCGTCGACGACACACGTACGCTTTGCAAGCCGCGGTAGTCAGACGTCGCACGATGACCAGAGATTCACATGTAATTGGAGATCGTGGTTGTCGAGCTCATTTCCATCCGAACGTAGTGGGTGCTCATGAGCATGCCACGTCATCCGCTCATAAGACCGGCGTCGGCAGACAGAACCTTGCCGCATGGAGATTGCGCCTGGACGAGGACGTCGTTCGGAACGAATGACGGCAGGAAGAGGCAGGCTACGTTGGTGACCTGCGGGCCGGTGGGAACGACAGAACAACGCTCGCCACCGGTGACAAGGCAGCCAACATCGACGATCAAAGTCATGGAAGCCATGCTCTTGACGGTGACTTGGCAGTTAAGGTCTCCCATGTGCTGAACGCAGTAGACCTCAGAGAGGCCAACTACTGAGGCCGTCGCGTCGACGACGATCTCGGCACCATTCCCCGTAGGGACGACAACATCGAAGACTTGGGCCTTTGAGGGAGTCCACGACGCTCTAGCCGCCATGGCGTGAGAGGCCGACGTCCCCGACGTCAAACACGCAGGGACATAGTAGAAACTCTTGTTCCGTTCTTCTTCGAAAGATTAATACGTCGATTTGAGGAGAGACCTGAGCGTGCCCACGGAAGCGTTTCTACAGGATTTTCCCGCTCAATTTAATCCAAGCGCCAGTCAATTTAATCCAAGCGCCAGTCAATTAAATCTAAGCGCCAGTCAATTTAATCTAAGTGCCAGTCAATTTAATCCGAGCGCCACTCAATTTAATCCAAACGCCACTCAATTTGATCTGAACGCCAGCCGAAATAATCCAAACGCCAGTGAATTTAATCCAGACACAACGGAATTCAAGAACCTTTGGATTTCTAGATTTCTGAAAATTTGTGAACATATTATGAGTTAACACCTTGAAAATGAAAGAGTGAGGTGGTAGACCAGTAGCTATCCTGCCACGGGACTAACGGCAACTTTTGGAGGTTTTGAAGCGAAAAGCTTCAGCCGGCGTATGTCTGAATTGGCTCCGTAAGCATGTTCGGAGTCGAATTGGCTCCGTAAGCGTGTTCGGAGGCGGCGCAGGTGGCCACTGCCGCGCGCTTGGCGTCATCGTTTGACGTTCGCCGCAAGCGCGTGTTTATCGCAGAGGCTGACTTATAACCGCCTGCCGGAGAATAGACGTGCGCATTCAACATGGAAGAAAAAGAGAGTGATACTACCGATACAGAAAGCTGTGTTTATGGCTGTACAGAAATCGCAAGACAATGTGCCCAACAATGATGAATAAAGAAGTTTATTAATCCTGCATAACTTATGGTTTATATCATTGATAAGCAATTTGCATAATTAAACATGGCACATATATAGCATAAACATAAGCTAACGAAAGCATATCCATAAGTGAAACCGTGAGCATAACCGTAGGCTACATCATAAAGCATAACCATAAGCCAAACCATAAGCATCAGCGAACCCTTTCCCTTCGAGATATCCAGGCTTAACCTTAGCTAAGCCCCAGCCAATTTTTTTGTATTTTCTACTTTGTTATGAGAGTGACACAGCAGATGACAATTGTCGAAATGAATTGAGAGGAAACGTCAGGATGAGTACGTCGAGTTAAGGGTACACATGCGATTTGGTCATGGCTATCAAACGAAACAATAAAGGTTGATTCGATGATAATCACTAGGCCCTCGCCAGGAGGCTTCGGTCGCTAGCGAATACGATTCACTATTCTACTGCGGTGTCCGCAGCCTCCAATCAAAGACCTTGTGATCAGCACCGCTAAAACTGTCATGAATACCATTTAATTGCATAACTGATATGGTCGAGTCACTAGTGATCACAAGGTAAATACAATGTGCAGTTCGGGGTTCTTTGTGTTTCGCGCAACATAAGGTCATATACATGCAATGAAATACCATGAAACGAGTGACTCACTATGCCTATATAAACTCGTATTCTTAAGTGACTGGTGAATATTTTCGCCTATTTTACTATCCCTGAGACAGCTTTCCCTCGTGAGTGGCGTCAGTAGTATCAATGAAGCTGCAGAAGGACGAGCTTTTTTGCGTTACCACTGCCAACTGATACCACCGAGTTTTTATCATCACTAGTGATGCGCTCATTGCGATGTTCTCGAATTTTCATGCCGAATAGCGTCATAGATATCAAATGAAATGTCATTGAGACGGCTATTCAATACCTATAATTTATTAACTATAGGAGATACTAAGATTGATTCACTCTAGTGATAAATAATCCCTTTGTGTAGTTTGATGGTCAAAGCCGTCGTATGTGCACGCCGTCAATAGTATAAATTAAAGTGTCAATAAAGGATAGTTTTAATGAGTCAACATTGCTAACTGACATTGCAGAGCCATTAATGATCACTAGCGATAAGCTCTGTTCGGTGTTCTTGCACATTTATGATGCATAGCGTCATGCATGTCAAATGAAGCTTTTAAACAATAATCCAATTATGATCATTTAGGATCAGTGAGCATTTGGTCTGCTACCATTGCTACCTGATAGTGAAGTGTGATTTGTGATCACTAGTGACACAATGTTGTGCCACTAGTGATCACTACCGACTAGTGACGTTATGTTGCGCAAAACACCAAGAACCCCGAACTGCATATTGTATTTAACTTGTGATCACTAGTGACTCGACCATATCAGTTATGCAATTAAATGGTATTCATGACAGTTTTAGCGGTGCTGATGACAAGGTCTTTGATTGGAGGCTGCGGACACCGCAGTAGAATAGTGAATCGTATTCGCTAGCGACCGAAGCCTCCTGGCGAGGGCCTAGTGATTATCATGGAATCAACCTTTATTGTTTCGTTTGATAGCCATGACCAAATCGCATGTGTACCCTTAACTCGACGTACTCATCCTGACGTTTCCTCTCAATTCATTTCGACAATTGTCATCTGCTGTGTCACTCTCATAACAAAGTAGAAAATACAAAAAAAATTGGCTGGGGCTTAGCTAAGGTTAAGCCTGGATATCTCGAAGGGAAAGGGTTCGCTGATGCTTATGGTTTGGCTTATGGTTATGCTTTATGATGTAGCCTACGGTTATGCTCACGGTTTCACTTATGGATATGCTTTCGTTAGCTTATGTTTATGCTATATATGTGCCATGTTTAATTATGCAAATTGCTTATCAATGATATAAACCATAAGTTATGCAGGATTAATAAACTTCTTTATTCATCATTGTTGGGCACATTGTCTTGCGATTTCTGTACAGCCATAAACACAGCTTTCTGTATCGGTAGTATCACTCTCTTTTTCTTCCATGTTGAATGCGCACGTCTATTCTCCGGCAGGCGGTTATAAGTCAGCCTCTGCGATAAACACGCGCTTGCGGCGAACGTCAAACGATGACGCCAAGCGCGCGGCAGTGGCCACCTGCGCCGCCTCCGAACACGCTTACGGAGCCAATTCGACTCCGAACATGCTTACGGAGCCAATTCAGACATACGCCGGCTGAAGCTTTTCGCTTCAAAACCTCCAAAAGTTGCCGTTAGTCCCGTGGCAGATAGCTACTGGTCTACCACCTCACTCTTTCATTTTCAAGGTGTTAACTCATAATATGTTCACAAATTTTCAGAAATCTAGAAATCCAAAGGTTCTTGAATTCCGTTGTGTCTGGATTAAATTCACTGGCGTTTGGATTATTTCGGCTGGCGTTCGGATTAAATTGAGTGGCGCTCGGATTAAATTGACTGGCACTTAGATTAAATTGACTGGCGCTTGGATTAAATTGAGCGGGAAAACGTGTAGTCATGTGGATTGTATTTTGCTTCGCACGCTGAAGTGAAAATGCTTACACCAGGATATTTACTGCCCTTGTAGATGTTCAATGTAACGATCGTATTTTCTACAAAATTACTCGGTTATATAACAAAGTATCGCTAAATATACTTACAGCATGTGTACACTTCACAAGGAGCACAATTCCTTTAATGAAGTAACCTTTTTTTCTGTTCTATGCTTATTTTTTTAACGTAAAGGTTGGCTTAAAGCGGCAAACGCATGACCCTGCTCCCGCACACTCAACGTCAACAAATCGCCACACTGGGCGAGAAAATCGGCCCGTAGGTCTAACTCTACTATAAAAAAACATTCTACTTGGAACGAGGTCAACATCCACGAAGATCCATTATGTACTTTCCACGAAATTGTTTCCCATTATCGACAAGGCAGGAGGATATTTCCACCCCCTCACCCCAAATTTAACAAACCTCAGGCTACCAGACTCAGACTCCTGCAAACCCGTTCGTATCCCACTCCTCGGTCCCTCAACAAGATAGATCCTGAACACTCACAGAGAGAGAGAGAGAGAAACAACTTTACTGGTGCATTATGAACTGAAACGCGTTAAGCGTCTGATGGGGTGGCTCCCTCTTCGCGGGCTCCATATGCTTCCAGGGCCGCCTGGCCCCTGTGGATCAGTCGGAGCTGGTCTTCCAGGGCGGAGCTGGACAGCATGATCTCCCATCGCTCGGAAAGAGTGGGGATAGCAGGGGGGTTAGTTATGGGTATAGGTGGGGGGTGGTTTATGGAAAAATTGCACTCTCCTATGACGTGCCGAAGGGTGCCTAATGCATTGCAGTGAGGACATGTGTTCTTATATCTCTCTGGGTACATTTTGTTCTGGAGGCAGGGGTGGGGAAAGGATCCTGCCTGGATTTGCCTGTATATTGTTTGTTCGGCTCTGGTCAAGGAGTGGTGGGGGTGCGGGAATGTCTTCCTGCCGTCCCTGTAATATCTGACTATATCTCTGTAATTTGTGATGGGTTGCCATCCCCTTGCCTCCTCCTCGTTGGCCCGGGAGTTTAGCGCTCGGGCCTGTTGATGAGCATATTCATTGCCCTCAACTAAGGAGTGAGCTGGGACCCAAACTAATTCGATTGCTTGTTTAGGAGGCGTAGCTTTACCAAGAATTTTTAGTGCCCCAAGGGACACCCAGCCAGATCTGTAGTTCTTGTATGCAGCTTGTGAGTCCGTGACGATCTTGGTGACGTTTGGTTGCAGGAGTGCGAGAGCTATCGCTGCTTCTTCTGCTTCCTCCGAAGACGGAGTGTAGATTGATGCGCAGGTGACCAGCTTTTCTAGCCCGGTGACCACGACTGTTGCCCTCGTGGAGCGTTTCGATAGAGAGGCGTCTGTATATAAAACAGTGTCGTCTTCCTCCAGGGTCCTGGAGATGGCTCTTGCGCGGGCGTCGCGTCGTCCGGCATGCCTTGTGGGGTTCATGTTGCGTGGTAGTGGTTTGCATTCCAACTTCTCACTCAACTTTTCGGGTAATTGGTCGTGGCGGGTGTAGTGCGATTCTTGCCATCCTAGCTTGCGGAGGACGCTTCTGCCCGCCTTGGTCTGGCTAAGGCGTACCCTTTGATTGGATAGGTGGGCTTCTACGAGCTCGGCTACTGTGTTGTGGACTCCCATTTGAAGTAATTTTGTCGTGGATGAATTTATGGGAATACCCAGGGCCTGCTTCGTGGCTTTCCTGATTATTGCGTCAAGTAGTGAGACGTCCTTCTTGAGGAGCTGCAGGTACGGCGCCGCGTAGACGATTCGTGATATAACAAAGGCCTCAACGAGGCGCAAGGTGTCCGATTCCTTCAGACCCCTCCACCTGTTGGCCACTCGTCTGATCATGTTCAAGATTTGGTCTGACGTGAGCTTCATTTTTCTAATCATGGCTGTTGCCTTGCCGTCTGCCTGGATCAGGAGGCCCAGGATCCTGAGTTGTGGTACCGGGAGGATCCGGTTCCCTTCCAAAGTGATTTCTATATTTTCTGCTTGTGTACGTGATGCACGTGGTCTGACAATGGTCAGCTCCGATTTTTGAGGCGAACAGCAAAGGCCACATGTCTTCACATAGCTGTTGATCGTGTCAGCCGCTTTTTGGAGCGTGTTTTCTATCCAGCCATCCGACCCTGCCCTCGCAGTCCAGAGGGTGATGTCGTCGGCATATAATGCATGGCCCAGACCATCTATTGATTCGAGAAGCTTGGGCAACGGCAGGAGAGCCATGTTAAATAAGAGGGGGGAAAGGACCGAACCTTGAGGCGTTCCTCGATCCCCCAGGTAGATCGGTTGGGATGTCTCCTCTCCTATTCTGATCCTTGCCGTTCGGTTACGAAGGAAGTCTCGGATGTAGTTGTAAGTTTTCACTCCACAACCCGTGTTGCGCAGGTTGCGGAGGACACTTTCATGTGTGACGTTATCAAAGGCCCCTGTGAGGTCTAGCGCTAGTATCGCTCGCGGCGCCTGCTTCGTTGCTCGCTTAATTACCAGTTCGTTGAGTTGTACGAGAACATCCTGGGTGCCCAGGTGTTGCCTAAAGCCATACATTGTCTCTGGCATCTGATCGGTGGCATCAAGATGTCGCTGCAACCTCTTGAGTACCATACGTTCCATGACCTTCCCCACGCAGGACGTGAGGGATATCGGTCGCATGTTGTCGATGTGAGGTGTCTTCCCAGGCTTGGGTATGAAGCGGACTTCTGCCTCTTTCCATTCGTGTGGAAGATTGCCAGACTCCCAGACCCGGTTCATATACTCGAGCAGCTGTCTGCGGGCTTTGTGCTCGAGGTTGTTAAGTAACTTGTAGGTAATGGAATCGGGTCCCGGCGCGCTGCCCCTGTTGCTCTCGGAGATTGCCGAGATCAACTCGGTGTCAGTGAATGGCTTATCTAACGCTTCATTGGTAGGTCCTGCGTAGTCGGGAGGTGCGATATCACCTTTCTCCGTTTTCAGGTACTTGGCCTTCAGGTCGTTGATGAGTTTGTCGGCACCCCCAGTATAGTTGTTGAGGGTGCGTGTGAGGCTTCGATTAGTGGCGCTCTTGCTGCCGAGAGGATCGATCAGGTGACGAAGGAGGCACCACGTCTTCCTGGTAGAAAGGGTGCCCTGTAGTCCATCACACACGCTCAGCCAGTTCTCTCTGCACAGCTTGGACGCGTATTCAGCTGCTTGCTTGTTGAGATCATGGATGCGTTTGCGAAGTTTCTTGTTGTGTCGTTGTTTCTTCCAGCGTCTGGTGAGGCTGTGTCGTGCTTCCCAAAGGTGGGCAAGCTTTGCGTCCACACAGGGTGTCTGCAGTGTGGTCGCAATTTTCTGGGTGTATTTGTCTACCAGCTCGAGTTGTTCCTTAGCCCATTCCCCATACGATTTGGTGCTGTTCGTGTCCTCGTCTTCATCGGCTGCTTGCCTTTTTCGAAGTTTGTCCCAGTCAGTTATCTTTGTTGTTCCCATTCGGGCCTTGAAGGCGGGCCCCCTGATCGTAATACTGAGGATATCGTGGTCCGACCCCAGGTTCGCGCCTGTGTTCTGCCACGACACGTCCAAGGTTCCACTCAGCAGGGTAAGGTCTGGAGTGGTGTCCCGGGTTGTACTTGTGCCCATGCGGGTGGGAGTGTCTGGTTCGTTAAGTAGGGCTAATGTGTGCTGATCTATGAGGTTCGCCAGCACCCTGCCTCTCTTGGAGCAAAATTTGTAACCCCATATTGTATGAGGCGCATTGAAATCTCCTAATATCAATAGGGGTCGGCTGCCCGCCTCTCTCTTGCTGTCTAGTAATGTGCCCTCTATGTCGAGGTTCTTCTTGGAGGGCCGACAGTATGCGTTGAGTATAAAGATGTTGTTTTTGCTTCCTATGCCTCTGCTGTGAATTTCCAAGAGAACGTGTTCACACCCTCTCTGAATGGTAATGTGCTGCGTTGCAGCTATGTTGTTTCGGACTAGGATGGCTGTGCTTTTCTCACTGGGATCGGTGTATGTGACGTACCCCGCGAGTTTTGGTCGCGAGTTCGTTTCTTGAATTGCAAGGATATCCGGTTTGTGTTCCGCATTATCTATATATTGCTGTAATTCGCCTATTTTGTCTTTAATTCCTCGGCAGTTCCATTGGGCTAAGATCGTTGTATCTTCCTTCCTATTTTTACGCCTGGCCGCCATCTTGGCTCAGGTTGGTAGTCGTGAGACTACTCGCCATGCACGGTTTCCCATACGGGGCTCCCTTTTTAGCTTTTTGAGTGGTTAGTATAAGCTGGTTGACATTAGCTTCTAGCGCGTCGAACTTGGCCATCTTGGAAGTTATCAGGCCGATTTGGCTGGCAAGCTGTGTGACCATCTCGGTGAGCGCTTCAATGGGCTTGGCCCACGCCGGTTCCTCAGACGGACTCGATTCAATTTTCTCTGCCTCCATTGTTGTTACCGGGAGCTCCGGTTGAGCGTCCCTCTTGGCAATTTTGCGTTTTGTGACATCCTCGCTGTTTTTCGATTTTTCTAATGCCTCCATGCGTGCAAGAAGCGCGCTGATTTGCTCATTTTGCTTAACTACAAGCGCTTTGAGTTGCATGCATTCCTCACAATCTTTCTTGGGAGTCTGGGGAAGGGAAGGGAAATCTTTGTTGCTAAGAGCGATAGGAGATCTAACTGCCCAGCCCACCTGTTTAGCGGCGTTCCTCGACGGTGTCTGGCTCCGGGTCTTCGACCTTGAGCGCGACTCCCGGCGGCGCCCGCTGCAGCTGCTGCCGGCCACGTCACCCGGCGACGACGCTCTCGAGCCCGGCTTTGAGGCGCAGCTGCTGCTCCGCCCTCGTCCGCCTTCACAGGAAAGAGAGTGATTCCGGTACCCTGACGGAGCTGCTCCCTCCCGACGTGGCGGTTTGGAGGATTCTGCGGGCGTGTAGTTGGTATCTTTCCGCTCCCACCGGCGTTTCCGTACCACGTACGGGATCTTGAAGCGAGCTCTGCACACCTTGTCTGCGGTCAAATGTTCTCCTCCACAGAGGTCACACTTGGGGGTACACTTGTGCTGTTCATCGGGATTTCGAGCACCACATCCCCGGCAGATCCGGTCTGTTTGATCAGGGCAAACATCCATGCGGTGGCCCAGGCGACCGCACTGATAGCAGATATCTATCTGTTTTCTGTATAACGAGCATTTGGCGAGCAGGCCCCCGTAACGAACGTAGTTCGGCACTTTGGGTCCATTGAAGGCGATCACCACAGACGTCGTGTTAGCGATGCGGTTGGCCTCTACGGCAGTGGGATTATATTCGTTGACGATGTTCTCATTGATTTCTTGAACCGTGTCTCCGAGGGGGACGCCTCGTATGACTCCCTTGGTCATGCCATGGGGGGCCGATTCGTAGGCGCTGACCTCGTGCTCATTTCCTTGGACGACAATCTTGGTGACTGCAACATACCGGTTAGCATTTTCTCTTTTTGAAGTACTGATGACAACGATGTTTTGCTGGTAATTTGGGCATATCACGTCCCGGATCCATTCTTCTTTGGTGACTCCCGCCGCAGCGTAAATTGCGCGGCCAACTTCCATATGGCCGACCTTGCTGATATTCAGACCACCGCGTGGTCTCACCACGATCTTGGTATCGTCTCGGGGCAGTGCAGGCATGCGCGCTCTCTTGATTAACGTATCTTTGGCGTTCGCGGGTCTACGACCGGCACCGGAGGGTTTTGACTGAAGTGCATTGGGTAGACCTAGGTCTCGCTGACGTGGTCGGGACTTGCGTTCACCGGCGATGCGCCAGCCCAGGGTCCTGGTTACTTCTTCGGGGTGAATATCCTCCCCCTCTATTTCAACACTCATGGGAGTGGCCATGATGCAGGTAGAGTTCGGAATAATGTGCGTTCCACGCCCGTCGGCCGCGGTGGCTAGGCCAAGCGGTCGGCGGAGCAAGCCTAGGCTTAGCGGCGACTCGCCTTGGGTGGGCACACAATCGTCCTTAAAGTCCCAAAAAATGGTCCCCTACCTTAAAGGCAGGTATCCTCGTGGTCCTGATGACGACACGGAACACGTGGTGCAAGAATTCTTGTAGCACAAGGTGATGATCCGGCACAGTCATCGAAAAACTGCGAAGCCGATGCGAAGCGCGTCCCACCGGTTATGCGCCTTCTTCTTCTTCCTGAACACTCACAGTCGTGCCCCAAATGTGGTCATGACTCATGCTCCTTTGACCACATGCTCTGGCTGTGCCCAGCCCTTAACGCCTCTCCACCCATCACGAAAGAACAATGGCAGGAATCTCTCAAGAGCAGCAATCTCCACATTCGACTCCAGGCTGTCCAGAGGGCCCACGACATAGCGGCGGGACTTGATCTCCCGGTTCCATCGTGGGCGGAGCCACCGACTCGATCTTCGGAAGCCTTTGGTTTTGGCTCCCCGAGGTCTCAGTCCCTCAGGACTCAAATAAAGTTCTTGTCATGTCATGCCATGCCTCTCCCGTAACCGAGAGTAGATGTAAGCATGAAATAGCTACCGGCAAAGCAGACTGGTTCCCCGAGGTGATACTAGCCACAATCATAAAATGGGTGTAGTCATGTTCGCAACGGCACGCCCCATCACACCGCACCACGTCATATACTCCGTACTGGTTTATGGTACTGTTCACCGTACTGGTATTGGACGCAGTAATTTTCTATCGCGGACAGAACCTCATTGCAAGTTTCGTCTCGGTCAAACACCCGTCTGCGATACGCCGGACGCTGCCAGAGCGCCGGACGCGCCGCGGACCTCACGGACCTCTGGCGTTGAAAACAGCGCAGGCAACTCTGTCTCAGCGCCAAAAGATGACAATCAAGTGCCCTGTATGTGCCTTTTGAACGTCGCTATTGGAAATGACAAATAAAACTTCAACGTACTCTAAGTTGAAGCTTGATTGACATTGGTGAACAAACATTTGGCAAAACTCTGAAGCAATATTTTTTGCAACTTGTTTGGAAAGTAACTGGCGTGTGTAATGCGGTCTTGAATGGCTGCCCGGATGATATTGTCTTGCACTCGCAACTTGCGCGGATGTTCTATTTTGAGAGCCCGGGTACAGACCGACAAAGAACTTTAATAGCGAGGTCCTGAGACGCTTTGCCCTAGGGCAGAGCTGCGGGCCGCTCCCACGTGGGGACTGGTAGGCCGAGCCTAGCCGCCGCATCGTGGGCTCTCTGGACAGCCCAAGTATGACGTGCATATTCTGAGCTCCGGATGGCAGAGCTCCATTCTTGTTCTCTGATGCGATTGGGTCCCTGTAACGAGGAGCCCGGGTAGCTAATCTGGAATTTAGTTTGCGCAACTGTGCGTTTCTGTGGCTATATTTGTTTACATGCTGGTGCGTGAGGACTCGGACATTGCTTACTTTAAAAACGTGCTGTGTTTCGTTGTTTATGTTATCGTCCTGAAGGAATTGTGCCGTGATTGTGTCTCAGTGTTAGTATCGTCTCTTGTCGAATTAAACTTTTTCTAAGCATAACGGCTGTGACCTTTGGCTCAAGGCCACTTGAAGGCCACATACATGCTTAAAACGAACAGTATGGCTGGGCGGGTTACGGGCAATCGCAGACGCAACGGAGCGGGCCGCCCATTCGCTGGTAACCTCCAGGCCCCGCCCATTCTCCAGTTCAACAAATGGCCACGGAGCGCGAGAAAATCGACCGCGAAGCGCTGTTAATAAAACAAGCATAGTACATTTTTTTTACAGTAAATAGTACAGTACATAGTGCATAGTACAGTACATAGTAGATTTTTTTTCATTATTAACGCGAAATAGCGTTCAGCATCATCGACCACCCACGTGGCCTCTGGCCTGGAATGAACGTTTTACTAATATCTTCGCCTGCATGGCGGCACGGATTCATTGGTTCGTAAACTTATGCTGGTTCCCTATTTTGTGCTAAAACCAGTGTGTGGCACTTCGTTATCTCGCGTTACTCAAATTGGGGTGAAGTGACGTGTTTACGAGTGGAGATGTAAGCGCGAAAGCTATGTTTCCGTTGTCAACCATGCGGAACATGCCTGCATCGAAACGGAAGCCGAGTGCTACTGCGACTGAGGACGGCAGTACCGGTAAGTCGTTTAATATAGCTGCCTGAATCGTTATGTGATATTCATCTCGTTAGCTTACAGGCGGAGGCAAGTTAACAGCTAGATCCTGAAATTGCATATTGTGGAGTGTTAGAGACGGTCAAGAACGCAGTAGCGAAGCTGTGAATGGCGAAACTAACTCGTTTTGTGGCGAATCTGTGCCGAGAAAAACAGGCTACACTCAAGGCACAACCACAGCGGCGAACACAGTTGGCGATCGTTGAAAAGTTAATCAGCGGATCAAGCGCGCCGGCTTTTATGCATGAGTCATCGAAGGTTCCAGAGTAGCCGCTGGTGCCCGCGTGTCTTCCAGAAAGTAGCATATTTAACAGGGAAAGGCGGGCTAGTTGGTGGTCGATAATGGAATGCATCATGTAACCGCGCAAACAACAAGGGACAAAGAAGGAAACACGCGCCCGTCTTGTCTGTTTTCTTCTTTGTCCCTTGTTGTTTACGCGGTTACATGATGCATTCCATTGTCTTTCAGAAGGTACTACACAATTCCCGTCGCGCATACATGCAATCAGATTACACAGGCTTCGGTGACAACAGACAGTGAACAGAACCACCCATAACGTTCGAGAAACTTCCGATACATGCAGGCGTGTCCCGCGCTGAGCGATAACATTTGTTAGGCGGTGAAACGTGGTCACCCGATAAACAAGTACACGTGTCGATACAAGCTGTTAGGACCCTCCTTTGCTGTTTCCAAAAGGAACCTTTAAAATACGGGGTTTTATGTGCCAAAACCACTTTCTGATCATGAGGCACGCCGTAGGGGGGACTCAAGAAATTTGGACAATCCGGGGTTCTTTAAGGTGCACCTAAATCTAAGTACATGAGTGTTATCTCATTTCGCCCCATCTAAATGTGATCGCGGCGGCCGGGATTCGATCCCGCGACCTCTTGCTCAGCAGCCTAACACCATAGCCACTGAGCAACCACGGCGGGTGTCGTGCTTAGCAGCCCAACACCATAGCCAACTGAATTTAATGTATCAAACAGTTGCACGCATGATACTTGAACCATATTTCGTTCTTGTTGGTTCAAAATAATCTTGCTGTTCAGTTCCGTTTACCGGAGAGTGTTGAATTTTTCAGTAGTGAAGTGGTGCATCACGTTCGTGCAAAAAAAAGAATGCATCAGTCCTAATAGCTTCACGCCTTTCATGCATTTGCTTGCAACCAGCAATGGGATCACTTATACTGTACAAATAATCCCACAATATTCTCAGTTGTGATGCTAATAATGCCTAACCTGTTGACACACACTGTAGTTAACCATCACTGATGTGGACAATAGCAATATTTATTTCATTAACATGGTAGTTAAGAACCCTAGAACACCCGCCGTGCTTGCTCAGTGGCTATGGTGTTGGGCTGCTGAGCACGAGGTCGCGGGATCGAAAACACCCGTGTAATTAGATTTAGGTGCACGTTAAAGAACCCCAGGCGGTCGAAATTTCCGGAGCCCTCCACTACGGCGTGCCTCATAATCAGAAGGTGGTTTTGGCACGTAAAACCCCATAATTTTAAGAACCCTAGAACAAGTAGTGTACATTTTCACGTCTTCTGCAGTCGCAAACCGTTCCTTCTTTGCTGTGTTCTTGCGTCTTATGTCTTACTGTGCTACTGTAATTTTCACAGTAGGATATAAGACGAAAGAACACAGGAAAGAAGGAATGGAAACACCCGCTGCCTCACCCACGGCCTAACGGGGTAGTGGTCGCCGATCGGCGTAAAATACAGACTGGGGTATTCCTACATCTAAAAAATTGGAGGACGCTTAAGCTTCACCTTCAAGAGTGGAACGCGACAGCGTTCCCGTCGACCCGCCAAGAGGTGTAAGACAATGGGCTACAGGGCAGCCATCACTTACGAGGCGCCGCGCATCGGACGCGGTGAGCGTCGAGCCATATGGTCGAGCAACGCGGCGTTCGGCGCAGCAACGAAACGTGCGCCTGAGCAAGCGGAACGAACCAAAGAACTCGATATCTCGGAGGGGGAAATGATGCACGCCAGCCAAACGTCGTGATCGGCACGGGCAGAGAGATAGACAGATAGTGATCTAAAGAAAGGAAGGACGCTTGATACTGCTGAGGGAGCAAAGCGAAGCGTTGTCAGGGGAGAGAGAGTCCGGGCAACGACCCCCCTCGCACCGGTCCTTCCACAGCTCCAATGCGCGCGTGGCGCGCCATCTGTCGAGGCAGCGCCCTACATGGAGAGGAGGGGGTCTTCTCTGTTTGCCGTAAGATGGCTCTGCGTGTGCGGAAAGCGCAGAAGAAATGCAGCGGAAACGCACTTCGCTACTCGTGTAATTGCGACTTCTGTAAGTTACATGTTCATAATTACCGATATACACTGCAGTATAACTTTCCACGGCTCGTTTCGAAGGCAACACCGCATTCACTAGAGGCGCGTTTGTACCGCTTGGAAGCATCGAACTCGTGGCTGAGTGGTAGCGTCTCCGTCTCACACTCCGGAGACCCTGGTTCGATTCCCACCCAGCCCATCTTCCAAGTTGCTTTTTATTATGAAGTGCCTGCCGTGATTTATCGCTCACGGTCAACGCCGCGGACGCCGACACCCGACGCCGACGACGCCGGCTTTTCTGCGACACGAGCTCCTTAACGCTATCGCGTTAAAATGCTAAACGCCATGTATCCCACTCTCTATAGGGCCAACTGCCCCTGGTGCGGTGGCATAACCACTCTAATACATGTAACCTAGGAATGCACTAAGCGCCCTCATAGGCGAAATAGCAATGATGCAATGGAGCAGCGGGAGGCACAGCTCGCCCGTTCCTACTTGGCAGGACAACAGTCCTTAATTAGCCAGGTCAAACAGGTGGCAGAGGCATGTGCGGTCCTGGACGGGGGGCTCCGACCACCCCTCATTAAAATCACTTCCTGACAAATAAAGTGTGTGTGTGTGTGTGTGTGTGTGTGTGTGTGTGTGTGTGTGTGTGTGTGTGTGTGTGTGTGTGTGTGTGTGTGTGTGTGTGTTGCCTTACTGTTGCCCCACCAGAGCCTGCATCAAGCTAGCCTTAACCCAGTCAGCTGACCCAGCTGCGCGACCCGCTCAACCCGACCCAGCCAGCCATCGCTCAAGGTGCGTTCAGTGCTAGTGTGCGGTTAATTGCTAACCTTCTTGCCTGTGCTGTATGTTATGAGTTACTGTTCTGTCCCGACAGAGTCTGCTCGAAGCACCTCTTGGTCCTATTGCAGGAGCCCTCGCTACACCAACAGGAAAGGGCCGAAGCCGAATTCGCAAGACTTTTACACCTACGAACCAAGAAGCGGAAGTATTTGGATCACTTAGCAAGTCTACGGAGGACTATGTCAAGACCGAAAAGAGCCTCGGCCATCATTCCACCAAGAGGAATATTGGCCGAGTTATCCAGGAGCACTAACAACTCTTTCTTTAGAAATTCTTCGTGTTCGTATGAACCTGCAACCTCTGAACAAGCACGGACGACGCTGGCTAGAAGGTTCCGTCAGTTTGCCCTTAACCTCTGTTTTAGTAGCCCGAAAGCATAGAGGTACCTTGCAAAAACGCTTAGCCTTCCAATAGTAAAACGTTAAGAAACTGGTTATCGGCAATATCGCTAAAACCTGGATTGATGCCACAGATCCTGGTTATTGTAAAAGAAAAACAATGGTATATCATGGATGTTGATCTTAGACCTTTAATGAAATTACTCTGAAACGAAACCTGCAGTATGCCTCTAAGCATGATGTTGTTGGTTATGTTGAGACTGACACTGAAAGGTCTGGTCGTGTAGCAAATACCGTACCCTTGTTTCTGGTGTTGGCCATAGCGAAGCGGTTCCTCCAGCCGGTAGCTTTCATGACAGGTGACGGTGCAGTTCATTTTGGACCCATTCTGAGTTTACTGAGAGAACTGGTAAGTAACCTCAACGACTGTGGTCTCTATGTAAAGGCAATGATCTACGATCAAGCCAGCAACAACTGTGCACTTGGGACAGCACTCGGAATAACAACATAGGATTGTCTTTTTGAAATGGATGGGGTGAATATGTGCATTATTTTTAATCCATCGCACTTATTGAAATGCACTAGGAGTAACTTGCGGAAGTATATGGCCTCCACATTGGCAAGGATGTTGCTTCATGGAAGCATATACTCAGTATAAACGAGTCCACCAATCACCTCCAACTGAAACATCTACCAAAAATAATTGACACGCATTTGTATGAAACTCATTTCGGCAACATAAAGGTAAATTTTGCCTCGCAGGTATTAAATAATAGTGTGTATCTCGCAGCTAAGGCCTCTGTTGCTTTTGATGTTCAGCCTCCTGCTTCCATACACGCAGGCAGCTTTGTAGAAAGAATGGTCGAAATTGTTCGATACCTTGAACATCGCTGTGCGCATAAAAGAGCGGAAAATTAGAAAACCCATTACCTCATCCACAGAGCGCATTGGATTTTTTAAGGCTTGCGTGCTTCGGATTATGTCCTGGATGTTCAATTGCCCTCGCCAACCTAGGACTATATTTGTATGGCGTATCACAATAAAAGCAATCACGTCGCTGTGGCAAGTCCTCCAGCAATCTTTTCATTTTCAATTCTTCCTGACACAGCTGCTGAATCAGGATTCCCTTGAGAATACGTTTGGGCTCATTCAACAGCAGCACGGTTGCAGGCTTTCGGACAACCACAACTGAAAGGAGGACAAGGGCCTTCTTTTAACTCAAGGCACTTCCACTGACTAACCCTAGCAGAGCGACTGAAAGAGCTTCTAGTTCCACGAGTGCTGCTATTACAGAAGGGCTCTCTGAAAGTAGAGAAAAAGCAAGTGAGGATGTGCTTGAGTCAAACATAGTTTGCTATGTGTGTGGCTATATTATCCACATATTCCTAAAGCAAAGGCAGTGCACCTCATGCCACGACCTCCTGAAGGAAAGCAGATAGGACCTCGCCAGACCTAGTTAGTTATTTATGATGTTTAAAGCTGTTTAAATAAAGGGTAAAGCTCTCGGCCATTTAACTGTGCCAACTGAGGAAGCGTGCGAGTAGGTCGTGAGACCTGAGGACAAATTTGCACTTGCCATAGACAGTATTGCACACTGTCACTGTATAAGAAGTGAATTATTCTCAAATGTGGCCAAGGAGACCGGCAATGTCCCATTTGGCAGTTCAGACTGCAAGCAGGAATTTCTGCAGCTCTATGTCCGCCTTCGGCTTCTTTGACATTTGCGGTGTAAAACCCCGAATTAAGCTTGTCAACGGCACCTAAATCTGCTGCGAAAAGAAAACTGAAGATGCTGCAGGAGGTAGCTGTAAACGTTTCTTGCAAAACTAAGCCTAACACATGCCTTTTTTTTTCGCTTAAATGGCTTGTGGTTTTCGGTTTCCTTTCCTTAATCAGCTCCTCGTCCTTGTCAATTCTTTCCATTTGTGTCAAGTCCAATTCTTTTTCTACGAATGCAAGCTTCTTCATTCCCCATTCTTATTCGAGATCATCTTTCTTCCTCATGCAAACATAAAGGTCAACCGATTCTTTGCTCATCCTTAATTCCGTTGACTGCCTTGTGGCATGGTAACATATCTGTAGCAGTATTTTCTAGTGTACGTTGCCTTGTGCAATTCCTCTCTTGAAGTAGGTGGTTCGGCATTGGCGTGTCTTGCGTTAACATTTGCACCGTGTGCTATGTAGCATTTGACTTCCTCGTTATTGACCTTCAGTGCTTGCAGAGCGGAGTGGCTTCTATGTTGAATGCAAGCTTTCTCGTTCCCATATTTTATACCTAGTTTCATTCAGGATTGTCCTCCTTGCTTGATAGCCTGGATTTTTGCCAGGTACATTGAAGTGTTTTGATTGCAGAGTCTCGTTTCGATCTCGTCCCACTTGGTCATAGTCACCGTATTGTGTTTCTGGGATGTGGCAGTGTGGCAAGTTGCATTGGGAAAGCAGTCTCTCGAGGTAAGCACCTTTTCCTGTTTGCCGCACAGTGACATGAAATCCCTATTTACAAGCACCGTAATCACTGCTACCTGTTCGTCCTTTGCTTCTGCGGCCGTGGTCCAAATATGCTTGTGGCCATCCCCGGCCTCGATTTGGCACAAGCGAAGACTACCATAGATGCGCACACGGTCAGATGCGTATGAAGCTGATAGCCACGTGGGTAGAAAGGCCTGCAAAAGTGGCTGCCGTAGGTGATGCCCACAAAACCGACGATGTCCATTTTGAGAGCAGATGGGGCACCAAGTGTGAGCGACACATTAGCGGCCCCCAAAAGAACAAAAACATGCGGGCAGGTTCCAATGCCAGGTAGTCCATATCGCTGTGTTGGCTGCTGCGGCAGTTACCTGCGTCACCCGATTGCTTCGCAATGCAAGTTGATCATCTTTAACGGCGACTGTCGGTGCAGACAGGTGGGACGCTCTCTCCAATATGCTTGCGCTGCTGGCTGTCGCTTGTTGCCAGACCGCCATGGGCAACGAAGAGAGTGAACAGTTTACGAGCCCCCATCAATGGTTTCCGCGTGTCTCGACATGCAAATTTTATTCGTACTCTTGTACGAGAAGTTGCACTGCTTGTCTTCCGCCAATAAAGTCGCTCGTCCTGTTCGCCCACTTGTGGGTTGTTTGTATGAGCGTCAGTCTTGGCCATTAGAGCGCACCAGCTACGCAGCAGCCAAGGCACCGAGACATGCCGCATAGCCAGCAGGGCGAGCACGGCGTGTACCAGCGTGCGCTGCCGGAAAAAGCGGCCTTATTGGATTTTGCACTAAAAAAATATGGCTGTGGCTTAGCTAAGGTTAAGCCCAGGATGCGAAGCGTACTAGCCTTTATTTTAGTTGTTGAACCACTGTTTAAGCCTGGTGAACTGCTGTTGCTTGGCTATATTTGGTTCGGCAAGACGAAGAAACAACTCATGCGTTACTCTGCTGATTCCTTTATTTTCATACCAATAAATAGGCTTTACCGCTACCAATACCGCTATACCGCTGGTATAGCGGTATTGGTAACCTGGTATAGCGGGAGGAGCGGGAGTTAGGCCGCAGTACCATCTGTGCGACCGCAGGCGAGCGCACGAGCTGAGACCCGGCCGGCTATGTAGCTACGCGGCCGCAAGCGAGCGCACGAGTTGAGCCTCAGCTTTTGCAGCTGTTATGACGTCATATGGTAGCTACGCGGCCACACGCGGCGCAGCAAGGAAGAGCGTGGTTGTGCGGCTAGTATGCTTCGCACAAAAATTGGATTTCCGCTGATGATGACGATGGTGTAATGGCATCCCCTTTGAAACGGGGCGATGAAAGATAGTGGCCTAGCCCGCTTGATTTAATCAAGAATGGCACAGATATTTTAAAGTGAAGCTTTCCATGTCTCACTGATTCGAGCGTGAGCGCCGAAAACGCACTGCAGGAAAGCCAACTTACACATCTGCGTAGAACACTACAGTTCACATTCGCAGTTGTACCGATAAGAACAATGAACCCGCCGTGGTTGCTCAGTGGCTATGGTGTTGGGCTGCTGAGCACGAGGTCGCGGGATCGAATCCCGGCCACGGCGGCCGCATTTCGATGGGGGCGAAATGCGAAAACACCCGTGTGCTTAGATTTAGGTGCACGTTAAAGAACCCCAGGTGGTCAAAATTTCCGGAGTCCTCCACTACGGCGTGCCTCATAATCAGAAAGTGGTTTTGGCACGTAAAACCCCAAATATTATATATTATAAGAACAATGAGAACAATGTCGTGCTCTCGACCAAGGGAAAACGCGATTCTACCCGGACGAACTGTATATATCTGTATTGCATTTCCGGCCGTCACCATGGTTAGGCCGCGGATGCAGCGAACTGCAGAAAAGCGGCTGCCGAATGCGAACGTAAGCGCGAGCGCGATCGTGCCCGTAAGGACGATCCCGTGTATCGGCAACGGCATGTTGAAGCCACGCGTATACGCCGACAAACCGATAAGAGCGTGCGCATCAACGACACGGAATCCAGACGTCGTGTCCGCGCTAATACCGAGGTTCGCAACCGCGAGAACGCGGCCAAATGCCGGTGAATCGACTCGCGGAACCACCTGGAGAGACGCAACTCTTCAGGTGGTTCCGCGTCGGTTACGACATGGTTCGAACTCTAAGTCTGCGAAATTCTGCTCGGCCGGATTCACTCGGAATGATTCAGTCAGACCCGGAAACGTGTTGTTGGCCCACAGAATTTCACGAAGTCACACTTCCTCTTGAATTTAACATATAAATGACAAAAATTCCTTCGTGCAGGTTAATATATAGGGAATGTGGTGGGTTTACAAATGCTAATAATTTACGAAAGAGTGTGCACGAGAGTTGTTAATATAGAAGACAGTTTCTTATTGTTCATCGCGATGCCTTTGTAAGAACCAAATATATGTATCGCACTGGACGTTGGCACAGCAGTGTTTATTAAAGCGAAGCTGTGTATGGCTAGCGCGTTTCCGTCGTCCCCGAACAAACCGCGAACTAGCTCGTGCCACGGCTCACGCGTTCGTCGTCGTCATCTCCTTCCACAGCTGGCTCCGTTGCTGCTCATAATTCCACTGATGGATGGATGCAAAACTTTAATAAGGTCCTGAGGTACGCGACTGAGCGCGCTGCGGGCCGCTCCCACGTTGGGACAGTCAGGCCTTGCCCGACCGCCGCATCGTGGGCCCTCTGGACAGCCCATAGTTGCGCCCCGGCATCAGGGCTCTTGATAGCGGAGAGCCACTTGTCTTCGTTGATTTCTTCTGTGCCTCGTAACGAGGGGCAACGCCAGAGCATATGATAATTCCACTGTAGAATTTCATTTCTCTTTTGTCCATCGTAATGAGAAGGTCGCGTTATTATCATCTCGTACACCGTCACAATATCGATGTCATATAGCTTCGCCCTTCGAGCGAAACTGTATATATATAAAAAGAGACTGTGCATATTTATGGACTTCGGGATTCTTATTCTTATTCGGGATTGTTATTCGGGATTGTGCAACAAAGCTGCCACTGCTTTTTGGAACACACGTATCACATTCGCGCTATGCGCAGTTATTGCGTCATCGATTGCATCACCCTCTCACTGCAACGTCTTGAGAGGGCTGCTACCAAACCGGAAGAGCCGATGCAAGAACGAAAGTACGCAACGCTATAGCCCTGATCGTGGTTGTTATTGCGCAAATTTACAAAACGTGCTTCTTCGGCCCCCTGATTAAAGATATACCCCCCCCCCTCAAAAAAAGAAGACTAAAAGGAGTGCAATTATTGAACGCGAACGTCAGTGACCCTCAGGTAACGCGCAATGGCGCGCCAGCAGTAAGCGTTGAGCGCATCAATCTGCGTGACGTCAGCGGGCCAGCAAACGACGGAGTGCCGAACAACGCCCGTGAGCAGCAGGTACTTGTCCCGCAGGCGGTGCTCGGCCGAAGCGACCTCGAGCCGGGCCTCGACGTCCGACAACCCGCCGGTTTCCGTCAGGTGAGCGAGCAGGCAGGATCTGTCGGAGAACAACTCGAAGCACTCCGCGCTGTGCCTGTCTTCGCGGCGGCGCAGAACGAACTCGACGGCGCGGTTCAGCGCGGATTTGTTCCTCCGCACCGACTCGAGAATCGGCGACGGCACGCACGTGTTGTCACCGGCCCAGCACTGGAAGTTGACGACGAGCCTGTTGGCCGACATTCCTCGGGCGATCGCTTCCATGAATCGTCCGGGGCAGTCGACGTGCAACCAGGCCGAGATGTTCGTGACGGCGTCGTTGCGCGCCAACATGCCGCAGAACGCTGCCATCGTCTCCTCGGCGGCGGGTACCCGGAGCGTTATGTCCAGCTCGGTTATGGCCGCGTTGACGGTCAGCGCGCGTAGAATGTCGTTCGCCGAGTCCCCGTCCTCGATGTCGATGCGGAGGAACCCGATGGATCGATTCCTCTTCAACGCCTCGCACAGAAGAGCGACCCTGGCGTCGGGCTCGTGCTTGACGTCGACGGTGAGGCTGTCCACCCGCTTGCTCGAGGCCAAGGCGTTGAAGAGGACGCTGACGCTGTCGAGTGACAGCTGACCAATGTCCGGCAGCCAGAGCTGCTCGGGGCTCTTGTGCGATGACACCAGCACCGATGCGAGGATGCGGAGATAGGGTTCCGTCCAGGGCCCGAGTTGCACGCGGTCGTAACACTCGTCTTCAAGCAGCTGCCGTGCCAGAGACGTCCTGCAACAAGGACAGAAATGGCGGCGCGATAGTAAACGTTAAACTCTACGCGTAACGAGAATACCGCAATGAAGGACAAACAAGGAAGGAAAGACAAGGACGCGTTGTTCTATGCTTCGCCATAAGTTTGCAAATGTAGAGCGTGTATTTATCGCGGGTAAAATTCTAATGTCTCATTGACAAAAAAAACATGGTCATCACGGATGATTTTCGGGCATGGCTTAGTAGCTCAGGAAAATGCAAACGAGCACCTAAATTAAGTATATGGACGCGAAGGTAAAACAAAATGGAGCATTTGCAGGAAGAACTGTGAATTAAATCTTTCTCACGCACCTTTCTTCTTCGGAACCCATGGCTCCCGGAAGCATGAATTTCTTCAGGCTCTTGTTAACCTGCAGCGCTTTGCAGAGAGCAGAAATGTCCCTCATGGAAATATTACCGCAGTATATGCGGAGAAACTGCAAGGTGCAATTTTCCGACAGAGCTTGCGACCACTGTTCCAGCCCTTCGCAGTTGTCGAGGAACACAACTCCCATGTAGAGCGCTCGGAGAGAAGCGTTCTTCCGCAGAGCAGACGCCACGGCTCGCATGCATCTGGTGTCGATGAACAGGCAGCAGTAGAGCAGGAGTTCCTTCAGGCTTCTGTTGGCCTGAAGGGCCCTGAACAGTTCCTCGATCGAACCACGCGTCTCTACGTAGAGCGACAGCTTCGTCAAGGTGAGATTCGTTTCGAGAGCCTTGGCGATGACCGAAACCTCTCCCTGTAGGATCGGCTGGGCCGTGACTTCCTTCAGGCTGGTCGACGCGCACATGAGCCTCACCATGGCGTCCATGTCCGGCATCCTGCTCTTATTGTGGGGCGACTTGAGCGTGAGGAACTCGCAAGCGACCAGGCTCTCGACCATCCTCAGTCCGTCGCGTCTCTGCGGGCTGTGTTCGCAGATGTAGACCTTCTTCAGCGTGTGGCGGTTGCGCTCCAGGAGCGCGTCGATTTCGGCCGCGAAGTGCCGGTTGGTCTCGGAAGCGTCGACGAAGAGCGTCTCGAGATCGACCACGGCGTCCACGCCTCGGAGGTACAGGCGGGCGCCGGCGCTCTCGGTGATGTTCAGCGTGCGGAACCTGCGCCGGGACGGCGACGACGAGGACGACGGGGGGCGGACGTGGATCGGGAAGGACGGTTGGTCCGCGGGGGCGCCGTCGCGAACCAGGCAGGTCACGTCCAGCTCCCGGATGCAGAGGTGTCGGCACAGGAGCCACGACGTGAGAAGCGACGCCTCGCGAGCCACCGTCGCGGGGTCTCCGTCCGCCTCCACGTTGGACATGGCGCGCAGGAGCAGCGTCCCCGGAGTGGTCTCGACGAGCTCGAAGGCGAGCTCGTGCATCAGTCGGTTCCACGGCGTAAGCTCGCCGCACAGCCAGCACGTCTCCTCGGAGTTCACCGCGCCGCACGGCCGGTCGAAGTCCAGCTGTGTCTTCCACTCGTTGGTAGGAAAGACGTCGTAATCTTCGCTGTGTGACATTTCTTTTTTTTGAACCTCGGTGTTACCGCCACGTAGCTGCAATGGCCGACAAGCCAATGCCGGTGTTAATGGCGATATGCGAGAACAATTAGGCACATGCCCACGATGGAGAGTGGGCCGAGAATCGGGTAGCTGCCAACAATTGTTGTAGTTGTTGTAGCCTGTGATGCGTGTGGCTCCTACCCACGATGGGTCAACGAATGAAACGCTGTTAATCACGGATGTTGGCCTTTTCAGACAGGGTACGCAAACTTCACAGAATTTTGAAAACTCACAAGAGGCAGAGACAAAAAGGGTTGATCAGTTAGATTTTTTCTCATTATTCGTCTTCTTCGAACACCCGCTCCCTTCAACTTCTTTTTCCAAAAAAAAATTCGAAGCCTTCACATGTGCCACATGACAAGAACGGGACGATTTCTATCGGTGGATGGTCACACTGCAACGAAGCAACCTTATGTGGTTTCGCGCTAAGAATCTGACAAGAGGTTCGTCAGCTACCTTTAACCCAAGGAACCCGCATGGGTTTCCTTTGCAGCAATGGCTACGAACTGGTGGATGTCTGATTTTTCCTTCTTTAATTGCTTCTCTCCACCTTGCGGGTTTTCGCAGAACTATTACGTCAAATACCTTTAACCCCATTAGCTCAAACGCGAAGCTCAATCAGCTAGGAAAAGCACAGTCGAAAGAATAGACCTTGCTAGGTGGATTCTCAAAGGTACTTTCCTTTTTACCCAACCAGACGACGTTGTAGGAATAAGTGTTGTACGAATTCCCGTTACCAAAACTCGCAGAAAGGATGAAGCACGGCCATACCTTTGCATGCAGAAGCTGAGCGGAAGAACTGAGCATTGAGTTTTTTCCAGCGGAGCTTGAAAATTTTATGCAGCACGTCATTTGATGTCAGTTCCGCTAACAAAATATACGAAAATTTAGGAGAGTAATTCGTCGCAGAGTCCTTGACTAGAGTAAACTTTAGGAAGCACATTTCAGGCGGCACGTGGCTCGTCTGCTAGAAGAGATAGGACAGGTAACATGCGTAACAGCACCTGTCGACGGAGACACAATAGCGTACAACAGCAACGCAACTGAAAATGTTTGAAAAAATGGCTGTGGCTTAGCTAAGGTTAAGCCCAGGATGCGAAGCATACTAGCCTTTATTTTCACGCGACAGAATTAAGGAGCTCGTGTCGCAGAAAAGCCGGTGTCGTCGGCGTCGGCTCAGGCGTGCGTCGCTTGCTCAGGCGCACATTTCGTTGTCGCGCCGAACGCTGCGTTGCTCGACGCTAACCGCGTCCGATGCGGGGCGCGTAGTCGCTGCGTCGTAGCCCATTGTGTTACACCCCTTGGCGGGTCGACGGGAACGCCGTCGCGTTCCACTCTTGAAGGCGAAGCTTAAGCGTCCGCTTTGCAGCTGTTATGACGTCATATGGTAGCTACGCGGCCGCGCGCGGCGCAGCAAGGAAGAGCGTGCTTGTGCGGCTAGTATGCTTCGCATAAAAATGAAAAGCACTGAATCAATACAGCCACACCGGGTATTTGCACCGTCCAAACGAGTTACGCACGCGGCCTGTACCGCAGCGGAATTGCTCAGCGCTTCCCAAAGAACGCTCGGCGCCCTGCGCGTGGTCTCCGAGATGCGTGGCGCGTCCCTGCGCGCGAACGCTGAGAAACGCGCCATGCGGCCACCCGAACACCCTCTGCCACGCTTCTTTCTGAGAGTTACTGCATATGCAGTAACTCTTACATCAATGATAATTGCCCAGCTACCTGGTAACCCTTAAACAGAAACCGATACAAATATTTTCCTAACAGCCGAAACGGAAGCTCCACTTTGGGGAGCAGAGTTGAGCGTCCGACTGAACGCGCCGCTCGCGTCCCTATATTCGCCAAATCTGGTCACGCGAGCAAAAGGCCTTCTTCTGCCGTGATTACAGTGCGGCAATCGCCAGCTATGTAACGCTCATTGTTTTATATGTGACACAGGCTTCATGTAAGGAACCCACCCGAGCACACAATTTCGCATTTCTTCCATTTAAATAAGTAATGTCAAAAACTCCCGAGAGTACTCCACAGGGGGACGAGCACCAACTTCGGCATGGCAAACTGTCATGCGGGAGCTTGAAATCCTGTGCAGAGTCAGTACCATAGCAATTTCATCTGGAAATCGATCCTCGTTATCAACCATTGGGTACCTTATTCCCTGTGTGCCCAAGGAGAAATCTTTCTTCACACCAATCGCACGACTCACTTTTCTCGTTCCTGAGCCATCTAGCCATCTCGAGACGCTTGGCGTGCGTGTCACGTGGCCGTCTCTCGCATTCTTCCCATTCTTCGAGACGCTATTCTAGACTGCACCGCTTTCGGGACTGGCCCAAGTTTCCCAGTCATTTCTTCGGCCTTTCCCAGTCATTAGTGCGGCCTTGTGCAGCCACAATAATCGTCTCAAGTCGAACAGGTTACGACATTTCTTCAACCGTGTACAAATGCCGTCGAGATATTACCATGCACCCCATGACGTAGCCCCAGGTACATGCATCTGTGAAATAGTAGCAGGTTACGTCACAACTACTCATCTCGCTTACGCCCGTCCAATATCAATGTAGAGCACCAACATTCAGCATGTCGTAAACTCGCGTCGAATGGTCGGAGTTGAACCCATGCATGCAGTTGGCGTCAGATACGATCGTCGTCACTGCCGTCGTCGTCTTGCTGTGGTCGTCAGTCAACTCTCGCCTTACACAAAACATGTTGATCAACCCTATCTACACACCTTATACTCACTCCTTATACTCCAACTCCCTATACTCAGACTCATGCTCTGCCTTCCCACTGCCAACGGTGCTCGAACGCATAGCGGAACCTCGAACGATGCTGGATAACCTACTTTCTTCAAAATACTTCACATGATATCGATTGCATGCGTGACATAATTTTCACTCTCAAGTGCTACCTTTTAACTTCTGGAGGATAGTCTCATGGAATACTGCGACGAGCGCGAAAGAATAACCAAGTGAATTCAATTCAGTCTTTATTTTTTCTCTTGGACATAGAAGGAGACAGGACTAAAACCTCGTAAGCTTGACAGAGGTTCTGCCCCCTTTATCAACTGTTCATAAAGGGGGCAGGAATCAATCTCTGTACACAGGCAGAGATATTCAATTTTCCAAATAAACACTAACAAAATAACATAACACTTTGTAAAAGAAATTCACTCTAAATACCGCTTAAAAGACGGATGCACCGCATTTTGAACCCAGCTGAATCACAGCCGACTCAGGGCTTGGAATAGCTATTAGTTCTTTAGTTCTTTCTCTAAAGTGGGCAAGCCTCATGTATTATTTTTGCACACCCACCCCTGATGTAATACCCCGCAGGGGGTCTTTGAGGTATTATAGTGAAATGAAAGAACAGCGAAGACCTATGGACATGTCAGTGCGGTCAACCTCGGAACCCACTTCTCCCCCAAATTTTCACTCAAACTTCCCTATATTTCCCTAGATCCTGAAAAATAATATTCAGGCATGGAAAAAAGGTGCGAAGTTGAATTGTGAACTCTGTTATTTCGCAGAGACCCTCTTACCACACTTTGGTAGCAACTTTGAATACAATAACACATTGATTTCCCATGCCACCTCGCGCACCACGTGATCACGCGTAAGGAAAACGTTAGTTAGTATCAAAACCTAATAAATCCTGGCCTAAGCCCTGAAATGAATGAAAATCTCGCAGTGAACACTTACGCTCACCGGCTGCAGTCAAAGAGCGAGGGAAATCCACTTTGTGCCCAAATGTGGGCGTGAACAAACAAACGCTAAAACATAGGACACGTCATTCGGGGGGCATCCCGACTGAGTTTCACTCCTGCATATACATTTATTTTTTCATGAGGCCAATTAAGCGTTCTTTCACTGCAAAGTCATAACAGTTGGCCCCTCCTAGAACCCGCTTGGCGTGAAGCGTAGCTGCCAGGGTTCGCGTCACCAAGCTGTTTCTCGTCTTTGTTTTCATCAGGTTGATCTGAGAGAAAGCTCTCTCCACTGTTGCACTGGAGTGCTGCAGACAGAGAAGCTTGTAGACGAAGTCGCTCAAGAGAGGAAACATATTGCGCTCCCGACTCCTTGCCTGGCGTCTCTCACTCGTTTCCAAAAGCGTTGAACGCTCGCATCTGCCGGCAGGTTCATTTCTGTATTGCGGAGCAGTCTCCATTCTGCGTAAGTTTTGTTCATTTCCCTTTCTGGCACCAGAGAAGGGAATGAGGTGGCAAGTGGGGCTATTGAAGAAATCCGCTTTTCGATGACAACTTGCGGGTCGATTGCCTGTCTTCATCTGGACGTTGTCCTATGGGAATCTGGTTAATATCTGGCTTGCCGCTTCAATATAGAATTCCAAACATCTGAGGCGGAAGGTATGAGTAATGGTTCGGTCTATGCCGTGAGGTTCCGACAGTGCCGACATCACTTTTCCGCCGAGGTATATCTCCTCAAGAGGTATGAAGTTCTTTGGGTCTCTGTACGGTACACGCTCCAACAGTACATCCCGCAAACAGATGGGCTGGGCTCATCTATACCACATATCATGGGCCTGTCAAGATATTGAGTCCCCAACTATTTATAAAATTAAAAAGCCGAGTGCGGAACAGTGGGAGAGTATGCTTTCCAGCGTAAGCTTGAACGGCCAAAAGCGCCTAGTAGAGCGAGCTCGCGGGTTGGCCATACTCAGTGGAGCCTTGGACTAGGGCACCAACCCAGCTGTGATTGCTGACAGAAGAATCCATCAGAAGATGGAAGAGCCCGTCTGAAGCCGCGAAGATCTCTTTTCTAGAGCCCAATAAATGTTTTCCGATCCGATCCGAAACAGATGGCCTTTATGTACGCTTCGAGAATGGTCTTCAATACCGCTGATATAGAGCCATGAGGCTTGTGCAGTCTTGTCTCTTCGGCTTGCATTTCCTCGTTTAGTGTGGTGAAAAGCGGGAGAGCGTAGTCGAGAAATTGGAGATGCAGCTTTGTCGAGGGGTCCTTCAGCTTGCTCAAGATCGAGTGAACAGCTAGAAGTCGGTCCTCGCTGCTGCGGCTCTCAAAAAATGCAACAAGAGCAGGGTATTGCTGGAGAAGCCGTCCCACAACAGAGTGGAGGGAGAGCCACCGTGTCTGAGAGGGGTGTAAAAGCTTGTGAGGCTGCACAGCTAGGATCTCCTCCTGGACATGCTGATACGCCACCATTTGCTTATACGACAGGAAATAGTTATAAACGTCTCTGACCAGGTCTTCGATGCCCCTGGGGAGCGTCTGACATGCATAGGATGCGCATAGGTGAAAGGAATGGCACACGCACTTCATTGTAAACAGTCCAGGAATGCCACCCTTGAGGAGGCAAGCCAGTGAGTTCCTAGCCCACATCATAACGTTAGCGCCGTCGGCTGCAAACCCGATCATGTTCTTCCTGTATTCAGTCATTGCTGATGAGAAGAAATCACACACTAACCTGTGCAGACCAACAGCGGTACCGTCCTGAACAGGAAGCAAGGCTAAGAAGGCGTCAATCACGGCCCCCTCTTCCTTCGCAACTCTTGCCACGAGAGAAAGGTGCTTCACTCCGGCCCTGTCAGTAGGCTCGTCTGCGATGAGTGAAAACGGGGATGTTTTGAGTAAAGCGATGAGATTTTCGCTGCCGTCCTTTCCGAGCACTCCCTCCATTATTGCAGTGCACTTTGTTCCGCCACAAGACATTTTTTTCGCGATGTCGGAATCTGGGCACACCGCTTTTATTAGCCGTACGAGGTGGTCCATCATGGCATGCGGAAGGTTGTGCTCAACTGCGAAAGCAGCCAACCTTATTTCCCCTTCCTTGACTTTCTTTTCCATTTTTGAGTTTGCGCTAAAACAGGGCACGTCAAAAAGCGTTTGCGTCTTTACCATGCTTGCGGCGCTCGCTTGGTGCTTCGTGCTTGCTGCGTGCTTGTCTAATTCAGATTTTCCACCATTATAATCAGCACTACACGACTTACAGTAGAAATGCAGCGGTCCTTTCTTGCTCTTCGTCAGTCAGCCAGTGTACTTGCTATCCTTTTCCCATTTTTCAAGGTACTTTTGCGCGTATACCTTAGCTTTTTTTGCTGGTGGCTGCGGGCATTGCAGGTCACAGTCGGACGACGACGACATGCTGGCGGTGACACGCAATGTGAGACTGGCTGGCACGCTGTCACAAAATTCGGCGCATATAGTCGAAAAAACGGCACTACGTGAAAGCAATCGTGGGCGCGCGCTGTAAAATAACCCATGCGCAAAGTGAAATTTCCCTAGATCATGGAGAAAGAAAAAAAAGTTAAGAGCGGCCACTCCCATACACCCCCAGCGGCCCAATCGAACCTAGCGCACCTGGCGGTTGATGAGAGCAACTGGCCTGCACTTCCTGTTTCGGTTCCGCTGGCGCGAAATTTGGATTACCCCGCGTAACCGACGTTGGGCTGTCGCGGAAGCTTGTCATTTCAGACCAGTTTTCGTCACCCAAATGGCAACGCTTTTATTTGTCGCTTTGATTTAGCGATTCACTCTTTTGTCTAGTTCAATATTTGGTGTGAATTGAGGTAGTGACGCAATTTTTATTTCGATTAAGTTGTAACAGATGGAGATAGAGGTAATCATAATTCACTACGGCTTTATCCATCCCGCTTGTCTTTTGTGTTTTGGTACAAGAGCTCATATGTATCAAAGAGACAGAGTTTCCGCAATGTTTTTATTGCAAGTCAAGATAGGCTTCTTCTGGGTTCTGCCGTTGTCAAAGCACCACGACACACTGCAGTAGCTGCCGTAGCTTGGACCGCCGGACGGCATGGCATCAGCACGGTCTGAAAATGTCAATAAGTGCACGCTTCATTATTTACCAAAAACATATGCACACGTCATAACTGTACCAGGAAACCGCTTTGAATGAATAGCGAGCCGATGCATAATATAAAACCACCGACACATCCTGACCTCTGACCCATATAACCCGGACTTACAAGGATAAATGTTGATACCCCGTACAGGGGTGTTCAAAAGTTCCCAGGCCGCTTTCCCATTTAATCCCATGGAGGGCATCGCGGCCTGTGAAGTTTTGGACATCCCTGTACGTACTAAGTATAAGGAGTACATTGGTAGGCAAAATAGCAGTTCACATAAGCGTGATGAAGATACATTCGAAACGTCCAAATACGAGGCCTTTGTTTAAATGCGCGCCACGCCACGCCTACGCGACAATACGTTGTGCAATGTCTTCGCCACAAAAAAATGATAAGGAACCGAAAATTACTAGAATGCGCAGTACTTACAACACGGCCACCGCAATAAGTACGTGCAGTAGTCACTGGTGACTTTTCTCCACCGTTACTTTTCTGTATAAACAATACGCACGGACGCATACACCAGCGCCCGTCCGTGCGCCTTAGATACACACCTCGCTAAAGTACCAAACGCAATAAGCTATGCTCGCTGTTTATGTCACATGCCATTGTTTGCAAGCAATATTGTTAAAATATTCAGGAGCCCTTACTCTATGAAGGAAACGAGCAAGCAAAACTTCGCTACAGCGTGCCTAACGTCCTGCTTTATTTAGGTAGCGCCCGTCCCCGGAACGCCGTTTTCGGACTGAATCAGCGTGGCGTCTTTTATGTTCTTTCCAGCGTTCGTCAGCCTCTAGAACGGGCCAACGAAAAGACCGTCAACCGTGACGCGATCATTTAAACGGGGTTTAGGAATTCAATTTTCTCGAAACCGGAATTTTCCTGAAATGCGCAATTCGTGATATCGACCTTAAGCGTTGTCCAGCACATCATTTTTAATCCGCCAACACGAACTATTTTAATGGAACGCCGATACCGCGGTTATCGCAAACAGCGCTGGGCAAGAACGGTTTACCCTCGCAAACCTAGACGCAGCGTCTCGATGGCGTCTGACAAGCTGCGAGTCGCAGTGCAGTGCACAGCCGTGAACCGGTGGAAGGTAATGGCAGCTTCGCGTCGTTTGATTATTTTCACGGAACGCAACCAACAAAGATTATGCCGTTCTCGGTGGAGATAGCAAGGAAGTACAGCTAGTACAGCCCTCTTGCTACGCGTTTCTTGAGGGGGGATGCTTTTCGCAATGTTCGCGTCTCGCCGCCTCATATACAGCCGCAAACTGCTTTTTTTAGCGAACCTCGTCGCGCTCACAAGTCAATTACTCCAAGCTTCGCTTAAAAACGTGACTCACCTTTCTCACACACAAGAACACCGCCGCAGCGGACGTTCACGAGACGTTCCCGCTGGCACGCCGCTGGTGTCGTTGATTTCTTCTCCATGGACGAATGGTGATTGGTGTTGATGGCAGTACGAATGAAGAACAAAAAGCACGGAAGGTGTTCTCGATAAATTCTGTTCTTATGTATCAGAAACACGCCAAATTTGGATGTTTAATTATTATTTTGTAAAGCGATTGAGAAGAATTCATTACAACCTTTTCTTTTATTGCGCCTGCGTCCCCTGGCGTTTGATGAGAGCATTCGTTCGTTACGTTGCCGTGACGCAGTTCCTGAGGCCAGATTTCTCGGAGTGTCCGCTCTTAGTCTTTTTCTTTCTCTATGCCTAGATTACAACGAAAATCCTTTTTCCCCTAAACAACGTTCATGTTCCCTAGATCTCGCGGGAAATCTTTAGGTTTGGCAGCACTGGGACATGTATAACCCATGCGGAAAGTCACATTTCCCTAGATCCCGACAAAAATCCCTAGATATAGGGGGAAATCTTTCGTTTGCGCAGAGATCAGACATCCGACATATGTTCGACATAGAGAAAGAAAAAAAAGTTAAGAGCGGCCACTCCCATACACCCCCAGCGGCCCAATCGAACCTAGCGCACCTGGCGGTTGATGAGAGCAGCTGGCCTGCACTTCCTGTTTCGGTTCCGCTGGCGCGAAATTTGGATTACCCCGCGTAACCGACGTTGGGCTGTCGCGGAAGCTTGTCATTTCAGACTACTTTTCGTCACCCAAATGGCAACGCTTTTATTTGTCGCTTTGATTTAGCGATTCACTCTTTTGTCTAGTTCAATATTTGGTGTGAATTGAGGTAGTGACGCAATTTTTATTTCGATTAAGTTGTAACAGATGGAGATAGAGGTAATCATAATTCACTACGGCTTTATCCATCGCGCTTGTCTTTTGTGTTTTGGTACAAGCGCTCATATGTATCAAAGAGACAGAGTTTCCGCAATGTTTTTATTGCAAGTCAAGATAGGCTTCTTCTGGGTTCTGCCGTTGTCAAAGCACCACGACACACTGCAGTAGCTGCCGTAGCTTGGACCGCCGGACGGCACGGCATCAGCACGGTCTGAAAATGTCAGTAAGTGCACGCTTCATTATTTACCAAAAACATATGCACACGTCATAACTGTACCAGGAAACCGCTTTGAATGAATAGCGAACCGATGCATAATATAAAACCACCGACACATCCTGACCTCTGGCCCATATAACCCGGACTTACAAGGATAAATGTTGATGCCCCGTACAGGGGTGTTCAAAAGTTCCCAGGCCGCTTTCCCATTTAATCCCATGGAGGGCATCGCGGCCTGTGAAGTTTTGGACACCCCTGTACGTACTCAGTATAAGGAGTACATTGGTAGGCAAAATAGCAGTTCACATAAGCGTGATGAAAATACATTCGAAACGTCCAAATACGAGGCCTTTGTTCAAATGCGCGCCATGCCACGCCTACGCGACAATACGTTGTGCAATGTCTTCGCCACAAAAAAATGATAAGGAACCGAAAATTACTAGAATGCGCAGTGCTTCCCAACACGGCCGCCGCAATAAGTACGTGCAGTAGTCACTGGTGACTTTTCTCCACCGTTACTTTTCTGTATAAACAATCCGCACGGACGCATACACCAGCGTCCGTCCGTGCGCCTTAGATACACACCTCGCTAAAGTACCAAACGCAATAAGCTATGCTCGCTGTTTATGTCACATGCCATTGTTTGCAAGCAATATCGTTAAAATATTCAGGAGCCCTTACTCTATAAAGGAAACGAGCAAGCAAAACTTCGCTACAGCGTGCCTAACGACCTGCTTTATTTAGGTAGCGCCCGTCCCCGGAACGCCGTTTTCGGACTGAATCAGCGTGGCGTCTTTTATGTTCTTTCCAGCGTTCGTCAGCCTCTAGAACGGGCCAACGAAAAGACCGTCAACCGTGACGCGATCATTTAAACGCGGTTTAGGAATTCAATTTTCTCGAAACCGGAATTTTCCTGAAATGCGCAATTCATGATATCGACCTTAAGCGTTGTCCAGCACATCATTTTTAATCCGCCAACACGAACTATTTTAATGGAACGCCGATACCGCGGTTATCGCAAACAGCGCTGGGCAAGAACGGTTTACCCTCGCAAACCTAGACGCAGCGTCTCGATGGCGTCTGACAAGCTGCGAGTCGCAGTGCAGTGCACAGCCGTGAACCGGTGGAAGGTAATGGCAGCTTCGCGTCGTTTGATTATTTTCACGGAACGCAACCAACAAAGATTATGCCGTTCTCGGTGGAGATAGCAAGGAAGTACAGCTAGTACAGCCCTCTTGCTACGCGTTTCTTGAGGGGGGATGCTTTTCGCAATGTTCGCGTCTCGCCGCCTCATATACAGCCGCAAACTGCTTTTTTTAGCGAACCTCGTCGCGCTCACAAGTCAATTACTCCAAGCTTCGCTTAAAAACGTGACTCACCTTTCTCACACACAAGAACACCGCCGCAGTCGACGTTCACGAGACGTTCCCGCTGGCACGCCGCTGGTGTTGATTTCTTCTCCATGGACGAATGGTGATTGGTGTTGATGGCAGTACGAATGAAGAACAAAAAGCACGGAAGGTGTTCTCGATAAATTCTGTTCTTATGTATCAGAAACACGCCAAATTTGGGTGTATAATTATTATTTTGTAAAGCGATTGAGCAGAATTCATTACAACATTTTCTTTTTTTGCGCCTGCGTCCTCTGGCGTTTGATGAGAGCATTCGTTCGTTACGTAGCCGTGACGTAGTTCCTGAGGCCAGATTTCTCGGAGTGTCCGCTCTTAGTCTTTCTCTATGTGTTCGAGCCGATCAATACACGCACAAGCCTACGTGTTATCGCTCATAACCACTGCAGTTACTTTGGTAATATCTGTAATCTTTTGACGAATGCCTCGCTACTGCGTGATTAACGAGAAAATCAGAATAGCTTTCGCGCACCACTTCGGTAGCAGCGAAAGCCTTTTATGTCAATGTCTCCCATGCAAAGCCCTTAAAGAGTACAAATACGATGTTGAAGGTCATATTTGACAAGAAAGCGCCTTTGGAGCATCGGGAAAAAGCGGCTCCATGAGACTTACCCAACGCTATTGGCGGCGAGGAGTTACGGAGTCGCCCTCTATCGGAAACGCCTCACTGGCGTAGTATGAGGGATCACGTAGCGCGCTCCTCATAGGTTTTGCTGTCAGCGCTCACTGAAAACACCACGCGCGAGCTCTCCCGGACATTTCTGTAAGTACTTTAGAAACGAGAGAAGTTTCTTACTGTCTAAATAATATTCTTGGGCAAACTGAAAGCACACAATCGTTTACAGCCACTATCTCTTTACCGAATACGTACAGTGAACGCCACTGCGCGCGGTCGCCGCGATGGAGTCGCCCGAACCGGCTTCTTGCGTGAAAGGTGGATAAACGCTGAGAGCAAACCATGTGAAATATGTTCTTATAGTGTTTGTATAACTAAATGGAGCGTAACAGAACGAAGCCTCAATGCAGCGATCGCGCAGATTCGCAGCGACCGACTGCGCGTCTGCATGCTTGTCCGCGCACTGTTTCGCTTTCTCCACGTGCGCGTTTTCGCACCGTGCCATGAGCTTTAGGCCGCAGAATATGAGCATTTGACAGTATACAAGCAACCATTGTTCCGTGGGCGCTATCAGAGCTGTTCAAAAATAATTTCACTGTAGAGACTTCGACGCCTACGGGGACTGCGATGTGCCGTCGCGACGATTCAATCTTTTTTTTTCTTCTAAATTCTTTGACCTTTCGATACTACTTCTAGAGTTGCGTCGCACTGTATGTTTATCGGTGTTCTCAGCGTGCAATTTCCCGCTGCTCCTTTTTTGTAATCCAGTGCATTAATTCATAACATAAACATGACCATATGCCATGCTTTCTTTAAATGTGCTTCTTACCGCTGCCTTTCCACTCCACTGAACTTGCCAGTATCTATAGTATCGACAAGTTCATAGACCAAACCGTCATGACATTAGTCGGGCAGCGGACTCGGGCGTGCGTCTCAGTGCGTGTTTTCAGAACATCGCAGACCGGGCGCCGTAGCAGAAATCTTCCTCGCGTCTGTGCTTGCTGCATACCCGAGTTGTAGCTGATGACTGTTTGCCGGTTTTATGTTTCGCGAGCCAAGCTTCACGCAGCTTCTTGTCCTGCGGGTACGTGTTAATAAGGGTGACACCGGCCTCCGTTACGTGCGTCCGGCCCTGCGGCACCGAGCAGTAGCCTACCATGTCGCGCGCCTTCAAAAGCAGCCACTACCTATTGTAGTGCTTTCAAGCGTTGTAAAGGAGACACTCGAAGCGGGTAAATTTCGCCACTAAATGAAAACCGCAGCGTTCGAGGGAATTTAAACTCGTTTTCAGCTCGCTTCGGCGCGCCCGAAGCAGCCGACGCGGCCGCTATGTCCACGTGATCCCTCCTAGCACGTCACGCCGACGGTGGCGCCAGCTTTTCCAGTGGTGGAGCTCGAGGCCAATATGTACTCGTATATTTTGTACACTTTTTATGTATTGTCGGGGATTTTTGTTGTTGTTGTTGTTGTTCGCCTATTTACATGATTAAGTACGCGACAATGTTAAACTGCACAGCAAATAACATCTGATATATAAATGCTGGTGCTCCAGGTCTTAGATTACCGCGGTGAGCTCTGTTGACGGGGTCCATTTGCATCGCAATTTGCACCAGTTTTCTACTTCGTATACTACCATGACCTTGGCCTGCCTCGCAGAAGTGGCGACCTTTCTCGAGATCAGACACACGAAAATTCGTTTTCCGGTTCGTCAGGCCATAAAAGCTGCAGTGCGAAATCACTGGAAGCACCGTTAGCGCCTTCGTTCCGTCGTCTGCTTCACATGCTGCAGTCACGTGACTTCTTCCGTTCGGGGCGCTGTTTTGCTGGCGTATTTCAGGGGCGTCGTGAGTTGGACTGAGAGCTTGCTTCCCTTGAGGTCCCCTTTGAAGTCTGTGAGGCTGTTATTGAGTATTTGACGAAAATGGTTCGTCCCTGCCTGAGGACCTGCCACGAGCACAGCGAGTCTGTAGAGAAGCTTCTGGTCTCGAGTTATGTAAGGCTGAGGCTTCGCATACATTTGCGCCATGTTGGTTCGAACGGCTCCAACTGACGTGGAAGTAAAACACGTGCCAGTGTCCTCCAGTGACCGGAACAAGTTGGGCTCTCTTTTTTTTTTCTTACTCTTTGCACCGGTAGCCTCTTTCTTTTTAAGAACATTTTATTGCTTTATTATATTATTTCGGGCTCAGTGATTGTCCTTATTCATGATCAAATACCACATGCGCAAATCAAAAGAAGCATTAAGATCTTTGAGCTGTTATTTTTTGCATGGGGGTTATTAATTCTCAGTGAAAATGATGATTGTCGGAGCGATACAAGACACAGCGACAACGAGGCGGAATGCGTCAGTGATACTCCACTGCTGATTCGAACGGGCGCTTTTATAAATAAGGGAAGTTCGAAATTGCATAAGGTGTGTGACAGCAGCAACATGGTTGTTACTCTATTTCACATTCTACAAGTTTATTTTTTCCTCTCAATGGTCGGGCAAACAAACAAACTCAAGATTTATTTATGTGAACGCAGTTTCACACTCTCCGTCAGCTTAAAGAGAAAAAGCGCGATCTGATAAACCTTGACTCTCCCTGCGTCAAGATTTCTCAAAGCTATACGAGGATACGCACCACATAGGTGGTGAAAGAAATGGAGTTTAGGACGTTTAGGAGCTAAAGCTTCCTCTTAAGAGGAAGCTTTAGCTCGGGCCCAACTCCGACGCGGCCTATTCAAATACATGTAAAAACGCAAAAACGTTTTTCTGAGATAACCCCTGGACCGATTTTAATGAAATTTGTTGCATTTGAGAGATAAAGTTAAATCCTAGTGACTGTTGGAAGCGGAATTTCGACTTTGGTCCTCAATTTTCTTAAAAATATTTTCAAAAATTCTTAAGTGTGAAAAAAATAGAAGCGCGAAGTTTACAAATTCATAGCTCTGCATCAAGAGCAGATATCGCGGTTCTATAAACGGAATCCATTAGATCATTGAAAGCGGACAAATTCGATACGTCTTTTTATATCTCAGGTACATTTGTTACGTTGTTTACAAGGGTTTTGCAAAAGCTGTATTTCCATATTACTCAACTTTTTTAGGTGCATGTGTAACACATAAATTTTGTCCGCTTTAGATGTACTACCAGATGTAACTCCCGGAATTGTATTATAATTTTTCGTCGCTGAGTTACAGAGTTGTAAACTTTGTACTTTCGTTTTTTGAAAATTTTCAGTTCTTACCAACTTTTTATAAAAAATTGAGGACCTAAATCGAAAATTCGAAACCAACAGTCACTAGATTTTCAGTTTTTCTATTAAATGCAGCAAATCTCATCAAATTTGGTGCCGTGGCTGCTGAGAAAAACGAATTCTCATTTTACATGCATTTAGATAGCAGCACCCGACCTAATATAAACCTCATGCAAGCGATCTTGCGTGAGACAAGCGACACGATGGAGATGGCTGTCGCGTTAGCTCGTCACCTGCAAGTAGTCTCCGCGGTGTTACCCATTGATGTATTTTACTGCAGAAAGCAGCATAAAATATTTCTGACGGTCTTGCAGTAGGTTCTTATTCTTGCACTTATAAAAATTCAATCGTTCGCTCGTTCAGTGCGACAATCGGTGGTATTTGAGTGATGTATGTACATCCAGTTCCGGCTTCGCGCTATTGGCTAGTCGCATACGAGCGACGAAGTCTTTAGATTTCCAGAACCGAGCGACCTGTTCAGGCGACGGCTCGTTTCGTCGCTCGTCGCCGTAGCGCACTAAATAGCTCTCGTGGGGTTCGGGCTTTAAAGGCGAAGCTTGAGCGACCTCCAAGCAGTGGCGTAGCTAGGTCGTCTGGCACCCGGGGCCCATAGGTCTTCTGTCAACCCCCCCCCCCCCGGGTATAACCGGCGGAAAGAGGGGTGTCTTCAGACGTATATGACACCCCCCCCCCTCCACAGGCCCCTTGCACCCGGGGCCCACGGCCCCCCGGCCCCCCCTATTGCTACGCCACTGCCTCCAAGGGTTCTCTTTTTTTTTTTTTTTTTGCGAACACAAGCTAGTGATGCATGCGCGATATTCTGCGCGACCACAATACGTGGAGGAAGGAAATGGTGAATTTGGTGATCGATGTTGTGTCCACACTTGAATCTTGAAGCAAAGACATAAGCTGGCCGTAATGAACTACGTTTGACGTGATAGTTCTGCGGAAACCCGCAAGGTGGAGAGAAGTAATGAATAAAGGGAAAATTAAGAAGAATTAATCAAGGGAAAGGGTTCGAGTCCCGGACCAGGACGAATTTTTCTTCAACATATGGCAGACAAAGTGGCCTGTTTCGAGTAGCGTAGAAGGGGTCGATCAGCCCACGTGAGAGCGGCGGAACTAAACATGCACCTGAGCCTGCATAAAGCGGAAGATCCCAGACAGATGAAGAAGTGTTTTCAGCCAACAGTCTGGGTACCCACATTCCCTTCCCTCCTAATCCCCATCAGCGGCCTAGAGCCGTCCCCTTCCTTAAAATAAAGGCTTTATTCATTCATTCATTCATTCAACTATGAGGCTTCTACGGCTGCGAGAAGATAACCGCTGTGTCTGAGCGGGCAAGTTGGATTGGTGAGTAGCCGCGTATACCGCGATGCGTGGGGTGAACCGCAATGTAGAAACCGTCGTCAGTACGAACCTGCCATCGCCTGCCTTCCCGGGGTCTGGCGTGTCGACGCCTCCTCGTTATACTGAAGACAACGTAAACTTTGCTCGTGCCGGAAACTGCGTGGGTATCAGAGATGGCGACTTGGTCGATCGACATCGTGACACCAGCTAGTGCACGTACGAAACGATATCATACCCTATTTGTTCTCGCAAGTGTGGTTTTCGTAACGTTATAGGCCGATCCTGATAATTAAGAGATCCGATTTCCAGACGAAATGCCTATCTTTTTTTTTTCTGACGCTTCTGTCGTGCATATATTTGATATATAATCCCGAATTAATTCTAAGCACTTTCAGTGCGGTTTAATTGTCCCTCTAAAATTGCCTACAATGGCGTCACTATTGGCGGCGAGGAGTTACGGAGTCGCCATCTATCGGAAGCGCCTCGCTGGCGTAGTATGAGGGATCATGCGGCGCGCTCCTTATAGGTTTTGCTGTCAGCGCTCACTGAAAACACCACGCGCGAGCTCTCCCGGACATTTCTGTAAGTACTTTCGAAACGAGAGAAGTTTCTTATTGTCTAAATAATAATCTTGGGCAAAGTGAAAGCACACAATCGTTTACAGCCGCTGTCTCTTTACCGAATACGTACAGTGAACGCCACTGCCCGCGGTGGCCACGATGGAGTCTCCCGAACCGGCTTCTTGCGTGAAAGGTAGGTAAACGCTGAGAGCAAACTATGTGAGATATGTTCTTATAGTGCTTGTATAGCTAAATGGAGCGTAATAGAATGAAGCCTCAATGCAGCGATCGCGCAGATTCGCAGCGACCGACTGCGCGTCTGCATGATTGACCGCGCACTGTTTCGCTTTCCCCGCGCGCGCGTTTTCGCACCGTGCCATGAGCTTTAGGCCGCAGAATATGAACATTTGACAGTATACAAGCAACCATTGTTGCGTGGGCGCTATCAGAGCTGTTCAAAAATAATTTCATTGTAGAGACTTCGACGCCTACGGGGGACTGTGATGTGCCGTCGCGACGATTCAATCTTTTTTTTTTTCTTTTAAATTCCTTGAGCTTTCAATATTATTTCTCGAGTTGCGTCGCACTGTATGTTTATCGGTGTTCTCAGCGTGCAATTTCCCGCTGCTCCTTTTTTGTAATCCAGTGCATTAATTCATAACACAAACATGACCATATGCCATGCTTTTCTTTTAATGTGCTTCTTACCGCTGCCTTTCCACTCCACTGAACTTGCCAGTATCTATAGCATCAACAAATTCATAGACCAAACCGTCATGACATTAGTCGGGTAGCGGACTCAGGCGAGCGTCTGAGTGCGCGTTTTCAGAACATCGCAGACCGGGCGCCGTAGCAGGAATCTTCCTCGCGTCTGTGCTTGCTGCATACCCGAGTTGTAGCCGATGACTGTTTGCCGGTTTTATGTTTCGCGAGCCAAGCTTCACGCAGCTTCTTGTCCTTCGTCTACGTATGAATAAGGCTGACATCGGGCTCCGTTGCGTACGTCCGGCACTGCAGCACCGAGCAGTGGTTTACCATGTTGCGCGCCTTCAAAGGCAGCCACTACCTATTGTAGTGCTTTCAAGCGTTGTAAAGGAGACACTCGAAGCGGGAAAATCTCGCCACTAAATGAGGACCGCAGCGTACGAGGGAATTTAAACTCGTTTTCAGCTCGCTTCGGTGCGCCCAAAGCAGCCGACGCGGCCGCTATGTCCACGTAATCCCTCCTAGCACGTCACGCCGACGGTGGCGCCAGCTTTGCCAGTGGTGGAGCTCGAGGCCAACTAGATGTCAAGTGCGGCCGTAACTGTGAGAAAGTATTATTTTGTTTATCAAGTCGGTGTTCCCGTGATTCATGTCTTCTGAAGTGTTGAAGTGTTTCTGCGATAATGACTATACGTGTTTTCGTGGTTTCCTGTCCAACTGCTTTAGTACTTAAGCAACGAAAACGAAACCAATCTGATCGAAAGCGAAACCACGCTTTAACGCGTGCTACGCAGTTCACCGTATTCCGAAGCACAGAATATAGAACAAGTGTCTAATAACATAGCAACTGTAATTTGAATAAATAATTACGTTGTACTTAATAACAGCCGACTCAGGTACAGTAATCTCGTAGACTACATCCAACGTACCAAAAATTCACCGCCAGGCCTCGCCACTCTTCGTTTTCGAGACTTTCCTGGTCAATTTGAAATTATGATCCCTGCTTAAATCGCGAACAGCGTGCTGGATTTTATCGCTATAAATCATCATCATTTCATTTCCATCGACGTCTCACAACACATTCTGGCCAGTTGTCACTCCCTTTAACTGGTGGTATCTGGTATCTGCGGCAGGGTGACAAAGCACCCGGTATACGTAACTAAGTAAAAAAAACAAAGCAAGAGAAAATACCTGAATATGAATACCAGCAAAAGGAGCGCCGGTCTTGGACAAGCCACGCTGTTGCCGTCGTGGGGAATTCGTCGGCACCTGTGTGGGCCGAACGCGGCCACTGTCATTTGGGCGGCTGCCACGACGTCGGCGCGATGCGAAACAGGATGGCGACTTGCAAAACCTAAGCCCGGCCCGACCCAGATGGCCGATATCGGGCCTCCGTCTTTTCCAACTGGCCATGGGCGTCAGCCCGATCTACCGCCGAGCTCATTTGCTTGCTTGGGGTCAATCAAGAAGGGTACGTGTTTGGATCCCTGCGCTTGTTCCTTGTGTTACTGCGTACGTTTAATGACGAAGTTTAATAAGCAGGTTGAAGTAAGCGAATATGTGCTTTCGAATTTTGATAACAATTCGCTACTTCTGGAAGAAGCGCGACTATCGTCTGCTCGCGCTCGGCCGCTGCCGCTCGCGTAGGAATTAAACTTTCGACCACCGGTGACGTAGCGCTGGGTCTCGCTAATCTCGGCTAGTTTTGAACGCTCAACTATAACCTCGAACCAGGCAAAACTTAAGCTCAGACCACACGCACGCTGCACTCTTGGCCGCTTGGTTAAGGCGCCTTGGCAGCGCTTCAAGAAATGCGAAGGTCGGATGCGGCCACTATCCGTCCCTCACAGGCTGGTAGGCAAAGCAAAGCCGGTCCGCACCACGGTCAGATTGGAGCATATGAGCGCGAGCACGTACTCCAGCCCTGTCGCGCACGAAGCAAGTCCTACGCACATGCACTTCAGTTGCATGTAGCTACGTAGCGTAGACACCGTAGATATGCTACGCGTGGCCTCCGCGATCGGCTCCGGCGGCGCGCCCTGCCGGAGCCCATTGCGGAGGCCACGTGCTACGTAGCGTAGATACCGCGGCCACCGCAAGATGGCGCATCAAATCCACTGGCTAAGCTTTACGTGCTTTACGTGCAGGCTGTGCGAAGGGGTCAGGGAAGCAGTCCAAAAACTGGAAGGAAATTGGACAGCCAAGTTCGAGGAGCTGAAAGCAGACCTGAGGGAGGAGCGGGAGAGGCGGTTAGCTTTGCAGGCGAAAGTCGCCGAGTTGGTCAAGGTGGAAGCGGTGCAGGCCGCGCAATTAGTAAGAACCGTGGCCGAGTTTGGAGAAGAGGAGGAAAGGAGAGCAGAACTGCATAGGCGTCTCGATGCGCTTGAGACGCGCGCAGCGGAGAATGATGGGTCGGGACACCAAGCCGGTGGCAAAAGCAAAGATAGTAGGGCAGACCCTACAATGCGAAGTCGGGGGCAGGGTGGCGGAGCAAGCGGTAGTCAGCTCGCCGCCGGTGAATCGGCGTAGTTATAGCGAAGCAGCGCAACACGCCCCGCGGGAGGCGACGCTGCAGCCACAGGAGGCGCCAGCGAGCGCGAGGAGAGGAGGGGAACAAGCTAACCCCAAGGAATGAGCTCATAGCCAATGATAAGCACAACCTGGAAGTTAGGAGGGAGGGAAAGAATGCCCTAGTACTTATCGGTGGTGATTCAAATAGGAGGTGCAAAAGAGCTATATATATATATATATATATATATATATATATATATGTAGCGTGCAAAGGGTGATAAGCGGGTAGCAGTCTGGACGTTCCCAGGCAGGACAATGGACGCAGTACTGAGAGAAACAAAAAGCGAGCTTTCTGAGAATGTTGCAGAGCGCAATTTGGTAGTGGTAGCGGCGGGGCTAAATGATGTGTTGAATGGTGAAGCTGCAAAAGTAGTGGAAAGATTAGCGGAGGGAGTTGACGATTTAAGGGCGATAGCACAGCAAGTCCAGATCGTGGTATGCACAGTGCCGGAGGTGCAAGGAAGGAACGGAGCAATTGCCAAGGACGTTGTGGCTGTAAATTGTGAAATAAGAAAGCTAAGCCAGGAGAAAAGATTTGAAGTGGCAGACATAAACAGAGAAGTGCATAGAGCAGGCTTTGGCGGAGGCTTTACACGAGATGGCATCCACTTTAATGGAAGGCTAGGAGCCGAGATCGGCTGGCGCCTGGCAGGTCTGGCAGTAGCTTTTTTAGGGGGTCCACTGCGCCTCAGGGTGTAGGGGTAGGTAGAAACAGTGTAGAAAGTGCAACAATAGAGGCTGACGCCAATAAAATGGCCACTAGGAGGTCTAGGAAGAAAACTACAAATAAATTTAACACCAGGATCAGGTACATAAACATGCAAGGCGGTAGAAAGAGAGCGAGGTGGTTAGAAATAGAACAGCAGTTAAAGGACGAAGAAGTAGGTGTATACGCGCTATGCGAAACGCACCTCAGGGATTTAGAGGACCCACCACTTATTGAAGGCTACATCTGGGAAGGGAGCAATAGAACAACAACGGAGAGAAAGGGAGGAGGAGTAGGTATGCTCATACACCAAGGAACAAATTGGCAAAGAATAAAGTTAACTTGCAAAGAACATGTCTGGGTATCAGGTACAATTGCCGGTAAAAAGGCATGGCTAGGAGTAGTTTATTTAGGGACAGGGGACAAATACAGGCAAGAGAACAAAGATCTAGTGAAGTGTCTCGATGACGATATAAAGCAGTTTGGAGAAGGTGCCGATATTTGTCTGCTGGGTGACATGAATGGCCACATCGAGGATCTGGATGCATACACAGATTGTAATGGGAAGTTGATGCTAGACTTCTGTGAACGACACAACCTAGTTATAGTAAATAGAGAAACTAAGTGTGAGGGACAAATCCCATGGAAGTCCCGTAACAGACAAACGACCATTGACTACTTCTTAATGTCGCAGGGATTGTATAGCAAGCTAGCAATAATGGAAATAGACGAACAGGGGAAGTACAGCCTCGGAAGTGATCATAAGCGTATTAGTCTACAGTTGGGAGCCCTACTCAAAAGAGAAATGCAGGGAAGCCAAAAAGAGTACGCAAAATTAAATGACGCGCAAATAGTGGCTGGCATAGAGGAAGCAATAAAGAAACATCCTATGGAAAGGTGGGATTATAATCACTTAGAACTACTCATTAGTACAAAAATAAAAGAGGTAAAAGGAGTAAACCACTGGAGAGGAAAGGGGAAGCCACGAAGTTGGTGGAATAAGGAAATTAGAGAGGCCATCGAACAACGACGGTGGGCATCTCGGGAACACAGAGAAGCAAAGAGGGCGCAGTTATCTGAAGAGGAAATAGGCCAAAAATGGGAATATTATCGACAAAAGAAACAACAAGTGCAGGTCCTCGTCCAGGCTAAAATAAAGCAGTCCTCTGATCGCTGGCTGGCTGAAGTTCACGATGCAAATAAAGGGGGGTCAAGAAAATTCTGGAACCATATAAGCTGGCTGGGTAAAGCTAATCACAGAAACAGATTCACGATGCCGAAGGAAATTGTTTAGAAGGAGATGACGCTGTGAACTACATTGGTTCAGTTATAGCAGAGTCATTTAGGAAAGACGATAGGGTAATCGCCCCAAGTGAGGGAGCAACACAGAATAGCATAATAGAAAACAGCTTAGAACTGACCAATCCTAATTGGAAAAAGGCGGAAGCAAATGTTCCAAAATGCATGTCCGCGGGGATATAGACGAAATTCCAATCAAGTTAATTAATGAACTTGGCCCAAGAAGCAAGGAAATGCTGATAAAAGCATTGGAGGCAGTCATAATGAATAAGCAAATTCCGCACAGTTGGAAACAGAGTAAAATGAATTTGATTTATAAAGGGAAAGGTGATAATAAGAACATAAAATCTTTACGACCAATTACGATAACATCAGTTATATATAGGCTGGCGATGCAGGCGGTGAAATTAAAAATGCACTCATGGGTAGAAAGTAATAGAATACTTGGAGAACTTCAGAACGGGTTCAGAAGTGGTAGGCGCTTAGATGATAGCTTGTTCATGCTTACCCAATGCACAGAAATAGCTAAGGCGAAAAATAGACCTCTGTATTTAGCCTTCCTGGACATAAGTGGTGCATACGACAATGTGAACAGGGAACTCCTGTGGAACATATTAAAAGTTGAAGGTATCGGTAATGAGGTAATTGATTTTCTACAGGAACTATATCGAGAAATTAATGTTGAAATAACATGGGAAGGAATCAAGAGTACGACAACTGTCGAGGTTCACAAAGGATTAAGGCAAGGTTGTCCTCTATCACCGCTGCTGTTCATGGTTTATATGATAAGCATGGAAAGAAGGTTACAATGAAGCAATCTAGGGTATAATCTGTCGTACAGATTAGGCGAAAAGGTTGTTGAGCAATGACTACCGGGTTTAATGTATGCGGACGATATTGTACTGTTAGCAGATAGCCAGGAAGATTTGCAAACTCTGGTTAATTACTGTGGGGACGAAGGAGGCAGTTTAGGTTTCCGTTTTAGTGCAGCTAAGTCCGGTGAGATGTTTTTCAACGATACAACTGATCAGGAGCTTACAATACAAGGCCACGAAATACCCCGAGTGGCCGAATACAAGTATCTCGGGGTATGGATAAACAAAGGGCAGATGTACACGGAAAAGCACGAACAGTCTCTAATAGCAAAAGGGCGAAGAGATGCTGGGATAATGAAACATAAGGCATTGTGGGATTACAACAGGCATGAGGTACTGAGAGGCATTTGGAAGGGAGTAATGGTGCCGGGGCTTACTTTCAGGAATGCGGTCCTGTGTTTAAGGGCAGAGGTTCAGTCGAGACTAGAAGTAAATCAGAGAGCTGTGGGAAGGTTAGCACTAGGTGCCCACGGGAAAACCACAAACGAAGCAGTACAGGGAGATATGGGCTGGGCATCATTCGAAGCACGGGAAGCTCAGAGTAAAATCCTATACGAAAAACGTCTGAGGAAATTGGATGATAACAGGTGGGCAGCTAAGGTGTTTAAATACCTATACAGAAAGAGCGTTGACTCACAATGGCGGAAAAGAACTAGGAAGCTAACCAGTAAGTATACCAGACACGAGGACGAAAAAGGACAGAGCATTAAACGACAGGTTAAAAATGTGGAAGGTAAAAATTGGATAAATTCAATGGAAAAGAAGCATAGTGTAGAACTATATCGATACTGGAAACAGCAGATCAGGAAGGAAGCGTTTTATGATAACTCAAGAGGCAGTGCCCTACTCTTTGAAGCTAGATCAGGACGTCTTAGAACGCGGAGCTATAAAAAGAAATTTAACGAAGAAGAAGACACATGTACTGTGTGTGGTAAATATGTAGAAACAATGGAACACCTCATACTAAAATGTGATGGTATCAATCCCGATGTCGCCACAGTCGCCCTTCCTGAGGCCCTAGGGTTCAGAGATGATAGTCATGTAAATAAATGTGCGGGGGAAATTAGCAAAAGGCGATTGGAGGATTGGTGGCTCAAAAGCAGAGAGGTGACATAAGGTTTTTTAAAAGGGTAGGAAGACGTATTTAAAGAAAATCGAGAAATTCAATAACACACAACACAGATAAAAATAAAAGGCAAAATAAAAATCTGAGCATGGTGGCAACTGCCATCGCCCCGTTTCAAAGGGGACGCTCCTACCTCCCATCCATCCATCCTAAGCGCACTGCGGACATCGTATGCGCCAAAACCGGAAGTAGTGGTGTGCACGTTAACATCCAAAATCAAATTTGAACTGCGCGCGACGATGACAATTTATTTCCCTGTGGCAACACAGAGAAGGCGTAGCGTTGTGGGCATGCCGTGCTCCACCGTAACCTTCGCAGCACGAGGCATTCGAGAAGGAACACAGCAGAAGCCGTGTTTGATAGCCAATGGCCCCGCTTCTGCTGAACGCACTGAAGTACTTTTTGCGGCAATGTATTTCCGAAGCAGCGTATTTCAGCTTCAAATGCTTTCTCCGCTTCAATAAGAAGTGGTTCAGGGCCCCTTTAACAGATGTAACGAAGAAGTGTCTTCAGTAGGACATCTATCGATAAACCACTGCTAAACTTTGACAACTATCCTAGAATAACTTGTGCTTAACATTTTGTTACCCCCCACATATGTCTAATGGTACCACTTCCTTGCATCTACTATTGCTACAAAGCCAGATGCATCAATCTTTAGCACCTTTTACTTTACCACCATGGTAACCTTGCATTTTTTTTTTGTGCATTACAGCACCTTTCTTGGGCTTGAGTGAACTTATTTTCACACTTTTTTGTTGCCTCGATGTCTCTTGGCACTGGCACAACTGCACTAGAATAATGCATTCTACTGACAAGGCATTGGCAACGAAGTAATGATGGATAAAATCTCTTTATTCTCCGAGATGACTGGGATAAAACAGTATATTATACAAGATGTCATAGGTAAAAATCAATATGTAATTGACTGAACTTTTATTTACACAGCACACAAACGCACTTGGTCATAAAAAGAACTAATAACTTAAGGCACAAACAGCCCTTCGCATAAAGGCACTTTCTGTCAGCATCATTATAAACTTTCCTCTAAAAAAGTGCCGCTCAGCGCATCATAAACACTCTAAGGAGACAAGAAAAAAAAAGATAAAATCTTCAAGGAACAAACCACCCACTCCTCCACGAATCGGAGAAGGGTGTCACACCACATGAGATCTGGGATTAGGACTACATAAGGGAAAAAAAAAAGTCAGTCCACACTTCGAACTTCCACAAAAAATAACATCGTCGGCATCTTGGTCATTCCCCAACTACTTGACTTGTCTTGCATCTTGACTGTCGACTCGATCACAGTCTCGTTCCGTAGCTTGGCAAAATCCTTTAAGTTAGGCGCAACTGGCAGTCCCCAACCACATAACACACCGAGAACAGGTACCGAAGGGAATGACAGGGAGGGCGGATGTCAAGGTCGTATAGGTAGCTTGATGGTGACAGTGGTACATGGCGCACGATGATCCGAGAACGCAGGAAGGAATGGAGGGAAGGCAAACAAACGTGGAATGGCAGGGGTTTACAGTCGCACACTGGATACTGTCGACTTCAGAAGTTGGTCACACTGTGGCTCCGATTGGCCTTCTTGCCGATGAGTCGGTGGATGCGGCTGCTTTGTGCAGTGGATGACGAATGGACGACGGGGAGAGACTGGAGGCACATGGACGCCTCTTCGAGTTTCCTGCGAGCAATGTGCCAACAAAAATTAGCAAGGAAATTGTTGTTTTTTTTTGTGCTATGCAGTGTTGCATCTATACAGAGCACGAAGTATTAAAGCTAGGTAGCACACTAACAAATGCAGCAGTACTTTAGTCCGGGTTCATCCCGCACTGGAGACTAGGCTTTTGGCTCGGCCGTGCTGGTTATGAACTTTTGGGGCCAATGCTCAAGGAGCAAGTACCATCATGCAAATGGAACGAGAACAAAGTAGGGCTAACTACGGCGCTAGCTCCATTGTTTCTCTTTTTGTGTCCTGTTCGCTTGCACTGTTTCTGTTCAAGTCATTCCTTTTTTTCAACATCGGCACTCGCCTGGCTTTTAGTTCTCTTATGGGCCTACACCATCTTCAGCCACTGGACAGATTCGAAACTTGTGACATAATGAATATGCATATAAAAAATTTTTTGAATATAATGAAGCGAATACAAAAATATTTCACGAATAGTAGCGTGTGATGAATGTGTATGATGAGCATAGGAGATAACGAAGATAGGTTTGTGTTAAGATGCAACTTCGTTACAATGAGGACCACCTGTGTACCTAGCCAAGGAACATTGCGCTTGACTCATTAGTAATTACTCACAAGAGCTGCACTTCTACATTCCCATTTGCAATGTCACTAATTCGCTGCTGCACTTGTCTTCATCTTCCACCGTCCCTTGTTCACGCTGTTCACTTTCGTGTACATAATTTGTAGCTCTTCACTAACCACAAGCTTTCCCCTCTCCCTCTTTAAAATTTTTATTTGTCTGTGCTGACGTCAGAGACCCACACGACATTTGCACACTGCTATTGGACATTGCTTTTTTGTCCTACCCATTCCCTAGTCAAGTTCTTACATGCATTGTATCTGCATGTTCCAAAAATCCTGTTAATACAGTCGACGTCATAATTCAACCGTAACGGGACCAAAGAAATCAATCTAATTATGCAGCGGGTCAAATTAAACAAGATGCATTAAAAAAGCAAGAACAGACAGCTGATCTTTTTAGCAGTAGTCCGATTCTAGCACACCCCTGAATAGAATACATGCATACTTTCTATGTGTCCCAAGTAGAAAACTAACAGAGAAATCTCATTAAATCTCCTAAACAAAGTAGAAATACAATGCGTAGGCAATCTTTAACAACAAAAATGAACAGAGATCACGTGTCTCACAATGGCGGCCAGTTCTTAAAGTTCGCTTCGCTACACTACATTCGTGTTGTGCGGTAAAGCATATGAAAGCTGCAAAGGTGGTTTTGGTTTGGCATATTGATTGCACTGCACAGGCAATTATCGGCCGAATCTTTTCGAAAAAGAAAAAAGGCACGCAGTGGAAATGGGTGAATACCACAATTGGTTATTGCTTGAAAATCTTCCTAGGGCAGGAGACTTATTGACACATGTCAACACACTTTTCGGTGCTATTTGTGGTCACCGTGGTGGTCAGGCACGTGTGTGATGACTGGTTACATTTGAATTATCCAGCAAAGGCTAATCTTATGATTGAAATAACCAAACTTTGGCATATAGAAATCCATACACGCCAGCCGTGACCTTCGTCAGGATCAAATTAACCGGAGTCGAGATAACAGAAGTCTACCGCATTTCATTAGCGTGCAATAACACGCATCTTTGTGCGCAGGCTTATCGTAAGCACTGAACTAGGGCTGTAGAGCACCCCTAAGCAACTTCCTCCATCACTCTAGTTTAAAAAAAAAAACATCACCATTATAGAAGTTTCTGTGAGATGTTATGTCTGAATTTGTGGTGTAACTCTGACCCCAGAAAGGCAGATAAGTCAAGCATTATGATGAAGTTCCATTGAACACCAAAAACACTTTGTTACATACATTCTTTGAGCATATATGCTAATATCAGGGGAAGAAACAACTATGCAAAGGCACCTGTCTGCAGACTGCAACAAATGCTGCGACTTCGAATATTACTCACTTGGAGAGAAGCTCGTTCTTGAACCGCTCCGCGTTCAGTTCCTTTCGGAGCTGCGCTCGCGACTTGCTGGCGTTGGGGACCAGCACGGGGTGGTGGAGGAGGGAGCTTGCAGAAGGCCGCTTGGTCGCCACCTTCTGGATCATCTCCTGCAAAACAGGACGAGGTGCCACAATGTCAGCCACTGCAACGATACTTCACTTTCTTGGGCTAAGCTGGTCGTAAGTGACCATAGTATGTACTACTGAAGCAATCTCGACAAAGCTGCAGGGCTTCCGATGGCACCATTTTCTTGCCAGCAGCCTTTAATCGGCGTCTAAGCAGACGACGAGTGCAACTGGCGGTTAGGATGAGGTAAGTCCTGGCATGTTGCCTCCGAGGTTTTTCAGCCCACTGAAGGCAGAGCATAATCTCAAAGGTTATGCCAAGAAGCCACGCATTCTGAGTCGTGCGTCACTTACGGTGAGCAGTAATGGCAGTCTCTTTTTAGATTCTGGCATCAAAAAAATGTCTGCTCTTGCTACCCTTTTTCACCGCTTCAGCTTACATTTAACACATTAAATTTTGCATGGAGACTGCTCTACTCTACAGTGCATTAAGTCTTAACGTGGCCCAGAATTTTATCGCAGTTTGCCTTGAATTCCTGTTACACGGGCCCTTTCTATAGCCAATGAGCCGAACCGTCATTGGGCTCAATCGCAGCAGAGAATTGCTACACGGAAGATTTAAGTGCCACCGAAAACAGAATGACAGTCGACACCAACTGAAACTGGCAACCCCAGTCAAGACACGTCAACATGTTAGCCTCCAGTGGTGCAAGTCACTTCGCTTTCATATTTTGACAATAAGATGATTTTAAAAAATGAACACAAAATGCAATTTCTGTAGGTTGTTTCAGGAAAAGGTTATGTCGTTGTCATTTGATACTAAAGCAAAATCATGCAAGCATACAAACAGTTTTCTTCTCAACATGCACTCAAATGATCGGAGAAGCATGCCCGAGCTGCACTCGAAATGCACCATGTAACAGCCGAAAGAATTTGCTCAGTTGAACGGCCACTGAAACTCAATTGTCATTGGACTAAACGGCAGCGGAAAGTGCTTGTGTAGCGCGAGCCCTACTATAACGTTTCGGGCGTTTATGTGGACGTTAATAGAACATCCACGACAATGCTACCCACGTGCTCTTGACAAGGCTCTCTTTTAGTAGAGCATTCCATGTTGCCAACTTGTGTCCAGCGCCAAGTGCTATGGCACCTCTGGTAGAGAGGAATTAACCCTGTAATGCCCAACCTGACACGTATGCTGTGCTATTGCGATACTTCGAAGTTCCAATTTAAGATTAAGAAACGTAACGCATAGCCCATGGTAGCATTCACGACACGCTGGAGATAGTTCTTCCCTTACTGATAGTTTAGCAAACAAGTTACTAGTTAACTGCTATACTAATAAGTTCCAACTCGAACAGCATTTCATTGCTCCTTTATACAGATGTGATCTACTACGGCCGGAAATGAAGGTGAGCAAGTTGTTCAGATTTTCCTTTATGTGGCAATGCATTTGGGCATTGCAGGGTTAAAGCACTTTCACAGCAACAGTGGCCCCTTTCGTTATGTTTGACAGCATGAAAACACAATGGTCACCTCTGTATAGAGATAAATGAACACTGCTACTACTCAAGTCTAGGTAGGGGCCGCCATTGCACTTACAATAGTCGCAGAGTCGTTGAGAAATGTGGAATTTAAAACGCAAGGCCTATAGCAATAAAGGGCTGTCCCAAGAGTGACACCGACATGCGCCAAGTGGAAATGAATGCCCAATCTACAGAGTAAGCTCTGCAGGTTTCATCCTTTCCCGACTGCCAAAATTCGAAGGCATGCTACATTTTGTTCTTTATATTGAAATAAAATCAGGTGCTTGTTAAATTTGAGAGATACGTGTAAATACTGCTAAGTTAAGGCAGCAGTGTGTTAGGCCTTTTTTTTTCTCTCCTTCCTTTAATTGAAGGCACTTGTCAATGTGGAATTGTTAGAAGTCGACATCAGCGACCTTTAAGGGATCGAGGGACATTTACCACACTGCATTTTCAAGAGGAATTTTATTTAAGGCCGACAATAATAACAGTTCATTTGTACGAACAACTCCAAAGTCCCCCATTTGGCTTGTCTTAACATCAAGCAAGGTACTTACAGTGAGAAGTCCGTTGAAGTCTGGTGAACACTGTTTAAGTGGCTGGAGGTTCCCCTTGCGAATCGCCACCCACTCCTGACCATTCTTGGGCAATGGACCACCGCCACCCTGCCAAGAGAAATGATAAGCCTGGTTATGTCATTTGCACCAAAAAATGTCATCGCAATGAAAACAAAAGACAGTGAGGAAAATTGTTATAATGCTTTTACGTTTTTAGCGCACGAAAAGGGACAAGAGACAGAAGTACAACACAGAAGTACGACTCGTCCCTTTTCGTGCACTAGAAACTTAAAAGTTATGCAATACCAACTTGCCCAAACTTACACTCTTTCATGTTATAATGCGGCATGATTATTGAATTTTACCAGTACCAGTTTGACACATTCAGAGACATTAGATATCCAGAGAGATCAGACATCTAAAAGCAACAAAAATACAAATTTTAACAACTAATCTGTCGCAACCCGCTGAGGGATGAAGACAATCCACAAAGAAGGATATTACTCCCGAAACAATCCAGGATGCATTGAGAGCTTATTATAAGTTGAACCACAATATATTGACCATAGGTATAGCGAATAATTCCATACAATGAAGTAAGCATAAAATTCACACTTTTTTTGTCTGTATCAGTGCGTATGCTTACAAAAAACATTCGATATAAAAAAGACATTCCAGTTCGAGATGCGATTTCATTATGAGGTAAGATTGTTTTGCCACGACAGGGCTTGCATGCAGAATTATCCCTATCCAAATTGATAATCTTTCTTGTTTTTTGGTATCGCATTATCACCACAGCAATACTGCACCCAGATTGGCGGCTGCCTATCACCATTTCCGTGCCTTTAAAAGCAGGTATTGGATAAGCCTGTATACTACGGCTTGCACTCATACCGATTCTTTTCAGCAGGAGCCATTCTTGGCTAGTTCAGGCTATGCTACGAATCGGTCCTGGGTAAGGTAATGTCAAGATTGACTAACTAAGATTGACTCAAATCAGTGAGCACAGAGCAGACACCAGGTAGAGGCATGCGTTATAGTTTGTCGGAATAGCCCACACAGGAATAGGGACAACAAAAGACACACACAGTGTTACTTTCGACGGCTTTCTTTACTTTGCTGAAATGCTGTACTTATGCAACAACCTATTGCTGTACATGCTTGATGTCATGTATTACATGACAAAATCAAGGAACAACACTGCAATTCAGAATGAGACTGAACTTTTGGATCCTAGTGTGTTAGCAAACGATCAGAGTTCTCAACACGTAAACAATGATAACATTTGTGTACAGGTTAACCGATGTGAAAAGGTCATTGAATCTCAACCTCTTAATTACAGCAGTGTTTGATTTTGTACCTCTTTAGCTATGACATAGGGTATACAAGTACCTATGTCTCTTCTGAAAAATCAAGGATGTTGTTGAAAGCAGTGCAGTGTGCGCTTCTCTGCTGGAAACACGAAAGTGGTTCCTGCTGGGTTCCACGACAAATCGGTGTGCTGTGTCCATTATGAGGGTGCATATTGCTGCCAGAGCTCTGACGCCGCAGTTTCACAGAACCCGCACTCACCGCCGCGCCCGGTACGCCTAAGGCACCTGGTGGCCTCTGTGGTTCTGTCTACGTGGCGCAGCAGCACATGCCTTGTGTACTTAATATTGCTGTCGTTGCGTCACCCTTTTAGCAAAACCATAATTAATAAAGACTGCACATATTCATGGACTTGTATTTGTGAACGTGCAAAATAGCTGCCACTGCTCCTCAGAATATGCATTCGTTTCATGTTATGGCCTATTTCCTTTGAAAAAGGGTTCAACCATTTTTTTTTTCATCTTTCATCTTCTTTTGTCCTCATTCCAGTGTGCACTATTCCTTAGAACATCTTGACACACTGGTTGCCTAACATTAGCTACAAGTCAGTTATCAAGTAAACAAAATTATAACAACGCTACGTAATTGCAGCATGAACATCGGCTCTCCCACTGAAGATCATATGATGGTCTCGGGCACCTGTCCACTTTCTTTTTTATTATTATTGATGTACTCGTCAATCTAAAGTGACAGACACAAGGCAGGGAAAGCCACTCACCGCTTCGAAGACAGTGAGGCCCAGAGCAAAGATGTCTGCCTTGGGAAGGTTGCAGTAGTCTTCGCGGAGCACTTCTTTTGAGAGGTACCGGCAGTCACCTTCTTCCACTTGGGGGTTCTTGGTTGAGGTCACATGACCCAGGTCACCTGCGTGAACAGAGCAGTGGCAATGAGTTAGGGTTCCTGTGGCACAGCAGCTAAAGCGACTATAATGTGCCCAAAAGAATGACAGCGAGAGATTAGGGGGCCAAATTCATTTCAAAACTTTTGATTCGTAAGCACTCTTCACCATTGGCTGGCAGCCTTCACTAATAATGTGTCCAGCATCAGGATTGGCTGGAATTCGCTCTTAAGACAATTTTAGCGCTGGAGATCTTTTGAGAATACAGTCCCAGCTCTGCTGTCCCTGTATGGTAGCATTAGATCTGGTGACACGAATCCATTGCGTAGGACTGATAACCTACGGTACTCATGCACAGCAAGCAAGCATGTGTACTCTGCAACCGAGAACTGTTCAGCAATGGCCATCACCGACTTTCCAGGGTTGTCACTGCACAATGGCCTGTACGTGCATCACAAAGTCAACCTTCCAGACAATATTTGGCCACTAGCCATACTTCTTGCTATTTTACCCTTGAAGACGCTACCATTATAAGCCATGAGCTCAGCACTCTGCAGGCCATCCATTCTACACAGCCTGTCGAGCTCATAGCTCATGGGTTTGAATGAGTCCCGGCTACTAGTCTTTTCTCATGTTGTGTTGCGACTAGCTTCAGATCCTACCGCACTTATTGGAGTAGCATTGAAAGTTGGGCGACTTAATGTTGGTTCAATCTTAGAACAGCGTGAAATGACGGGACAAGAAGATGGGACGTTGCAATGCTAGGTCTGCCTGCAGAAAGCGACACTTGAGCCAAACTCATTCCTGGCCTAAAAAAAAATGAAGGCCGTTGTCACATCGAGGAAGCTGACCATCTCGAAACCTGAGGTGACTTCTATTGAACACATTTTCATCTGTATCTGAATGGAAGATTCTACCTTGGAACGACTGCATTAAATGGAAGACAAACTTTATTAGCCCAAAGTGAAGCACCTAGACGAGTAAAGAAGTGTTAATTTCTGCGGCAATTGGAAGCCGTGCATTTTAAACACTTGGAGCATCCGGTGCAGTGGTGCTTCATGCACCACTGAGTTGATGCCAGTTGATGTCAATCACCGTTTACCATAATTTGTACAGCTGACTTCTGCAGAAAGTAAAAAATGCCAAAAGTAAGGAGATTGCAATGAATCGTTGAATCATTAAATATTAGAAAAAAAAACATCAGTAGATATACTGGTAAAATGTTAGTTATGATAACACTGGCAGAAGTGAAATTTCATTCAACTGCGAAGGGCAACAACCTCACTTATCAATTACCAAGAGGAAACGTGCTCCTCGCTACACTCACCGATCTTGTAGACGAGTTCTTCAGTCGGGCCCTCTGAATCAGAGTCAAAACCATCGTCTGTGTTCTCTGGAAACGCAGTGATTGGGACCCTCGAGATGAAGATGTTCCCTGCGAAGCAGAAGACAGGACAGGACTGAGGACAAACTTCCTTGATGTGAAAGTTTTAAAGAAGTACGGACACGTTATTAAATATGTGCAAACTACGCTACAAACTTCTCGCACATAAAAGGATGAGGCTTGGCAAGCACAAAGGTTAGGAAGCTCTTGTGCAACATTTTAGTTTGATAGTAATGTCGGTCACGAAATGCCAGAACAATCTTGTATCGAGTAGATCTTGTGTCTAATTGTACTTGTTTAAGAACTTAGGTTGTCTACCTTGCAAAAACTTTGGAGTGGGTGAATATATAAGGCAAATATAACAGGGTTGAATAGGTTTCAAATACAAATAGAATATTACACACTAACTATTTGTATTTGAAAAATAACTATTCAGTATTTTCGAATATTTGAGCCTAACCAAATATTTTGCAACAACTAACAGTTAAACTCTTGTTACTGAGCTGCATCTGCTAAACAATGTATCGCAAATCATAAGCAGCGAGACGACGACGAAAGTTTTGGGAGCAATGCTGGAACAATATGGTTACTGCAAACTTCATTGTTGGTTTTGTGGCAGAAGCCTACATGGCAACCCCCAATTACTGCTTGTCTAATCTAGCGTTTTTGGCCGTCTACAATCACATATCACTTTAGTCTTTTACACACTACAACCAGGGTTTTCTTTGAGACAGGCCTTTTTACATGTGTTTGTAGTGTATTTAACATTTTCGGATAGCTAGTCATACAGCAGCCATTCATTCTAGAAAAGCAAGTGAAAAATTCCAGATTCAAGATAAGCAGTGCAACAAGATGAAAGTGGGGTACAATAAACAGTTTCTTTCCTCGTTAAGCTGCCACACAGATCTGCCCAAATAAGCTTCAAGTGCCCTCATAAGCACAGCTTGACAGAACCCCAGCTTCGTGCTTGCATTACTCTTGCTAAGTGCTTGGGTAGCAATTACCAAACGCACTCAAACTCTCTCGTTCTCTTGCTGATGTCCACTTAACCCAGTTCTCTCGATCTCCAATTTCTTTCTTCTAAGCCCCTGCCAGCATAAACAGACAGTCTTGCCTGTAAAACCATGGCTGGCATAACATGAAAATGTCTCACTAGATTCTATTCTGTTCTTGTCCACGGCCTTGGTGATAAGAGTAGGTGGCATACTGCTTGAACCACTTATGAAGCATACAAAGAAATAGAATTAGTATAGAATCATTACACTATCACTGCCTTTTTCACAGCAAGTTATAGAAAGTACACCCGTTGTACAGCGTTTCCTGCCATCTAGGTTAGGCACTGCGGATCCACCATCCCCTTCAATCATCGCATCTCAGATTCCAGCTTAGAACACATAAATACCTGCCACGACCTTCCCACTGACTGTTTCAACTGCACTGTGTGCTTTGAATTGTCCGGAAGTGGAACCAGTTTCGATAAAAAATCGGGAAGCAGCAGTCACTGATAAGAGAACGTCGGTACTTAACAAAGCTACCGAAGGTGGGCTGGATCGACGCGACAGTTGAATGCAAAGCACTCACCTGGCTTAATGTCCATGTGGACGAGGTTCTGGGAGTGGATGTACCGAAGGCCCTCAGCCACATGAAGGAGGATGCGCCGCAGTTCCTTCTCTGAGAAGTGCTTGCCCTCGCGCTCGTTGCGCTGGATGGCATCGGCCAGGCTGCCCTCTGCAATACGACAACCCCTCCAGTCAAACATGGGTGCTGCATGCGCCCGCACTTGGGCGACTTTCGTGCAGACGAGATTCACAGCTTGGCTGACTGGTTGGATGGTCTTAGCACCCAACAAGAACACAGGGGCTATGAGAAATGCAAGGGAAGGCCATAGTGAATTACATTTGCCTAGGGAAAGAGCAAGTGTACCATGGTCACAGGCAACGTGACAGCACAGCATGCATTGCAAGCCTGCATTCAATGCTACCTAAAATTTGACCAAGCCTTTGTCATTTACGTTGTTTCTATCAGATTAGTTTGTGGCATTCACATTATGTGGTAGCTGATGGTTCAATAGCACTGGGGGCCCCTGGTCTGTATACCTTTGCTCATGGCTGTATGTCGAGTATTCGTGCCACCAAGAGTGAAGCAGCTGTGTTATCAGTAGGCTGAGCATACGAGGTACACAGGTATACCTTTAACTTGCAAACGGTCTGTGTGCAGCATGTACTCACCATTGCAAAACTCATTCTGGATGATCATGTGGTCGTCTTCCGCCCAAGCAGAGTAGTAGCGGACGACGTGTGGATGCTGGCCCAACACCGCGTGTGCATATACTTCGTTGAGGGCAGTCTTCCTGTTAGGAAGCAAGAAATGTGGATTTTGCAAATGAGTCTAGGAGAAAATAGCCGATGAAACAAAAAAGCAAATGCCACTGAACTGCTGTACTCCTCATCATGACACATAAAACATAAGTATACACACATAAGTACACATGCATGATAAGATGGATTGCTAATAAAGCGTACAAAGTGTATAATGTGTACGCATAACAATAAACCACTTAATTCGCTTTCACATCTAAATGGCACTGCTCGCATACTGCTGTAGTCATCGCAGACGACTTCTGCTCGAAGGTCATTGCGGATATTCGAAAATCTACATATTCACCGCGCAGATTGTGCAGGTGGACGACTGGTGGCAGTCATTAACACACAAAAAAAGAAGCAAGGAAAGGCCGGCCGTGCTCAAGGGGAGAAGCAAGCGGTCACACTCACTCATCCTGGGTGCCCCGCATGGGCTTGCGAGACTTCTTGATGGCGTAGATGCATCCGTCCAGTCGATGCAGGCACTTGTACACACTGCCGAACTCCCCACTGCCCACTTCGGCCAACTCCAGGAACTCTGTTTCGTAGCGCGACTGACCGGGTTCCATTCGCGTGATGCGCTGCACCTGTAGACAGTCAAAGCCACAAGGACACACGATTAGTCACTTGCTAGTTGGTCCTTGGTAATAGGTGCGAAGTCGTTAGAGCGCATCGTTCTAACAGGGTGCCCACAAAGGAAACACAATCACGTGTAAAGCAGTTTGGTTCGCACATCTTGTGTGCTCATCTGTGCACCCCCCTCTCTTGTTTTCTCAGTGTCTTCCTAATTGTTCTCGAATTGATTTCACTATATCTTGGGCTAGAGCAGGTTTGGTGCAACAATTACACATCGCAAAGCTATATTGTCACACCTCGTAATACAGCCACATACAAAGCGAAAATATTTTGTTATATCCGATATTCATTAGAAGCATATATCTGTTACGTGCACATATTGGTGAAAAACATTCTGGATCTAAGTTGTTACATTTGATAATTCATCATATTCGTGTTCGTTATCTTGAAGTTCGACTAAGTGGAAACGCTGTTGCACCGTTTCATCCCGTGTTTGCCCTTACTCCAGAGCCGTCTGCAACACAAACGTTGCAAATGCCAGGACCTTGTAGTGTGCTGAAATGAAGCCTCTCTGCCTTACCTTTGGAGTTTCTGAATTAGGGCGTGTTTGCGCACTATTTCAGATAATCTGTGGCCAATCTTTCGCACACTTATGATGGTAAAATTGGATGTCTTGGGTGCCACAAGCTTCAAGCAGTCTGCTAAATTCACGACAGACTACAATATTTGGTGGAAATGTGTTGCGCCCTTTCTTTTTGTCTTCTCAAATATACATTGCGTCAAATTTGTTCTTTGAAAAATCCCACCCTCACTAGACAGAGGCAGAGCAACTGGTAACATCCATGAAGACTTGAATTTTTTACCTTAAAAACACGTTCCTGCACGGCTTCATCATCATAGCACTCCCACAGGTCTTCAGTAGTCCCATTGTCTGGAGTCCTACAAAGATACAAGGGAGCAACATGAGGAGCTGAGGACTAGAACAATGCACGAGAAACATAAGTGATACAGAATCTCATAAAACAGACATACAAGTTTACGCATGAGGTGTATTTTCTTTATGTACTTGTACGTAATAATAATATTTGGGGTTTTACGTGCCAAAACCACTTTCTGATTATGAGGCACGCCGTAGTGGAGGACTCCGGAAATTTTGACCACCTGGGGTTCTTTAACGTGCACCTAAATCTAAGCACACGGGTGTTTTCGCATTTCGCCCCCATCGAAATGCGGCCGCCGTGGCCGGGATTCGATCCCGCGACCTCGTGCTCAGCATCCCAACACCATAGCCACTGAGCAACCACAGCGGGTCTACTTGTACGTAAATACAAGCATAGTGTATTTATTCAGGAGCAGGTACCATAGCACACAGCTGAAAGGGGACTGCCTAAAAAAATATGCACAAAGAATACTGGAAATTAAACACTCAAACAGTTAAGGTACCACTCAGATGATTGTTTACCTTCCTACAGTTTTCTTTACAGATTTTTCCTTCTACACATATTAATGTCTTTTTCAAGGCTGATTACCTAACTGTGAAATGACTATGCAGCTTATGAACTAGCTTTCTTTATTTTTCACCTGGAATTTATCTGGTTATGTTTATCGCATCAATAAAGACAACCTACAAAAGAAATGCCATTCAGAAAATGCTTCATGAAGTAATGGCAGTAGGTGGTGTAGGCGTGGACACTGATGAAGACAAGAGAAAAACAATTTTTTCCTTACTTTACCCACTTTACCCTCATTGTTCATACAGCACGATTTGATATCACGAACACCAGTTAAGTTACATTTTAGCACCTCAGGCGGGAAGAGATATCAAGCTATGGAGGGCGGATCCAACCGGTGGGTGGCTTAGAGGACCACAGCACAGCCCTGAAGTCCCTCTCTCTTACTGCCAGGTAATCTGGACTTTTACACTGGTTGTAGATCCCACTCCTCGCAACGCACCTTCCACTCCCTACAGATTTTCTCCCCTTCCTCATTCTTCGTATTAGGCCAAAGTGTCACGTCACCAAATACAACACTTATTCAGTCAATTTAGATGCTGCGTCATACCACATGTCTTGTGCTCTAGACATGCAGCTGTACACCTAGTGGCCTGGGGGCAGAGGGTTTAAGCTCATAATCATGGCCCAACAATAAGATTAGCCTGCCATTTGTTTCTGCGCACTGGATGAAGGTGGGCCACGCTGGTAAATCCCTACCAAAACAAAATCCAAGCTGCACCATTGCATGTGTCGAGAGAGACTGACAGAATGGTTGGAATGAATATCAGCTGAACACATCACTGGATGAGCTTTAATCACAAGGGCTGTGATTAACGTCAGACCGCATCACTGGGTGAACCTTAATCACGAGGGCTCAGGGACTCCATAGCCCAGGGACTTCTTTCTAACGTGCACCGAATGTACGACACACGAGGAGGATTTGGCGGCCCGCTTTCCTCTGGAACGCAGGAGCCGCTAGAGGAAGTCGAACCCACGACCTCGTGGCGCGCAGCCACTGTCGGTGCGCCACCGCCCGGCGCGTATATTTACAAATATCGTACATTGGCCGCGGTACGTCACCCGAAATGCGAGCAGACGATTCGTACGGCGCTGACAGGCCCAGCAGCCCGCCGCAGGCAATAAAGCACGCCGTCGTTCGTCTGGACGAGGCAGACGACATTCCGTCACACATGCCCAACTCCCCGCTTGGCAGGACAACGGGCGCAACAGGCGGTTGCGTGCGCTCCAACCGTTTCTGACGCTCCCTGTTTCTCTTTTTCTTTCTTTTTTCGGTACTCCCCCTCTCTTCATTCTCGTTTTTAGTTCATTCCGTTAGAGCCAGCAGATTCGCGACCGATGCACGGGAACGCGACGACCTACGTGCGAGAGAGTTTGGGGGGAGAGTGAGAGAGGCATTAGAAACGGGACAGCAACAGCTGTCCGCGGGCGCTAATGGAGAGAAAGAGAGAAAGAGAGAGAGGTAAGGGAGGGGGAGAAGAAAACGGGAGTTGATCGCGCGCGACAGCGGTTCCGCTACACGGCGCTGGCGACAACACCGATCTAAAACACCGATTCGAACCAACGTGAACGAAACCGAACGGCCGAACAGATATGAGAGGAGGAAAGTGTCGGGAGCTGAGAGAGGGTGCCAGAGAGAGAGAGAGATAGCGCAGCAGACGCGTGCCGACACAGACACCGGTCGCGGCGCGCGCCAGCACAAGCGCGGGAACTTTTGTTTGTTCTTCGGGGCCGCGCTTGGACGGTTAGCCGGCGCGATCGACGGGGAAAGGAACAAAAAAAGAAAGGGAACATAAGAACAACGGAACAGGCAGATGCGACGCGGCCTGGGGGAATGGTGAGGAGGAGGGGGGGCCACCTCAAGATCGACTCCGGCGGAGAGACCGTTACGCATTGTTGGGGAAAAGGGATCCGCCACGAAAAAAAAAGAGGAGACAAAAAAAGGTAAAGCTGCATTATTAGAATTGAGCAAGAGATGCGGACAGGAAAAAAAGGTAGCAGGGAAAGTCGTTGCGCGCGCCGCCTTTATTGTGGACTCCTTCAGGTGATGTCTTTGGATCTGACGACGTCTGTTCCTGGGGGGGACCGCCCGTGCGCGGTAACGGTCCAAAGGTTGATAGTTTGACCTCCCGGTACGGGACCGGTGAGGTTACAGTGTGGTCACCTTGAGGGGTCGCGGGATGGGTTGCGAACCGTGCCGGAGAGTTTAAAGGGAAACGATAGAAAGGTGGCGCAGGGCCTGCGACAGAAGCACGGCGCGTCAGCTGTCTGCTGGCAACGGTCGCTCGGTCCTGGTGGCGTGCGAATGCCAACAGCTGGGGTCGACGAATGGAAAGATTGTGCAACAAGACTTTTTCACCGGTGTTGCTTGTGTGTACAGGCGCCGTCACAGCTGCCTTATACTATGGGGTGATCGTTTTTAAGCGTTACGGAATATTAGAAAATAACCTTTTACAGCTAACATAATTCTTAGTGCTTGAGCTGGGCATTCCTTGCAGGAGAAATCGAAACAGACATTTCAATTATTCAAAAAACACTAATTTAACTTCTTAATTACCTTACGGCACATACTGCAATTTACGAATTGTAGCCGGAAAGTTTGCAAGGCGTATCCACTTTGAATGAATTCACGCCACTGAAAACGTCACAACGGAGCCGTTTCAGGTCAGATGAGGCGAAGACATCTGCACAATATTCTTTTTTTTTCTTCCCGTCGTTTGCCTTCTGGAATGACCTGAGGCTACGGCTGTAATTAGGCCTTCGACGTTTACGTCTATCTCCACAGACATTTAGGATTTCCACAGATAGGAAATTCTACTAACTCTTGTAGAAAACGCAACACGTCCCCTTTCAACAACGCTATACTTCGAGCGTTTTTGTCGTCCGTACTTCACACATCGTTAACGGTCGACTGTTTGTTCATTCCAGAAATCTATCAATCTAGCTCAACATATTTCCCCTCCTCAACTGCGCTACGGCTCCGACACGCGAGGAAGTCGACTGCACGCGTCGTTAGGACGAGACCGCCAAGGTCGGCGGCGAAGCGAAGCGGAAAAGACAGCCGCCCAGCGTAAGCGACCCTAACGGACTCGGCCATGTAGAAACGGCATTTGGCACATGAGAGGAAGAACGATATAAAGGAAAGGCAACGCGGAAACAGGTTTTTGCAACGTCGTCTGCCCCGTTACCCACCCCAAAGGCAGGTAAAATAAAAAAAGGAAAAGCGGAAGTCGTCTGCTATTCGACTCATGTTCACGCCTGCATTTTTTTGCTTCAAGCGTTAACCTTGCCTTCTGCTTTTTTTCCTTCGCTTGTTTGCCGGTCCCCCTGCGAAAAAAAAACATCAGCGGAGACGACTCGCCGTCCAGACTCAACAGTTGTGGGACGTGGCGCCTCATGCAAATCCCGTCTGCACGCCACGTTCTCGCGCCGTCGTCTGCTTATAAGGGCCAGCAGAAGGCAAGGCGCGAGCAGACGGCCTGTAACGGACTCGGCCATGCGCAGACGACATTTGGCCGGCACGCGAGTGAGTTTGTGCGCCGTGTCGCCTAGCGTCACGTAGGCGTGAAAATTCCCCCGGTGCGACGGGAGACGCTTCCGACTACTATCCGTCTACGTATGCAAAGCTATGTAAATGCGACTGCGAAAGCTTCTGAAGCACGGAGTCGCAGAGGAGAAAAATGTTCAGCCTCAATCAACGCGTTCGCCTTGGAATGTGTTGACTCAGGAATTCAGAGCAGCCTTGAATTCTGAGGAATGATGTATATATATGGCAATTTTGCTGTTCTTAAACTTTTTTTTTTTTTGCAGGGGTGACATTCACGCGCTTTTCTTCAGGTGGATCGAATAGTGGCAAACACCTGGAAGTTGAGTCCTGGAAATAGTAACAGCAAACGGCATAGCTAATCGAAAACGAGATAATCGCAAAACTCAGTGCAGTTTCATCGAATAATTACGGGAAAATGAGACATCCATGCACCCAATCGTAGCAATTGCTACAAAGCAAAGCCATACGGGTTCCTCGAAAGAAAATCCTCGCAGTTGAAGTACAATTCGTCCTGGTCCGGGACTCGAACCCGGGACCACCGCCTTTCCTATGGTAGAGCGGCCGCCCCGGAAAGGCGGTGGTCCCGGGTTCGAGTCCAGGACCAGGACGAATTTTTCTTCTACTGCGAGGCTTCTCTTTCTAGGAACCCGTATTGGTTTCCTTTGTAGCACTTGCTACGACTGGGTGGATGTCATTTTCCCTTATTTACTTCTCTCCACTTTGCGTGTTTCCGCAGAACTATTACGTCAGTTTCATCGAAATATCTAAAGAGTTCATCTTGCGGCGGAGTAGCGCCGCTCGAAGCGCAGACTTCGGCAGGGGTGGTTTGCCTTGATCGCACAGAGGACGGCAGAGCAAGACAAGACGCACGGCGCATAAATCCACACAAGGTAAGCCTTATTCATTTCTTCCTCGTCTGTTGGAGCGGCGTGTGCATCCACTTCCTAGCACGGCGAGAGGAAACCAGCGACACGATGAAAGACTCGGCAGGAAGATGATTGAGAAGCGTTTCGTATAAGCCCCCGCGTTCAACGCTCGGTTTTCCTCAAAAGGAAGACATCCTGTGGGGTGGCCACGCGACCCGTCTGGAACACGCGCACCCACTCGAAGGAAGTTGTTGACAAAAGGCGAGACGGAACCCATGCCGCGCTCCGGAAGGTCACTACCCCACCCTCCGGACTCTCTTTCCTCTGGGGTTTCTCCCTACTAGCGTCACCCGGGTTCGGTAACGTTCCCGCGCCTTCCGCACAATGGCCGCCTCCGCGGCACGTGCCACAACAATCCACCTGGGGGAGAACAACAGCCGACCGCCTTGGGGTCACCGTACACCCAGCTGGAAGGCCTTTGCCCAGCTGGCGAATGGCGCGGCTCCAACGGACACGCGCTCGCGTCGTCTGCTCTGCTTGCGCCGGAGGACAGCAGACGACGTGAAAATGAGTTCTCAGGCGGCCGGACTCACAGTGTACAGAAAAGTGCGCGGCGCTACATGGCTATACATGTAAAGGCGAGTTCCGATGGTCGACTTGCTGGCGCTTTTTGAAGCCGTAGGTTGCGGAGGCTAACGAATGAAAACACCTTAATAATGATGCGACCTCGAAGTCGACCAGAAGATGACGCTTTTTCACACAAAAAGCCGCGCACGTCCACTAATGTGCAGCATAACAGTATTGTAAAGCAGACCGCCGAATTTTTCGACCTCACGCGAGCAGTTACTGGTCGCAAAATGGTATGCGCTTTTCGGGTAACATCGCCCGATAGCGCTGGCGATGCTGCAAACGCAGTAGTCGTCAGACAGCGGGCGGAAGCAGACGACGAAAAGAGCAACAAACAGACGAACGAGCTCATTTCACAGCGCCCTCCCGCGAGCCGACATTTGGGTACCGAAATAAATGAGATGGAGTTGGGGGGGGGGGGGGGAGTAAACAGGGACTGTTCCAAAACCGACCAGCGGACCGCGTCGCGATGCATACACAATCTCAGCTGAACCGGACGCAGATGCGACCGGAGCACCGGAAGGGAAGGAAGGCATCGCCGTCCGAAAGCACACCAGCATCCCACCTGGAACCGGGAGAGGCCGGTCACACTGGACACAGCGTCGTGCGGGGAGAACGCCGCGTTCACGCTTCACTATGCATGCAGATCAGACGCGAGCACGGGAAACCGTTGACCGGCATCGCAGAATCGGAGCGTCACTGCGAACATGAGAGAACGTGTATATATCTATATTTTCCATATTCAGTCAGTGTTGTCGTCAAAGCTATTACCTGTAGCCAATATATTTCATGGGTTGGGGAAGCGCTCACGGCTTGGCCAGTTGCGAGTTTACTAGCAGACTGCTTATTGATAACCCATGGACTGGTAAGCCAATGTTGACTTATTGAAAACGAGTGCAGACAGAGAAGGAAGCGGCTGTATAGGTTGTGTGCGACTAGAGTCCTTTAATAAACTCTATAGTCAAGGAGACACTGTCGCTGTCCATACGACACGATCATTAGTATGCATGTACGTGCTAATATAACTATATAATTTTGCAGGAATTTATGGTGTGCTGTATCCAACTTGCGCGTTCCGTTCCTCAGCCACAATTGCTCGCTTCCAGACTCCAGTCATATAGCAACGAGTGGGCCTGAGCCCGGCTTCCAACGAACTGTTGATCAAGAGGCACGATCCCCTAACGATAACGACGCTGCCGGCCGTAATGTACTAAAGCGACGAGTAGCGCCTCTGGGCGGACGGCGCAAGGAGAACCGTTATGCCGAGGTGTACAACAAGAGACCGCTGCTACAACCACTTGAGGCCTCGGGAATCAAATGCCGAGATCGTATATATATGCCCGGAGCCGCCGCAAGCACAAACAGCCGTGAAACAAAAGGAGCCCCTTTTATATCGGTCGTAAAAGAAAGTACAGCCATTAACGTCGTCTGTTACGAAACACCCAGCGGCTGCAAAAAAGTCACGATTCGGCCACATTTTCGCAGGCGTGGACCGAGGGATTACAGGGCGAGCAGTAAAACTTTTTATGACGCCACCGAGAACAAAAGGCATCTTGGTTCGTAAACGGCCCGGTCTGATGAACACGGCACGGAAGCAATCCGAGCGGGCTCGTGACATGGATTCGCTCAGCTTGACGTTTTGACACGAAGAACACGTGTATACACGGCTACAGAGATAACGTCTTTTCTGCTAACGCACCACTTTCTCTTTTTCTGACTCGGTAATTGGTGGAACATGTTCGCACGCATGTACAGACGTGACATTCGTTTCGATCGTCTGCTCCAACGGTTTTTTTTTTTTTTTTCGTCTGCAAGTTGGTGATGCAACTATACTGCAGATGTGGCGCACTCTGCTCGAAAACTTTTCGTTTGCGGTTTTCGTCTGCCACTTTTAATGAAACTATATGACCTAGCATTAAGGCCTTGAAGAGCCTATAGAGTACACGTTTACAGCAGCCGCAGCAAAGTTCAGTTGACGCATTGCGTCAAGCGATAAGGCTGAGCTGACACCATGTCGCAAAGTGATGAATCGCGTAAAAGTACATTTAATGCAATTTGTCCGCGTGACGCTTGATGACGGGAGTAGAAATGAAGTGCGTTAGGAGTCTATGCAATACCGCTAACAATTGCGTCTTGACCACGTCATTCGAATGCACGGGCAACGGCATTGATAAACGAATGTTGCACTTGGCAAGAGGAATTTTATTTGACAGGACTACTCGCGGCACACGGCTAAAATAAAGCAGTTTGTGGTTCACTTCTTACCGTTACTCATGAGCGAAGAGAGCGCCAAACGCTATTTCCGGTAGCCGAGAGGAAGCGGCATCCGCACCTGACAGGCGAAACCGTAAAACGCGGTAAACAATTGCGACGAGAAAAGGTCGGCTTGTGACCGCGGGACGCCCCTACGGAAAAACAGCAGTTGAAATACGAAAACAGACGGCGCAAAAGGCTCCATTTCCTCCGCATGCGCGAACTATAATGTACCGTCTGTTCCGCGCCGCGTGCATTGAACACACAGGTGTTTTTTGGCAAAACAGACGAAACGCGAATCCGACAGAATAATCGCATACTCTTCTCCCGTTCACGAGCATGATGCCCCTATAGCCGGCAAAACGGCAGCCACAGCGCGCCCAGAAGCAGACGACACAAGCGGCAGAAAGGCAGACGACACCGCAAAACAAAGGGAGAATGGATGCACCTGCTGATGCAGCCGAGCCACTCGCCAGAATAACGGACAGAGAAAGTAGGAAAACAGCGGGGAAAGCCAAAACCTGTCGGTCTGTTTTTCGAACGGGAGAAAATTGAGCATTGCAGCTGCACCGGGATATCGAGGTAAATGATGGCTTGCGTGCGCAAGCGGAAAAAAAAAAAAAGAGCTCTGCTGAAGAAAGCGGTGGCCGAGCATGCGCACGCTTGAAGACAGCCAGCAGGTCCGTCTCTCAGCGGCTGTTCTTTTTTTCTTTTTTTACTCGTCTGCTACGCAAAACCGTGACAGACGGCACTAGCAAAAAGAAGCAGACGAACGAGCGCCGTTGTTTCGCCGGACGATGGATTGGTTTCGGGCTCCGGCTATGGAGAAATGCAAAACGGCTTGGCCGTACGCGAGCACGCTCGCGGAGCGTGATGACAACGTAACACCAGGTAACACGTTGTGTGCAATATCTCAATCATGCAGGCGCGGCGCTGACGCGATTGTAAACAGAATGGACGCCACACAATGGTTGCGGAACGGCCGGAACGGTGACTTCGACTCTCCTCTCTCTCTCTCTCTCTCTCTCTCTCTCTCGCTGCCCAAGTGATTTGCGTTCGCAAGTGCATGTTCCGCAGCTTCTGCCGCCGATTGCGGAAACACCAGCGTTTCCGGCGCCCTGCCCTCTGCAGGAGCGACAGGTGACCGCGATGTTTTCCATCATGGATTCATGCGGAGTAACGGACAAGCACCGGGGCAAACAGCGTGCATACTGATATGATGGAAAAGGTCCGTCCCCTCAGCACGTCGCAGAACGTGGTTTGACCTGCACGCATTCTTCGTGAAGACCGATGGTTTTCAACAGCAGTTTCATGTAATAAAATGTCACTATTATGTCTAGGCTGCAATAAAAGTAACGTGGAAAAGACAGTGCTGCAGGTTGCGCTGCCCCCATGCGCGACATCGAGATGCCTGCTAGCACAGGTGGAAGATTCGGCCGGCAACATTACAAGATGTCGATCAAAAACAAACACCCAGTAGACACCGTCAGCGACATGTCTCGGCAAGTACTCCTTTTTATGTTATTGGTTGGAAGATGGAGGAGGGTGTGGGACGGGAGGCCGAGAGAGAGAGAGAGAGATAACGCCTTATGCTTTCCAATTTCCCTGTTGTACCCCGCCCGAGGGAAAATGCCGCCATCGATAACTCTCTCGAGTGTAACGAGACCTTCCACAGACTAAGAACGAAACAAAAGATAAATCCTATGCGGAATAAAACCGGCCAGCTTCCACGAGTGCCGGCATCCGCCCCGAAGCGGTGACGTGCAAGGACAGGTAATGCGAGCAGACTACAACACGAAGTTCCGGTTGCAGAAGACCCAAGAAACCCCCGGGCGACGCCCCCATGACGTTATAAGAGCACAGTCGTCAGTGCAGCGTCCCTTCACCCATCTTTTGTACTTGTTTTTATAAAGCGGAAGTGGGGGAAATCTGGGTTTGCGACCGTAACAGGACATGAAGGCTTTACATGCTCCAGCGTAGAGATCAATAGAGAGTTTTAGCCCAGCGGGTTTACGGCCAGCGGAGCGGAGCGGGTGAGCGGAGACGCGACTGCGCATGCGCACCACGCTGAGGCGGCCAGCGGTTTTACGGAGCAGCGTTTACGCCCGCTGGAAAGCACTCCCCAGCGGAGCGTATACGCAGCGCGCGAGCGTGCGTAAGGGCGCGCGGGCGTGTATGGGAAATGCAAGACGGCAGCCGCGAACATGAACGCCGGCAGTTCTGCATCGAAGACGGCGACTGCCGCGCTGACCCGTACATTAATACTCAGTACATTATTAACAAATAATGCACTGAGAACATGTAATATATCTTTATTCAACATTTCTTGCATAATAAAAGCAAGCGTAATTAAATTTCATTTCTCAGTAATTCCTATTCGAACCACTAGGTGGGGCAGCAGAGCTCCCCCGCTCTTTACCCCGCTCGAGCGGGTGATCCGCTGGGCTAAAATTCTTTTTCCGCGCGCCGCTCCGCTGGCGCAACGGTGGAGACCGCTCCGCTCCGCTGGCCGTAAACCCGCTGGGCTAAAACTCTCTAATGTGAGTCACGCTATTTCCTGCTCAAAAAAAGAAGGGGCGACAGTCATCGAACCTGATCGGAAGCGGTGCTGGGGAAACACAGCGTAACTGATGGAACCGATTGATCGCTCCACAGTTTTTCGCGAGCATTGACTGCTTTAAGCTTTATGGTAAACGGATACCGAGGAGAAAGCTTACGCTGATTAGGTTCCTTTTTTTTTTCCCCTCAGAACTTCATTTTCATTCATTTCACGATAAATTGTTAACCGCTAGAAAAGAAAACAAAAGTCAAGCAGAAGTTTTTTTTTATTTATTTACGATATCGCGAAGAGAACCAAGCGCCTGCACGTCACCTATCGTATTTGGGCCACTCTGGAGTTATCTAGATTCTCAAAGTTCAGTCTTTTGTTGTAACAATGCAGTCCACCTTTATCGACAAAAAAAAAAAAAGTCAAAGCCCGAGCAGAAGCCTGTCAAGCTTTATGACGTCACGGCGACCTGACGCGGAACTTCAAGCCGGTGCAGCCGCTATCTTGTTCTTGCGTCCATTGTGGTACGCCAGCGCCACAATTGCGGTAGTGGCGGCTTCCTTTGATTTCGTGGAAGAGTAATTTACTAATATGGCTGAACGTACGCTGTTATCTTAAGTGTGCCTTTGAGTACACTCGCGGTAAGAAACTTCAATAATGGAAAATGCTTCGGCATAAACGGCACACGATTCAGACAAGGAAAGACACGCCACGAGGTAAAAATTGTCGGCTTTTACGTGCTAAAACCACGATCTGATTATGTGGCACGCGGTAGTGGGGGACTCCGGAAATTGGGCCACCTGGTGTTCTTTACGCCGCGTGGTAGGTGGCAAGTTTGGGGGGCGCCAAATTTCAATCCACCGTAGCCAAAGGGGACAACGCGTTATCTCTGCCCCCCCCCCCCCATTCGGTTCCTTATCACATCAAAGAGCGCACCGCCAACGAAAGATAGACATTATAAAAGAACAAATAGGGGAAGGAGGGAGGGTACGCGCTACTGTAGGAGAGGAGCCGACGCCCAGTCGAACATCACTGCCTAAAACTATGTCGGCGTTTCGGCTACTTCAAAGGCGGCGGGGATTTCACGCATAATGCACTAACGAGACAACGCGCGGCTTATCGTAGTCTCCCCAGTTGCAAACGCGCTCTATCTTCTAAACATTCCCGCTGCAGCCCCGACCGATCACGGCTTCTCTCACGTTTTGACAACGCGGTCTGCTTCTCCGGTGAAATTGGCCACAAACGGCTGCATTCCAAGAATGGGCGGCGCGTCTCGCCCCCCCCCCCCCCCCACCCCACACACACCTCCCCTCCACGGGAGGTCGTAGGTCGCAGCGACCCGCGCAACAGAAGCAGTCGAGACAGCATGCCGGGTGTGCGGTTAAGGTTCGGCGATCGGAGCAGGCAGAGCTTTGGTGCACGACGCGCAAAGAAACAGAAGCCACGATGGTGTCCACGGCACGGCGGAATTTCTCGCGACGAAAAGACCACGAGGTACGATCTGGAACGGAGGACGCGAGGCCGAGGCGATCTTTTGCGCCGGCAGACATCGACGACGTTGCTCGACAGGGCAAGCTGGAACGTGCACGTGAGTTGGTGAAACTACCCCCACCCCCGCGCGCCCACCCTAAATTTTACTCCTGTAAAAGCGTGAACGACTTCCCGCGACGCTTCTGTGTTGAAAGCCACCTTGAACTGCAGGCAAATCTACAAGAACGCACGGCTACGGATGAAGCAACACTATACCTGCAGTCGGGCAAGTCGGCGGGTTCGGTATAACAACTGCAAGTTCGCACGGAGACGAACGCTACAGTTTTACGAAGAAAGAAAAACGGCGCCTGATGTGGCAGACGATGCTCGAACGACGTACTACAGCGCTGGAAATGCATTGGGAACAGACGGCGACGAACCAACTTGTAACGCCGAGTCTGCCGTCGAAAACTCCGAACAAACCGAGCGCGTACGAAGACCCGGAGAAGACGCCGAAGAGTTCGCTGAAAATCGTCGATAGCTAACCCCGTATGCAAATTGCACGCTCCTTGACATGTCACTCCGAGAAACTATCGAAGCATTTGTGTGTGTGTGTGTTAAGCGTAGCCCCAGTTCAGTGCCCTGTGCTACGAACGAGGTGGTCGAGATGAGCAGACGACGCGCTGCGCTAGGCCTAGCGACGCGACCGTTATGCACTTCACGCGAAGCTGTGGGTTTATCGGCTAAGTGAGGTGAGTGAAGACACCATCCGGGAAACTATCGAATCTTGTGTGTGTGTGTTAAGCGTAGGCCCCAGTTCAGTGCCCTGTGCTACGAAGGAGGCGGTCGAGATGAGCAGACGACGCGCTGCGCTAGGCCTAGCGACGCGACCGTTATTCACTTCAGGCGAAGCTGTGGCTTATCGACGAAATGAGGTGAGTGAAGGCACCACTTTTGTTTTTTTTCTATCCGAAGCCATTGTCTCGAAACAATGGGCTGGAGTGTTTGAGCACCTGAGCGGAATTTCTGAAAGCCCTCCATCGTCGATATGTTTCTGCGCGACTACGTGAAGGGCCCTTGTCCGAACGATGATAGCAAGAAACAAAGGCAGTCGAGAGCTGCGTAAAACAATGGGTCTCAAAAAAAGGTGCTTGTGTAACAATTCATGCAACGGCCATAAGATATCCACGGAGCCACGGAAAGCTGAGCCAAACGTGTGTATTGTCCTTTTCGCCCATCTTAATTGTGTCCGTGTATTTTTACGCCTATAGGCTACCCTAAAGCATACGATTTTACGAGCTCAAACTTGCAGCACCATCTTGAGTAATGCTTCGGTTCCGTGACCCGTCTCTCTTGAATGCTAAACGATGAGAATTTATTTGTTGTTTTTTAAACGAGGAAGGGATGTTCAGTCTGACAAGAAAAACAATTTTCATACTTAGAATCAGCACTGCCCGTGAGCAATCAGAGTAACTAGGGGGACTCCATTTTTTGTTAGTTACAACCATACATATGAAGCGAACAAAAGGCCAAGGAAAGCATGTATAGCGGAGATCCAACTGCGCTGTTTAAGTTGGTATGTAGAAACTAAAGAATTTAGATATAAGCGCGCCGCGTGAAACGCGCAAGGGCGCTTTAATTTCGATACCGCTAACGACGACAGAATTGACTAATTTCAACGAGGCGGCACGATATACCCCCGGATCTACTGGCGGGTACACTGCCACGTTGAAATTGCACTTCGGTGCAGGAACGAATCGAGTGCAGCACCCGAACGAAAGAGTGCAACTTCGGAACATGTTAGGATCTACGGGCCGATGGACTTCTCCTACACGAATTCGCGCGTACACCACACTGAGCGGAGGGTTTAAAAAAAGCGCACGCGGCTTCATCGAAATCGCGGAAAATCATGCGAGGCGGATATATTATGGGACGCGTACCAGATGTTCAAGCGATGGCTCCGCAGCAGCTGCGTACTCGCAGAGAGACAAGGCCACAGCCAATGACCGCCTGGTGATCCTTTTCTCAAAGGACAGCGCTACGTTTTAGCGTCTGCCGCAGATGCGAAATGAGTGCCGGGGGAGTAAGGAAAGAGGAAGGATTCGAAGCCAGCTAACGCGATTGAGTTCATTCTAACTTCATCGTCAGCCTGTTTTATGCCCACTGCAGGACTAAGGCCTCTCCCTGCGATCTCCAATTACCCATCTCCTGCGCCAACGGATTCCAACTGACCCTTTCCTAATTACATCACTCCACCTAGCCTTCTGCCGTCCTCGACTGCGCTTCCCTTCACTTGGCACCCATTATGTAACCCTAATGGTCCACCGGTTACATAACCTACGCATTACCTCCCCTTTTCTCTCTATCTCTCTTAATGTCAATTACATTACCGGCTATCCCCATTTGCTCTGATCCAAACCGCTCTCTTTCCTGCCTCTCAACCATACGCTTAACGTTCTTCGTTCCATCGCTCTTTGCGCGGTCCTTAACTTGTTCTCGATCTTCTCTGTAAGTCTCCAAGTTTCCGCCCCATATGTTAGCACCGGTGGAATGCACTGATTGTACACCTTCCTTTTCAACGATAGTGGTAAGCTTCCAGTCAGGATCTGATAATGTCTGCCGTATGCGCTCCAACCCATTTTTATTCTGCGAATTTCCTTCTCATGATCAGGGTCCCCTGTGAGTAATTGACCTATAGTTAAACGTACTCATTCACAGACTCTAGAGGCTGACTGGCGATCCTGAACTCTTGTTCCCTTGCCCGGCTATTCATCATTATCCTTGTCTTCAGCATATTAATCTTCAACCCCAATTTTACACTCTCTATTAAGATCTTCAATCATTTGTTCTACCTCGCCCGCAGTATTGCTGAATAGTACAATGTCATCGGCAAGCCGAAGGTTGCTGAGGTATTCGCCGTTGATCCTCACTCCTAATCCTTCGAAGTTAAATAACTTGAATACTTCTTCCAAGCACGCAGTGAATAGCATTGGAGAGATTGTGTCTCCTTGCCCTGACCCCTTTCTTAATAGGTGTAAATCTTGTTGTGGAGAATCAAGGTAGTTGCGGAATCTCTCCAGTTATTTTCCAAGATATTTACGTAAGCCTCCTGTACTCCTTGATTACGTAATGCCTCAATATGCTGGTATCTCTACTGAATGAAATGCCTTTTCGTAATCTACGAAAGCTCAGTGGCTATGGTGTTGGGCTGCTGAGCAAGAGGTCGCGGGATCGAATCCTCGCCACGGCGGCCGCATTTAGATGGGGGCGAAATGCGAAAACACCTGCGTACTTAGATTTAGGTGCACGGTAAAGAACACCAGGTGGTCGAAATTTCCGGAGTCCTCCACTACGGCGTGCCTCATAATCAGAAAGTGGTTCTGGCACGCAAAACCCCACAATTTAATTTTAAGCCATGCAGAGAGGCTGATTGTACTCTGCATATTTCTCGATTACCTGATCTATAATTGACATATGCGGTATAAATGAAAGAACTCGCCTACCCTAGAGCAGGGCGAAGCTAGAAAGGAAGCACTCCGCGGGTTTCCCAGAGAGAAAGCTTCGCAGTTGAACAATTCGTCGCGGTCCGGGGATCGAACGCGAGTCCAACACCCTTTTCGAGTGGCTCGATCTCTCTGCCATCCGAGATAACTGTAGGGGGACGTTTCGTCGGACGATCGCTTTCGGAAATAAAACTTTCAAAGCGCTCTTCTTGGCTGGTTGAGCAAAACATGACGAGCCGAGGGTCTGGTTCAGCACCACTGCGTCACGCCATAGTGTCGCCGGAAGTGGTCATCCGAAAACAAGCCCCCCCCCCCCCCCCAATTGTTATAGCTCAGATGGTTGAGAGACCGACCCAGAACGGGGTTGAACTCGGGCTTCGATAAACGGACGGCGACGACAAATCGTTCAAGAGCGAAGAGATTTCTGTGAAACACGCAAGGGTTTTATGTGTCGCTTCTAGCTACAGTCGGATGTATGAACATTTTTTGTCCCATTTCATTAAACTTCGTCCACTTAGCGGATTTTCCGCAGAAGTCATCTGTAATTGTAATTGGTGGGGGGTCGAAGCTGTCGGTATTAAACTTCCTAGAAACAAGGTATGCGATAAGCCGGCTACGGTGAGAAAGCGATCGCATAACGCGAGAGTTCGACTTAACGTACAGAGCAGCTGGAACTGCACCCACGAGCTGCGAGTACACAAACGCTTTCTTATTCCGCTCCACTGATGAACGCACATGAACACGAACCCGAGACCTCTGTAGCCCGCAGCGCAACGTCACAGCAACGTGCGGCGTTGCCATTTGTTGGGAGTGTTGGTAAACTGAAAGCATATTTAGCGCCAGCAAACAAGAACGGAAGGGAGACGACAACACAATGCGCTATAACTTCAACAACTTGATTTTCAGGAAATACACCTATATATATAACCCGGGGTTCGACCTACATAACGTGCGGGGTTCGAGTGCCCGTCGTTAAAGGGACACTAAAGTGAAAAATTATTTCTTCTGCATTAGTAAATTACCGCCCAACAACTCCAAAAACACCACTCTTACAACGATAAGACGTTCGGTAAGCCAGAAAAAGCGCGAGAACGAAATACGGGTGGCGACACCTACTTAAGTTCCCGCACCTGGGGGCTGTGACGTCTTGGATTTTTATGGCATATTCTAGGGCCTACTAATTACATATAGCGGTACAGATTGACTACATTGTGTTCTAAAGGACCCAAATATAAAACATGGCAACTTTCGGGAACCTTTATTCAGCGAACGCGGTCCAAATGCGAAAACATACTTTGGAATCCCTGACGTCACGCTGACGTACGGGCGCTGAGGTTTCGGCGCGAAATTCAAATACTGATACTTGGACCTTCATTTTCTCATCTAATAATCAAACTATTTTTTTTTTTATGAGTGCCTGCAGGGTTCTCACACCATGCTTCATTAGTCTAAACTGATTTATTGTTGCGCTTTAGTGTCCCTTTAAGGTTGTCGCAGATGACTCCACGATAGGAATTTGAGCGGCAAGAGCTCGCCATACCAGGGCAATGGAGTTTGTTTTTCGCGCGGAGGTAAGATTAATGGGGCCGCGGTTTGTGACGACTGCCAGGTTTCAATGGCGCACGGGCATCTTTGGCCGAAGAGCGCCAAGTCTAGGTCGCGGAATGTGTAGCGTCTGCTTATACGGCTGCGGAATCTGCGGCGTACGGGCTAGCGTCAATGGGGGAAAGCTCGCATTCCAAGGCGCGCAAAGAGCGCCAATGCTGTGCAAACGGAAGCCAAAGAAGGTCACCTCACCAACGCACAGACTAGTACTGATACTGGATCAAATGCTGCAGAACACAGGCTCTCGGTATACTTCTAAAAGCCCGTTGGGGTATTATACGCAGGTGGGGGAGAAGTAGGCGTTTGAGCGGCAGGGTAATGAGCGTTCGATACTGTGCATAAAAAAAAAAAAAATGGCTGTGGCTTAGGTAAGGTTAAGCCCAGGATGCGAAGCATACTAGCCTTTATTTTAGTTGTTGAACCACTGTTTAGCTTGGTGAACTGCTGTTGCTTGGCTATATTTGGTTCGGCTAGACGAAGAAACAACTCATGCGTTACTCTGCTTAGCCTTGGACGCCCCGCATTGGACGCGGTGAGCGTCGAGCAACGCAGCGTTCGTCGCGGCAACGAAATGTGCGCCTGAGCAAGCGACGCACGCCTGAGCCTTAGAAACAGCTCGTTTCTAAGGCAACACCGCATTCACTAGAGGCGCTTTTGTACCGCTTTGAAGCATCGTACTCGTGGCTCAGTGGTAGCGTCTCCGTCTCCACTCCGGAGACCCTGGTTCGATTCCCACCCAGCCCATCTTGCAAGAGTTGAGCCAAAGCCACTTCTCCTCTGTCGTGACGTCACGGTGTCACGTGGTTTCAAGGCGACACCGCCGCGCCTGAGGAGCTGGGTTGAGCCCTCGTAATATGCTTCGCATAAAAAAAAACACGAAGAAGCTTCACGCAGTTGAACAGATTCGCCGCCGAATAAATCATTTCGCTCGCTGTCAACTGGAACGATTTCGATTGTGTTTGTTGCATTTAAATGAGAAAATTAGTTGACCGAAAGTTTGATGCGAGCTTTTATTGTTCACATCCAATTCATTTCATTTATTTTTTTTAATGAGGAAGGTGTCAAAACTGTCATTACACCCTGCGTTAAAAACTAGCGACACATTTCTTCGAACTACATAGGTTACGGGACGTGCAAAACGAACACCGAACAGCTCTCAAATACACCACTAATTTGCGAATATGACTTCTGCGAAATCCACATAGCAATACAATGCAAAAGTTTCGTACGTGCTGCTGTGAATTTTTCCCGTATCTGGATAGTCTGGAAACGTCCGTACAGGAACATACTAAAACAAAATTGCTTGTAACAGTTGGCAGAACTTCGCTCTTTCTAAAATGCAACGAATGTTTATTCATACGACTTCGGTGACTGATCAAGAGGCAGCATGTCTGCGGTTAACATGCTGCACCTGAAAAAGGGACATCACACTTTTCAGCGAGCTACAGAAGTGAAGAGAACGCTCCAGTCCACCAAACTGTTCCGAAATCCGCTACGACACACATTCGTACACAAGCAGCAACACTAGTAACAGAACTAAGCGGTAGGCGGTCTTTTACTCACGTTTCAGCACGCACAACTAACACAGTACATTACCTACGGCACATACCACTGCTAACAGCAAACTGACCGCAACCGCTTTCTCCAAAGCAACCGGACAGCAGACGACAACCGCCGCCCGTCGGAAAGCAGACGACGCGGCGCACTACCGTCAAATTCGACGGGATTCGGCTTCTCGGCTCACAACCACGGCGCCCCGTCAAGCCACAGTGAGGCTTTCGCGTGTCTAGACAAGTCAATCCCACGCATCTTTTTGGCGCGCGACACGAAGCAAACAAAATGGCCGCAGAAAATAAAGAAAGCAAGCGATCGCTTGGGTCGGTACCTGCGCCGGCTTGTTTGCGGTGCAGCCGAGCGTCTCGGTCGGCACACTTTTTCTCGCTTTCCCCTCTTCGCTCGTCGTCCGCGAAAACGGGCGCGAGACGGCCTTGCCCGTAAACGCGGCGTCCCCGTGGAAACGAGAGACGCTCCGCGCTCGCATGAGCGGCCAGCCGCGAACAACAGGTGTCGGCGAAGACTCTGCCCGCGCTCTTGTTTGTAACAAACCCGTCGCTACAGTTGCGTGTCACAGTGCGCGGGAACACTACGGTGTGCTTTTTCCCTGCTCGTTTGTGTTTGAAGGCCGCGATGCGGTGACGAACGCGCAAGATAGGGTGACGAGTGCACAACGTGGCACGAACGTTGAAAGGAGCGAGAAGTGTCGTCGTTTCGGAGTCGTTCTCGGTGCGGCCCAAAGTTCAAAGCATGATGCATGATCGCGGAGGCTGCGAACGAGAAGCACGGGGGGGGATGGGCGTTCATAATACTGTAACAGAGAATAGAAAACGGTCTCTGGCAAAAGAAAAGGGGACTGGGATAAGAAAAAAACAGCGCACCTATCAAGGGGTTCGCGCAAGTTTTAAAAAAAAAAAGAAGGTGGGGAGGGGCTCAGGCACCCTTCCTACCGCCTCTTCCCTTCAAACATTTTTTTCATAGCGCAAGCAGGCAGCCCCACGGGGCGCACTTTGTAAACAAGATAAGTGAGCTACCGTGGGAACCAATGCACGTCGGACGAGTGCAGGCGTTGACAGTGCTTCGTGATAAAAAATAATTAGGCCAGTTTAGAAGGGGAGCATCTGTGCAGGGTATGCACCAGAATGCGAAGCACCCCCTGAGGGGGGCGGGTCGCGTCCCACGCCCCCTCCCGGTGAACGCACGTGCGTTCGATTACGAAGGGCAAAATCAAAAGCGAAACACGGTCACATCGGAAACGTTAGTGGGCAGCGGTAAACCGGGACAAGCAATCGACGCACCACAGATACGAGTCACGACGTTTTCGGATGCACCGCGATCGAAGATCACACATGTGAAGTACGATACTACTAACGGCCACTGACGTCGGTCGCACATACCTGAACACGCTGTAGCACTTCCTCGGCCTCTTCGGTCTCGGCTCCGGCGGAGTCGTCTGCAACGGCGAGAACGGGTTGACGTTGGCCAACGCAGCGGCGGTTGGAGCCGTCTGGACCGGCTTCACCTGCTGGCTGAGCCGCTGCCGGCTGACGTGCACGGTGCTGGGCGCCTCGGCGCGCTGCAGCAGGGTCTTGGGAGTCTGCGGCGAACCGAAGAGTCGCAGGGCCCTGATGCGCTTGTAAGGCGGCGTGTCCTGCCGAGGCACCGGCATCACCATCTGCACGGGCACCGAGGGCGAACGTTCCAGCGAGCGCACGACGCCCGAGTCGGTCGAGCTGTTCAGGTCGCTGGAAGACGAAGGCGGCGACGAGTCGACCGCTTCGCTTCGGAAGAGCGTCTTGGGGGAGAGATGCATGCTCGAATTCATCGGCTGGTCGTCGTCTCCGCCGCCTTCGTGCATCGGCGTCGTCGGTTGCACGATGAGGTGGTGTCGGCGCGGCGCGCACGGCGTAAGCGGGCAATCTCGAACGGCCGGCATCAGCGGGCGATCACGATAAGCACGACGTCCGAACTGCTGCGGTCGTTATCGGCGCGGAGGAATAAGCCCGACGTTCTCCCGCCGAAAGTTGGAGCCGAGCATGACGCATGCGCACGTTACTATCCAAACCGGGCCAATCAGATGGCGCGCCAAACGTGACGAAACTTCTCGTCTGGCTTTGGGCGAATCGCGAAGCGCGTTACAACACGTCACCTCCGGTTGGGCGGGCGCGCGGGTGACGTCGGGTATCTCGCGCCGGATTCAAAAATGTGCGTCTGCAAGCCTGCCGGCTCCCGATGTAACGGCCGTTTAGGAGAGAGCTTCGGCGCGCCAGCGCTGCTCTGTGGCCTCGCGCCTCTGTGGCCTCTACGGCCTCGCGCTGTTGCTGTCCCATTCCTTCTGTAAACGCGGCTCTGGCTTTCGTTCAATTTACTATTCATCATCGCGGCAATGGGGTCAATTGGCGTCTCATTTCCGTTATGTCGGCGGGGCTAACGTCAAAGCACTGCCCTGCTCCTACCCGTGTTTCCCGCGGTAGATTGACAACCAGTGCTTGGCAGTAATTAAAACCGCCTTATTCACACTGCCATCGTCTGCTTGTATCCTTGTTCTGTTACGTTGTTTAACTTGTTTACTATGATCTAGCGCTTCGCTTTTTATTTTCTTTGCTATTTCAGATCAACAATTTACCCGGACCAGGAATCAAAACAGCACAATGATTTAAATAAAATGCCCGCATTGCAATACCTTTCTAAACTGCCTTTCCTTTGCTTTTTTTTTTTCCTGGAAGTAAACGAAGGACATGGGGAGCTTATTTTCGCTACTGATTACTTGAGACAATACTTGCGTGCTGTCTTTACATATTTATGTTCACCTTTCCCCGAGTGCCTCCTCTTGTTTCGTCTCTCCGCTCTATTTATAACTCATGTAGCCTTTCGTGCTCGTCATATGGCCCACCACATGACCATGTTTGTAAGCAACGAAGTTCAATGGTCACGGGATTATCGGCCCGGGGCATATTTTCGTCTGCTAGCAGACGACGACCTTCGCAGACGTCACCCACTTGCTCGCCCGTTCTCCCGGGTATCTCGCCGTCGAGGGGAAGGGCGCGAGCAGAGGAAAAAACAATTAATAAATCTAGACCAGACGAGACCGGATTGCCCTCACCCGTTTCTCCTGGAATGCTCAGCCGGTGACGTAAAGGCTCGGGGAACGTCCGACGATGTTTTGGAAACACGTGGGCGAATTTCTTGGGGAGCGCCTTTGATGCGGCCGTATCGTGCGTCATTTGACCCGTGTATCCAAGCGCGGGCTCTTCAACGGTTCCTGAAGAAAGACCCGGTTGACTGGAAACTTTATACGGGACTCTTGAACACGTCTTCATATGTCAGATGAACTGATTTGATCCCTTCCTATCTGCGAGCACAATTTTTAAGCGGTAGCTTTTTTTTTTCTTCTTCCTTTCTTTTATTTTTCTACATCCTTGTTTAGAGCAGCTCTAGCTAGTTTCTGTTTTCTACCTCGTCCTATCGTTGTATAGGAATAACTCCCTTATGAAGTCTTGGGATCTCTGATAGAATGATGCGCAGTGTCATTTCTTCTAATTTTCCTCTAAAGACAGCGCATACTTGCTGATGTGGGGTCTCACTTCGGAATCGGATGGAATTACAATTTCCGTTTCTCAACAACTTCGATCTCACATTTTGTTGTTCTCTCTTTTTGTTTTTATCATTGCGGTGGACGTTGCTTTAGAGAAGCACCCGAGTCGACATTTATAACTGCTTGTATTCAAATTAGGTGCGTCACTGCCTCTTTTTGTTTTATTTTTGTGTGTCTGTGGGGAGGCGGGGATATTTTCTCGAGTTTTGGCTTCGGTGCAACTTCTGGCCGCAACAGAGAGACAAAAAAAAAATTAGTCACTATAAGACACCTGTTTCTCCTGAACCCGGAAGGAGGCGCCTAAAACGACCGTCCATCTCAAATCGTTTACTTCGATCTCATACAAAGCCGGTGGCAGCGACTCCGTAAAGTCGCCGCCCGTTAGAGATTTATTTCAGATTCACAAGCTAGAAGCGGGAACTCGCAGAGAGACAGTTCCTCGAGAGACCACCACAGCGCGGTGTCTTATATGACCGACCCGAAGCTGCGGTGTCATGCAAACCTATAGACCCGCCGTGGTTGCTCAGTGGCTATGGTGTTGGGCTGCTGAGCACGAGGTCGCGCGATCGAATCCCGGCCACGGCGGCCGCATTTAGATGGGGGCGAAATGCCAAAACACCCGTGTACTTAGATTTAGGTGCACGTTGAAGAACCCCCAGGTGGGCGAAATTTCCGGAGTCCTCCATTACCGCGTGCCTCATAATCAGAAAGTGGTTTTGGCACGTAAAACCCCATAATATAACTTTTTTAACACACCTATTAGCACTTGCCGCGACCGTGCAACGTGCGATTTCCGCATGCCTCGTGACCTTGACAGGAACGATCGGGTGTTGCGCCCGCATTCGTCGTAACGTTGGCCAACGCAAGATGCTTCACTCTAAAAAAAAGTTTGCACCCTTTGGGGTGTATATCTGTCACACAACGACAATCGTCATCTGCCTTGCTTGCGTTTCCTTTCGTGAAAACGCCGCGCCCGCTACTTTCCTGTCAACAATGATACGTCATGCTGATAACGCGTATACCGTTCGCTACTGGGAAGCACAGGGCTCGCAGCGTCAAAGAAAGGAAATGCAGACAAGACAGATGACATTTATTGTTGTGTGGCAACATATGACTCATAGGGTGTAAACGTTTCTTAGAGCGTTGCATAAAATCGACCGGACAGTACCGCCACTGTGCCCGGCCTGCGAGAAGACGCAGCACACTGGATCTGCTGTTTCGGCGTCCTGAAATTACGAAAGAGCCTGCTACAAAAAACAAAAAAAAAGGAACCCTGGACTGAATGTGGCCTCGGGAGTCGCTTTTGGAGCGCCGAAGTAGTTGTGCTTGGACCGTGGACTAATTCCCTTGGGGTCTCTTTTATTTTTCTATTTTTTTGTCTGCGAGACGCTGATTCGAACGAGATATACTTCAGTTTTGTATTTTGCGTGTGTTAGTCGCCTGGTCGTACACATGATGCTTGTATCGATCATTTCATTTATCGTCGCATTTGGATAGCATCCTGGGCTTACCATCGGGCAAGTCCTCTCTTGTTTTTATTAAAGAGCTTTTCTCTATCTCTCTTCATCGCATGTTACATTGAACAATATTGTCACAACGCACTCGCATATTACCGGCTAATCAGACGTTTTGTGAAATCTATGAAGAAAGCTGTATATTTGTTCAGTCGATATATGACAAAATTAAACAAAAGTAATATTGATTTCTCCCTCTTCGGAGGATCGGAAGAAGTGACGATCAACTGGTGATGATGTTATCTCGATGCTCGACCAAAGTACAGACAAGCTCTAGTAAGAAACGATACAGTTTTTGTAAAGATAGTGACGAAATAACGCCCACTTTTAAGAAGATAAGGCTGCACGTTGCTTTATTTAGCTCCGTCTTCTTGTCTCTCTTCGTTTATCTGCTATTTATTAAGATTTGGTATGCGATATCATGTCCCATTTGCAGATAAGCAAAGTCCGCGAGATGGGTACGTGGCATTCCATTTGCAGATAAGGAAAGCCCGCGAGATGGGTACGTGGCATTCTTTCTTTTTGTTTTTTTAATCGCAGTAGCGCATGTCTTTTATAATTTGTGCTCATTTCTCATATGCAAGTCCGTCTGACAGAAGTAGGTCACCGTTTACGATACGGCGCCCTGGGAGCCACTGTCTGTAAATTATGCTGCGTCGTACACATAACGACTGTGAGGTCTCAAGTCACGTAAGCTGGTATCACGCTCGAGTTCACGCAGTCGCCCGCACTTGAGCTGGCATATGTTATAATCTCGAGTCTGTCAAAACAGCTGACCGAGTCAGCGCTATAGTACTATCGCGCAATCTCGCATGCGTGGCAAGCTCAATGGGATGGACCGTAAAAACGCCTCAGCGCATCGAAGCCGTCTGCTCTCCGCATCGAGCAGACGAACGGAGCTCTCAAGACAGCTGTCCTTATCGGCCTGCTTACTCACCATTTGCGTTTGTTTCCTACGCAGAGCGTCCTTATGCATACATGCTAAAACCCACGCCTTATCGTCGCTGAGGAGCAGAGCGTGAAGAGGAGAAAGCGATTGTCGTCTTGCACTAAGCGCGTACCATCGTCTTCTCCGAGGTCGTTCACCATATGGAGCGTCCTTGCATTTATTCTGTGCTAATATCTCCCAGCTCTTCACGAGCTGGAAGAGATCCAGATAAATTTTAGCTTGCGTATTCGGAATAAAATCAGTAGCGGTGTGTATAGTTGCCACACCTTGAGTCAGCCAAAGACTCGGCGTATTTCGCTTTTTTCCCATCTGTCATATGATTTACGTTGGGTATAACACAGGCGAAAAACAGAAAGAAATTAATATAGTTATGAACAAAAAAAAAGCTGACGTGGCGCTAATTTTTTTTTATGTACACAACTTGTTCTGTTTATTTGAGCCAGACAGTTACCGAGCTCTTTTGCTTGTTGATTTTCTTTGTAAACTCCATGATTGCTTTTCTTAGGTAATCATAAAAAGCAAAAAAAAAAATTTGCGTCGCCGTGGTAGACGGTCAGACACTTTCGCCACATACTAGTAAGCATAAACATATAGGTTTTGCAGGGTACATCGTCATGATTCCGCACATAGAAAACGATAATACTTATAATGATAAAAAATAATTTCCTAGGCATGTAGCGTCAGTTCCTCATCTCGTTGTACGTTGCGTAATGATCAAAATGAAAATGCCTTCTCGGAAGGCGGAGAACGTGTGCTCTATTGTTCGTGTCTTAAGAAGTCTAAAAAAAAAATTCACGAGTAAGAAATATTTCACGGTTTGACATCCAATGTTACCCGTATGTAATTTGAAGAATGAAAACTTCACGTACTTTGCATTCATTAGTTTCGCCATTCTCAAAACATTGTGTAGATTTGAGTTCTGGGGTTCTTGCGTGCCAAACCCACGATTTGATTACGAGGCACGCCGTAGTGGGGAATTAACTCCGCACTAATTTTGTCCAGTCTTCACCGTACCCGCAATGCACAGGACAGGGGTGTTTTTGCATTTCGTTCGGCCCCATCGGAATGCGGCCAGCGCGGCCGGGATTCGATCCCGCGACCTCGTGCTTAGAGACGCAATACCATAACCGCTAAGCCACGCAGCGTTTAACACATTGTTCGTCTGGCTATATAGGGCAATTCGTTTAGTGTAATCGCTTTCTATTCCGCATATATTTAAAGAGGACAAGGAACATTCCAAATAAACCCATGGCGGTGGCATCACGTGACCCAGAGCGCTGACTCATCGGATCCTGTGTGGCTTTCCTTCATTCTTCTAAACGAAGGCCCACGGAACATTTTTGTAACAAGGCTGTCCACGCGAGCGTGTGGCTAAGCGATGACTTACCGCGTTTTGTGTGACAGTCCACTGTTCCACAAGTGTCAGAGAAGAAGGACAAGGTGCCATCGTCTGAGTCACCTCGTATGAGTCATCGCGTATGACTCACCGCGTTTTGTGTGACAGTCCACTGTTCCACAAGTGTCAGAGAAGAAGGACAAGGTACCATCGTCTGAGTCATCTCGTATGAGTCATAGCCTATGAGTCACCGCGTCCTGCGAAACCTTTCTGTATGTAAGTCCGTATATATGCCACGAAATGATCGCGCGAGCCGTACAGTTGGAACACCAATGTCGCCGCCTGTCCATGACTCCATGACGGATGACTCATCGCGTCTCACTGTGAAACGTTCCTTGTTCCCGACCAAGACAAATGTGAGGAAGGCTTTAGAATAGAGCGAGCGGGGCCATTTCTTGCACCCGACTCCTTGCTGACTCATAGCGTCCCCTCTCATGCTTTTTTAAACAGAGAAATAAAGGGGAAAAAGGTTACTCTTCTGCGAGAACTATAAGAGAGCAAGGAAATTAGCCATGCCTAATTCCTTTCTTTCCTTTTCCTTTTTTCTTTTCTTTCTTTTGAACGAAAATGATTTTCTGGTCCTGGCACTAGAGGACCAGAGAGAGATGTGTGCCATATCCAATGGCAAAAAAAAGAGAGAGAGAATGATAAATGGTCTAGTTGTGTGAATGACTGACTGACAGGCGAAAGTATCGGATGACGCGAGGGCGATGAGTCATGCCCCATGAGTAATCCGCGCGTGTTTTGTGTATGTATATACATGCGTGTGTTTGTTGCGCGTGTCAGTGTTTTGCTTATATAGGCTTTACGATAGAACGTCTCTGGTAATTGCTTCAGTTCGGTCATTCTCCACCATTACTATTAATCGCGCGTATTACAATAACGCAACACCCCTTAGGACAAGCGCTATCCTATCCATATTTTATCTACTGTCTTTCTTTTTGTTATTATTATTATTTATTTTCCTATTGCTGTGCGCTTGAAGTTCGAGCTTGCGCAAAGACATAGATTTTTGGAAAAATATGCAAATGCTACTTAGCTGGACAGAACCAAGGTAACGTTGTTTGCCGTAGCTCGGAGATACTCAGATTATTATTTGCATTCCGCCTAAATGCATAATTAGTCTTAATTAATTAAGCCACTTCTCAAGCATTATAACTAAATGAAGAGCGTAAATGAGAAAATTGTACAGCAACATGAAAAGAAAAACTCCCGATACAGCTTTCTGTTGCTCAACAAGTGCTACGTAAAAGTGTATTTCCGAGCGTGAAAGAAGTCCGCGAATACACGCAAAGTGCCCCGAGCGGCCGGTTGCGCGGCAGTTTGGGTGTGTTGGCGGTTTTCTTTCGCGCTCGAAAACGCACTTTCACGTAGCACGTGTTGAGCAACGGAAGCTGTATGGGGAGCTTTTTATGTTGCTGCACATTTTTCTCATTTACACTCTTCATCTAATTATAACATTTGACGAGTTGATTACATAATTAAGACTAATTCTGTATTTAGGCGGAATGCCAAGAACAATCTGAGTATCCCCGAGCGACGGCAAACAACATTACCTTGGTTCTGTCCAGCTACGTGGCATTTGCACATTTCTGAATCTTAAATTATGGGGTTTTACGTGCCAAAACAACTTTTTGATTATAAGGCGCGCCGTAGTGGGCGACTCCGGAAATTTAGGCCACCTGGGGTTCTTTAAAGTGCACTTAAACCTAAGTACATCGGTGTTGTCGCATTTCGCCCCCATCGAAACGCGGCCGCAGTGGCCGGGATTCGATTCCGCGACATTTTTAAATCTTGGTGCACGCTACTTAGGACACCCCGTATACTGTCGAGAAACCTGCTCCCGCCTGCTATGTTTTCTGTTTTCTCATAACTTCCTTGTTTGTTTGTTTTTTGTATTGTTTTTTCTTTTCAGGTGATCTCCCAGTTCGATGCTGGCCGCCGTTACGAGCGATGAATCATCTACGCATAGGAAGACGGCTTATGCAGATGCAGGAAGAATTACATTGCATATATATGTGTGTCAGCGGCGCGTTCCACATCAATCATCCATCCGGCTAATTGGCGCCGGTGGTGCGCCGTTCTCGAAGAAGCGTTCGCGAGACTGGTTTTTGTGACAGGGCCGCATGCGCCCGTGCTGGCTCGGAGGATCGACTACGGCGTTCCGCATGATCGACGCAAGGTAGTGGGCTCGATCCCCGGGCCGCCGCGCGCCCCAGTGGTGTATACGCATTGCACTTTGCGAATACGTCCGCGCGCGTAACAGTTGTGACGTTCTGCGTTTTGGGATTAATCCGATAAAACACTCTGCGGTAAACAAAATATAAAGGAATAAATAAATAAAGGGGGTGGCGCCCCAGCGGTATACGCATTGCACTTTGCGAATACGTGCTTGCGCGTAACAGTTGTGACGTTCTGCGTTTTGGGATTAATCCGATAAAACACTCTGCGGTAAACAAAATATAAAGGAATAAATAAATAAAGGGGGAGGCGCCCCAGCGGTATACGCATTGCACTTTGCGAATACGTGCGTGCGCGTAACAGTTGTGACGTTCTGCGTTTTGGGATAAATCCGATAAAACACTTTCGGGTAAACGAAAGATAAAGGAATAAATAAATACAGGGGGAAAATAAATGACGATGCAGGCCGAAAAACGCCGATTTTTCTGCAACCTCCTTAGCTGCGATCACGTGACCGCAATGTGCCTATATGCATTCCCGGGAAGAAAAGGGAGAAGCCAAAGGCATTTGTCGTGCCAACAAACTACTCGCCCGTATACCTGATCAACGCGAGCTTCCAGCAGAGAAAAACAAAATCAAACCAAACTGTTCTCAACAATTCAATGTACTAGAAGCTGAGTTCATATATTCTATTGCGTGGTGAGAAGCGTGCCGTGTGCATGCAGGCGCTCATAAAACGATGACCCGTTGGCAACAAGCTTTGGCGCATGCGCACTCCGATAACTTGCACAACATTCTGTAGGCGAGGAGCATCTCCAGAGAATCGACTCGTTGCAGTTGCAAAGAAAAAAAAAAGAAGTTAAAAAAAAAGGTGGAGCTGTGTATGCCGTGCGGCACACTTGACGGGCACTTCGTCTCCGACTTGGGGGGGTGTACGCTGTAGCGATTCAATTCGCTATACCGCAGTCAGGTAGCGAGCCAAAAGGAAAAACATAACTATACGCTTTTCGACGGGTATATATATACGTATGAGCAGTTGTTTCCGCCACCGTTTTACACCAGATGGGTTACGACACCATCTTTCTGCCAAGGCATGTTCTCAGAAATACCTGACGCGTACGGTTTCGCAAAAAGAAATCGTTGAGTCCCACAGATTTCTCTCAAACAACTTACCCGTCCTTTCTCATACACTGCGCACGATCTGGCCACTTTTCCTGCAGTTGTATGGTGATTATACGTCGCATGCTCGCTATACCGTGTGCATCTGCAACGGCGCAGGCGCAGGATAGTTATGCAAACCCAAGCTATTCAAAGCTATATATATATATATAAACGAGAAGAAAGGGGGTTAACCGAGGAACCCGATAATTATTAGTCATATAATGAGAAGCCAACAAACACTGACACCAAGTACAACATAGGGGAAATTGCATGAGCTTAATAAATGAAATCAAGTAATAAGTAATTTCCATTAATAAATTAATGGAAATTAAAGTGGATGAAAAAACAACTTGCCGCAGGTGGGAACCGAACCCGCAACCTTCGCATGTCGCGTGCGATGCTCTACCAATTGAGCTACCGCGGCGGCGTTTCCCCATCCACTTTCTTGGGTATTTATGTGTTCTAGTAGAACCCTGGGAGTGTTAGCCAGCGCCCCCACTCACAGACCTTGGCGCCGGACGTGGAACGTCTTTTTTGCCGCAGGCGTCACGAGAACGTGATCTTTTTCGGGTGAAGGCAACTGGTCAATAAACCCACATACGCTACCTGAAGGCATCAATGTTGCCGGATTCGAGACCCTCGTTATGTAATAAACGAGAAGAAAGGGGGTTAACCGAGGGACCCGATAATTATTAGTCATATAATGAGAAGCCAACAAACACTGACACCAAGTACAACATAGGGGAAATTGCATGAGCTTAATAAATGAAATCAAGTAATGATAAATTAATGGAAATTAAAGTGGATGAAAAAACAACTTGCCGCATTAATTTAGCGTTTATTTCATTTATTAAGCACAAGTAATATATATATATATATATATATATATATATATATATATATATATATATATATATATATATGGGATGTTACTTGTGCTTAATAAATGAAATAAAGAAACGATGAATTAATGGAAATAAAGTGAGATTGGCTGCAGATTCATAAGTGAAGGGAAAAGGCTAGCTGCTAACAATGCCGTAGTGGCAACAGAGGCCGTTAAAGGCCGGAAGGAGAGCGACGATTGCTGTGCCAACAGATGACTGTAGAGACAGATAGGCCAGCTGCGAACAAATTGGCACAGTTACCGCGCGTGTGCGTCGCTTGTAATGTTAGCGAGGTTGCTTGCGAAGAAAAGGGTACTGCTGACCCGACAGACGCGAGCACCCATGTAGAGCCTGATGTGCGTGCAGAAGAGAAGTGCGAACTGGACGATGCAGTTGAGAATAGTTCTCGGGGTGGCGAGCTGTGTAGCTCAAGAGAATACAACTGCATTGTTCAGGGATCGGTGCGGCTCTCCGCCAGTCTAGATAGCCTAGATAGGGATGGTTCAGTTATTAATCATTCGGACTGTGCGCGTGAGACAGCGATCGATACCGACGGGCTGTGTGCCGATGCACAGCGTGAGCTGGGCAATGTAGTAGAGGGCAGTTCGCAAGAGTGCGAGTTGCATAACTCGAGTAAAGCCTGCTGCATTGTTCCAGAGTCGGTTGGGCTGTCCGCCAGTCGAGGCAAAGTGAGAGTAGATTTAAATGCAAATCACTCAGACTGTGCGGGTAAGAGACCGATCAGGGCCGACGAAATGTGTACCGGCCAGCACGAGGCACGAGAAGGCGACATGAAACCGATGCAAAGAGAAAGCGCCGTAAAAAGAAGCGCGGTAAAGACCGAAAGTCGGTAACTAATGTAGCGCGCCAAAGATGGCGAGAAACCCAAAAGGGCAGGGCACGAGGGAAAAGGTGCGGTCGTCAAGGACGATGTTGACGCACCCAGAACGTTCGAGCCACCGGTCAAAGGGGGACCGCGAAGCATGTTCTGCACGGACGCGGACAAAGGGCACGGGGCAGTTAAACTCCTCGTCGTTCCGTAGTTCTTTTCAAAGCTCAGCGTGCAGTACGAAGAAGCGCAAGGTGGCAAGACGAGACCAGGTGGGGAGTAGCGACGCGGTCAATCGAGTTTGTAAGGAAAGGCAGGCGTGCGGTCAATCGAGTTTGTATGGAAAGGCAGGCGCGCGGTCAATCGAGTTTGTAAGGAAAGGCAGGCGCGCGGTCAATCGAGTTTGTAAGGAAAGGCAGGCGCCAGGACGCAAATTGGCAGGAGACCGTAACGTCTTGGGGGAGCTGTTAGTGAATCAGCCCTTTTGTTGTTCCTCGGCAGCCAGAGTAGCTTTGAAACCGCGCCCACCTCGGGTGCGACTCAAACGTAAGTCAGTCGAAAATGTTTGGAATGGGAGGCCAAGCGAGCTTCCGTAGTAGGAAAACGTGTTGTTTTGTTTTACTTTTGGGCATCGGAAAGTTTTCGCGAATTGAGACTAGGATTTCTTTCAATGTGTAAGGGTTGAGCTTTGTTTGTGTTTTCGTTTGAGAAGCTCCGAGATTTGAAAGATTAGGTTTATGTAAACCTGTAGTCTCGCGAGATGCTCATTAATAAGTAGATAGGCTTTTTTTTGTATGTGTGTGAGTAACCTGAAGGTCAAGGTTATCGTTGAGAGGCCTATCGTAACGCGCGTGTGTGGTAGTTAACCTTCTTTTTTTATATAAGCGTTTTTTATTTTCTAAGGTTAACCGCGTAGTTTTTAGTGAGTGCATGATTTGCACTGAGAGGCGTTCTTAGTTCCATTAGCGCGTGTCCTGTGTGGACGGAAGGAAGCAGATTTATGACTGGGTTGCTCGTGTGTTGAGGGCAGCCGTATTCTGACTTCTCTGATAAGTATGCGTGGAACGAGTTATTAAAAGACGCATTATTTTAAGGGTTCTGCGGAGTGTGTAAGTCCCGCAAGTTTAATTGTTCGTTTAAGTCACGTGTCCTGTAGGACTTTCAGGGAAGAAACGTGAGTAAGCGTAAATGAAAAGTTTGCCTACAACGCAAGTACGCGTTCTGTTTAGTGACTACAAGGCTAGTGCGCTTGTGATTACGTACTTGTGAGGTTGACCAGATTGTTCAGTGGCACCATTACGTCCGATAAGTACGCCACTGCGATAGATTGGAAACATGCTGTTCGTGTAGTTAAGCCACTTAAGGTATGTTCGGCTGTTTTCATTTGTTGTTTGCAACGTCAACGACCCTTTGTTTTGCAACAGCAATAGTACTCCGGTCTTGTCGGCATTCGGGGAGAAATGGATAGCTCTTTGGAAGCTGGTTGGAACTGTTTAGTCAAAATTAGGGAAATAAAAGATCAGGGTTCATTTTGACTCAGTAATAGCCTGGTGAGTCAGGGGTGAAGAGCCTGCGCTTACACGTGGTGCAGCGCTGTGTTGTTTTGTTTGTTTGACGTATTGGCCGAGCATGACGCGACTTCCAGTCCTCGAAGGGTTTAAAAGAAGCCTTCCAGAGAGACCAGAACATTCCCTGATTCCCTGATTGACCTCTCTCGAACTTCTTGCCGCGGGCCGCAGCGTCCGAGTTGCTGCCGGCCCGTAATGACTGTATGACTGTTACTTGACTCTCACCTCTCTGTATCTAATGTAAAATGAACCCTCCCAAGTTTGGTTTTCATCCCGAAGTCCGTCCTCAACCCCTACAACGGTCGTTATCTAGCGCCGTAAATCGAAACGCATATTCACCTAATTAACTAAAATTCCCCAATTAACTGTCTTAATTATTTACCTTTCGGCGCATACTGCGATTGACGAATTGTAGCCGGCGACTTCGTGCGTGGCATGTGCATTGGAATGAATTTCCATAATGACATCAGTTTGGGGATATGCGTCTTCAAGCTCACCGTAAAAACTGCACTGTTCCCACTTACTTCTTTTTTTTCTTTTTTTAATCAGAACGTTCTTCTAAACATCGGAGCACAAAAGTAACTGGAACGGCCGTGTATTTCGTACCCACACTTTGGGGAAACAATATCTCGAAACTGCTGTCATCACGGAAATTCGCATCGAGTGGATACGTCTTGCCGATTCGCCGATATACCATTCGTAAAAATTGCGACATATGTACATCCTTAAAGTAATGAACTAAGAAGTTTGTTAAATTCGTCGCACGTTTGTTAAGTTATGCTTCGATTTGTCGCGCTAGCAATGTCCGCCTCATCCAATAATCCTGCTCGAGGACCACATAGAATTACGTCGTCTCTGCGACAAGGCGATATTCAAAAATTACGCGAGACCTAAGAACTGTGACGAGTCTGCACGGATTCAAGTGCGACAGCGTACCCACGCCGGCCGGTTTTATTCCAAGTGTGTCTTGCATTTCTAATTACCTCGGGAATGAGGGACGTGCCACAACGGGACGCTATGAGTCACCCGTGCAGGCGGTGACTGGGTCGAGGTGACTCAGGTGCGTCGAGTAACCCCCTCCCACCCCACCTCCCCCCGGTGTCTGCCTTTTGGATTAATCTAGCTCGAGGACTATAGAATTACGTTGCCTCTGCGACAGGCGACGTTTGAAAATTCCGTAAGACCTTAGAAAAAGAATGATCAACTCCGTATTATATCATAGTGTTCGTGCTACCAACGCCCACGCCAGTAGCAGCTGATATAGGCAGAACGCTGTCCCTGGTTTTGGTGCACCAGGCCGATAGAGCGAAACTCTGACGGTGCGTCTCAAGCTGGGCGCTTTCTAATACCCTTCGTGGGCGGGACACGCATGCGCTGTCGATAGCACGACAGCACGGCGGCGCCGAAAGCGACGCCAACGAATGCGAGTCGAGCCTCCGTGTGATTGCTATCGCAACGAAATCGCGACACAATAATACCCACAGTCCGCCCTCGAGTATGTCAAAAAAAAAAAAGCGCGCCTGTTATGCCCCTGTCACACGGGAAGATTTAATGTCATTCGAATCGAATGGCATTTAGTGCATCGAATGCCATTCGGTCTCTTGCGGTGCTCCACAGTAAAATATAATGGCATTCGCAAACGATAGCCATGACGATCCGGAACAAAATTTGTGAAATTCAAAGAAAGTTTGTGGCTATTAAACGCGTTTAAGAACTTTTGCGAGTACTTTTAAAACGGACGAAAATATTTTGATGCCAATTATTCACAACTAAAAGCACTTCGATCAACACATCCAATATGGCAGACTCCTGATGCGAAGACTCCTGATGCAAAGAGCAGTAGCGCTTGAGCACAGCCCGTGTTGAAAATATCATCGCGGCAAAAATAACTATTCCTTTTTAAGGCTAAAAAAAAATATCTTCTGACTTTGTTGATGCACGCATTATTTTTTTCGCTTTGCGTGTCGCTGTTGACTATCTGGGGTCAAGAGTATACATTCGGCTCAAAATCGAATGCGAATGAGTTCCCCTAACTCATTCGATGGCAAATGCCATTCGATTCGAATTACATTAAATTTTCCCGTGTAAATCCCGATTAGTGACATTATATGCGAATGCCATTCGATTCGAATGACATTAAATCTTCGCGTGTGACAGGGGTATTAATGTAAGGAGGTGTGATAGTCAAAGCTTTGATTATTGAGGTGTAACATTTCAGTTCCCGCAAACACACACACACACACACACACACACACAAACACACACACACGCACGCACACGCGCACACACACACACACACACACACACACACACACACACACACACACACACACACACAGGTGTTATAATTCCTATAGGAATATCTCCAAACTTGACAAAAGGGTACCCCAATAAACGCGAGCGAGGTTAAGAGAAAAAGAAATAAAACTGACTGAGATGACTGGGTTTCTACAAAACAACTTTTTTTGTTGGGCGAGTTGGTGCACGGCTATGGTTTAGCAAGAGTTGTGCCTAAGAAAGAACAATCGCAGGAAAAGAACGAGGTAGACAAAAAGAGCTCTCTTTTCGTCTACCTCGTTTTTTTCCCTGTGATTGTTCTTTCTTACGCGCAACTCTTGCCAAAAAAAAAAGATACATAATCAGTCCCAGACTGATCCCTCAGGACCTAAATAAAGTTATTCATACCATACCATACTAAGTTTCTTTCTGTCCTATAGTTCTGGCCGGTGAGTCACCTTCTTCTTGACTCTCTTTGTAAAGATGGGTAGGATGTCACGTGGCGAATCTGAACGGGATTCAAGTGCGACGGCATATCCGCGCAAGCCGGTTTTATTCCAAGTCTGTGTCGCATTTCTCATTACCTTGGGAACGAGGGACGTGCCCGAATGGGACGCAATGAGTCACCCGCTCACGCGGTGACTGGGTCGAGGTGACTCAGGTGCATCGAGTAACCCACCTCGCCCCCGCCTCCTAGCCCACGGCTTTATTCGCGTTGTTCCCCGTCTTTGAGGTTGATGGAACGAATTACACGGTCACGCAGGACACGGTGAGTCATCGCCGAGCGACTTTCATGCTAGAACACCACGCACTGTTCCGACAGGTCCGCGACTTCCTCAATTCCCGCGTATGCGGGCTAAAGAAAGGTTCCAGGGGAGGCGATGACTCAGCGATGAGTCATGCGACGTCGCTGCTTGCTTCGTTCGGATTGTTCCGTGCTTTCCGTGATTTGTGGCGAACGAAGCACGGTCACAAGGTGAGTGGTGACTCATCGCCTAGTCACGTGAGGGCGGTCACACATACGTTGCAAATGTTCCACATACACACTCATGTAACACTAAAAACAAAATTACCTGACGCGTGATCGCACTTCCACTCGTATCGCCATTTTCAGAAGATTATGTCCTAGTCGAGTTGTAAGGTAATGAATTATGTGGAATGGTACCGGAATCAATGCGTCAGAAATCATGTTTGAATTCATTAAGTAACCACCCTTCGTGGGCTTACAGAGTGGCTGTGGTGTTTTCTTTTAACAAATAAAAGATAAGAATACAGCGACGTTTAGATAAGATTGAACCACAGCGGTGCGACTGCCCTTCTGCGAGTAGACATACAGACCTTCGCGAAGATCTAACCCCCTTATGGTTCAAGGCCTCCGAACACCCCCCTCCACCCCCACCCCCCATGTCCTTCTCTTCCTGTTCAGCAGTAAACTATTCAAGACTCCGTGCAGTTTTCTTCTGACGGCAACCAGATGTTGCTGTGGAATATTTTTTTGGACGATACCGTACTCGGCCATGTGACTGGGACACTCATAAACGTGCGCGTCTTGTGGACTCTCCGCGGCCCCATGGCGTGCATAGCGCTATATCAACGGGCAAGCGATACCGTAGCTTACACGCAGGACGCGCAAATCTTTTAGGTGCCGCTAATGACAGAGACCTCTCGCGAAGCATTCTACATAATGTCGTACAGGGAGAAACGGCTCAAGTGTGTACGTCACCTTTACAAGTTGTATGCCAGAAAGAACTGCAGGGGAAATGTCCGTGAGCTCTGTAGCACTATAAAATTCTTCGGCGCTGTTTTGCGCCTCGGTATAGGCTAACCGCCCTTAAGGTATTGAAAAAAAAAGAAAGCTTGGCCTACAGGAAGCATCAAGGACGTGGTAATTGAAAACCATGATATAATTCTGCCCGCCTGGTGAGCACCAAAATATCTGACATCAGAGTTTGACCGCGACAGCTATTAAGGTTCATTTCACGCAGTTCCCGCGTCGTCTGTCGCCCTTCAGCTCTAATCCTGTTTGCTCGCCAGGAAAAGCAGCTGAAGAAGATAAGCTCATTTGTGCCTATCAGTGAGACGATGTGCCTATCAGTGAGACGATTGACCTACCGACACAAAGTGGACTTAGCCACGCCGTGGCTAGACGTTGGCGGCGGCATTCCAAGATGAGGTTGCCACCGCTGGCGTAACTGGCTGGCAAACTTGCACTGCAGCTGGCCATTCTTAACACTGTGCACAACAAGCGTTGCACTGAACGATCCCACAACGTTCGCGTGGGATCGTTCCCCACCAGTGGCAAGTTGTTTTTTCATCCACTTTCATGTTCATCAATTTATCGTTTCTTTTTTTCATTTATTAAGCACAAGTAATTTCCCCTATGTTCTACTCGGTGATATGGCTAATTAAAATCGGGCCCCTCGGTTAGCCCCCTTTCTTCTCGTTAATATATGAGCTATGTGCTTCGGTATTGACTTTTTGCCATCTAAAGCCATAACATATGGTAGGGTCAGATAAAAAGAATGCGATGGCTATTTTTGAGGACAAGATTTCCGTGATGCGTGTGAGTGCGTCGTAGAGAACGGAGCGAACACAACCGAAAAAACAGAATTTGGTTATCACCCTCTTTCTCGAAAAAGAAGGAGAGAACGGGCTAACGCCGCAATACGACCTCGCATAGTCACGCCGCACAATGTTTATAGATATATAAACGTTGATGCCGTATGCTTAGACCATACGCTATATAGAATATATCTGTAGAAGATATATAATATATCTGTAATCCAGCACCTATCGCTGCTTAGGACGCTCGCGCAGTTCGTAAACGGTCGCTTTGCTGGACAAGCTTAATTCACACTGTAAGGTGTGCTGTTATTACTAACAGTACAACTGGTTCGGTGGATGGGTGGAAACCTCATCCACCGAACCAAGTAGTCGCGCAATATAATGTGCCGCTAACAGTTTGAACGCTTGTCAAAATATAACAGCACATCTCCTATCGTAGCAGGACGATACCCACGTCGCTACGATCGTTGCGTATGTCTCATTTCTCCTAAACCGCAGCTTAGAACTAGAGGATAATACTGCACTAAGGTCACATTAGTGAACGGGACCTTCAGAAATACACAATCGATCTCCGAGGCTGATGGTAAGCTCGAATATGTGCGCACACATCGTGCTGCGTGCTTTGTCTGCCTAAATGCAAGCAGAAAGTCCGGCCATACCTACCTAAACCACTTCAGCACGTCTCAGAACCGTTTATCACATACAAGATGCCACGTCATACTAGATAGACCGCAGGAGCGCGAAAACAAACGCCAGGAGCTACCGCCGAGCGTATACCTGCCATGCAAAACGGAGCGCTCGCCCAAGCCAGCATGCCGATTGCCCATAGATGGCGCCACTGCGTAGCAGTATGGTGGCACCCACGGAAAAAACCGTGTATAAGCCAAAGGGAAATGAAGATGGACGAAAAGAACAACTTTCCGTCGGTGGGATCCGAACCCACAACCTCCGCATTAAGCGTGCGCGTTTCACTACCAATACACAACGGGCGGCGGCTGTTCCCACGCCCTCGTTCTTGGGTATTCTATGTATGCGTATTCGTAACCCTGGGAGTGTTAGCCAGCGCCACTTGGCCACCGCGGCGGATGTATTAAGTACACAACATGTTTCTTTCGACCGATGGCGCCACGTACAGTACTTTTTCTTTTTTAGGAGAAGGCAGCTGACCAATAAACAGTCGTGTACCAGCTGCAGGTGTCAAATCTGTTGGAGTGGTGACCTTCGCTATGTAATGAAGGAGAGAACCGAGGGGGTCCGACCTATATTAGCTACTACTATAGGAAGCCAAACAGGATGATTACGTATAGTTAACATGATTTTGGCTTGTAGCGCGAAGAGAAACACGGACACAGAAAGGAGCAGACAGGACGAGTGCTCGTCCTGTCTGCTCCTTTCTGTGTCTGCGTTTCACTTAGTGCTAGAAGCCAAAATCATCTTACCGTACCAACTCGCCCAACTGTCTATCCTTTTACGTATAGTTGTTAGGATTCTCGGGTGGTTTGGATCCCCAGTGCGACAAGTTGTTTTTTAGAGCGCAGCTTTGTATCAGTAATAGTGTACGTGTACTTATATTTAGGTGCACGTCATAAAGAAACCCAGGTGGTCCAAATCTGCGGAGTCCTCCATTACGGTGGGCCTCATAATCATATCGTGGTTTTGGCACGTAAAACCCCCTCGTCTCTTCCCGCCGCTTAGTTGGCGTTGAAGCGAGAGCCAGCACGACGGTGAATTCGCTCACTGCTGCTGCCGATCTTCCTCGCGCCATGCGTTTTGACAGCGAGTGTCCGCGCTCATCGAGTGAGATGTGTTTGCCTGCGCGCGCCTGACAGCATGCTTGTTGATTTGCTTAGTAAGCGAATGTTTACGCATTTATACGACCGATAAAGCTGCTATCCTTGCTTTGCATAGTTGTCTACTAATTTGCAATCGCAATCGATGCTCCTCCTTTCGGGCGAAACTATACGACTTTCTTGGTTATTCGTTTTTTTTCTGTGACTCATTTATTTAAAATTTTACGGCTAGGGCGCTGGAACATAAGCCGCCCGTTCCAAAGGACAAAGGCACACACACACACACATCATCATCATCATTTCGGTCGTTAGGCTTCGACACGTTCGAAACGATCTCAAAAACTCCGCAAGGTCATCCATAATGTCGTCGAAGTGGCTTCAGACTAAGCGAAACCCGTCTACAGTCATTTGCTACAAACGAAGGGAATTCTACAAAAGGGACAAAAAAATCCGGTTCGAAGCGACCATGTTTTACGTAAATTACGGAATTCATCACACGAAGAACTCGGTCCAGCTATATAGTGGCCGAGTACGACTAAAACGACATTTTTAATGCAGAAGGAAGTAGTCTGTTTTATATGGCTGAGCCTAAGGGCTAAGCGTCCTTTTGTACTCCTTTAAGGATATATTTTATATACATTTCTCCGTCATTTTGTAAATCCGGCGGTTATAGTGTCCCATAACTTTGCGTCCGCATGCGTATACGCTATAAACTCGACGGGTCGTTTAGCATTCTGCGCATGCGCATTTCGATCCCGCGATTACACTAAGCACGCTACGCTAAAACTGCATGTTAAGAAGTGCGGCGTGAGAATACAAACAAAAAATTACCGACGATTACGTTACTTCCTAATGCGAGATTTGAGCGCAGCAAATAAGCTGTTTCACCTTTTCGATAGATTGAGGCAAAGAAATCGAGCAACACATGTATGCGCTATCACAGAATTTTTTTTTTATTTTTCACACGTATTCCTTTAACAAAGACTGCACTAACAGTTCTTGACAATCATGAAGGAAGCTTTGTGGTCGGAGAAATAGACTGATATATGTTCGACTTGGTACACCAATGCTTGATTCTCAAAGACGAGATCTATACAAGTGCCTCGCGAGGTTGTCACAGCCGTGGGACGCGTTACGAGCGAGAGGAACGGGATGTTCTCCCGCATAAGTGTTAGGAAATTGCTGTTTGTCTTTATGTCAACATTAAAGTCCCCCACTACTAACATCGGTGTGGATCGATGGACGGTTAATGCGAGTTGCAGGAAGTGCACGACGTCTTTCGTGAGTGCGGTAGCGGACTCACGAAAGCGGTATCAGTCGGTCGCTGCTAGCGCTGGGGGGATGAAAGGGGGGCGGAGCTGGTTACGAGGCCGACGACAACGCCGACGCGAAACCCAGGAACGGACGCCAAAGAGCCATTTGTGTAGCCAGCCCTCCTCCACAGTCTCTCCTCCTCCCTTCCATCATCCTCCCTCGCCCGGAGAGCCGACAGCGCGCATGCGCGGCGGCGGAGCAGATTCGTCGGCGAGCTGGTTAGGAGGCCGACGACGACGCGAAACCCAGGAACGGACGCCAAAGAGCCATTTGTGTAGCCAGCCCTCCTCCACAGTCTCTCCTCCTCCCTTCCATCATCCTCCCTCGCCCGGAGAGCCGACAGCGCGCATGCGCGGCGGCGGCGGAGCAGATTCGTCGGCGAGCTGGTTACGAGGCCGACGACGACGACAACGCCGACGACGACGCGAAACCCAGGAACGGACGCCAAAGAGCTGCGCTCTAAAAAATGATGTCAGGTGCAACTAAATAAAAAGGCGGTTGCCGAAAGCAGACGATAACCTGCATAGGCTATACGCCCGGGCTCGCGTTAATGACGACGCCAGCACAGCTGTCTGCATGCGATTCTCTCGCTTCCTACCCGAAACCCTGTTCTTTATTTCCTTCTTTCTTTTTTTCAGTGCGTGTTTCATAATTCAGCTTTCGAGCGTTTGACGCGCCTGACTCCCGGCCGTCGAGCGCGGACAGCCATTGTTCGAGAGCGCGGTATATGAATTGCAAGTGTTCCATCTTAATGACGCTCGCAAAAAACAACGGCTTTGCTCAGCGGCACACATCCGGGCGCGTTTTGCAAGCAGACGAACTCCACCACTTGTGGGCGGCCAGACGTGTCGTCTGCCCGCTTTGGAGGATCGCGCCACAATGGCGGACGTGCGGCGAAAGCGTCTCCATGCGCAACAGCGCGCGGCATATTGCGCGACGTGGAAACACGTGCGGCAATTACACGCGGTTTCGCCCTTGAATATACACATGCCCGGTGCGGCATACGGGACACCTATGCAGATGCTGTCGACGCGTGCAGAACGGTTCGATGCAGTTGCTATATATGTTGCGTAGCTTACTATCTTTAGAGTCACTTGCACGGTTCACTGATTGCAGTTGTTATATATGCAAATATAGATATACATAGGTTGCGGGAATTGATTGGAAGATAACAAACAGCGCATGCTGTTTTTGTAGGAACACGTACAATCGGTGAACCTTGCATCGGACTCTAAATATAGAAAGTTATGCTGGCTTAGTATCAGTTGAGCTTCTGCAATAGAAAAATGGTGACGGTTATCCTTCAGATATAAGGTTCGGTAAGCAAGAATTCAAGCTAAAGAAAGAAAAAGAAAAGAAGACGCCAGCGTCGACGCAACCGTGAAGTTCCTGTACCACCTCGCCTTGACGTCGCATATGCACTGACAGCGTCTGCTCTGGTGTGTTAACTGTTCGTTGCATTCCAGAGGAAACGACACACTAACCCCAACAAGTTTCTAGAACTGATTTTCCTCCACCGAAACGGACAAAATACGAGAAGATGCTTTTGAAATCCGTGACGTCACACATGACGCGAGCAAAAAAACAAAAAGAAAGAAAAAACTAGAGGAGGCGATGCGTGAACAGACGCTGAGGCGTTGGGCGCTAAAAGTTTGCCGTCCTTTTCTGTGAAAACGCAGTATTGGAAAGATATCAGTATGAACTGGTATCGTCTGTTCGTCGGGAACGTTGTCCTTTACAGTGTCTCTACAATGTGGACAACACTGCTGTGTTACAGACTTAAGGGCGTTGCGGATGTTATTAACCCCCTGAACACTCGAGCTCGACTGAGACGATCAGACAAAGTGACACATTCACTGTCCCAGCTTTCCTATAAGTTGAGACGGATACATATTTAGTATGTGATAGAAGGAATGCATATCGCCACCGTTTAACACTTCAAATGCTATGCTATATTAACCGCTATGGTAGAGCACGCGGTCGCCGGTTCGATCCCCACCGCGGCGGCTGCATTTCGATGGAGGCGGAAGGCAAGAACACTCATGTACCGCGCGTTGGTTGCACGTTAAATAAATCCAGGTGGTCAAAATTAATCCGTAGTCCCCCACCACGGCGTGCCTCATAATCAGATCGTGGTGCCGGCATTTACAACGCCGAAATTTATATAAAAATCGTCGTGCACGTATTATACCTACACAAATATTAACCGTTGAATGCTATCGTATTAAAGGTAGCCGAAATACAGGCCAGGTGGTCGAACCGGGTGTGTGGGAGAGGGCAGTCTATTTCTTGGAAGTCTCGTTCAAGGTGCTGCTTCTGCCATGCGCTCGTGGTAAAAAAAAGGCGCAGCGTTTGCAATATTGCGTTGTTTAGCAGTAGTGAATTATATTTTGCTTTGTAAGTTCGTTCCCCGCATCTTGCGAGGCGTGAATGACAGCGCGAAGCGGCTTGCGTTTTCTCGCGAAGGGGTTACAGGCGTTACACCCGGTTTCGCAGACTGGAAATTCGCCGGTGCTTTCGGGCGAAATCCTCTCGACCGTGTCGGCGGCTGTTGATGTTCCCACGGTGACCCACATCGCTGTACATGTGGGCCGCCGCTAAACCATTGCCGGGCAAATTTCTTTAGGGGTACAGTTGGGTCACAAACTCACCCCTTACAGGTCACTCGCTGCATTGTTACTAAACGTCTACCCGAGCTTCGCGAGGTGCTCCATTCATCGCTCGGGCCCTAATGACCGCATCGCGCCGCGGGCGACCAGACGACCACGCTTGGCTGCACACTTGTCGTCTGCTGTTGTTGTTGCTCCGTCTGCTTTTGTGTTTGGGCCTATCGCCGGCTCGGACGTGTGTATCGTCCGCTTTTGAAAGCGAGCGTCGTCTGCTTGTGTCGTCTGCTATTAATTCGCTTGCGCGCCGTCCTCGTCTGTTTGTGCGTGTCTGATCGTCTGCTCGCCGGGAGCGTTGGCGCATACTAACGAGGCGGCCGCGGCGCAGCGCTCCCAGCGAAGCATGCGCGTTCGCGCTATGCAACGATACCGCGGAGAACCGTTGCGTGCTAAAATAAGTGGCGCGCGAACGGGCGCGCTGGGCTCACTCGTTCGAAACGGGCGAAAGTGGACTCGAAGGTCGCCCGAGCCGCCACACCTGCTCCTTTCGGGAAGAGTCGCCGTTGCGAGACTGCTCGTGGGGCACCTTCGAAAAGCGATGGCTCCTCAGTACGTCACGTGCCCGCACGGTTTCCGAGACCGTCTGCTGCAACATCTTCGCAAAGGTCCCGAGAACGCCCCGTTACTCGTGGTTCGGATACCAGGTATACGTCTAACTAACGTAATAGGGAAGGGAAACCACAACCCCTGATGGGGCTCTGTATGTTTACCACTCAAGTCTTTGCATTAATGCGCGCCCAGAATTTATACGTATAACCGCGTGTGATCTAGTGTAAGATGGCGTCTGATTTAGAAGATTCGTGGCAAAATGAAAATTTAAAGGTTTCGTAGCAGCGGCGGACGTAATTGGATTTGCGCTAGGCTCGTAATGGTTAATAATTAACACGTATACGGAACTACCTTTATCGTTAATAGTTTTAGGCGGCAGATTGCAATCGCATAATTGACCCGCCGCGGTAGCTTAGCAGTGTTTTTCTTTCTTTAGGGTGTTGCGCTGCTAAGCACGAGGTCGTGGGATCGAATCCCGGCCGCGGCGACCGCATTTCGATGAGAGCGATGCAAAAACACCCATGTCCCGTGCATTGGGAGCACGTTAAAGAATCTCAGGTGGCCAAAATTAATCCGGAGTCACCCACTACGGCATGCCTCATAATCGAATACTAGTTTTGGCACGTAAAACCCCAGAATTAATTCATTCATTCTTGCATAATAGAAGCAAGCCAGGGCTTGAAGCGTATATAACGTTTAAATTTGCTTTAAGCGCCGTCCCTGGCGTCAGGTTCGATAGTTGAGCACTCAAAATGTGGCGCGAAATACATTTATGTCCTGGCTGATATTGTGACGGAGGAAGACGGCAGGGCAATACGTACGGAAGACTGTTAGCTGTAGCAGCAATGCAATCTATCTTGAACCCGGAAAAACTCTGAAGATAAGCGTAAATATTAATACGCAGAAATTTGATGTTGAATAACCTGGTAAACGAACAAGAATTGATCTTGACTGATACTCTTGAGTATTCAAGCTGCGCAATGGCACATTTATCAATAGAGAGTTTTAGTTTAGGGGACGCAAGCGGCTTGCGTACGCAGGAACTTGGGGCCACGGTACTGCGCATGCGCAGACACAGATGTAGGGGTCTGCGCATGCGAAGTAGCGTCGCCCCTAGTTCTTGCCTACGCAAGGCGCTTGCGTATCCTAACCTAAAACTCTCCAATAGAGAGTTTTAGAGTAGGGGTCCCAAACGTTTTGGGGCCCCAAAGAAATAGCGTCGAAGCCACTGCACATGCGCGAGACGCAAACTGCATTTGGGTTTTGCGTTGGGAACGCTAGAGAGTTTAGGTGCCCCAAACAGCTTTGCGGGTGTTAGCGTTGGGGCATGTAGGAGTGAAGAGTTTTAGAATAGGGGCCCCAAACGTTTTGGGGCCCCAAAGAAATAGCGTCGAAGCCACTGCGCATGTGCGAGACGCAAACTGCATTTGGGTTTTGCGTTGGGAACGCTAGAGAGTTTAGGGGCCCCAAACAGCTTCGCGGGTGTTAGCGTTGGGGCATGTAGGAGTGAAGAGTTTTAGAATAGGGGCCCCAAACGTTTTGGGGCCCCAAAGAAATAGCGTCGAAGCCACTGCGCATGCGCGAGACGCAAACTGCATTTGGGTTTTGCGTTGGGAACGCTAGAGAGTTTAGGGGCCCCAAACAGCTTTGCGGGTGTTAGCGTTGGGCATGTAGGAGTGAAGAGTTTTAGAATAGGGGCCCCAAACGTTTTGGGGCCCCAAAGAAATAGCGTCGAAGCCACTGCGCATGCGCGAGACGCAAACTGCATTTGGGTTTTGCGTTGGGAACGCTAGAGAGTTTAGGGGCCCCAAACAGCTTTGCGGGTGTTAGCGTTGTGGCATGTAGGAGTGAAGAGTTTTAGAATAGGGGCCCCAAACGTTTTGGGGCCCCAAAGAAATAGCGTCGAAGCCACTGCGCATGCGCGAGACGCAAACTGCATTTGGGTTTTGCGTTGAGAACGCTATTTCACCGATTTAGCGGGAGCTCAAATAGCGTAACGCGTAACGCGTGAAGTTCGCAAACTAGGAGAAGTGACTGCAGTTATCGCTTTCTCTCAACTAGCGACAGTTATGAAGATTGATTCATTAGACGCCGCTGATTCCGAATTCGATTGTGGATTTTATGGCTCGTAGGCCTAACACGGCTAAGCTTGGCTATTGAAGGCACGTAAAGTTGGTTTTGTTGCTCAAAACTAACCACAACTAATTGTTTGCTGCTTGAAGAATAACCTCTAAATTGTAATTAAATGCAAATAAACGCAAGTCAAAATTACTATTCATATCATAAAACGGAATATTTTATTTAATTATTTTTAATCGTTTTTCTTAGACGCCGTAGTAGCGCTGTTAGCGCAAGACGCTATCCGCAAACGCAAAGCCCTATCTAACTCTTCACTCCTGCGTGCCCCAACGCTAACACCCGCAAAGCTGTTTGGGGCCCCAAAATATTGGGGCCCCTATTCTAAAACTTTACGTTTGCGGATAGCGTCTTGCGCTGACAGCGCCACTACGGCATCGAAGAAAAGCTATTAGAAATAATTAAATAAAACATACCACTTTATGATAGGAATATTAATTTTGACTTTCTTGTATTCGCTTTTAATTGCAATTTAGAGGTTATTCTGTAAGCAGCAAACAATTAGTTGCGCTTAGTTTTGAGCAAACCAACTTTACTAGCCTTCACCAGCCAAGCTTAGCCGTGTTAGGCTTACAAGCCGTACAATCCACAATCGAATTCAAAATCAGCGGCGTCTCATGAGTCAATCTTCATAACACACGTTAGTTGAGAGAAAGCGATAACCGCAGTCACTTCTCCTAGCTTGCGAACTTCACGCGTTACCCCGAATCGAACGCAGTTTGGTGCTAGGTTAGAGCCGTCGCTTCGATGGGTGCCGCCATGTTTGCCGACGCAAAACTTTTGGGGCCGTTATTTGGGCTCCCGCTAAATCGGTGAGATAGCGTTCCCAACGCAAAACCCAAAGGCAGTTTGCGTCTTGCGCATGCGCAGTGGCTTCGACGCTATTTCTTTGTGGCCCCAAAACGTTTGGGGCCCCTATTCTAAAACTCTCTGCTATTTCACCGATTTAGCGAAAGCCCAAATAGCGGTCCCAAAAGCTTTGCGTCAGCAAACATGGCGGTACCCATCGAAGCGACCAAGCGACGGCTCTAACCTAGCACCAAACTCGGTTCGATTCGTAGTAACGCGTGAAGTTCGCAAGCTAGGAGAAGTGACTGCGGTTATCGCTTACTCTCAACTAGCGTGTGTTATGAAGATTGATTCATTAGGCGCCTCTTATTCCGAATTCGATTGTGGATTTTATGACTCGTAGGCCTAACATGGCTAAGCTTGGCTGGTAAAGGCACGTAAAGTCAGTTTGCTCAAAACTAAGCGCAACTAATTGCTTGCTGCTTACATAATAACATCTAAATTGCAATTAAACGCGAATGCACGCAAGCCAAAATTACTATTCCTATCATAAAATTGCATATTTTATTTAATTGTTTCTAATAGCTTTTCTTTGACGCCGTAGTGGCGCTGTCAGCGCAAGACGCTAATTTGCGTAATGTAATTTTATGCCGACGACATTGTGTTGCTAGCTAACAAGCAAAGTGATTTGCAATGTCTGGCTAATATCCGTGGACAGGAAGGCAACAATTTAGGCTTGAAATTTAGTGTTAGAAAATCAGGTGTTATGGCATTCAATAAAAACAGTGAACAGACAGTGGAGATACAGGGCCAGGAAATACCTCGGGTAACAGAATATAAATACGTTGGTATATGGATAAACGAAGGCAATATATATATGGTAACACAGGAAAAAACAATAACAGTGAAGGGGAAGAGAAATGCAGCCATAATGAAGCACAGAGCGCTATGGGGATACAATAGGTACGAGGTCCTCCGCGGTATGTGCATGGAAAGGTGTTATGGTTCCAAGACTTACTATTGGAAATGCGGTTGTTTGCTTTACATGAGGGGTACAATCAGGACTCGATGGGAACCAAAAGTCGGTGGGTCGCCTCGCATTGGGCGCTCACGGGAAGGCTACAAATGAAGCTGTGCAGGGTGATATGGGCTGGACTAGTTTTGAAGTGAGGGAAACTCGCAGTAAAATTGAGTATGAAGAACGACTGAGGAATATGGAAGAATGTAAATGGGCTGGGAGAGTGTTCAGGTATCTGTACATGAAAAACATTGATTCACAGCGGAGGAAAAGAACTAGGAAGCTTACGAGCAAATATGTGGCATGTAGAGTGGGCAACACAGCAACAAAGAAGGTCAAGCAGAAAGTCGGAGAGGCTGAAATAATCTCATGGGCGACGGCAATGGAAAATAAACCTGCCATGAGTAACTACTTAAGAGGAAAAAAACGAAATCAGGAAAGAAACAATTTATGGTAACTCAAAGGGAAGCTCATTACTTTTCGAAGCGAGATCGGGATGCCTTAGAACACGCACCTATAAAGCGAGATATAAGACGGAAGAAGAAGCCTGTGCTTGCTGCGGGAGACTATGGAGCATGTTTTACAGTGAAAGCTCGTTAATTCGAACTTTAATAATTCGAATTTATGGATAATTCGAACTGTACGATTTGGTCCGGCCAAGCTCCACAGTAGTGTATGTATAAAAAAGTCCGTTAATTCGAACGCGAGAAGGTTCCCTCACGGATAATTCGAACTACGCTCGCTTGGCACACGGCCAGAGAAACGCGCCTACTGCCTACACACAAGGCTGTATTGCCTCCGAAACGGAGAGAACGGCGAGAGAAGGCAAAATCGGAAAAAAATCTAACCGACGCGGGGTCAGCCAGAAGGCAGCGGCGGCTGCCGCCTCTCCGTTCTACGTAACCTCCGAGACTTCATGCCCGTTGCGAATCTCGGAGGCTTTGCAAATCTTGTACAGCTGCTAATGTTGTGCGGAGATGGCACGGCAAGCGCCATCTCCGAAACACAGCGAATCAAGTACGTCGCAGCTGCGCTTGCAATCAAGAACCAACGAATCAGGGCCTTCGCCACCTTCATATGTTCAGCGTCTTTGTCTCGGCAGTCTTCATCGGTTGTGTACGTCTGTTTTCAGCTTAGGAGGTATCGGCCGTCGCGATTCATTGTGATGGTGTTAAGCCTCGGCTAACGATCGTTTCGGTGGACATAGGTAGTGTGGCACAGTCGGACCCAGAGCTTCGACTTCAAGATGGCGTGTGCCCGCAGCACACGCCATCACTTTCTGACACGCCAAATTTCTGACATGCCCTACTGCTTCCAAATCGCAGTGTACTGTTGCTCTCCTTCACTTCACTCCTCGCTTCCCCCTGCGGTTCGAATTAACGAGCTTTTACTGTATTAGAATGTGAAGGCGTCGACCCAGCGGTCGATTTAGGCACCACTGGCCTCCTTGAAGCCCTTGGGTTCAGCGAGAGCAGTGGAAAAGTAAACATGGTCCGCAGTAGGCATTAGCAGAGTACTTGGTGGAATAAAAGTAGGGAAACGACAAAAAAAAAAAAAAAAACGGAGACGTACAAAAGCTCAGTTCGAAATAGGGGATCAGAAAATTTGGGTTTGGTAGTTCATAGTGTTTTTCTTTCTTTTTTTATTGTTTAACCTATCTAGGACATTAGGCAGTATAATAGCAAGAGCTTGGTGGAGCAACCCACCCCCCCGTTCCAAAGGGGACGCTCATAACATCCATCCACCCAGCTATCCGCAAACGCAAAGCCTTCACTCCGGCGTGCCCCAACGCTAACACCCGCAAAGCTCTTTAGGGCCCCAAACTATTGGATCCGCTATTATTAAAATGTGTAATATAGTCCAGGTGATCATTCACACGCGGACGTTAAAAAGGAAATTTCCAGGCGAATAAAAATGGGTTTTAGAGCACATGAGGGGGCCCTCAACCCATGGAAGGCAACTTGCACATATATTCTTGAAAGAAAAAAATGGCTGTGGCTTAGGTAAGGTTAAGCCCAGGATGCGAAGCATACTAGCCTTTATTTTAGTTGTTGAACCACTGTTTAGCCTGGTGAACTGCTGTTGCTTGGCTATATTTGGTTCGGCTAGACGAAGAAACAACTCATGCATTACTTCTTCGCCTTCAAGAGTGGAACGCGACAGCGTTCCCGTCGACCCGCCAAGGGGTGTAAGACAATGGGCTACAGGGCAGCGACTACGCGCCCCGCATTGGACGCGGTGAGCGTCGAGCAAAGCAGCGTTCGGCGCGGCAACGAAATGTGCGCCTGAGCAAGAGACGCACGCCTTAGAAACAGCGCGTTTCTAAGGCAACACCGCATTCACTAGAGGCGCTTTTGTACCGCTTTGAAGCGTTGTACTCGTGGCTCAGTGGTAGCGTCTCCGTCCCACACTCCGGAGACCCTGGTTCGATTCCCACCCAGCCCGTCTTGCAAGAGTTGAGCCAAAGCCACTTCTCCTCTGTCGTGACGTCACGGTGTCACGTGATTTCATGGTCACCGCCGCGCCTGAGGAGCTGGGTTGAGCCCTCGTAATATGCTTCGCATAAAAAAAAAGTATCCGCTCATTATGCCGCAAACTCATCAAGGACATCATCATCATCATCATCTTCTGACCTAGCTATGAGGACAAAACAAAGTGAAACAGCGGTGTGGATTCGGGAGCCAACGTTGGAGTTGCACAGGTCATTTTAAAGCAGGTAACCAGCAGTGATCTATAAGAGTTACTGAATCATATATTAACAGAAGAGAGTAGAGAGGGGCAGATGATTCGGCGTGGTGATGTCAGGTTCGAAAATGTGCAACGTAATATCTGCATTGTGAAATTACTACTGAATGTTGATGGCGCCGACTCGCGCAAAAAAAAAAAACGCACCACGGTAAGAAGTAAACATCTAGAGCTGCGAGAACGCCGTTGATGCCGCGGAAATGCTCACGAACATGCGTATACGGCAATGATGGCGCTTCAGATAGCGCAGTCAAGATGCGCCTCTGACGCATGTTGCTGTAAAACATGGTGGCCGCAAGCTTTCACTGCAGCTCTCGCACTTTAGTCGTCCACTAAAGATTCACAACTTCTGCTGCTGATCACGAGGTACTGGGTTCGATTCATGGCCGTGGCAGCCTTATCCCCGTGGGTGTCAGAGTGCAGAAATTCAGATAGAGATAACACCAAAGAACCGTCGCGGTCAAAATTTATCCGGTGCCTTCTACTACGGCGTTCCTCATAGCCAGATTGTTGCTTTGGGACGTTACAAATCAATCAATCGCAATTCATATTTACAAGCGTGTCACGCGTATTGGCACACGTGTCAATTGCTGAAATTTGGGCGAGTTTGTGAGACTGCAAACATAGAGAAATTTCTTTTCTCTATGCTGCAAACTTGAAGCACAAACACACACGCACACATAGACACACATACACACACACACACACACACACACACACACACTAGAAGAGAGGAAAGGAACACCAGACAGGACAAGTGCTTCCTTCCGCAGAGTCACTAGAGCCATATCTCCACTCAAAAATGGCGCTCAAACACAGCAATAAAAGTAAGCATCTTAAAGCAAATATCTCGCAGAAAAAATAGCTGCGGGGTTTCTAAACAGAGACCTTAACAAAATTTGTCAATATGCTTAAATTAGTGCTTCCTTTAAAGGAGGCGATGCTTTGCGTCGTCGCAACCGACTGCAGCGACACCGGTGACGATTAATCGAAACGCCAGTTTTTGTTGGGATGTGAAGTGAGGCCGATCGTGCTGGGCCAAGATGTTCTCTGGTTCGAAGCGCGAAGGCTTGGCTCAAATGGAGGTAATGCATCGGCCGCTTTTCTCTGAATAATTGTGTGTGGTTAAAGTTCTTGTAAATGGCAACGTGGAGGTAACGAAAGACAATTAGTGGCAGGTTCCTTTGACCCGGCACCGCTAAGCCTAAAGTGGACGAGTTGTCATTTACTACCCGGTCGCAATAATTTCAGTGAACAGTGACATCTTGGCAGCTCAGTGTCTGCTGCCGCGTGTTCCCCGTTCGGAAACGTTGCGAACCATAAATCGCGAAAGAAACGGGTGTCGATAAGTATTCGTTATTCGTCATCAGTTGCTGATGTAGCTGCGAAGTAGGTTACGCTGAAAGTGGCCGTCTCGTATCTGACCGTTCGTCGCATTGTCGCGGTTGGCCGCAGCAACTGCTCCGAGCGCAGCGGATTAACCTTTCTTTGGTTGTGTCGTGCAGGGGTACATTCCGGACAGGGTGAAAAACGCCGAGAAGCGTCTCGAACAAAATGTCTACGACGTGGAAGCCTGGAGCATTCTGCTTAGGGACGCACAGGTGAGAGTCACCGCTTTTGTTGCGCTTCCGGGCTAGCCAGATACGTGTATACACGTGTCACATCTCACGCTCGTTCTGTGCGTGAGATCTCGCCAAGTGTGGATAAGAGCGTGATATGTTTAGTGCGACCACCGAGCTTGCTTACGAAGCCCACTTTTTAACACTCGTGCATCGATAACGACGTGTTGAAAATGCGCCCACAAGTAGAAAATACGTTCTGCTTGATGTCTACCGCTTCGCGCTAGTAGAGTTTACGGAAACAAAAGTCGGTCAGCTTTGTTGGATATAGAAGAGTGCCTCGTTGTATTCAACGATTGCAGAAGTGATCTAGCAGATTGTTTTTTTATCCCCCCTTAAATGTCTTGTGATTAGTTGTAGCATGGCTGCCTGCATGGTTGATTTGTGGGGACTGTTCTCGCTGCAGGTTCACGCGCATTCTGGTAGACATGATTGCGTTGACAGTGCACACCCATTTTCAACACTCAGTTTCGCCTAGACGCAAAATGTAGAGGTGGTGTGGTTTTCTTTCAAAAATTAACCGTGAAGTATGTTCAGTGACGTTCTGGTATTAGCCTCGCTCCACTGAAAAAAAAAAAAAATTCCGTTCCGCTGCCCCGGCACGAAAATAAAATGATACGGAACGGTTCATAAGAGTTTTTGTTTGCATCCAAACAATAAAAACATAGTTTCCTCAATAAGGGAATTAGGAATCCTGAGATCATGCTTGATGCCTTGAGTCAAGACACGGAGCATGATCTCAGAAGCAGGATGTCAGCAAGTGTACTTGTCTTAAATGAACTTTTAACAGTAAAACTTTGGTAGCAAAGGGTTGTACCCATAGAAAACGAAATGAGCTCTTCAGCGTGCAAACCCTGGGTTTTTCTGCCATGCCGATCTGCTAGTACGTCGAGCGGCAGGCTTAGATTAGTGGAGCACTCTCTCTGCCTGAGATACGATCTAATGCTGACTTTCCCCGTGAACTGAAAATCGATAAAAGATATTTCGGCTTCACTCTGAAAGAAAGCAATAAATAGTGTTTCGGTTACGTTGTTGCTCTGGTCAAAAATATCTTTTTTTTTTGTTTTTGTTCCATTTCGACACACTGGTTTAAAAGGCAGCAAAAATGCATTGAAGGTCCACTTGATCACACCAGCGCGGTTCGTCTGCTTGTAGACAGTGCAGATAAACTGAGCAAACATTTTCGTTGTGCTTGTGAATATGCAAGAGCCTGTGAAATATAGTAGGCTCGTTTCTTGTGTTCGGTATTCAGCATGATAGGGCTAGAGCAGGTAGTACACACATTGACGTATTGCTTCGGTGTCTTGTTATCAGGGCAGGACACTGGTTTTGCCATTGTGGAGAAGGAGACGGGAGGCTAACTACAGAAAATCTGATTGGCTATCCCGTACTGGGGAAATGGAAAAGGGATTAAAAAAAAAAGTCCGTGGCACAATCGGCGTCAAACAATGACGCCTAGTCACAGTGTCTTGTAATCTTCTCTCTTTTGAGTAACATGCACAGTCTTTAAAGGTGCTCGTGCTGTCTATCTGCAGTTGGTGACATCTCAAGAATTTCAGCATGAATTCTGCACACGAAAGTATACTAGATTTGCTGTTGGTGCTTCCAGCTTCCAAAACCTAGCAAATAGAAAGAAAGCAACAGTAAGTGTGAAAATAATATTGAAAGGACCGAATGTGCTGGAACTAGCTAAAATTTATTATGGAAGCAAGACAAATATGCCCTAACATAACTGCCTGCTGGAGAAAAATGCTGGCCTAACTCACTACTTTGTTAGTCCTAAAACCTAAACCTGAAGAGGTGTTGACATATTCAAAAGTAGTTTGTACCCATTGTGATGTAATGGAAGTGAGCCAACGTTATTGCCTGGTGTATGTACTGCTGCCGCCTCAAAGGGCAGCTCCGATGATTTTTCAATGTCCACTGATCTTCATAAAATTTTCTATATATGTTCTCCTTTACAGTCTGATTTTCTGTGCCAAACAATATGGCTCTATGTCATTTAGTTTGCCTGAAAATGAATTTTAAGAATTGCATTCCTGACTCACGACTTTTTACTGGCCACCCTGTGCTTGTGATGTCAGAGACTACACTGTTGATGAAATCGTCGCTGAAAGCACCGCTATCTAGTTTGGAAAATTTGTGAAAGCTCCCTGTGTTGTCAGGGAACATCATCAGCTTCGCTTGTTTGAAATTACCGCCACATGGACTGTGTGTTTAGCACGCATTCTCCATGTTTACATTGTGGTAGTGTAGGTAGGATCTGATTTCATCGACTTACCGTGACATCACACGAAGTAGCTACCCGTTTCGGTTTCAGTATATCTTTTATTGGTTATTTAAGATTTTCCATGAATTTCTAAGCAAACTGAACCACCGTAGCAGTGACAGTACTGTCAATTGCATTTGAAAATGACAATATCCTAATACGGTTAAACAAATGCCAGAGTTGCCCTTTAAGCTGTGACTGACATTTGGCCGACACAATTCTACATGGCATCTGCTCTGTAAAGCGTCAAGACCAACCTTAAAGACTTAGTTCTCAAATGTGACTTGGAAGTCATTTCTGAAGGGTGATGGAAAATGCGGTCTGACTTTCCAATCAGTAATCAGTTGGCTCTCTCCTTTGTTGCATAATCTCTAATGCTTCAGGAAAGAGTGAATACACTTTTAATTATTTATGGCAAGTGCAACAGCTGTTTAGGAAACTGTACACGGTTTATCTAGACTACTTTATAGTAGTACCGAGTGTGGCATCACCTGTTAAGTTGGCTCAGTGGCAAATGGCTGCTGAAAACAAGTGTTGGAGCTGTGATAGTGTCATTGAGAGTATAGCTGTTTTCAAAACAAGGCTTTTGTACTTGGATGTAGGTGCGGCCTAAAGTATACCGACTGGAATTTTTATTCCATTTTTTTTTTAAAGTTTTATGTGAAAGGCCTCGAAACCCTACAAGAAATCCTGGCAAGCCTGAGATCATTCTAAGTAATTTACTATCATAGATTTTCTAGAAATGTTGTCGGTTTCGTTTTACAGAAGACGTATGTGTTGGGTAGGTGTTGGTATGTTGTTGACAATGTGAAGCTTCCGTCGGCTACGAAATAATCACCCTCGTGTACTTCATTAGCTCTTTCAGAGTTTAACATAGAGACATAAGTGAGGCACTTTTACCTTGTGCAACAGTTGGTAACGTATCCAGCGCTGCGGCTATGATGCTGTGCAGCGTAGCAAAAGGTCGCAGGTGCGATTCCCGGCCACAGCGGGCACATTTCAGTAGTTGCAGTCTGCAGAAACACCTGTGTGCTTAGCATTAGGTGCACATTAGAGAGGTCACAATTTGAGGAAAGCTTCCACTGTGTCATCTCTTATAGCCTGTGTTGCTTTGGAATGAGAACAACCTTGTTACGCTACCATAGATGTTCTACTTGCATTTTTAATGTTGAAAGCAAGGGGTTCCAGAAGTACGTCTGGCAGCAATAACTGTTGGCTGCAGCTAAGATCTGAGCAGGTGGCAGGCAAGAATTCATACAAAAGGTCCGTTGTATGAAGTGCCTCACGAGCCATGTAACCAGTGGAAGCAACGTGTTACACGACCAAGACTTTCGAAGTGCTTCAAATACGTGAAGTGTGTGCCATTTTTGTGGATCTAGCAACTCTCTCGAGTTACTCTTATTAAAGTTTTTGTCCGAAATTGTATCTGAGTGCTCCTAGACCAAACTGCAGGACAGCAACATTGCGTGCCTGGAGCTGCAGTCATAGCTAACCTCATTTACCGCAAGGGTTGTGGGATTATGCTTCATTTTCATACGTGGTCAGCAATGCTGCAGATCCTGTGAAAGTAGTGCAGTCATACAATTTCTGCTCGACGCATTTTGCACGGAAGCTCTTAATCTGTGATGCTTTCTATGGAATAGCTGTTTCGCATACTACAGCTGCAGTTTGTTGATGTACAGTCGAACCCGGCTATATCGAACTCGCAAAAAAACGCCTATCAGTTCGATACAGAGCATAATTCGATATAAGCCTGCTAAATAATTGGATGTCATAAATGCACATACCATTTATAAAATCACTTTATTGATGAAACTAGCTTCGTTTCGCACGAAACAGTCCTGCATTTTCTTCTGCTTGGGCAATTTCGCTGCATGCGAGGCACGCACTTCCCCACATTGTCTAAGGAGTCGGAGCAGCTGAGGCCGCAACATTCCGCTTTCGCACAGAAGCACCGGACTAGTGCGAGCGCACTTCGGAGGATGTGGGCCAAAGACGGTCGTTGCTTTCCTCGTTGTGCCCATTTTCAGTTGTGCTCGGCACGATGTCGGCAATGTAGTCTTCGTTTCCGGGCTCTACCGTGGTCGCGACACCATCATTTGCGCTCACTAACTCGCGCACTGTTGATTCGTCAACAGCTTCCGGAAATTCTGACAGCTGGCTCCAAACCTCGGCAACAACGACAACGGCTTCGTCGCATTAATCAGAATTTACAGTCATCACCGAGCACGCGGAAGTCGGTACGGCTGAAGCTATTTTGGATGAACCACTCGTACACGGCCGTGCATACGCGTCGGGCGCCACGGGCACTATGGGCACCGGGTCGCGAGTTAGGCCGCTTTAGCCCTAATTTCCCCCTTCAAGATCGTGCCGAGAGTGCACCTCGGAATCTTGTACGTTGCAGAGACATCCGACTTGTCACCGCATTCGACCCGGTTTATGATTTCGAGCTTCACGACGAAAGGCGAATTCTGACGCTTCATCACGGCAACACTGCGGGAGAAGGCGCACACAATGAATCAGATAAGCAGCGAGACAACTCGCACTTTCGCCAACTTGCATGACGAGGGCACAAGAGCCTCTGATTGGCTGTCTGGGCAAGCGCTGCAGGCGGGCGGGCCAGGATCATTTTTTGTAGGGAGGTGTCGGCGGCTCCGAGGTAGCGCGGTCACGTAGGGGGAGCGGTTGGATGGAGCCGCGCCGCCGGGTTTTCCCTTACCGCGAGGGAAAGCCAACTTCCGGGGGCACTTTCCGCCGCTTGACGTTCGATATATCGGGAGTCGCTATTAGTTTTGTTCGATGTATGCATAATTTTTGCTATATATACTCATTGTAACTATACCGTGTCCATAAATTGTTTGATATAAGGAATAATTCGATGTAAACGGGTTCGATATAGTCGGGTTCGACTGTACAAGTTTTGTCCAACCATGCATTATTTGTGCACCTTTGTGTTTCGAGCATGCGCCGTACTATGCCTCGGTTGCAAGTGCAAGAGGTGCGCTGTGGCTGCTTTTCGCAGAAGTGTGTCATTCCAGTTGCCAGGTGGGAAATTGGTTTGGATCTGTGATGCCTTCCATGTAATGAACACGTAATTTTCTTGTGACGTAAATGTCTGAAACTTGAATCTTACATCGAATTACACGGCACATTCTTGTGTTTCTTTCTTGTGCCACACTGTTTTGAATGCAAAATAATGCTTAGTTCACATTAGGGCATTCGGCATCTACAACGACTGAAACCCTCTGCCACAGAAATGTCGCATCGTTTTGTGTTGCTTGCCCACTCCACCCTGCTGTCAGAGCTTCTCAATATATACCACAGGGAAAAACATAAGAGTGGGCAATACTTTACTACCAGCGCCATCTACGAGTATGCGCCAAAATAAACACTGCATGAGGTATCCTCGATGTTCCCGTATACCCCATGATTCCTGTGCTTGCGTCGAGTTCCCATGCATCTTTCGCATGGGAACTCGACCCATGCATCCCACGCAGTCATGAAGGTAAGCCCCAAGGAAGAAGCAGTAATTCTGGGCCTCCTGGAAAGCACATTTTTGACTATGCATCAAGAGCAGAAAAGGCATTTGCCATTTTTCAGCGGTGATGATGGATCTGGCCTACTATACAAGACTTCTGACTTGTGTTCTGATTGGTCTATGGTGAGGGATTCTGGCAGCAGTGATGGCCATTTCGGCGATTCTGTGCTGCTCAAGAGGCCGGATGCCCCAGTGTGAATGTGCCTTCAGAGAAGTCTCTTATTGCTGGCTGTGTAGGTAATGGCATATAGCGGTGAAATTGCCATGGCCCTGAGTGGCCGTTAAGCAGCACATGAAACAGCAGCAGTTCGACAGCTGTGTGAGAAGCTAATGGCGAGTAGTCAAAAACATCTAATCAACCGCAGAATTGTACCACAGTGACATCGATGACTGCATCGTGGCATTTATACTTCTTGGCTTCGTTTGCTTGTTTGATCTTGCATAATGCTGGCGACAGCACAGACTGCAAGTTCTTGCTACAACTATGGACATTATCTAAGGGCTGAAATAATTGAAGAAACAGGATTTGTGGTGTACTCAAGTTCACAGTGATGCAGCCTGCAGCTGTTAGCATTGTAGAATTGAAAATGCGATCTTACAAAACGTTTAGAATAGGCATATTTTCCAGCTGAAGCTAACACTCTTGTTTAAGTCCGAAACCATAATTATTTTGTTTCTGGTATCCACAGATATGTCTCTGCAGATAAATGATATATAGTTTAGTTTATACTTTTTCCTTTGCGCCGTGGTATGGAATCTTGCTAACCTTCCGAATTGAAAGGGACACAGAAAACAGATTTATGCTCAAGTGCTTGCCCAAGTTTGAACGCTGTGCCAGCACTTCACAGGCTTTTAGGCCCATTTAACCACATTATTATTTATATAAATGCATGTTGGAGAAGGGCCTGTTCTCCCTCCCACACTCCCGGCAATGTGTAGTTACTGTTTTTTGAGAAAGAGTTAAGTCTTGTTACCTACTACACTACATGGTACTGGAGTGACAGATGGCTTCAGCTTGGCTTGGCCATGTCAAACTGGCCTGGTTAGCCAGCGTCAACAGAGCTGTAGGTAGGCGTGGAAACACTTGAGCCCGACTGCTTGTGAAGCCAAAGTTGCTGCTTGCACATAGGCAAGTGGTTTTTCATCCTCCTTTAACACACAAGGGCACCTCCTTGGTTACTTTCACAAAGCAGAAGTTGTTACAAAGAGCGAAAAACGCATTTAAGTGTAGTTACCTGCGCATGTAAACCAACTTAAGTTACTTGTCAGCGCATGCAGGAAGGCGACATTGATACGGCATGTACAGATTCAGAATTCAGGCTGCGTGTACTACATTGACGTACTATGTAGTCCTAAGGCTTTTGGTTACAGTGTTTCAAACAGACTGATTTTATACGAGCTGTACTGCACCATCGCTTCTGCACGGCACGTTGGCAGTAGAATAACCTTCGGACAGAAGGGGTACTATGGTAAGAGGCAGATTGTGTTTGTATCATGTCAAAAACCTTTAGTGCTTGAAATCGGAAGGCAGGGAGCTGAAGATAAAATGGTTCTACTATGGGAGTGTCCCTAGTGATGCAAAACTGAAGGTAAATTGACTATCAGTAGCGTCGAAAAGACTGTCGATAGTGTTGCTATTGATAGTATTATGTTTTGGTATATAACTACCAATGGTATAACAAAAATCTGTTGACACTGTGCTACTTTTGATAATACTTAGATTTCTTTTAACGATGCCATTGATAGTTTTGGGATACGTGACTAGTGATATTAGCAAACTTTTGCTGCTATAACTGACCACCAATGTTAAAAGCAGAGAATCGTCGTGAAGTTCGTGTTACAGTATCTATATGCGGCACGAGTGATCTTACATTATCAATAGTGAATTATCTATAGTGCGCAATCAGTGGTACTGTTTATAGCTTTGCACTTTCGATGGTTTGCTATTGATTCAACTGTCGATAATATTCATGGTACTGTGGATAGTTTTGCATCACTAGTGCCCCCCCCCCCCCCCCCCCCATAGAGTTCCCTAGCAAACACCCGTAACGGCATTGTCGTCGGTGTTGCCTTGAACACAAGCACATAGAAAAAACGTTCTCCTGTCATCATGGAGTCAGTAGGGCCACTTTGCATTGGTCTATTCACTTTCTGGCATAGTGGCATGGCACCATCTAGAGTTCCAATTATGTGTCCGTGGATTTTTCCAAGAACTCCTTGAAACGGCTGGTGCCATAATTAATTGGTTTCTCCTTTTTTTTTTCATTTTGAAATCATCATGCTACAGGTGTTCGCTTAAGTACGCTTGTAAAAATGGAACATGATTGCAGTTAATTTCATTGACGTCGTTTGAGTGCAAAGGTATCTACCGACCATGACTGCCAATCAAGGCACTTTTTTGGTCATGTCTCTGCTGTGTTTTGGGGCGTTATCATGTTAGGGTTCATTTCCTTCAATTCTATTCATATATCACTCTTCCGAGTGAGCGGTTGAGGCTGACGACAACGAAGTCTTGGCATCAAGTCAGCCCTTGACAGAGGGCAAAAAAGACTGCAAATAAGAAAAACATTGTGGTATAAAGCCTCTGGAACATGGCACAATGGTGTGTGGCAGCGACCTATACGTTTTGTCTGCTACCTCCATTGTTGAAACTCACATAACTGCCCTGTAATACAGAATTATTTGCGGATGATACATAAAACTGGATTTGCACGACGGATGTGATTGCGGACGAATCAGTCACTAACATGTGACGGGAATCGGATCACTTTGCAGCTGGCATTCACATTACAGAGGATGATGGCGTAGATGGATCAGCCCTCCCATGGGAAACAACAAATGCAAATGCGGCCGGGCTGAAAATCGAAGCGGTGATTTGGCTTTCCGCCGTTTGGCGCTTCGTGTGGACTGAGGGATCGTTGGGGGTAATGGGTGACATATGATAACGTGACACACAATCTGCAAGCTCACATTGCTATTTGCTCCGTCGTGTGAGTAGAGCTTAAAGATTCGTGAAGAAACATTTTTTTTTCGTTGAAATGTACAGAACACACTGAGAATAAGGACATTCAATAAAAAGAAAAAAAGGAATGTTTTATGGGAACTTTTTCAGCAGTGGCTTTGCTGCGTGTGGCAAACGCCAGGCAGAACACTGGAAGCCAGCTTCACTTCAAGCAACCTGTGGCTTTGTGTGCTACTTGTGCAGGCAGTTCTCATCGGCTGTGAAACAGAGCTGTTCGTTGCATTTCCCCTACATAAGCTGTGTCATAACAGTGCAGTTGGAAAGGGGCGGGGGTTGCATTGGTCTTCCTCCTCTGAAAGAGAGTAGTGCGTGCCAGTTATCTTTCCTCCGTTCCTGCTCTAATACAACAAATTAAGCTTGCCGCCTGTCATTCACTGTTGGCTGCAGACATTTAGCCAGAAACACTCTACTCAAAACCCAAAACATGATGTGAGAAAACACTTTTCTGGCTTGCCACCTGTAAACAGTGGTCATCCATAAAGCATCAAAACTGTGAAGGTAGCATTCTTTTTCAAGATATTCATGTTCTCTTCAGGGTGCCCCACATTCGTGTGGGAACAAAACAGGTTGGAGCATACAAAGGTGCACCTTGAAATTTCTTGCATTTTCCTAACATTTGCGTTTTCGTTTGTTCTTTCCATCGCTCCATGTGTGTGTGCCGCCTCTGGACCACGGACTGCACAGAACAAGAAAGTCGAGGAGGCTCGGCCGCTCTACGAGAAGATAGTGACGCAGTTCCCGAACGCCGGCCGCTACTGGAAGATTTACATTGAACACGAGGTTTTGTATCTGCCACATTTCTCACTTCTACCTTCAACTTTCCTTTTTTCTCTCTCTCTCTCTCTCTCCTTTTGTTTAAGTTGGCCTTTGCGTCCCCACATCACGTCAAGCCTGCTTCGTCAACACAGCCCTTTGTTGTAACAGTCGTGTTTTTCTGCTCTTCCCGCTTTTCCCAAGAGATGTGGACGTGCCGACGCTTGCGACCTTACTTGCTGTGAGCAGTTGGCATTGGCTACGTGAACCCATTTCGTTGTGCATTGTTGACCCTGCTGTAATATTTAACTGCGCTGCCACCAGTTTTAAGGTAATTGCACTGCCGAAGTTGTAACACTCAACAGTGTGCAAAGTTGATGATGCTTGCTAGGCCGCCTTAAGACAGCTGCTGGTGACGGTCGTGATGTAGGAGTAGTGACGGAGGTTATGTGCTTAGAGATTTGCATATTGGAGATCGCAGTACATACTGTCCTAATAGGAACAAAAAAAAGTTCTGCGCTGTTGGTGCTGCCACAACGCAGGAACTGGAATTCAATTTCTTTAGATAGTCACGAATGTATTTTCTTCAACGGATTACAGATGATGTTGGGCTGAGAACTGCCCCTTTGGGGGACAATTGCCAGCCTGATCCTTACTTTATTTTACTCCTAATCGTATATATGTTTTCAAACCAAAGAACAATTGGGCTGCAGAAGCAGGGCTAGCAAAAGGAGCCGTGACATGTGGGCGTGCCGAGCAGTAACCATTTTGGCAGCGCCAGTGGTAGTGTGCTTGGCTTCTCTGGATGCGGTTATGTGGTCTTGGTACCTATATCTTCAGCATGTAATCTTGCCGACCAGTGATGACTGTTTAGAGTCTGCACAGACTTGCCATTGACAGTGTTGAGCCCTGCGCACAGCAAAAATGTCGCAAGTCTACGCACCCTGTTTGTAGCAGCGTTAAAACTTTTGCCTGTCTCTGTGTTGTTGCCTTGGAATAAGTGGAGTGTAACAAAATGCCATTGGAATGCCCATTGGTCGGTTAGAGAAACCTCACACAGTCTTCATTGAAGACAAATAAATTTATTTTTTTCGTTTGGCTCTCTCGGGTTGGGACTTGGGGGTCTGTCTTCGTAAGTGTGTCTCTCGTAAACTGTGAGCTCCCCCAAAGAGTGCGAGTTTTTTTTTTTGTCTCCGGTTCACTCGCTGTGGTCTCAATTACTGAGTGGCGTCTCACTTGTCTCCTGCACGGTGGCCATCACGCACACACCTCAGACAACACACAGGCTGCCTACACACTGCGCACAACAGTGGTGAGAAAGTAAAGGAAAAATAAGGTCCGCGCATGCTCTTCTGGGCCAGAGAGTCTGAAAAGAGGTTCTGCTAATGCTCCGGCTCGCCAACTTGCACGCAGTGCAGTGAAGGCTAAGGCTTGTGTCTGCCAATCAGCAGTGAGAACGAATCTGTCCCGAGTAATGGGAGGAAGAGAGCTCGCCTTGTGTGCTCTACTAGTTCTTCTGGGAAGCTTCCATTCAGTTGGCATCATGCAAAGGGTAAGCAGGGACTGTATTCTTAAGCGATCACTTTAAAGGATACATTCGCATGATTTCCTGTGACTTGGCACTGGATGCGTCTGTACATGACAGGCAGCGTTTCCGGTACTGTGCAACTCCACAGAGCTCCATGAGCACTGTCGGTCATGCTTGGACATGTCCAGTGCCAAGGTGCGTGAAATCTCACAAAAGTGATCGCATCTCATAAAGTGATCGCTCGAGAGTACCGTCTCAGAGGTGGGTAGTGGAGCCAGCCCTCATTCTGGTTCGGAAGAGAGAACCCGAGAAAGGGTTCCACTGTCTTCTTTTCTGGTTGGCTGATGCGAACTATAGTTTTCACTGAACTGCAGGAAGTTGGTGAGATGGGTACTGTTAGGGCTGAATTTATAAATCACTGGATGATTCTTTTGTAGTGCTGGTTATTGAATGGCCGCAGCGCACAACAGTGGTTTCTTGGCCGCACGGTCGAGCTCCTGTGTCATTCTTCCTGATGCTTAACATCTGAGTGGCATGGATGGTTGTGGCCACAGACTGATACCAAGCTGCTTGTAACATTTCCTATGGTCCCTTTCCCATAAACTTTGATGAATAAAAATGAATTGCTCTAATAGTCACCTTCTGGGAGTCTGCTCTGATTTGCAAGCAGTACGGTGCTTTTGATTGAGATGTGCAAGTGCTCGTTGAGGTGTGTCGATTGCACATCAGAGATGTGCCTAGGGCGCACCAAACCTGGCACAGAAATGGTGGGAATCTGTGCTTTGTTATGTTGGAAGATTGCGCAAGACCATTCTGCTGTCTTGCCTGGCATTTCTACAGCCACAGAGATTTTACCAGAATGTCAAATTCTGTAGTAGTGCATTGTGTGTGATTTGTTGCTGGCAGGCCTTTGCATCTTTAGGATCTTGCATCCCATTGATCTATATGAGAAGTTGCTGTTAATTTAGCTGTGATTCATCCAGAACCTCTTTTTAGTACTTGTTGAGGGAAAAACACCTAACAGGGCATAGTTCTACCTGCATGTTATGTGGATGCCTGCTGAATTGGGTAGGATTATTCCTGCTGCATTGGTTTGAATGTGTGTGTGTATGTGTGTGTGTGTGCCTGCGTGTGCGTAAAGAAAGGCGCTGCATTTCAACAGTTAAGACGGCATAATACGGTTGCTTTCATGCAACTGTAAGTTGTTGCCAGTGTTTGAAGCTGGATGCAAGCCTTTTGGCATAGCCCCAGATTCGGTTGGATATGGTGGAAGTTCAGAGATTCGTACAGGAAACATAAGCAGTGCATCCACTTTCTTTGAACATGTATGCTGTGCATGCTTTGGTTAAAGCATAATTTTCTTGTCGCCCACTATGATGGTTCTGTCTGATGGTTGGGCTTGTGTGGTTAAATTTAGTAGCACGTTGAAGAACCTCAGGTGGTTGAATTTAATCTAGAGCCATCCACTATGCTGTCTCGTACCTGAGCATTGCTGTAAGATAGGAATTGCACAATTAATCAGTTCGCCAATAAAATTAAGGTCCTCCACATTGGTCACCTGCGTTGCATACTGCACTATGCAATGTTGTTTTTCACATTTTTCACAATGTCTCTGATGCATCGTAAGTGTGAATTAGCATCTGTAAATTTGTGCTGTGCACTCTTTTGTATGACGGCTTGATGCACACTGCGTTAGAGGGAGCTTTTGCGATAGTTACGCAGTCGTTAATTGCTAATTGGCACATTGCTCTGATGCTCTTCCTTTTCTTTATATTAATTTTGCTGAATTGTCACTTATTAACGGTTGAGCAGTTTGGGAAATGTTGGATGTACCATGACTGAGAGCATCAGGTAATTAAAAAATCAGGAATGAGAGTCGCGCTTCCACGTTTGCGTTTCACGTTCCACGTTTGCGGGTGGCTTCATGCCAACGCAAGAGAGCATTGCAGGAAAACTGTGCACCATGCTTGATTAGGGAACAGCACCCTAGGCAGTGATGGCTATTCATAGAAACTGTATTTTTTAAGCTTTGGGTTCTGCTGAAAGTTGCAGTGAGCTCCCTAAAAAAATTGTGGTTATTTGTGTGTGGTGCACACAATTAATTTTTTCGGTTCCAAGGATTGTAATTGAGGGTGACATATGTTTAGGGAGAGCATGACTCTTTTCAGCATATGGCGAGGGCAATTGGCCTATTGCATCACCTTAAGTATTGGAAGGCATGCTGCTAGAGCAGACAATGGTACGAAAAGATTGCTGAGAAACCGTTATATAATGAGATCGTCTGCTTACTGGTTATAGATTGAAATGTTAGCTGTGTGATGAGTTAACTTCTAGTATTCTTGTGTGCCTGGGTAAAATGTTTGTGTGCGAGTGTGATTGACGTGTGATGGGTTGTCAGGCACGAAGTTGGATGCTTGCACTGGAGTGAATGAGCAGAAGTGGTTCACATTTATGGAAATGGAGCAAGTCACTTCACGTCCAAGGATGTGCTGCGACTTGACAAATAAATGAGGCAGACTGACTACCGTCAGTCTCCTCGTTGAAAGTCCCAAACTGAGGTTTGGGATGCCATTGCCTCTGTGACCCTGCTGCATCATGGCAGTTTCACGCAGCGTAAGCCATGCCTTTTCAGTTCTTGTGGACTTCATGTTGCCAACTTGTCAAAAGGTGTGTCGAACAAACTGGATTTTACTTCTTGACAGTCGGCGACTTCGAAGTTGAGAGCTTTGCCTACCTGTGTTAAAGCTAGCAAAGTAGTGCTTATATGAAGTTATACTTCTAAATGCCGCGGATAATCTACCATTATTAGATTTAGTTGTAGAATTGTCCTGGCATCAGTGAAAAAAATTAAAAATCATTAAGTCATTAAATTATTAAAAGGCTCCTTTATGTGAGTAAAGGTCGCTACACATATGCTGTTGAGATGTGTGACATTATGTCATACATTCTATTCTTGTCTGTGCTTACAAGTGGAGCTAGAAATTGGTCTTGTCAGGTTTCTTTAATCTGCTGTGCTTGCTGCGTAAGATTGACATGATGGAGATCAGAGTGTGTATGGTTAGATTAACGTTCAGTGGCTTCAACTGAACTGTTGCACTGGTGATTTGCCTGGATTGGTTCGGGTGAAATTTTGTAAGCCATGCAGCTGTCTTGTGCCATGCCTTCAGCCATCTGCGAAGATACTATTTGGCCCAGGAGGTTCACGAAGGGAGTGTTTTAATTGAATCGAAGCTGTTTGGGAATATATCGGGGGTGTACTTGCCCTGCCAATAAGCATTCTTGACATTTGCTTGGGTTAACTTCGCAGTTGCCCCCTCTGGCACCTGGACAAAATACATTAGAAAGGTCCCCCGATTTTTTTTTTTTTTTGTATTCCACCGTAATTTTACAGATAATGTCACATTCAGAATGTGCATCTGGCTTACATTTTATGTTTACTCAGAATGCCAACTAATTTTCAAGGAAGGACCTTAACAGTCGATAGATATAAGCATGACTATATGAACATTCGCATCATTGCCGACGTTCTCACTCAGCTACATGGCTTATGAATTTGGTGTGTGTGTGTGTGTGTGTGTAAGAGAGAGAGAGAGAGGTTTGGATGAAAGGAGAAATGATGTGTGCACATAGTCACTAGCACATGACCAAGTACATTTCACATGCACATCCCACGGACGCAGGTTGCGTGACACTACACACAACACATGGTGTCCTGTCTCTTTTCTTTCTTCAAGTAAAAAAAAAAGAGAGAAAAAAAAGAAATGAAATAAAAAGCTCATGGGAGACACCCCCTTTTTTCTTTTTTGGTAAAGCACTCTGCATGACAAGCAACGGGGCTTCGTTTGTTCTTAAATGAGATTCTGCGAGCTGCATCGAAAAGGGCGTGATCGTCTTGCTGTAGCTCAATAAATGAGTTGTTGCCTTCCTTGCCTAACTGGGTTCCTAAGCGTTTTAAATTCCTTGTGTCTGTGTTACTTCTGGGGTGTACCTTGGGTGGACGGGATGTCCAAACCGACGCTGGAGTGGTTGGTGGTGGTGGTTTGTACAGATTGGGGTTGCGGAGCGTCCCCGCCAGACACCCGACTGTGTGGTCACTGTTCAAATGCTTCTAGTTTCTGCGTGACAGCTGATGAAACCTTTGTTCCAGGGTTTGACAGGAAGCTTGAAAGGTGAAAGTAAGGATTGATGGTGTGAAAGGTTGTGCGTTGTGACATGGATACAACAGGAATGAAACAATGTTTGTGCGTGCCCTGCCGGGATGATGTCTTGGTTTGCTGGGAACTGTATTTGCCCATGTGAAATATGAGCCATGTGCAGATTCCTTCAACCTTCAGTTGGGTGCAACAAAGGATTGGTTTAAACTACAGCAGTGCAATTTTTTTTACAAAAAGTAAACTCAAGACCAGACGAAGAGAAGCGTTGAGAAGATTGGTGTTTAGGTGGCCCTTTTCATTCATGTTGTCTCCATGTCTTCCAGGCCTAACCTTTCGAACTGAGTGTTGTGATTTGTGCAGCAGCAAGTGCATGAGTTCACTTCCCCCTAATGATTAGCGACAGATTGCTATCGGGTATGTTAGGTTGTGTTCACTAAGGTCTTGCTAAATCTGCATGGAATAACAATACATAATGGTATCTGCTGTGTCATCTGGCAATGACTCCTTGAGGTAATTTCAGGTAAGTCTTGTGAAGGTAGTGCCAACACATAAGAGTTGCATTGCAGTTTTATGAGAAGGCTGGCTACCTTTTCGCATTCCTAGAACATAATACTAAATATATAGTAATATATAATAAATGGTACATAATAAAATAGGACCAGCAACTACGCCTTACACTCTTTATGTCAATGGCAAGAACCATATGTGGAGATAAAAATGTTACTGAACAGCTTTTGTTGAAATATTACTTGTACAGTGTGAGAAAAGGATGGAAGTACATCATAACAAGCTCTGCAATAACTTGTATGTATAAGGCACATCCTACAAAGCATGTAAAACAAGTATTTTCACTTGTTTGGGACTATCAAAAATTTCAAGCCCATTTTTTCATCATTTTTTTTTGTTGTTGTTGTTGCGCAGCAAGACTTTGCCTACTGCAAGGCGAAAGATTCGATAGGTGTAATTGAGCACTAGTCTGAGACTCGGTATTCCTGTCTTCCTTTTAACCCTTACTAGTCCAAATTTTTTAGAATAACGTCTTAGTTGGATGTACTGTTATGACAACAGTCAAGGCAGAAAAAAATTTTCCCACTGGCATTCGTTGTCAATGAATTGAGAAGCTTTTCTCGTGAACTTCTAAAAATATGTTGTAAGCAGCATGTGGTCCTTCAGACTTCCCAATTTGCAAACATGATCGTATGAAATATAGCCACAGATTGTTTGAAGACCACTTTTGTGCCACCTGGCGCAGGTGGTTTGCAGTAGGCAGCACTTGTTAAACTCGGGTCATTCAGTAATGTGTAAACGGCTTCCAGTAGTGTATATTAAAGAAACATTAAAAGGAATAGGTTACTGTATTGGTAAATTTCATTTCAACACTACAAAAAAAAAAAGAAGCTTTGACTTAGTGCATGGGATGCTTGGTTTATGAAGGGGGGGGGGGGGGGCGGTAACTGAAATAATGGGCTGCCTTGAAGTTTTCTGTACCAGCTTGCTGTGATGTTATGGATTTTGACAATGTCTCTTCTGGCGTAGTTAATTGTTTATCGGTGAGCACGGGCTACATTGTATTCAAAAGGAACCCAAGCCAGAACTTTGCAAGTTTTCAGAACATTTACTGTGCCACAGTGGCCTGAATAAAATATGAATTGAAATTCGTGACATCACACTGACATAGTGGCTCAGGGACTTCTGTGCTAACCGAAAGATGAATATTGGACCTCCATTATCATCTAGTAGGGGAGCAGTCAAGCATAGTTAGGAAATGTTTTAAGAGTTTTGAAAGAATATCGGTACAAACTGATTTAATGTTCCTCGTTAGTGTGCCTTTAAAGGGCCCTTTGCGACTTTTGTCAGTGCAAGCAAGCAAAGTGTGTAGGCGGGCAGTGACAATCGTGTCTGTGGTTTATAGCACCAATGTATGCAAGCAAGAACAGTTGAAAGTTCGAAATGAAATTCCACAAGCCCTTTTTGTGGAGGAACCACTCCCCCTGGCAGCAGAGACATCGTGGCTTGCACCTGCATGCTTTCATGCCTGCAGTTGTATTGATAGCCAGCAACAACGCAAACAATTCTGGTATTTCTGTGTAACACAAAGCATCCAGAACATCCAGAAAAAAAAAAGAAAAGGGCAGGAGGTATTCTTTGAAGATGATTATCTACTGTAGAAGGATCGACATTAGGGCGAGTTGGTACTGGTTGAACATCTTGATGGGGCAGCGCAAAAAGACGATGACAGAAGGCAGGAAACACACAGGACAGTGCTGAACTCGCAACTAACTTTACTCGAAGGCATACATACACTTATGTACACAACCCATAGCCACGTGCTCTCCCATCTATGGCGTCATTATCAGCGCGCAGGCAAAAAACACCCAAAACCATTTAATCTAATGCTACGCTATGAAGCGGCTTAAAAATTCAAATTCACTATCATGCAAATTTATCGATGTCATGCTTACACAACGCAATCCTTTTTTCCCGATATAGAAGGCCTCAATAATCTCCCTCGTAGTCTTGATTTTTGTGCGTGGAAAGTACTGTGGTGTCTTTGTATATTGGAGTGCACCCATGCTCAGAGCAATGCCGCGCGACATGCGAGTAGGCATTACCCGTTAGTGAGCGCCTATGTTCAGACAATCTAATATTGAGGCAACGACCTGTTTGACCGATGTACGCGATCCTTTTTTCAGCATCGATGTTCAAGACCTGTACTATAACATTCCACATGACGAACTAATGATAAGCATTAAACTTTGTATCTTCTGAGGACAGTGATGAGCTTAAGTTTTCTAGCAGCTGTGGTGTATCTGTCAGCAGTTTTCTCGAGATTCTCTCTTTTTATTTAGCTTCAACTGTTGTTGAATAGAAAGGAAATTTTTACCGACAAAAATCGGGCATTTGCATTGGGTCCAAGGTTGCACCGGTACTAACCAACATTTTCCTAGGTAGTGTAGACAGAAATATAGAAAGTAACCTGGATGACCGAACATTGAAAGTGCTAAGATATGTTGATGATTTTCTGATCTTTGTGAAGAATACTAATCTCCAACAAATGGTTCATAATGTTCTTCAAGTATTCCACAAATGTGGCTCAGGGTTAGTTTTCGCACATGAAGTGCCGGATAAGAAGGAACTACAATTTTTAGATACGAGGCTCAAGCTAACTGATACGCATGTGCGCTGGATGTATTGCCCAAGGTCAGAAAAACCAATTTTAAATTTTCACTCCGCACATTCCAAGGTGGTAAAAAACGGCATTGCGTTTTCGGTTCTATTTTCCGCACTTTCGAAATCGTGTTTTCACAAGACGTCTAAGAGTTTCTTAACGCAACTGGAGCGTTTGAGAGCGGCAGGTTTTTGAGAGGATGCTATCCGCATGACAGTACAGAAGCTTGTTAAACGTGTAAAATTGGGAGCACCCACAAGAATGAATAATCCGGAGCCTGCCGACAAGAAGAAAAAAACTGGTTGTAATTCAATATGTGCATAAACTATCACATAATCTCAGGAATGTAGCAGGCAGATTTGATATAAAGGTTGTTTTTTCTGTCCCTATCAAGTTGATCAAAATTTGTGGTAAGATCGATAGGAAATTGGCCCAGGCTGCCTCCATTCAGGCTGGGAAAGGCTGTACTGTTAAGCATACTTCCCCGTTTGTGCACTGTAGAATGGGAGTTGTTTATGAACTTCCATTTTCCTGCAATCACGTATACATCGGTCAAACAGGTCGTTGCCTCTATATTAGATTGTCTGAACATAGGCGCTCGCTAACGGGTAAGGCCTACTCGCATGTCGCGCGGCATTGCTCTGAGCATGGGTGCACTCCAATACAAAAAGACACCACAATACTTTCCACGCACAAAAATCAAGACTACGAGGGAGATTATTGAAGCCTTCTATATCGGGAAAAAAGGATCGCGTTGTGTAAGCATGCCATCAATAAATTTGCATGATAGTGAATTTGAATTTTTAAGCCGCTTCATAGCGTAGCATTAGATCAAATGGTTTTGGGTGTTTTTTTGCCTGCGCGCTGATAATGACGCCATAGATGGGAGAGCACGTGGCTATATGTATGCCTTCGAATAGTTAGTTGTGAGTTCAGCGCTGTCCTGTGTGTTCCTGCCTTCTTTCATCGTCTTTTTGCGCTGCCCCATCAAGATGATTATCTACGTTAACATGATTAGCTTTCAAGTGGTGATGTGTAATTTTTAGATGGCAGCTCCATTATCGGATGGATATTTTATTTTCATGCCACTATGCAGTGTAACTTATCCATTTGGGCACTTACTTGGGGACCCAAGTAAGTGCCCAAATTAGGCCAATAATAAGTAATAATTATAATTACTATAATTATAATTATGTAATTACAGATTAATTCATTAATAGAAATTAATTGTTATTCCTTAATAATTGTTAATTAATAATCATGTAATTAATTGTAATCACATCAATGATTAATTATAATAATTAATTACTTTTAGTGATTGATATTGCTAATTATCAGTAATTAATACGTAATTAGACCAACCAGCAGCAGACTGTATATTTGGGCATACACCCAGTGGTTCATCTTGTCTGTTTGGCAAGACGGTGGTCGGCACATGCCTATTGGTCCAGGCTAATGGACAACTTGGGTTACTGGGAATTTGGGTCACGGTGTGGAGAGGCTGGACAGACAGACACAAAGTTGCTGAGGTGGACTGAGAATGCTAATCGCATCAACTAGGAAGGTCACTTGCGGGTGCTGGTTGAGCCCACGGAACCAAGCCCTGTGCTGTTTGGTAGGGCAGCCTACCTCCTCGCACCGCGGCCTTGCAACATTTCACATGCGTCTGTCTCAGCTGCTGCTATTTTTTTTTTTAATTTTTAATGTGAAATGCTCCCTGGATGGTGCTTTACAACTTCTAGTGCGTAACCGTAATTTGTGAAAAATCTGTATGATGATGGGGGGGGGGGGTGCTATTATTGGACAGAATCGGAAAGCTTTGGCCATGTTAATATTGTAAAGGTCCTGTGTCTGTTGACAACTTTTTCTCATTTCTTACAACTTCGGCGTCATTAGAGATGTACAGTAGCAGAAGTGACTCGGAATTTGATTTTTTGAGTGAGTTCAGGGCGTCTGTGGATGTACGCCATAGTGCGTGTTAAATCTCGGAACTGCTTTAGCTAGAGAAACAGTTGACTAGTTTACTTGCAGTGTGCTTAAACAGTGCTCATACAGTTGAGAAAGTTTCCACAATTCAAAGCAATTCAGCCTGCAACAGCCATATATTGATGTCCACAAGCAAGCACCCAGACATCCCAAGTTCCAGCACCTTTCTCTAGCACACTGTGGTTATATTTTGGCACTGGTCCAGTCAGGAGTCGCTTAGTATGTGTGCAGCACGTCTTAGGTATTGTTTTTTCCATTAGTAATTTCAATTTTGATTACTTGTTCTTGCTGTATACGTGAGGCTGAAATGCAAGAACGCTTGGGTACTTAGATTTAGGTGCATGTTGAAGAACCTCAGGTGGTTGGTCAAAATTGATCTGAAGACCCCCCCTACGGCGTGCCTCACAATCAGATTGTAATTTTTGGCACTTAAGACCCGGAACAATTTTGTTTTTGTGTTTGTATTCACTCGGCATGCAATGCTCACAGAGGTGGGCTGTGATTATGTCTGGGTTAAGCATTTTATCAGGTTCATTTTCACAGAACTGTATCAATTTTAATTGCACAGGCACAGTTTTAAGTTTTCATGAAAATTTTTATGAGAATTTGCAATGTTCTTTAAATGTAAGATGTTTGAGGACTTGTAACATTCTCCCAATAATTGCTTGATGTCGTCTTTTGCTATTAAGTGTAACATTTTACTGGGCTGGTTCAACGGGTAATTCACATTTTCTGCATATGACATGCGTTCGAGCCTCGTCACGTTTCCCATTGTTCCACTAGCACACCGAAGTGCATATGCCAACAGAATTGGAAACCGAGAACAAGAACTCGCTGGAACAGTTGCAAGAACTGGCCAGAGGCAAGTTCAGGTGGACCAAAGTTCCTTGTGCTAGTCTACACATGCGCTTGCCAGCACGTGATCTACACTTGAGCATCGTCTCCCAATGACACATTTGTTTATTAAATGACTCGAGACTTGGAAAACACTATACCAGAGGGCCTCCTGTCCCACAAACACGAAAAATGAACCCTAATGACAAGGTATGAACTGACGCCTCCACTTCTACCAAACGTACTGGCATAGGAGGAGACCAGCTTGGTGCTGCAGCAAAACTTGGCGTTGTAGACAGAGGCTCTTGATTCGTTCTGGAACTCTGAAAGTCACTTTTTCTTGCCAGCTTGCAGTTTTAATTTATTGCTAGTAGTATCTTGCCTGAAGGCTGCAGGTGTAAAGTCTTTGTAGACTTGTTCTTTTCATCTGCAGTGTTTAAACCGTTAACACTTTCTCTTCTGCTCTTCTTTTTTTTTTTTATGTGAAAAGTTTATTGTGACATGCATCTGAATGACAAAACTCAGAAAAATATGAAAAAGTTCCCACTGGACTTCACCGGATGCATAAGATTGCCCATTAGAGGCACGCAAAAACCACACAATTTAAACTTTGGGTGGGGGGGGCACAGATTTGTGAAAAGTAGGGGTGTGCTCATATATAAAATTTCAAAAATATGAGAATGCACTGTTCAAAGATTTCGAGTGTTTGTCCAGTTTGTATTGTTGCAAGGAGCAACAACAGTTACTGCGGTCTACAGAGAGAAAGGGTGTTGCTAGTGGAGACTTGAGGATGATTCTGCTCCAAGAGAGGCAAGTTTGTTACACACGTGAAGCAGTTCCCGAGTGAAACCATGGAGGAGGTCACTTACGCATAATACCAGTCGTTAAATAAGTGTGTTTTTCATGCCTTAACAAGCCCACAAATTAGCTGTCTCAGTTTCGATGAAGCATTCTATTATTTAGCCAATCTCACCTTGTTAGGGTTCCTTCAAGACAATGGGTAGTGCTGTAGTCCTGCCCTTGGCTCTATCAGTGAGCCCCACTCTCTACTACACCCATCCAGTGATGTGCTGTTTCATAGGTTCATTAATGATAATGTCATTGCCTTGGTGTTCCACAAACGACCACCCTTCCTTTGTTTCAAATTTAAAAGCTCCTCAGTTGAGCTTGCATTCTCCTGTTAAAAAAATTAGATGTATCAAATAACATATAATCCTTATGTTGCCAGACTTCATGCAACTTTTATTAAAAAGTGGAACATTCATGTTCGAAGGTTTTCTTTAGTATTTGTATTCGATTTGATTAGAAAAGTTTGCTATTCAAGAACCCTTAGGGAAGCCACATTGAAAATCGAGTGATACAATCTGGCAAACACGAAGGGAGGGAACACGCCTCGAGTGCTTGTCAGTTTTCTCCCTTCGTCTTTGTCTGGTTCTAGCACTAAATTTTACTTGAATAAGTACCAGCTTGCTCTGTTCACCTTCCTTATTAGCCCTTAGTGCTGAGCGAGATTACTTTGTTCAGCAAGATGAAATTGAACCACTGCTGCAAAGAGGTCCACCTACAGTGAGAACTCCTACCTAGAAACCAGGGACCACTGGCCTGGGCATGCATTTGTAAAACCTCTTTTATTCTGAAGCATTTCCTTATCGGCAGGACTTCGAGCACCTGCCACTCATGATGGTGACTGGTGTGACAGCAAGACGATTGCTGCTGCCATGGCCAGTCGTGCACTGTGCTGATGGACGTTGCCTTGCCTGCTTTCCATTGAAAAGTTTTCAGGTGCCATTCTGTGGTCAACGTCAGCAGGATAAATATGTGTGTGCCAAACCATCGTGGCTGTCTCCACTTTTTCCATCTTTCCTGATGCATTTGGCGTTTTGATGCATTTGGTCCATTTGTGCCAACGTGGAGAGATGCCTGTGTTGCTGTTCTCCTCATTGCACTGGAGTTTGGTATCGGCATGGTATCGTGAGATCGGTCCGCTTTGCCCTGAATCTATGGTATTGACTCGCTGCTATTGTTATCTGCTGCCAGAGGGCGCAATGTATTCTTGCTTCGTTTGGAAAGCAAGGAAGAAATTGATACGGGTGGATCCGTTACAGGCATAGGATCCATTACAGGCATTGGATCCGTTACAGGCATAGGATCTGTACAAGGCAGGTAGAAAAGTTTTGAGGAAAAGAAAAAAGACCGAGATTTACATAAGAATGCTATACAGTGAAAGCTCGTTAATTCGAACTTCAATAATTCGAATTTATGGATAATTCGAACTGTACGATTTGGTCCGGCCAAGCTCCTCAGAAGTCTATGTATAAAAAAGTCCGTTAATTCGAACGCGAAAAGGTTCCCTCACGGATAATTCGAACTACGCTCGCCTGGCACACGGCCAGAGAAACGCGCCTACCGCCTACACACAAGGCTCCATCGCCTCCGGAATGGAGAAAACGGCGAGAGAAGGCAAAATCGGAAACATCTAACCGGCGCGGTGTCAGCCAGAAGGCAGCGGCGGCTGCCACCTCTCCGTTCTACGTAACCTCTGAAACTTCTTGTCCGTTGTGAATCTCGGAGGCTGTGCAAATTTTGTGCAGCTGCTATTGTGCGGAGATGGCGCGGCAAGCGCCAAAACACAGCGAATCAAGTGCGTTGCAGCTGCGCTTGCAATCAAGAACCAACGAATCGGGGCCTTCGCCACCTTCACATGTCCAGCGTCTTTGTCTCGGCAGTCTTCATCGGTTGTGCACGTCTGTTTTCAGCTTGGGAGGTATCGGCCGTCGCGATTCATTGTGATAGTGTTAAGCATCGGCTAACGTTCGTTTCGGTGGACATCGGTGGTGTGGCACAGTCGGACCCAGAGCTTCGACTTGAAGATGGCGTGTGCCCGCGGCACACGCCATCACTTTCTGACAAGCCAAATTTCTGACATGCCCTACTGCTTCCAAATCGCAGTGCTCTCCTTCACTTTCGTTAGTTCGAACTTTCGTTAATTCGAACTGAAGCGGCTTCCCCTTGCGGTTCAAATTAACGAGCTTTTACTGTAATGAAAAATTTATACCATACCTCATAAACTCAAGCAGGCTGGTGACTATTTGTCACTGCCCCATTTCAAAGGGGATGCCAATAAATCTGCAGGCATTGTTTGGTCTTTATGTCATAAAAAAAAATGGGGCTTCTATGCTTGACCTAGATGAACATACTGTTTCACAAATTTCAAGAGGCTTACCATCACATCCGAACTCTTGTTTCCTATGAAAGGTTACATCAGTCATCTGCATGTCAACTTTTAGGCTTACTCCTGGGCATTGCTAGCTGGCAACTTCTGTAGTTTATTTCAGTCATCTTCAGCCTTGCTAAAGAGAACGGTGGCATCTGAAAAAACCGCAGGTTGCTGTAATATTCTCTTTTAGCCCGTTCAGCGTCGGTGAAGTAATGGTGCGTTTCCGAATTTATATCCCATCATGCCACTGACTACCCATGCGCTCTCCACTCTCCAGTCAGATGCGCTCAGTACCATGAAGTTGATGAGCTCTGAAGTAGTTCCGCCATCTGGTTTATGATTCTATCTAGAAGCATATTTTATCACCTCTCCAGGTTTGCTCGGTCTGAGTTCTTGCTAGTGTGTTGCGGAACGCACCCTTTTGGGTTGTAACTTCTCACATGCATAGCAGGCACGTTGGGCTACATAATGATGTATCGCATATTTTACACTGACCACCAAAGCTACTTTTCGAACTTGAACGCAATGATTTTCGCAAGGAATTAGAACTTCACTGTTTTTTTTTTAGGCTATTGGCTGAACCTCCAAAGCTTTTTCGGCTACACCATGTCAATCAGGCTACAATTCTATATCTTTGTACCCTCTGGATTTCTCTGCATTATAAGAAATAAATTGTAACTTGGCATTTTTACTTGCCTTTGCCACTGCCAAAAGCACTCGAATTGTTGAAATGCTTGAAAAACTGGCTATTTTCGTAGTTGCACCACTTCATTATCTTGATATAAACACCATCTGAATGTCTTGGTCATACAATATCCCTTTGAAAAAAAGAATGTTTATCAGTGCCTTCAAATGTTATTCCTGCTGTGTGTTTATTGGTGCTTTCAAGGCCACCTAGGCAAGAAAAATAAATTTTCGCCAGAATGCTAGAAAAGTTTTAGGAAGAAAAATAAATGAGGAGAATGAGTGTTGAACTTCAACAAACGTGGAAATTTTTTCAGCTATATCTATGGTGGTAGAAAAATGTCGGTTGATTTGGTGTCGAATGATCCAGTTGAGAGTGCCGGCTCCTGGACTTTGTGCACCGCTACCATGGCGATTCTGTGTGTTCAAATATTTGTGCCGTAGCGCAAGGTCACCACTCTTGTGTGCTCATGCCTACTGACTTACATTTATAAAAGTTCTTTGTTTTTTTGACACTCGCACTGCAGCGCTATGCGGAAGTGTGCATGTCAGAACGAAACTGGGTAGGATACACAAAGCGAAAATATGAATGGGAGAACCATACTAAGAGTGAACTTTCCATTATTCGTGTCAGTTTGTCTCTCCTGCATAATGGGAACTAAGCCGTCATGTTCGTTTGATAACATCCTAGAAAGAGGCCAGAGTCTGGGGATACGGTAATGCCACAGAACTCTGCGCTGAAAGGGTTACTTTTCCTTGAGCTTTATTGATGAACAAGATCTACATGTAGAGTGTGGAGCTGTGAACATCTTGGCAAAGTTCTATAGTTGTGTGCAGTGCACAGAGCTTGCAGATGGAGCATAATGTTTCTTGTTGTAGAGTCCCCTGGAAAAATTGCTAGAGGAAACTCTGGCACTAGTCTCTATATGGGAGCTGAAAGCATGGCAGTGCAGCCATCATGGGAATGATGCTTAGTATGTGCATTTGTTTAAACTTTGTCCGTCTGGCTTCAAACAACCTTGAGACGTTGAGAATTGCAGGATTTTTCAACAATACAGCACATAGGTTCAACAATACAGCACATTGCTCACACCGCATCGAAAGAGTGCACGTGAAGCCATATTTCGTGCCAGAAACTTGCATCGGACCTAAACCAATATAAAGTGACGGGTTTTATTTTTCATTAGAATGTACATGTGCTGCAAAAACAGGTTCGTGGCAATAAATAAAAGTGAAATAAACAGACTTGGAAGTGATCCACGTGTAGAGAAAAGGCAAAACCGATGCTTTCAAGAAAGTAAAATATACCACTTATAAATGAGCCGAATTGGCATTCAGGATGCCTCCCCCCTCAAAAAATATTTCAGTGTGCTCTTAATTATCGATGAATTCGTAAGCGCCGTTGAACACCAGCGCTTGCCTAGAGGACGTGTCCGAATAGGTCTCCTTCTGCAGCTACACAGTACTGAGTCCGCTTTATCACATCTTCAGTGGCTTTCTTGATGACCGACGCTCGAATTCTACGGCAGACATCCATTATCCTTGTCTTCAGCTAATCTGATGTCCGTCTCGATCATGTAGGCACAATCTTTCACATGACCCCAAAGAAAGAAATTGAGTGGTGAGAGGTCAGGTGACATGATCTTGAATTGTAGCGCGAAGTGACACAGACAGAGACTTATAATCTGTTGCGCATGAAAAGACGCATCCAGCCAATTTCGTGCTTGGCATGCTGCTGTGTGTTGGTTCTCCATCTTGCTGATGCCACAGAAGTGGAACACGTAACAGTGGGACTTCGCTGAGAAACTCATCCACCACTCCAAGGATTTCGTCCATGTAACGCTGTCCAGTCAGTGTGTGATCGAAGATGAGACTGATTCTAGCATTGGCGTGAATTCTGCACCCCTCCTGGTGTCAATAGTGCTTTACCCAGTGTGCATTACGCAAATTTACCTGGGCGTTTCTGTGAAAATTGGCTTCATCTGTGCACATGATGTTGCTCAAAAAGTCCGGTGACTCATAGACTTTTGTGAGGACCCAATTTCAGAAACCTAGATGAATCTACAGGTCCCTATCTTCCAAGCATTGGTGCTGGTTAAGGTGGTATGGGTGAAAGGCCATCGTTTAGAACCCTCAAAACAGATGACCGTAAAATTAGTACCTGAGCGGCCAAGTCCTGCACGTTAGCATAAGGATTTGAGGCCATGAATGCTGTTAAATCCGTGCGTGGCTGGGACAAATATGGAGTCCTCCACCGTTGTTTCTGGCAGCTGCCGGTTTGGCTCAGGTTATCGTAATTTCTGATGATAGACGATGTGTAGTTCTACCACCACACTTCCATGACTGATACATATTTGCGGCCTTCCTCTTGTTGCCATTTGCAGCTCCCAAGGCAAAGAGAATGTTTTCTTTCTGCTCATTAAGAGAAAGACATGGAGACTGGTACGAAACAAAATGCACCTTCAAACCTTTGCACTAACATTGTCAATTCACTTTTGTGGTGATAGATTTTGCGGCAAGGAAGAAAAACACCATCCGTGCACTTTATCTATGCTAAGACAGCTATCACAGCTTGTTTCCAACTAACACCAAACGCGACGTGTTACTATGGCCAAGGCACGTCAGATAAAGCAATAGCACAATCACGATGTTTTACAGCGAAGCTGTATATGGCTAGCCAATTCGTCCGTCCGTTCCTTGGTCGCTTGTACACAGAAAAATCCTGCACAACCCCATGCAAGTGCACGAAAGAAAAGAAGCGAAAGAGAGGCACGCTATTGGCGGCACCAGTACTGACGTCGTTGCTGTCCGTCACAGCCGAGCTGGCGCGCAGCAGTTTCTCTCCGGCTCCGAAATGGGTAGGACACATACGTACTCCTGAGGAGCAGGCAGCTTTTGATCAGCAACGCCGCGAGCAGAACCGGGAATGAGCTTGTCTACGCTGTCCCGATGCTGCAGCCCTGGCACAAGAACAGGCTCGTGCAGCCGAGCGCAAGCAGCAACTGTGTACCGAGGATCCGGCAGCCTACCAAGCCGTCGTTTAATGAACCGTCGGGATTAACCCAGTGTGAAACACCAGGGCCGCATGTTTCAGCTTCGCTGGTTAACCATCTGTACGAAGTGCTTGGGCGCCAATTTTTTTTTCCCCATTTCCTTCGGTTCGTTCTGGCCAACTCGGCCATAAGAGCGCTTGCCTTATGATGCGGGTGGGAGCGCAGTCATGTGGTATTTACCATATTTTGTAGGGTTTATTTATCAGTCGGAAAAAATTAGTACACAATTAGTGCGTCGCTGAAATTACAGCTGTTAGATGCCTCTTGGCAGTGCCTGCAAATGCCTCATTGACACTTTGATAATTATGACAGTACGTCTCGAGTTACATAATTGCAATTGTCTAATTAAATTTCAGGAACTACATAATTACTGACGGCTACTCCACTGTACTGGAAACAATATGCACTACGTTTTCTTCGAGTAATGCATTGCTTTTTTTAAAAAAATCTTAGTGCATGATAGTTAATTGGGACACCCTGTATATATTTATGATCTCTGCATGCAAGTGATGATGTTTCCATCCCTAATCCATATCTTTAGCTATCCATACCTATAGAAATAATTTTTAATTGGCTACCTCTGTCTCTTTCAAAAATATAACAAACTTTGTCCTGTGTGTATATTTAAATATATTGTGTACGTGCACGGTGTTTACAGTGGAAATTTAAAACAATGTTGAAGTGAGAAAATACAGATGAGGTAGCCACCGCTGGTACTTCTAATGCGCTTGTTCTCTTATTGTCAGGATTTGCAGAAATGAAGAAAAGTGTGAATTAAAATCTGTGCAGATCCATGCCAACAATGAGGCAGTAAGCTATTAGCCCTAAGAAAATTTTAAGTGATGAGGTTGGGGCAAGTGAAAATAAATCTCAAGTGGTGTAGGTGACAAAACTCTGGCAATGGCACGTTATGTGTGTGTGGGGGGGGGGGACTCCTCGGAAGCCCTGGAGGGGGTTCAGGCCTCGGAGAGCTTCCCAGAGTCGGCATGTATGATACAAGATGTCCAAACCCACGCCACAGCGACGCCGCCCTCTGGGCAACAAATGCAGATCTTGAAGGCCATGGTTTTGCTGGCTGCATGTGGTGGAAGAGATTGTGGGAGCCGGAGACACTTCTTGGGACATCGGGTTTTGAAGACCACCTGTATGTTGCTTTATAAGTACAACAATTTGCTGTGATTATGCATGTCTGCTGAGACTTGTTACCTTTTCTGCATTTGGAAAAATAGGATCACTTCGAAATTATAAAGGCCAATGTGTACTGAACGAATCCACAAGCATGAAGATTGAACAAATGCATATACTAACCATCATTCTTATGGTAACTGACAACCGCAGTGCCCTCCAGTAGTTTTAGTAAGGAACTCTCTAGTTCCTCCTCTATTGGGACAGAAGGCTCCTCGTTTCCATTATTTGAGCTGCCAACTGGTGTCAACTTATTTCGGAAGCCCATGGACACCAGCCATTGGCTGGTTGTTTTCAGCACAGTGGCAATTTTTAATACATGCTGCCCAGCAAGTCGCTACTGTTTTGTTGCTCTCATGAAGCTATGTAAGCCATCTTGAAAGATGCTCATGAATATTTAGTAAAAGGTGCCAGACAGTATCTCCAGTTTTTGCACTTAGTAACAGCCGCACACGAGCATACACATCCTCCCTTAGCATTGTGGACTCGCAACGGCATCAAGTAAAGGTCATCGTAAGTTCAGTGCCAGAAATAGGGGGGGGGGGGGGAATGCAAGGAGCATCGTTACAGACCCCTGCTGAGCAGGGACAAATGAATCGAAAAGGAGTGGAGGAAGGGGACACTTTACTCCTACTATCTCTGTGCATATTAGATATTTTCCAGGAAATTTATTGGAAATTCCTTGAAAGGCGCTGCCTGTGTTCCATCATGTTCCTCAGGTTCAAGCAAAGATGTTTTGGGGCATTTGTAATTCTGGCACATGACTCTCCACAATTTATTTTCTTGTATACGTCTTAGGAACATATGGTGCATCACATTAGAGAGATTGTCTCCTTGCCTGACGCCCTTAATCGGTACTCTGCCGCCCTTTGTGCGAGGGATTACTGTTGCCATAGGGTCTAGGTATTACCGAAGCTTGAGGAAGAAGTCGCCGGACAACTAAAAATTGGAGGGCATCTGGCAGACATTCACAAGCTGTGGATGACAGAGTAGGGATGCCTTTGGAAAGAAAAGTATATAATCTGCGTTCTGTTCGTGCTAACCTACAGTGCTAAAACTTGGAGGATAGTAACAAAGCTTTTGAAAAATGCTAAAGACTGCTTGAGCCATGCAGTTCCTTACATAAATTACCAGAGGTAACTTTGGTGCTCAGGACTATGGGAGCATCAGGCATGGCTGTTTAGCCAGCGTAGGAATTATGATGGGCAGTACATAAATTTTCCTGGATTTAGCACTTCTGGATTAAATGGCCGTTATGACTTTGGAAATTGCTCATTCTTTTAGAAAAATATTGCGTTATACTTGCAACAGATTGCAAATATTCCTGCATGTCTGCGGATTCTTATTGCCTTCTGTATTTAGAAATTTAGGATTGCCTTAAGAGGTTTGGTTGATAAAGGCAGATGAAGCATGCTAAATAAAGTTGCAGGCATGATGATCGGACAAATCCATATACTAACTATCATTCCTGTGCAATCTTAATGATAGTAATGCCAGGGTTCTCTCTAGTAACTTTAGTAAGAAACGCTATGGCATCAGCGTTGAAAAATGATGCGCAAAATGTTGACGGCACACTGAAGGGAAAAGTAATTTGAGCTGCATTAGTAAATTGCCATTCTACAGTACTAAAAAAAAAAGGAAAGAAAACTTGAGAAGTGGCTCGGTAAGCAAGAAACGTCGCAAAAACGAAACTCTAGTGGTAGCGCAGCCTTGAACTTGCCGCATCGGCTGGCCATGGCGTAGTGGATTTTAAACGTGCCTGCGCGGGCCCAGTCAAATATTCATTCATAAATCTCGACTATTTGTATACTAAGAGAGCTAAAGACTGAGCTTGACGAGCTTCGGGAAGCTTATGGAGTCACAGTGACCCAGATTCTAAGAGTTACTACGAAATCTGGGATGTCGCACTAACCTACCGGCACTGGTTTTGGCTACAAGAAGAGAGAAATATACATATAAAAATAGAATGTTTATTTTTATTTCTCCTCATAATAATCAACCTATTGCTGCAAAATTAACAGAAACGGTGTTTTGAGAGATGTTTTGAATGATGGTTTTTACTGCTCTAAACCAATTTACATGTTTCTCTTTAGTGTCCATTTAAAGTGACAGGAAGATGGCACTATTGGCAGGGGCAGCTAATATATTTGGACTAAGGACAGGTCATGTAATGCACAGAGCAGACAGCTATTGGTTTACTAGAGTAACAAAATGGGTGGGCCAATTGTATGATTCAATAGTCTTTAATCGCTGTGTACTGGGACGACACCGTTATGTGTGGCAAGCACTTGTTGTGGAGCAAAATTTGGAATTTGTACTTGGGAAGGTGCCCTTTTCATGTTACGAAGTAAATTGCCACAATTTAAGCATAGGACAAAGTTGCTGAAGAAACCTCCTTTCAAACTTCCCCAAATGGAAGAGAGATGGTGCCACGTGTCAAATCAGCAGCAGCAAGAATTTTTTTTCCTTGCCGTTGATTTCTAGCAAAGACATCGCTTGCGCACTGTATCAAAGCCCAGTAAATCTACACAGTGGCAATAACTGCCTGCACTTAACCGTGACCCACGCCGCAGTGAACGTGTAAAGAAACTGTGCTGTTGTATAGGGAGCTACAGTCCTGAGTGAGTGGGAGTGCTGCTGTGATGTACGCTCAGTGGCACAAGTTCTTGGACGAAGCTGAATATCTCTGCATCCTTGGCATGCAGCCAGGAATTTAGGTCTCTAGTCTTGACTATCATATGTAACCAACACATGTTCTGTTTTACTGGCTGCAGTCAAAAACTTTAAGCAGGAATACACCTTTTTCACAAAACTTATGCCCCGTTATCTTCTGGCACCAACTTCACATCGCTCAAGTGAAATGCTATAATTTGAGCTCTAAGCATTTTCTGCAGTGTTTTAAAGCCTTTGGAGATAACGAGGAGCTTGTGAGCTGCTCATGGTTGCCCACATTGGTCATCTTATTCAGGCCATCAGTGCAAAGCTGCCGAATACAGTTGTCATGGAGCTCTAGATGGGCGGATCAGAGCCTGTCGACATTTTTTAGTTTTGGTTGTTGAGCAGTGTACATTTATTGCAGAGGGCACTATACAATTACACACTAATTTATGGAGGCTTTGGGGTGTCACTATTGTGGGCTATTGGTATGGGCCAATCAACCGTAGTACCACAACGAACGGCATTATGGTTGATCCCTATTTGGGACAGTAGTTGTTCAGATAAGTTCACCATTCCACAAGTGCTAATTTGACATTGCTTCACGCAAAATTCAGAAAATGCTAATGTTTCTGTGCAAAGTTATGGCATCTGTGAACCAATCTTTAGGCTGTATTGCCGAAATGTTTGAATGCTGCCATCATGTAAGGGGTTTTCGTACGAGCAGTGTTCAGTACTACAGTCAATTCACTTGCTTTCACATGGTTGTATACACATTTGGCGATGTATGGCCATGGTAACTTGACATCATTGCACACAAAATTGGGAAATTGTTTGGCTAACAGCCCAGGAGGGTGATGTTTACGAACCAAAAATAAGAGTGTCTTTGAGTCATGCGAGAATTGGACGCCGAGGACACTGCATTTTTAGTCTCTGAGCTGGAAGTGGGTGCAGATGGCTCAAGTACTGTCACCTGCTTTGAAAGCTGACCAGCTGTGCTTACATTGGGACATCGTGAATGTTGTGCTGAAGAATGGCTCAAAAATAGTTTCATTGTTTTCTTGTGTTTCTTTGTGCAATGTGCCTTGCAACGCTAGTACCACTACCACCACCTGCTCCAGTGTTGGCTTGAACATTCTTGGGGAGATGTGCAAGCATGCTTCTGGGAAGTCACTTGCATGCATGTTTTTCTTACAGCTGGACAAAGATTCAAAGGGTAACAAGTGTCATGCCAGGTTTCACGTGCCCATGGCTGTGTCATTAGCATACCCTGTGTAAGGAGGTGGGCCAGAGCAAATAAACAGGTCTATGCTGTCAGCGTCAAAGTGCTTATGGCATGGAAATTCTTTGGGAATGATGAGCAAGGGACCCTTTAACAACTTTTTTCTTAAGGCACATTACTTGGTAAGATAAGTCGCGTGCCACAGGCAGTGAAATTCGACCACTTCGCATGCATTACTTGGAGAACTGGATGTTACATGCATAATGTTCTGGTCTATCAGTTCCTCAGTATTAGTACAGCACTTTATTATTTAGTTAATTCTGGGGAATGAAGCCATTAGTTCAGTGTCTCATTCTGCCATGAACTCATTTTCAAAAGGCTTACAGATACCTTGACATTTAGCCAAACATTTGCAGCTTGCGTCCTGCTGCGCAAAGTACAGGTTAGTTGGTGTCATTGACTCAGTCTATATTATTTTACCTAGCTGATTGCAATTTACAACCAAAAAAAGGTGAGAACAAGGATTTCAGAATGCCCACCAAATAAATTCAAGCCCAAAAATATACGCAAGGATGAAATTCTATTATGAGGCTTAATAACCAAAAAGTGCAGAGGCTGTACACCAGCAGATGAGATTAGACAAGCCTTTGGATCAGGCCAATGCGTAATTGTCCCGACTTTGCTCTTGAATCAATAACTTTCTATTTACTTCTTTTTTTAACGGTCGCTTGCCAAGTTTAGGATTTGAAAACAGACAAGTTTGGTGCACAGATCATGTGGTGATGATCATGGCTGAAATGTATTATATCAATAGATGACACAAGAACAGCTGAAAGCTGAAGGAACATCCACCGTACCCTTCTTCTCGGAGGAGCCATTCTCCCTGACAACATGGATGATGTCATACACACTAAAAACAGTTTTCATCCTCCACACTCTAAAAACTGTTTGCACCCTTTGGGGTGTATATTTGTCCCACAACAATAATCGTCATCTGTGTTGCTTGCATTTCCTTTCTTGAAAACTTGGCGCTCGCTACTTTCCTGTCGAGAATGCTGTGTCACACTGATAACGCGCATGCCGTTCGTGACTGGGAAGTACCGGGCTCGCAGCGTTAAAGAAAGGAAACGTGGGCAAGACATGACGATTATTGTTGTGGGACAAAAAGACACCCCAAAGGGTGCAACTGTTTTTAGAGTGCAGGGCATATCTTTGTCCCACAGCAACAAATGTCATATGTCTTGCTTGCGTTTCCTTTCTTAAAAACCGCGCACTCGCTATTTTCCTGTCAGGAATTCTATGCCATGCTGATAACATACATGTTCTTCGTGACCTGGAAGTACTAGGTGTTCAGCATTAAAGAAAAGACAGGTGTGTAAGATAGGCAACGATTATTGCTGTGGGACAAAGGTGCACTCTAAAGGGTGTCAACTATTTTTATAGTTTAGCCATGGTGCTTTTGCATGGGAGATGTAACGCCTGCGGTGCACAAATAGCCAGCAGCAATAGAAAGGACTTTGGGGTTTTTGATGTGGAGCTTGCGAAAACTCCTCTGAAAATGTTCCAGACACTAAAAAAAAAAAAAAAAAGGATGGGAAAGAATGGAGGCAAAGATCGTGATGTAAATGCTATGTGGTCTCGGCTCCACGATGAACTGCAGGAGAGGAAATTCAGTCGTGGTCACTTGTTGGAGGCAGTGGGAGGCAGGTTATACTGTGGGCAGGGTAGCTCACCTCTTCGTACCACAGCTTCGGAACATTCGTTAGTTTCTATCTCAGCTGCTGAACACATTTTAAACATTCCTGTGCTACTGCGTTGCAACTTCTAGTGCACAGCAAAAGTTTTCTCACTGGGTTTGGGGATGCACCCTCAAGTAGGTGGCTGTCAACTATGCATATTATAATCGGAGGCCTCCATTTCTTGAGCATGCAGTCCGTCATTAATCATTCCTGGTTTTACTTTTTCCGCTGAAATGTTTCATGCATCTGAAGATAAGCATAAAGAATAAAATTATCCGTGCAGTGTTTGGCAGAATATGAAAGGGTTTTCTCGTGAATTGCAAACAAGTCAAGTTGGAGGCAGCGTATGGTTCTTTGAACATGTTGATTTGCAATTGTAATGTTGTGAAGTATGCCTGCAGAGTATTGGAAGTCTACTTTTGTTCCACCCGAAACAAGCGATATGCATTAGGCAGCATGCTCCAAAGATACCATACAGTGGCCTGCTGTGGGGTAATGAGGAGTCCTGCTTCAAGCTCAAAGCTACGCTGTACCTGGTGCATGTTTTGAATTGTTAGCATAAAACATTGATCTAATTACGCACATGTGCTCATGAATATTTCGGGCTTCATGCCATATAGAATGAACTGAACGGGATCCATTAGCAAAAGAAAAAAGCTCACCAAAGTTTTACGTGAGTTACTACTTTAATCAAATGAGAGTTGTGTATGAAGCAAAACTGCACTCCGTGAAAAGTGGATGGCATAGTAGGAAATAATTTTAGAGATGCACCTGCTACTTTTCCTGTCCTGTGCATCAAACTGGATACCGCTAACCAGTTTAATCATCATTGCCACAAGCTTCAATGCAGATGTTAATCTTTATCTGTCCACCTGGGCATTGATTGAAGTTGATCTCCTGGCATGGCACTTGGGCCCACCAGTGTTCCTTTTGCAGCTTACAGAGAGAGAGCTGCTACAATATCTCAACCTTTCTTTTTTTCTTGTTCTTGCTGTGTAATTTCTGCTCCCTTGTGTTCCTTTTCATCCCTGAAACAACATCTACAGATGAAGTCAAGAAACTTCGAGAGAGTTGAAAAGGTAGGTTGCCACTTTGTCACTCACCATGACTACTTGGGTCACACCAGTGGTTACTAGTTGCCCTTGCCCATATGGGCTAGTGTACCATCAACATCACTGGAGGCTGCGTATGGTTCTTAGCTTGTGGAGTTCAAGCCACTGATGCACTGTGGTCCACTCTTGAGGGCTCACGAAAGAGTAATACTAAGCCGCATTAATAAATTGCACTTCTGCAACAGCAAAACAACCATTCTTACCACGAGAGGTGGCAAGGTAAAGCAGCAAAAACAGCAGATGTGTGACAGTGCCATCATGAAATTTTCGCACCAGCTTGTGATGAGGTCACGGATTGCAACAGTGTCTGCCTGTCTGTAGTTAAGTGTTCATTGGTAAATAAGCACTACATTGCATTTTGGGGAAACCGAAGACTCGGTTCTCAAGAACTTTTCCTTCGCAAAGGCAAAATAAGAGAAAATACTTCGAAATCCACAATATCGTTCTGACCTACTGGCACTGACAGAAGTTTGGCCTTTGCCTTCAGTTTATTTTCACTGGTGATTGACCGTTCTTTTTCGCTCGTCTAAATTGATATAGCGTTGCTTTTTTATACCTTTTTAAGGAGGACGCCTAGTTAGTATTCAAGCCAACACAACTTCCAACATTTCATCTACTTCATGGGAGAAAAAAAAGTTCTTAATGTGGCATGTTACATGGCCATCTATTGATAAAAAGTTATTCTCCAGGTCTTCTTATCAACGTTTAGCTGTAATCGGTTGCTGGAATACTGATCCCGTGTCCTCTTTAAGAGTGGGCTGCACTGTAAATTCACAGCTTGAAAGGACTATCATGGGCGCTTCAGAGCATGGATTTCTCTCCGGTACTACATGAGCAGGGATTAATGTGTTTGACAAAAATCATGCATCATCTCTAACAATAAAGAAAAGAATGCTATATTGTCAGATTCATGACCTCAGTTCCGATTGGCTCACGCAACAGCTACGCCCTCTTGAAAGGCCAACTGCAGCAAAATTTTTTGCTGTGTTAGAAGCCTAGATTCACACAATGTTGATGCAGAACAGCCTCTGTGCAAAATTTTACGCTTTAGAAACAAGTGGATGCATCGTGAAAAGCTAGCAGAAGTAGGCGTTATTGATCCTGAAACTAAAGAAAAAACGCCTCGGGTGGGCAGTGATGCACGACTCCTCAATGCGACTCCGGAGATAAGGCAATGCTTGCGGAAAGCTGAAAAAAATACAGGAGGTGACCTGCTGAGACTTGCGTTGCAGCTACCAACCGCCATCTTGTGCATGTGTTTGCTTAGGCACTATTTAAACGCTGCTAAAAGGAAAATCAAGACAATTGCCATTTGTGCAGGATTGCGAAGATTGTTTCAGTAGTGTATGCCAGTAATTTAAGACCAAACTAGACAAAGGGAAATTTTGTTGCTGTTGGCCTTGAATTAGCGCAGAAATTCATGATAGCAGAATGGGAAAGCGTCCAGGTTAGCACCACCAGTGTAATGTCTCTGGCTTGTATTAACTTCAGACACCTTCAGTGCAGAAGCTGTGGCGAAGCTTTATTAAGGATTACATCTTAAGTGGCCAGAGCCAAGCCCATAAGTTGCATGTTGGGAATATTGAGTGAAAGCATTTGTGTGCTCAGGTATAAACTTGGCTCAAGGAATGCAGTGGAAAAAAAAAAACTTAAATTTGAGGGAGAGAACACAGCTTGTGGTACTCGTTCGATTTAATGAAGGTGCTGGAATAATGAGAAGGAATGACCTATGTTCGGATATTTCAAATAAAGGGGAAAAACAGTAATAGATTGGTGATATTGAGGGACCTTGAAAAAGCCTGAATAGAGCTTTGGCTGTGTACCGATTTTCATCCCCGAGGAGGGCAGAAGGGGCGGGGCAGTAGCGGTGGGCCCATTCACACGTTGTAAAGAATGCAAGCAAGTTGTGAAGTTAATGTCTCCAAACAAGAAAGTGGCACTTATGAAACCTGACATTCTGATCCCAACTTGGCTTTCCTTCCTTGGGACTAAATGATGGATGGTGGCCAAGTGCAGCTTTACAGAAGATCTATACAATAGAAGGGGTCTTACTTGGACTCCTCCCTCTATTACGAAAACTTTCTCGAAAGATTTTGATAATACCACTGTTTCTTACCACTACTGCTCTGAAAAGCTTTTGTCCTTGTGCACGATGTATGATGGAAGCTTCAGCAAATTGTCCTGCTTGTTGTTTTTCGTTGGACAGCTTTATTGTTGAACAATTTTAATATTTCAACTTCACTGGTATGTTACTCACTTGTAAAAAAGAATATCTAAAGCAGTTGCATTAAAGCAGCAGTAGAAAGCAATGCTTGATTAGTTTAGGCTGGTTAAATATTCAGTCAGAACTCTTATCTCTAATTATATGGCTGGCAAATGTGAATTACCACTGGAGAAAACAAAGGTAAATGTGCTAGTTATGCTTTAAATGGACTATTTTAATATACGGGCTGTCATTGAAATATTGAAGCTAGCCAGACCATAAAGCACACCCAGTTGCTTGACATCCTGCGCCTAGCATCACTTTCGAGACAAAATCTGTCCCACAATGCTTTGTCGTTCTCGTTAACATTTGTCAGCTCTGCATTTATTGTAGACCTGATATGCGATAACTGTAATATGAGGAGCCAACTGGCACATAAGGGGCCAATAAAAGTACACAACATGGGCAGCCTTCTTCTCATACCGGCATTTTATTAAATTGCAGTAACTCTATATTCAACATAACAAAATATTGCTTAGGCTTTATTTAAAGTGGCACCTAAGAAAAATATTAAGCAAGGTTCATAAATGAGACTTTTGTGATACCAGCTTGGTTTTAATGAAACCTGAGGCTTGCTAATCCAGAAGCTATGTACAAATGAAATGGGGTGCTGCCGTCTTGAACTTTCTGTACCAGTCCACTGTGACATCACAGATTTCAACAGTGTCTTCTTGGGAAGTGCTAACTGTTTATACGTAAAGGAGCATTTGAAAGTGGGAAAAGACAACTTGGTGACCTTTTGGATTGCTTCCTACAGGAAAATGGCTGAAACATGCAAAAATACAGTAAAATCCATGTCTTCACATTGATGTCTTTTGCGCGGTTGATCACGCGTGAAGTTCAAAGCAACACAAAAGAGGAGTGTTAAGCTGTAATAGTAAATTATGGTTCTACAATAGCAAGGTGGCCACTCCTACATTGAGTTGCGGCGTGGCAAGTCTGAAAAGAATCAAAAGTAGGAGGCTGGTGGCAACATGGCTTGGAAGTTCCTGCACCAGCTCGTCGTGGTGTGTTTTAGCAGCGTCTACTTGAGTTTAGTTAACGGACCGTTTTTCTAATTTGCAAGTATACTTTTTGACGTTGCACATTTAACCAACTAATGCCGACACTTGTTGTAGTTCAAATGAAGACAGTGCTAGATGCGCATGCTGGAGCTGTGCTCTTTCACAAGCTTCATCAAGAGAACCATGGCTATGCTTTTCATGTCATACGACAACCAGACTGTGCTCGTAGATACTGGCCGTAAAAATGTCAATGCCCGCATCAGTTTGGCAAACAGCCTGGCAGGAAAGGAAGCTCTAAAATGATGATAGTTGTCCTAAGAAAAGACCAAATTGCATTTTAAAGGAACCAGAAATGCAACCTGTAAAGTCTCACTAACTTTGCCTTTGTCACACGACCCAAATATTCAAAAATACTTTGAAATCTGTGATGTCGTACTCGCTTACTGGCACGGACAGCCTGCCGTAAAATTAAAGTACGGGAAATTTGGTCTTCATTTTCTCCACTTATATTTCACCATTTTAATGCCCAAAGAAATGCAGATTTAATGTTTAGTGAGTACACCGCCAGTGCCGAAAATGATTAGTGTTTCTTTGCTGTGACTTTAAACGAGCAGCCATAGTATGCTGGCACACTTGCTGTATGAACTGTTAAACATGTTATTGGCATGATTTGACAGCACACAAGTAGTAGAAGGAGCATGATTCCCTAGAGATGCCAATGTTGAAAAAGAGTCTGGCTCTGCCCTTTCATCACAGAAATCAAGGAATGTAATAGGCTTTTCCAATTATGCAAATTATGTTTGTGCTGGACAGTGATGTATTTGCTACTGCATTTTTTTTTGGCTGTCACCAACTACAGCATCTCTGTCTTGTCCAATCGGGCAGGTAGCATGTGTCACAGCTCTAGCAACCAGCTAGCCTGTCAAAGAGCATTAGTTGCAACTCCCACTGAAAGGTGAGGGCAAATGCTGATCACAAAATGTTTAATTAGGCTAACATTCTGGCTATCGCACGAGAGATCGGTACACAAAGATCCTGTTGTGTACCCCTGTGCGTGAGGAGAAATGTCATTCTTGCTTAAATCTTTCATGGTGCAACTTCATATGTTGTCATGTTCTGTCCTTATGCCCAATGGGTTCCGTCATACTCCTGATTTCAATTACCACTGGTGGCGACTGTGAATGCGCTATGCTTAAAGGGTGACAGTAGAAATCATCGTGATCTCTCACGTTTCCTGTTCACAGCTGTTCCAGCGTTGTCTCATGAAGGTGCTCAACATTGACTTGTGGAGATGCTACCTCACATACGTCAAGGAGACCAAGGGATCGTTGCCAACGTACAGGTACTCAACATTGAGAATTCTTACTGGCATAGGGAAGAGATGTTAATATGTGCACCTCTTGGGCCTGTCATATGACGAGACTGCATATCTGTGAATACTATGAGCGGGCACAAAATCCTGTAAACAAGCATGGTCATTTTGCACTTGAAATGACAACCCTGATAGACATTGTGTCACTTTAATTTCACCTGAAGTGAGGCAATGTCTGCATGATTGCTGTGATAAGCTTAAAGGTATGGAGACATTTTCAATGCTTTTTTAGATTCATGTCAATGGAAGCCCACTGTGTTTGAAGCTTCTATGTGTGTAAACAGATAGCATTGTCTTCAATAAGATGTTCCTCAAAGCATTACCAAATATTTTTCGCATTGGTAATTCAGAAACTTTTGCATGTTTTATTGTAGAGATAACTTTGCAGTTTGATGAATAACCCTGTTTTTCTTCTCTTGCTTCTTCGACATCAATTTGTCGGGGGCCATTACGGATGATATTATATGTTCTGCCACTCCTCTCCTTAATGACAACAGGGAGAAGATGGCGCAGGCATACGACTTTGCGCTCGACAAGATGGGCATGGACATTCTCTCGTACCCCGTCTGGAGTGACTACATCAACTTCCTCAAGAGCGTGTAAGCGTCCAGTGCAGAAGGCAGAGGGCAGCACTGTTCTCTCTCTCTTGTTTATGTTACGTCTGTTATACGAATGTACGCATGGTGTACTTTGACGACTGTTGTCTCATACGGGGTCTCCTCACGCATGACTGGCTTGTTAGCTACGGCGTGCATTCATGAGAGTGTTTTGAGCTGTCTGTATGCATGTCGCTGTTTGCCATATAGTACTGGATGCACAGGTGCAAGAACTGGTAGCGCCATCTTGTGATTCTTGCGATCAACTAGGTGACCCAGAACCATTATTGCTACGAATGACTGTGTTCTGCTTGCGTCTCCTGTGCGCTGGCTTTCCATGAACAGTAATACGCATACAGGCAGGCTGAAATTTCTTATTGATGGCATTTTGGTTTGTTGCTACTGTAAGACTTGTTTGTGAAGGTTGATGGCAGATTAAGGGAGCACGCGAAACGTGTGTGCAAAGTCTGCTTTGCAGACAGCTGCAGCTTTTGTGGGTGTTCCTAATGGCAGAAAGAATGCCATTGTGAGCAAACATCAAGTTATAATGCGAGAAGTTATTAAGGCAAATAAAGCTGCACGCTTGGGCAATGGGCGTAAGCACTCGGTTGATATTTCCTTGTTTGAGAGACAATTATGTTCTTTTAGAGTGTGAGCTGCATAGAAGATTGCATTCACCACATTGTCATACTATTTGTTTCATGTGCACGACCTACCACTGCTGGCAGCGATGGTTGCTTGTCACTTGTGCATGCCTTCTGTGTTTTAACAAATAAAGTAAATATTTGCCCACTGTTCTCATGCTGGTTTGCACTTACGAGTCAACGAAAGCCCAAGAGATGAAAGTCGCAATACTCATTTGCGTGGACCCGCTGCAGTGGCTCTCAGTAGCCGTGGTGTTCGGCAGTTGGGCATAAGGCCACAATTCCGTTAGGGGTGGAATGCAAGAACACTTGTGGCACTTATTTTTAGGTGCACTATAAAGAACCCCAGGTGGCCAAAATCAAAATCCGGAGGGCCCTGCTACAGTATCTATCATTGCATGTTGCTTTGGAATGTTAACCCCCATGATTTAATGAATTGATTTTGTCATTTGTCTGAACTTGCAAAATGGTGGATAGTAGCATGTGAATGACATGTATGGTGATCTAAATGCAATTGCTAGCTAATGACAGTTGTGATGGGCGTAGCAATAGTTAGCAAAAACCTTGTTTATAAATGGAGCTCAAGGAATGTATGTGGAGCATGAGCTTTGTTGCCTTTGGCTGCAGCTATGTTTGTGCTGCAGTTTCCTGGAGGTTGTTTACTTTGCAGCATTGATATTATATCTTATACAAGAGGTGATGTTGAATGTATCTGAGTGTTAACTTGTTGGTGTCGTGCTTTGCCTGAATCTGCAGCTGTTTCCTATCTGGTGCATTTAATGAGGTCTTTGCTCTCTGCAGTCTTTTCGCACACACACATTAAAACTGTCTGTGTACTGCATTGCCTCTGCAAAAAAATGATATTAATGTAGAAACCTCGTTCAACCACTTAATGCAAAAAAGCTGATCAATAAAATTTTGATTAATGGATTCAGGATGTATCTAGATAAGTTTAAGTAAACGCCCTAGAATTAGTTATTGAAGAACAGAAGAAAGTCAACTCCCGTGTGCACCCTGCAAGGCAAGTTCGAAATTGCAGCTGCATAAGAATAATGTGATGCCAGAATGTGACTTTTGTGGTCTAGTTATGGGACCTGTCGCCCACTTTCCTTCTTGATTTATGGTCATTCATGGCAATAGTCTTCATTAACTTGAGGTTACGGGTTCAGCTACTTGTTTTAGCAGCTGCATTTCTGTGTGGGTGGAATGCAAACACCTTCATGCACGAAGCCTTGACTGCCCATTAAGGAAACGTAGGTGGTCAAAATTAATTTGCAAGCCTCAATTATAGTGGCTCTTGTCACCAGATTTTAGTCTTGGGATGTGAAACTCCATAATTAAAGAAAATGCGTGGCCAATAGCCTTATATTTGCTACGTTCCATTTCGCATGAACTGTGGAGATGTCCCATAACTGGTCACAGAGTAATAATCGGATTTAATGTGTCTTTACATGTTACTGTTACAAATGGCTACAATAATGAATGTGTATGAACGGCTAGCATAAGTTACTAAAGTAATTTTAAAACTATTTGATGGTGTGTGATGTTTTGATATTGGGGCAGTGCTTCTGAAAAGGACAGTGCACAAAAAAGGCGATAATATTAATAACAAAATGGTAACGGAATGTAGACCTTTCTTGGTCATACCTAGTCCACCTTGTGTTTGTGTCTTCTTTGCATGCATCTCGTGTCATCTGTTAAGCACAAATATTAGTTACACTGAGAAAAACTACAACTTCTATGTTAGTAAATTATGCTTCTGCAATAGCAAAACGGAGGAGGCGTGGTAAGGCAAGAAAGATGCAAAAATGATAGACGGGTGGTGGCAGCATGCTGAAGTTCTCGCACTAATTTGCTGCGATTTGATAGATTTAGAGAGCGTCTACTTGGATCCAGTTAATTGTTTATCTGTGAAATAGGACTGCATCAAATTCTGGAAGAACCAGATAATCAACTTGGCAAGTTCTAAAAATTTTCCTGTGGCTGAATGACCTGAAAGCTGGCATTCTGGCCAGTGAAGTTTCGATGCGAAATTCAAGAAATGAAAGCTTAGCCGTTATTTTCTTCAGTAACTGTCAACCTTCTTTTGTTACATGAATAAAAATGGGAACTTGAAGAATACTTAACGCTAAACCGTCTTAGCGTTGTCCTTTTGCCCTTAAGTGTCACCTAAATGCCTTTCTGCTTGATATCTTCATTCATTCTACATCTTCTTCCTTGCTTGGACAATAGCAGGAACTTCTGTGACAAAAAAAAAAAAGTGCACCGTTGTCATTGCTCTTTCTGTTCCCATGCAGGGAGGCGGTGGGGTCGTACGCAGAGAATCAGCGCATAACAGCCGTACGCAAGGTCTACCAGCGAGGCATCATCAATCCCATGATGAACATCGAGCAACTCTGGAAAGAGTACATCAATTATGAACAGGTACAGCGCGTTGTGTGGGATGTTCCACAGGGATGCCACGTTGCTTGTGTTGCTGTTGAAGAGGCAGACCTTTTGAACAGCAACGGGCATAATCTCGTTTGGTTCGTAACTGCTTTTTGTGTAGTTTCGTCCTTGTGTCAGTCACAGTACTGACAAATCTCTGCAGAGTTGCTGTGTCTGCATAATTACATTGCTAGTTTTTTATTGCGATTACAAATATATGGACACATTGGCGTCGCCGTGATGTTCCGTATAAAGTCCAAGGGCGATAACATTGTTGCTGCGTGCCGTATGCTGTATGTACGAGGGTGAGGTGACGATGGCAGCTACATCTCACATGCGTGAGGGAGGAAAGCGGGGAGGAATTGTGCCGTCTTCTGTTGTGTGCAAAGCACTGGGGGTAGGGGAGAGGGGGCATTCTACTGCAGTGGCAGCTGTGTATGGCACTGCCGCATGTGGCCGCGCAGGCCTCATATTGAAAGCGATCTGTGTTGGGGACAGAGTATGGCGAGTGCTGATAGCTTCGTGTGCACTCTATATGCGGCACTTAGTATGCTTTGAGACGAGAAGCAGCACGAAGGTAAATTCGCTCGCTACTGCTGCCACGCTTCCTCCCTCCAGCGTTTTGACAGCAAGTTTCCGCTTTCATCGAGTGAGATGTGTTCATGTTTGTTTGTGTGCTTGTGACACTATGCTTGTTAATTTAGTTAGTAAGCGAATGTTTACAAGTTTATACAGCCAATAAAACTACTATCCTTGCTTTGTAGAGCTGTCTACTAATTTGCTATTGCAATCAATACTTTGCCTTTTGGGTGAAGCTGCGTCTTTTCTGTACGATGACCAGTTTTGGGAAATATTTAGCTTTACACTCGGCACACCCTTTTAATATATTTTAGGTTCTCTTCAAATTCTAGACACTCTTAAAGTGCGAAAGCTTTCCTGGGGCTTCTAAGTTTATTTTGCAGATCTCAAATACAAGTGATGCATTCGAAGGCTACTTGAAGTGCCACATGTTGCGTGAAACATTGTCCAAACACGGGTGATACACCCGAGTATACAGTATAGTATAACTTTAGCATCTTCTAATGTTAGGGAATGATGTGCTTGGTACGACACGTCAAGAAGATATGTATTAGAGAAAAATTACTCTGTAGGCCCCTTGCTCCAAATTTAAACTGCGACATCTGCTTGACTAGTAACAAAGTGTTTCTCTTAAGGGTAAACAACTCTGTACCATTGACACTTAATTGTACCATTGCATGTGCACAAATGTGTACACACTCTCTCTGTTTTTAATGCTCGCATCCGCTTAAGAAACAAACCACATATGAAATTGTGATACTGAATGCCGACAACAGGTGTCTCTTCGGTGTGTTGCTCATTATGTTTCCATCAAGAGATGGCGCCACCAGCGCACATGTGTTAAATCGGGCCATTTCAACTAAAGGCGGCTTTTGATTGGGACTGTCCTGGTGTGAGCACGTAGCACTTTGACACTACAGAGATACTACCTCCACCCGAAATTTGGGCACAGAGGAAACGTTTATTTAGCCAGGAGAACAGTTTATATGTCTCTTTTTCCTTTTTAACCAGCGTTTGATGTGTATCGGAGGAAGTCTGTGTAAGGTTTTTGCAGTGGAAAGTAAATGTGTTGGTACAATTGTGTGCAGGGCATAAACATGCTGATTGCAGAGAAGATGATCTCTGACCGTAGCCGAGAGTACATGAATGCACGGCGTGTTGCCAAGGAGTACGAAGCAGTCACCCGGGGGCTTAACAAGAACTCACCATCTGTCCCACCACAGGGGACACCTGAAGAAGCAAAGCAGGTGTGTTCGCATTCATTCATTCATTCATTCATTCATTCATTCATTCATTCATTCATTCATTCATTCATTCATTCATTCATTCATTCACTCACTCACTCACTCATTGTTTCGTTCATTAATTCATTTTCATCTTGCCACAACCATCTTCAAGCTTGCCCATTCCTCGCCCATTCATGGTGCTTGGCAATAGTAGTAGTAAAGGTGCGTAATTTCGATAGAGGGCAGAGCGAAGGGAAAACACTCAGCACAATAAGGTTTCAGTTCCCTGGAGTACTATCTCCCACCGTGATTGGAGCGCAATGAAATTGAATGCAAAGAAGTACAATAATGTTCTCAGATAGATTCAATCTGTTGCTGCAAGATTTGTTCCCTGGAAGTACAGCCATTATTTAAACTCTGCAGAAATGAAGCAGGCACATGGTTGAGTCCCCCTGCTACAGTGGCGAAGGATTCTGTGCCCTAAGCTCTTTTATTTATTTTTATCATAACAATGAACTAGGAATCTCTTCAACAACATAATTTTGCCGTCCACATTATGTTTCACCTAGTGTTGACCTCTTTCCTTAGTCTGTGTGTTTGTGCACTGGTTTTAATTATGTTTCATCCCGCAGACAAATCCCTGTGAGGTTAGGTCATATCACTAGCTAGATTAGTACCCACATTTCCTCTAATCTGTTGAAAGCCGGAGTAATGTACCTGCAGAACTGGTGAACTGTGATAAATGCTGACTTGCTTTATACACAATAATGCTTTTGCGGTGATGCAGCACTGTGAAAACAAGGAAATAAAGAAAGTTAATACTCTAAGTCTTGGCTCACTGTAATTGCATCTAAACATCGGGAAGGCAGCTGGGCAAAAGTTGAGAAGCTGCGCTGAAAAGGGCACAGAAGAAAGCGTATTGCAACTTGTTGTTTGGAAACAGTGATGTATTCTGGCCCACTGCGACGAACCTTTCAAGGGAAGTGCAAAGCTTTTGTTTTTGAAGGCGCCAGGTGTTAGTATTGTGGAGTTTGTGTGAGCTGCTGCTTTTTACAAAGACAGTACATCGTACATCTTAAAGTTGAAAGGAGCCCTTTGCACAAGGAAAGTTTTGTGTGCCTTCTTGTGTGCCTTCTTACGTGCCTTTTCTCTCACCAGCCGCATGCCCTGTTACCCTTGTCCTGAGACTACACTCAGTCGTTAGCTTTGCATTTTTTCTGTTTCAACATGCAGTTGGCCTGTGGCAATGCGGACTTGATTCTAATTCTGATTCACTTCTTATTGCCTTAATTCTTATTTTTGTTTTGCCTGAGGGAAGAGAGATGAATGGCACTCATAATTACTACTATGCTTGTATGTCAATCTAGAGCACTGAAAAATTAATTTTGCACCATTTGCTGCCCTAGGGTTAAAATTATGGGCTTGCCGTGGATAAGCGAAACAGCCACCTGGTGTCGATGATGGCTTTTGTAGCTGTAGGTTTCCTGTAGATTACATCCTCTGACTAAGCAGGCAAACCGCTTTGAATATTATGGTATCTCGTAAAACAGTTGGGGTTGCAGGGACAATGGCTGCAATTTGCATGTGTGAATGGATGCAGCCATGCAAGTTTCCTGGAGCACTCAGCTTTGTCCGAGAAAGGCTCCCTGCTGAGCGTTGTTTTCCAAGTAAAAGATGGTGGCAGGCTTACATGTTTTTGTTAGACAACTACACATGTTGCCTTACTGCTTCTCTTGTGCAATTGTTTCATTGTGAAATCGTGGCAAACCAGCTTGAAGAGGTTAACTCGGACAAACCTCAACATTTTGGTTGGTCTGCTTTGTTTTCAGTGCATTTTGAAGCTGCCTAATCTGGATAAGTCTTTCAGTTCAGATGTTCTGACTGCTTGGTGGTGCAGAGAAAGGCAGTTTCATATTGCATATTGCATACTGTAAATTGCTTCCATAGGGGAAATACAGACGGTCAGAAAACAGTAATAAGATTTGAATAGTCCATATACATGAATATATGAAACTTAGACAGCTGTTGGCATTAGCAAGGGCCGCTACAAGGGGTTGCCACTAACTAGGTGGCGGGGCTTCAGATGCAATTCATAACAAATGTTACCAGCAAAAAAATTGGAAACACAAAGACAGCACACAAACGGGACAATGGATCTGATAACATGAATGTGCAAACATGGGGACTTTATTCTTTCAACGAGGAACCAAATTGTGCCACTTTGCATAGCAACCCGTACATCTATTGTGGGCTATGTTTCGTTTGGCTTTGTATGCCAAACTTACTTATGACGGTTGAAGCAAGAATCTGTGCTCCTTGAGAATTTTAATAAAAATCTAGTCAGCTGTAGCCGACACTCTTGTCAAATATTTTGTTGAGTGCCAAAACTCACCCACTTGTGCCTTGTAGGTGGAGCTGTGGAAAAAATACATTGCTTGGGAGAAAAGCAATCCCCTCAGGACAGATGACCACGCCCTCATCACGAAGCGAGGTGAGCTGCTCATGATGGTTTGGTTGCACTCCCTTTTTCGTAAGAAGTGCTGCTTGTAATTATACAGAACTAGTACATCATTTTATTTTATGAATTCACTCCCCTTCCACACCCAAGAAATTGCACTGTTTAACTTGTCTTGTTCAGGGCTATTTAGTGATAGAATTTGCTTAATAGCGATAATAGTCATGGGGCATGAAGTACTCTTCAACATTGAAACTGCAACTGGGTGCAACATATGAGCGTATAATCGTACAGTCGTCGTGCACTGGACTAAAGTTTCTTTACCGTGATTACTGGGTCAATAGCTACTGACTAGGCACCAAAAACAGCCTCAAGCATTTTGTGCCAGTAGTACTCGTTTAAATGCATTGAAATACTTTCAAGATTTGCCTGCTGTTTGAGATATAGATATTTTATGTCATACTAAATTGCCCAGTAATCTCATTACTTAGCTCTTGCGTGTTGTCAGCTACATATAATCGTTTGCATATCACTTATAGTAGCAGAAATTCATTTGCTTTGAGCGGGCAAGCCTGGTTGCTTTGTAGCATAGAAATTTGTACCCCTTTCTACACACATTACATATTCAAGGATGTTCAACCGAAATAATAGGAAATGTAATTGAAGCTGCACATGAAAAGTCAAGTTTCCTGTTGGATTTTTAGGTTATCGACAGCAGCATGGTTTTAGGTTGCGTTGCAAACAGGCATTGGCAACAACCATGTGTAGCCGACAGATGATGAAGCTAAGAGCATAAAGGAAATGAGCAGTGTTTATTGAATAACATAATTAAATGTGGGTGCAAATTACTATATTGGGATAACCTTCATGCTTTTACTAAAGAAAAATACAGGTGTAAGTGGAAGTCTTGTGGTTCTTCTGATCCTTCTTGCTCTTTGCATGGCAAGGCCCTTGGTTATGGCAGCCTTGATGCCTTGAAGTAGCATAAGTGCACCATATTTACTTGCATAATGATCACACTTTGTTCCTGAAAAATTTGTGCAAAGTTGGCGGTGTGTTCATTATGCGGGGTAAAATTTTGAGGGATCATTTTTTTACGTGGCCACTCTAAAAAGTCGTGAGACACACAGTACAATTCAGCATCCGATACAGCGTCCGATACAACGTCTGATGCACTGGAATGGCAGTTGGATCCAAGGTGTTTTGTTGTGCCATAGTGTCGAATCAGACATCTGGTGGGCATAAATGCCTGATCCGGCGCTGGGTTCCAGTGTGTCCGACACTGTACCGGATGCTGAATCGCACCCTGCGTCTCTTACTTCACATGGGCGAAAACAGCCCAAAACAAACACTGACAATGCGGATGAAGTGCAAGTTAGCAGAACTCCCCCTCTTTTTCATAGGTATATTTGTGTGTGCGCACAATAAACCCTAGTAGTTGGCTGTCAGCGCTCGTCCTGTGCTCCTCCCTTGTCCGTGTTTGCTTTGGGCTGTTTTCACCAAGAATTCGTACCAACTAGCTCGCATTCATACCCTTTTAAGTCATCCTACTTCACGGCAGTAACTGTGGTGCGATCGCTATGCGAGGAAAAGAAAGAACACGCTTTTTTTTGTAATATATAAACAGGGGGATGCATTCAATATGAAAATTCATTCATTGTGCGAGTAAATATGATATCACGGTTTGTTGGCCTGCAGCCTGCTCCGCAGCCGTCGCATATACCTGCAATTAAAGAGACGTTCCACATCTGCTGCCACGGTTGTGAGGGGTGATGGCCGACACTGCCAAGTCTAAGTTGTGTAAAATACACCTGTGTAAAAAATTGGACGGGAAAACGGCCGCTACCATAACTCAATTAGTAGAGCATTGCACGCATCATGCGGAGGTTGTGGGTTCGGCGCCCACCAGCTGGAAATGGTCTTATCTTCCAACTTCATTCTCTTTTGTAGGGAATATAAGTTTGTGGCAAATCTGACCCCGACTCATTTCATTCGCATTTTAATTAAAAAAAAAAAAACACTTGATTTCTCTTATGGTTTTCTTGACTTCAGTGTCTGTTGGCCTTATATGGCTACTTTACATGGTAGTCCAGAGGCTTTAGAGTTGCATTGCTGAGATTGAGCCCGCGAGTTTGATTCTGGCTGCAGTGACTGCATATACATGGGGCCGAAATGTAAAAGTGCTCGTGTCCTTAGATTTAGGTGCGTGTTCAAGAACCCCAGGTGGTCAGCATTACCGTATTTATTTGAATATGAAGTGAGGTTCTTTCCCAGAACCCTTAGGCTCGAAGTCACCCCTCGCCTTATGTGTGAGAAACAGCAGAGGCGAAGTGTGAGCTGTATGCGAATTTGGTCTTCAGGTGTGGCTTCACGGCAGTGCAAGTTTTTCCTTATAGTGCGGCTTTGCAGCGGTGCACGTCGTAATGCCATCGAGCCACACTAGAAGGCGAAATTCACTGCGCCATGAAGACACCTATAGGCAAAATTTGCATATAACTCGCACTCCGCATGTTGAAGCTCCCTTCCCCCTATTTCACACTCACAATTTTGCGTTTTGGCTTTGTTACTTCTAATTTAGTATTTTTGGCAATTCTCGTTGAGCCTGATATATATACATGTATGTATATATTAGTGTGCATACTTAAGTTTTCTTCTTCTTGGGTCCCCCAATGGCACCCTTGCCCTGTAATCTTGATCACCATGTAATCGAATAATTACGGTAATCCAGAGATCCCCCGTTATGGTGGTGTCGTTGTCTTTCTTGTGTGTGTTGTTTTTTGGCACAAAATCTTACAGTATGCAAGATCACCAACTAGCCCAGCAGTTAACTCCCCCAGTATAGCATGCTTCATAATCGTGTTGTGGTCCTGGCATGTAAAACCCCACTATTGAATCAAAATAATTTTTCTGACCCCGAATGGCCGTTACTAAAACTCAAGCTCCTCGGTACCTCCAATTCTTCTCGCTTTATACAGCCACGATGTTTCGTCAAATAGTGAGTGGGCAGTAGCGCGCACATCACAAATTGCCGCACGCTGCAGTATATAGCCGTATATAGTCATATATAGCCAGGCCGTTCAGCCTGGCTGACTGCACGATGAAAATTTTAAAAAGCGGTGCACCCCTGCCTGGCTTTCTTGTGTGCCCGCAGTGATGTTTGCGTACGAGCAGTGCCTGCTGTGCCTGGGCCACCACCCGGACGTCTGGTACGAGGCGGCCCTGTTCCTCGAACAGTCCAGCAAGCTGCTCACCGACAAAGGGGACCTGAACGCCGGCAAGCTCTTCTCGGATGAGGCTGCTGCCATCTACGAGCGCGCGACCACCACTCTGCTGCGGAAGAACACTCTCCTCTACTTCGCCTACGCAGACTTTGAAGAGGTGGGTGTATGGAGTAGAAGATCGCCTTAGCCACCTAATGGCTTGTTTTTATTGATCGGCATAACATCCACATGCATGCGTGGCATCGTGACATTATGCTGGAGAAAGGTGAGCGCTTTGTATTCGCTGTCGTCACCGGCGTCTTTTGGTGTGTGTCAGTTGAACCAACATCAAAAGAAAACCCGCTTAATGCCTCAATCCCTTGCATTAACCACAGTGCACCGCAAGCATGGCTAGCAGAGCAAATGTAATACTGGTACAAAATGCAACGATTGGCAAGACGCTCTGTATACCGTGTAGACTTGTGTAACAGCTGCACTTTTTTTCTTTTTCGCGATTTTGACGAGATGTGGCCCTTTCACGGAACAGGAAATTTTTCCCACTACGCGTATAGAATCCACCGCAAAAAATCGGTGATCTCCTACTGATTAAAGAGAATGCTGTCATAATGAATTTATTATTTCATTCATTCATGTGTGCCGTGCAGTTTGCTAACCGTCTTGGCTATTGTTGCCACTGCTATCGCTGCCACGGAGAACACGGACATCAGAGGTCAAAGTGCATTTGTCACTGCTGTGCGCCAAATTGCGCTGCGCGCAAGAATGCACTGAACGCGATTGCTTCTCTAGTGGAATTTTCTTTCTCCAAATTCAGGGCTGTCGTGTTAGGGGTGCGGTCGTTATACAGATATCGCTTTTACATGCGTTCATGTGGTAATATAGAGGCCTGCCTGTGGATGCACCGGCACCTCACTTAAATAGAGCACACATAGCACCTGCCCATCCATTGCTGCATTCTTTCGGTTCTTGATGTCAGTTATGGTTGGACAACAAACTATAAAAACGGTGCGATTCAGCAGAACGCCTGGCATGGCAGGCTTTTACTGGTACACAGAACTGGCCAGTATTGGTTTGGAGTAATCTACTAAATCAATGATTAATTTTATTCTCAAGGCCATGGGGGCATTACGGAGAGGAGTGGTAATCGTAAAGTATCAGTGACAGGATTTTTGAAGGCGACAGTGTCAGTGACGGCAGCGACTGACGCAGGGAGGTGGTTCCAATCACTGCTAGTTCTGGGGTGAGAAGAGTCAAAGAACAATCGAACCTTGCCATGAATATGGATACAACAAGCTATTGGATATATTGAAGGCAGTCTAAAACGTTACTAGCCGATATCAGCATATCACAAATATATGCTTATAACAAACATTGGATATAACGAAGCTATCTTCATGCCCGATGCGACTTGACCATAATAAGGTTCAACTGTATGCATTAATGTGACACATGGCAACAGCAACATTGAAGCAATGATTTCGCAGCATGATATATTTCTGTAATAGCTCAAGCAAAAGCTCGTCTTTCAAAACTAGGCTAATATGGCAAGGTTCAAGGGACACAGATGTGAACGGCTATGGCGTGATGACAATTTGTGTAACAACAAAATTAGCTTTCACATATGGGACACTGGTGGTATGGCTATAATCAATATATATAAGACAAGCAGCCTGATTCTGAACCACTTTGAGAGAAATGAATTGAAGTGTCGTTTGTAGGATCCCCAAAAGAAAGACAAACTTAAGGTTAGGTCTCATGAGGGACTTGCAGACTGTTAGCTTCGGATTTGCGGGAACTCTGGAAAAGCTTTAGTATATAGATATCCAAGCATGCGTGTATCTATGCTAAAATTTTGGCACTTGGTTAACTTCCGACACTGCTCTGAGACGTGAGTCTGTGCCTTAATAGCTACTGCTTTCTTTTTTGTTTTCATTTCTGCAGAGTCGTATGAAGCACGACAAGGTTCACCAAGTATACAACAAGTTCATTGAAATTCCAGACATCGACCCAACACTGGTGAGGAGGCATGCTGCAGTTCGTTACACCACAATTGAAAGGTTGGGTCACTGACTAAGTCAAAATGAAAAAAGTCTAATATTTCAGGCTTCATACAGAACCTGTGTTCATCTTATCTTGCAAACCAAGTTTCTGTGTGGAAACTGGAACATAGAAAGTTTTTATTTTTTGCTTGGTCTGTGACAATCTTTTAGTCGTGCTTTTACCTGAACAGACGGTTTTCTGTCAAACTCTTGATTTCATCAATGAGTTGGTTAACTCATGCTTTGTGTAGGTGGCTGGATCTTAAAACAAACTGATGGATATCTCTAGAAACGCTCATTGAGCACCTGAATTACAAAACATTTTTGGATAACAAAACATACTTCATTGTAGAAGTCACTCTGTTTAAATATTGCTATAACAACCACACCCTGTATAGAAAAACTTGTGAATGAACTGTCTTATTTGCACCTGTCTTATTGCACCATTTTAGCTGAGCTTTATTGGTGTTTGACTTTAACAGTGCTTGATTACTTCTGCAAAATAGTCTGGTCCGAGGCTGCATAGAGCATCTGCATCGAAGCTCTCCGTTCCGTGTTGTTGCTGTGTTATACAGCACATACAAGAATAAGGAAGCCAGCTACAAGGGATTTACCATGTAAACCACTTGATTGTTTGTGCACAAGCTTAGCATAGGAAAAGCATGTTGCTGTGCATGTTTTTTAGCTTGCCACATTTGGTTTTAGTGGCTGCCTCTTTCATCCAAAGTAAGTCTGAAGTATGCATTGACGTGATGAGGAGCGTAGATTTTTTTTCAGCATGGTAGTGCAACGGCATCTGATTGTAATGCATCAAAATACAGTTTATGCAGGGTTTAGTTGTAGAAGTGACAGGTGGCTCCACCGTCCCGTTCACTGAGGCAATTACTGTTTCAGCTCCGCATCACTGCAGGCGTGCTGTTGCAAATCATCTTAGACAAAACAGCCGGGTAGTGCCACCAGACGTGGTACTAAACCGAATGCACCACGTAATGGTGCCTCTGCAGAAAATGTGACTGTAACCGAAACAGCCTGTAGCCAGACAGAACATTTGCACCTGACTGTATATGTCTACAAAGGGAGCAGAGTTGCACAGCAATCTGCCGTCTTGCCGTGAAGTGAACTGTGGCTGTAAAAGAAAACTGCTCTTCGTGCACCAGAGGGGCCATACTCGGTGCAACATGAGCAACAAGTGCGTGGTCGACCTGTTAACGTAAGGGCCACTTGATTGCAAGCTAAACATGTTTGAGGAATCATAGTTTATTGTCTATGCAACAGAAGCAAATATCTCATTGCATATGAAGCCTATTGTCGGATCCTTCAATGCGTGCAGTGGAGTAGGGACACCTGTCGTAGCCCACACAAAACATCAAACCTGAATAAGAAGTAAAAAAATAAATTAAAGAGAAACCCCAAGAACGAACAAAAATATTGATTGTTGGTATCACGCACTGAACAAAAAAAAGAACAAGGTGGACCATCTTTAGGAGCATTCATGTGGGCATTGGTACATGCTAAACCGTGGCTACGTGGGTGACGTTGCCACTTCCAACTTTGATCACCTGGCATTAGTGGTGACTTTTCTGTTTTCTGTGGTTGCTTTTTGAGCCACGTGACCCTACGCCGAGCAAACATAAGCCCAAGGGGCAGCTGTGAAACAAACGTGCAACTTTGCTTCCTTTGGGAGCAGTAGGCACTATTGTAGTACCTGGCTTTCTTAGTTGACACAACATTTAGTATGTGCGTACTGCGTAACCGTGTCAAACTAGCCAAGCTGTGAGATACTCTGGTCTCAGGCAAACCTCTTATTTGCGGCTCTCTGTCCAGGCATACGTCCAGTACATGAAGTTTGCACGGAGGGCCGAGGGCATCAAGACGGCGCGAGTGGTGTTCAAGAAGGCGCGGGAGGACGCTCGGAGCGGCCACCAGGTGTACGTTGCAGCTGCACTCATGGAGTATTACTGCAGCAAGGTACGTTCTCCTGCAGTAGTTTGACCTGTGCAGTTCCACTGCTTAACTTTTGATTAAGCAGCACTGTGCTCTGTTTTCTACTTAGCATGCAATGCTGCAGAATTAATGCAAGTAGTGCTCTCTTAAGAGTTCATGCGTTTTGCATTGTGGTTGTCTGTTACCTGCAACGTCTTCTATGGTATAAGTACTTCATACTGGGTGTTTTCTTTTTTTTTAGACCATACAAAATTTTTGGAAAATCGGCTTTGGCAGACATCACAATGCTAATCCTTGAGCAGCAATCAAAATGCATCATCAACTAATTATCAAGATGTTTGAGACAGATTACCTTTTTTGATTAATTACTTTGTGGCACGCGTCACACTTTAATAAACGTAGCTGGTTAACTTGCAAGGCACGTTCCCTTAGAACGATTTCCCAGGACGACACCAGTTCCGAGATGTTCCCAAAGCGGGCAAGAAAATACATCGGCGGTTCAATTACGTCTGTGTTTTAATGTGTAAAATGGTGCTTTGTTTAAGAAGTTAGCTGAACAAAGGTGCATATTTACCGCTAGTTTGACAGTGCGTCTCGAAACCGGTGCCGCCCTCAGAATTCGTTCCGAGTCGGTATGCCTTGCAAACTTGCCAGCTACAATTCGTAATTTGAAATATGTGCCCCAAAGTAATTAGCGCAAACATAATTTGTGAACTTTTGCTAATTGGTCAATTGTGCATTTTCATTTCTCGTGGAAGTAATGCACGCCTCTTTGAGTAATGCGCTTCAAGAATTAGAATTGTCCTGCCTGCCACATGAGATTTTTAAAAAGTATTTGGGATAACAAAACAAACAAACAAAAAAAAACACCTTGTATGTCACAATTGCAACTTAGTGACGTAAGGGTATGTCTAATCACATGTTATTTGCGCAATTCCATGCTTCGACTATATGACGTACCACGTTTTTGTAGTGAGAGCAAGGGCTGCTCTATGGCTGTGGGTTGCAGAACATGAGAACATTTAGGTACGATTTGTTTTATCACTGCGTAATTCCATAGAAAATAAGACCAGCAGCCAGCACACCTCTAGGAGCATTAAAGATTGGAGTGCCGTCCTGCATATAAGCTATTCGTCAGGACAGCAACAGCAGCAGAAAAGACGAAGGAAGGGGCAAGGGAAGCTTCACTTCAAAAGTTTCTCAATTAGTGGTCATGTTCAATGAGCACTGCACATAAAAAGGTTGAATGTCAGTGCTTGAAAGTAAGGATTTTAAAGTGCAGCTTTCTTTTGCTCTTCCTTCGACTTTCCCACTGCTGTTGCTGCTGCTGTGGCCGTCTTGCAAGCCATGTCGTGGGCAGGTACAGAGCGTGTATATGCACGGAAGGAGCGTCGCAAAGAGGAAAGGCGACGCGAGAAACTCGTTCGGACCTTTCCGTCGTGTCGTATGTGTGCAATGCCCTCTGGAGCTGTGTAGGCATCGCCACATTAGCCTCTTTACAGCTTTAATTATCCGTGATCCCCTGCAAAAGCATAGCATAAGCTGCAGTGCTTTCCTTTTTGCTAATGTGCAACAGTCCGGAGGGGGAGTGGATAGAACAATAAATAGCAGGATAGGGAGAGGAGGCAAAGAATGTGTAGAACGGTCACGAAAGCAAGCGAATTGCCGCTCTTCACTTGCAGCTGCCATACATGGGGGAGAGTGAAATGGTGACATAAGAAAAGATGCAAAAGGATGGATAGGTGGGCTAGTTGGTAATGCATTATAATGAAAAACTTTAAGAGTGCTAAAAACACAAAGGATCTAGAAAATGAAACGCAAGAGGGCATGTGGTGTGTGTTTCTTTTTCTACGTCCTTTGTGTTTTTAGCGCTCTTAAATTTTGTATTATAGTGATATGAGGAGGCAAAGAAATGATACTACTAGACACAACAGTGGTTGTGGACAAACTGGATAAATTTTAGTTCGAGGTGTAGTACGGTACGGTACGTTTCTACTATTTCTGAAAAATAAACATTGCACAAATTTGTGAAGCTGACAACTCTACCATAGGGTGTAGGGACACTACGGCAATGGCAGCACGTCAAATCAACACTTCTGTGCTCGCCGTGGTAGCTTTGTGACTACGTCGTTGCTCGAGTTCACGGGTTCGATCCGAACAGCACCAGCTGCATTTCGAAGGGGCTGAAATACAAAAACATTCGTGTACTAGGATTTAGGTGCATGTTAAAGAACCCCAGGGATGAAAATAAATCTGGAGTCTGCCACTGCAGCGTGCCTGATTATCCGATTCTGGTTTTGTACGTACAGCCCCATAATTCAATGTTTAACACTTCTGCCACGATGCAATGTGCTGTGTGAGGCAATGACAATGCTAACTTTCTCGGATTTTATAAACATTGCCTAAAGCAAACATGTCTTGCTGTGTGTTCTGTGTACTACACAGGCAAACAGCAGTGGTGCACGCAAGGCAACATTTAAAGGGCCCCTCACCAAGTCTGGCCATTTTGAGCTGACAAGCACAGAGCATACAGTGTGGGCTAATGATCATGTCTGGTAAATATTATTTCGCAATGCGCCGCGGAAAAATCTGAAACTTCAAACCGAACGCCGTTTGTCCTTCTCGCGGTCGCCGCACTCCAATCTGGAGGATGACGTACACATGCTAGTACGCCTATGTACACGTGTTTGTGCTGTGATGTCGCTACTAGTGACATGTCACCTTGAGAATTATTTTAGGCAACATCTGTTATTTGTGTAATCTGTTGCTTGAATAGACGAATTAAAGTTTAGAGAAATAATAAAACACACAAACCAAATGTCTGAGTGTTTTTGTTTTACTTCGCACCGCAGCAAGAGAGATGTACTTCCGTTGCGTCTGCTTGTTTCCATGTCATGCAGTCGCGTGCGCAGATGCCAAAATTATGTCATTTTCCACTGTGTTCCAGCATGGGATCATGCTCTGCGATCTGCTTGTGTTTGCCTCAGTATTCGTGTAGCACTGACTTATGTCACTAGTCAGGTGTCTGTCCTCAGTCAGACAGTCGCAACATCTCACGCGTGGTGCCGTCAGCAGAAGTGCGCCTTGCCGCAAAAAAGCGAGGAGAAAAAAAGAAAAAATACGAAGGTGGGGCCCATGACGTTTGCGTCATGCGATTCTCGAGGTCTGGGAGAATGCAGGGAAGGAATTTCGCTTGCGGAGGCTAGACTGGGCAGGTGGATAGAGCGTCTATATTTGTGGGGAAGCTCGCCTCCTGAAATCATGGGTTCACGACACTGAAATATTTATATCTCTGCTATTAAAGGGAAACTGAAGAGTCTGTCGAATTCAATAAGACGCTCATATACGGATGAGGGAACCTTATAGACCATGAAGGTAAAATTGGGGGGGGGGGGGGGGGATTTTTCACTTAGGAGCGACGCAATCGTTTTCATTTCATTTCATTTATTATACCCTCAAGACCACAAGGTATTACAGAGGGGAGTGGGGTAAAAAAAAGTTACATAACAAAGAAAGCAAAGAAGGCAGCAAGTGATGTAGTCATACACATGTGAAGCTTGAAGCGATGGTGTTGATTATGGCAGTACGAAATTGTGCTTGGTCTTCAATTGCAATCAACTCGGCGGGAAGGTGGTTCCATTCTTGACACGTCCTAGGAAGAAAAGACTCGTTGCAAGCTCTAGTGTGACACTGCAAAACTCCAACTTTGTGATGATGATCAATGCGAGGAGAAATGTAGGTTGGGGATGAAATAAGATTATCGCGCAGATATGAATTGTGGAAGTATATTTTATGAAACAAAGCCAAGCGAGAGCATTTGCGACGAGCAGAAAGTGGTGGAAGTTGGAGGATGTTTTTCATAGAAGTTACACTAGCCGTGCGGTTATAATTGCTCAGGATGAAACGCGAGGCATTATTTTGAACACGTTCGAGAGACTGGATTAGTGTCTCAGCATATGGGTCCCAGATTGACGAAGCGTATTCCATTTTACTCCTAATTAGGGTTTTGTATAAAATTAACTTTAATGATGGCGGAGCGGAAGAGAAGTTTCGGCGGATATAACCTAACATGCGATTACTTTTATTGATTACGCTGTCGACGTGTAAAGACCAGGAAAGAGTAGAGGTTAAATGGACACCTAGGTATTTGTAGGATGTAACTGCCTCCATGGCAGTATTACTAAGGTAATAGGTCGGAAGAGGAAGTTCACGGCGGGTTACACGCATGGTTTTGCACTTAGATGGATTTAGTCTCATTAACCACAAGTCGCACCAGTTACAGACAGCGTTAATGTCGTTTTGCAGAATGTTAGCATCATCGGGGTCAGAAGTTTCACGAAGAATAACGCAATCGTCGGCAAAGAGATAAATGTTAGAAGAAATTTCATTGGGTAAGTCGTTAATATAAATCAAAAAAAGGAGAGGGCCTAACACTGAGCCCTGAGGAACGCCAGATTCAACAGGGCTAGATGTAGAGAAGTAGTTATTAAATGCAACGAACTGGGATCGATTAAGAAGAAAATGCTCTAGCCATGCAAACAGATTAGGGTCAAGATTTAGTTTACTAAGCTTAAAAATGAGTAGTTTGTGACATACCTTGTCGAAAGCCTTTTCAAAGTCGAAGAAAACACAGTCTGCGCATGAACCTTTATCAAGAATAATATGAAGGTCGTGAGTGAACGAAAGCAGTTGTGTTTCACAGGACAAATGTTTGCGGAAACCATGCTGAGCACGTGTGAAGAATGAGTTATCGTCCAAGTGCTTAACTAAATGAGAAAACAAGATATGTTCGAGTACTTTACAAGGAATGCTAGTGAGGGAACTGGGGCGGTAGTTATGAGGTGAGCATTTGTTGCCGGACTTGTGAAGTGGAACCACCTTCCCAATTTTCCAGTCTGCAGGGAGCTGATGGGTGTCCAAAGATTGCTGGAATATTTTTGAAAGTAATAAAGATGAGTAAACAAAAGTGTTTTTCAAAAACTTTGCGGTAACCAGGTCTGGACCAGGGCTTGACGACATCTTTAGATTTTTAATTACATTTTCTACACCAAGTGGCTCGATCCTAATAAAATCCATGGCCGGGTAACTGCAGCTAATTAGGGTGGGAAACACAGGATCAGAACATAGAACGAAATTACTGCAGAATACAGAGTTTAGGGTTCGGGGACATTCAGCGTCGGGTATTTTTGATCCACTAGAATCAGCTAAGGTTACTGTATCATCTTTGGAAGGGTTTATGATGCGCCAAAACTTTTTCGGGTCTTCTGTAAGTATTGTAGGCAAAGTGTGTTCTTGAAACATACTTTTAGCGAGTTTTTTAGCTGCTATGTAAGCTTCGTTGGCGTCCTTGTAAGCGTCCCACTTAGATACCTCGCGACCTTTTTTTGCGATGCGGTACAAGCGCTTTTTACGATTGCAAAGCCTCTTTAGGTGAGAATTAAACCAAGGCGCCTTAGAGTTCGACGATATAATACGCGACGGAATAAACTTATCAGTTAGTTCATGTACTTTGTTTCTGAATATGATCCAGTTATTCTCTACCGTACGATCTTCGAAGTTACTTAAAAAGAGGTCGAGGAAGTTTGATAATTCCAAGTTTATAGCGTCAAAGTTTGCCTTGTCGTAGTCATATATTAACTTTTTTTTAACAGCCGGCTTTGACAGAGGAGACGTAACGTTAAATGAAAGAACTAGATGGTCGCTTACACCAGGTATACATGAAACATTCGTAATAAGGTCAGGATGAGAGCATAATATCAAGTCTAAGATATTGGCAGTACCCTTTGAAATTCTTGTTGGTTCAGAGACTAGTTGAGTTAAAGAAAATAAAGAACAAAGATCAAGAAATTCATTACACTTTGAAGAATATGGATAACAAGCAGGTGGATCAGCATTCCAATTTATATTTGGGAAGTTAAAGTCCCCCATTAATATAACAGGTGCTTTTGGATGCAGCACAAAAAGTGTGTGTAGTGCGTCATGAAGTTCGGCAGTGAAAGAAGACGGGTAAGAGGGAGGGCGGTAACAAACAGCGAAAATAAATTTTCGATGGCCTAGGTCAACGCAGGCGCACACTATTTCTAGATTGCTGTGAAAGGTAACGTTATGACAAGGCAAAGATTTCGAAATAGCAAGCAGTGCACCTCCACCGTGGCCAGACATGCGATCACAACGGAAGATATGAAAGCGGGATACGTCAAAAATTTCACAGTCGTACACCTGAGGATGCAACCACGTTTCAGTTAGAGCGATTACACCGGCACCGCAGTTGTCAACGAGAGAGTTAATTGCTTCGTGCTTGTTTATCACACTTCTTACATTGGTTAAAATTGGTTAAAATTGCGCTGTAGTTGGTTAAAATTGCGCTGTAGCTCCGCCCCCCGTCGAGCGCCGCACGCTGCTGCTGACGCTGACGATGCGAGCGGAGACCGGAAACCGTGGCTTAGTGACGTCAGCACTGGTGTTCCGCTCCTTCGCAGTCTCCGCGACCATGCCTGACTGGGCTTATTTCTGCGTGCGTGCCGTCCTAATCTGCTTCGCTCGATCCTACATTCCTTTGTTTGTGTGTATATAGGAGTGGTAGTTGACGTGCGCGGCATCAATTGAACTTGTAGGCCGATCATGCCGGCGTTCTGTGCAGCCTACACTTGCACGAACACCAGCGGCCGCGACGATGTTCCGATGTTCCATTAGTTCCTGCAAGACGAGAAACATTAAGCTAAGTGGGAGGCTGCTGTGAAACGAAACAACTTCAAGCGCTCAAGAACAACAGTGTTGTGCTCTAACCACTTCCGTGACGATTACTACCGGAGTTTATCAAGAATGCGTGCTTTGGGTTCTCCTAAAAAAAATAATTAGCATGCTGAACGGAAGGTGCATGTTTATGTCACACCCTTGACGCAGGTTTCATCGCCAAGCACCGCGAATTTTCGATTCGCACGTGTGTTGTGAAACAGCCTGCATGCAGCTACCATAACGCAGTGCAAGCGTAAAGTTTGCATGTGTTGGAAAGCCCGCTCATGCCAGGATGCTGCGCTCCCCCTTCTCTCGCACACATAGAGAAACCGACCATCTCACGTATAGCTGACGGAATTCGCCGGTTACGAGTAGCGTGCATATGGCGTGCTAATGAAGGTTCCATACTACACGTTCTACAACAGCCGGTAAACTTTTCCCATGTTTAAACCGTCTGTGTAGATTGCTGACAGCTTTGGGGCAGCGCACAAATGCTGAAGATTGCATCACCGCTTACGTTCTACGAGGAGGCATGCAGGAACATAACACTAAAGTTGTTTGCCCGGAAACGTACTCACTGGAACGCTGAATGCAGCTTAGCAAAAAACATACTCGCCAAAGAACATTTCCAACATAAGGAGATGCTAACGCTTCGCCTTCGTTCGAGCGGAAAGCAGTGCTTGCACCACCATTTTTTGCTTCCTGGAGAGGCCAGCTCTTCGTAATTGGCTCGTACATGTAGGGAGTAAAGTATAAACCCCTTATAAATGATCTTGCACGCGACAGCGACAGCGCGACAAGCGAGGCGATGGCTGTCGCGTTCACTCGTCGCCTCCAAGCCAAACTCCACACGAGCGACGGCTTTGAGCGACGACTTCCCAGTATGAGGGCAGCAATATACGCGCCGAAACTAGCGTGACGCATGCTATATCAATTTAAGTTGATGCATTTTAATGAAGGAGCATAAACTATTTCTTAAGGTCTTGCACTAGGTTCCCGGATCTTATTCTTGCACGTGTAAAATTCAATATTTTGCTCGTTCCGTGCGACAAACAGTAGTATTTGAGGTATGTACATCCAGTTTCGGGCTTTGCACTATTGGCTAGTTGCTCATAGCATTTCCGGGCGACGAGCCAAGAGTTCTAGATTTCTAGAAACGAGCTATCGAGTGACAACACCGAGCGATCTGTTCAAGCGACGGCCCGTTTTGTCGCTCGAAGCGTCGCCTGTCACCGTCGCACGCAAGATCGCTCTCGTGGAGTTTGGACTTCACGCCGAACTCCTCAGAGAAACACAAGCTCTCCAAATTTTCCATGACCGTCTCAGCAAAACACCACCAAAGTACCTTGCACCGTGCTTCGTGTGTAGCGGCAGCAGTCGGTCCGGACGAACACCATTGTTGACGTCACGAGGCGCCCGACTAATCACAGGCGGAAACGAGGCGTGCGAGCTGGGCATGTCTGCTGCTGCACTTTTCGTCGAAATAAAATATGTTTGCGCTTTCTTTCGCTCAATTTCGATGTGATAATTGAATTCAGAGGGTTGAAAACCATGACATACTGCTCTTCACTAATTTTTTCTGGAAAAGCTTTCAGCTTCCCTTTAACGAGCCAATTTGAAAAAATTTTTGCATCTAAACGCTCCCTAGAGGGCACATAACAACTTCCAGCATATAACCAAAGTTTGCTGTGTGGCCTGGTGAGGGGCTGTTTAACATTGTAGAGCCCACCAACTCGCCACTCAACAACTCACCACTCTTGTGCTAAACGCTGAAGAAATTCACATCCACAGAAACATTCATCATCGACGTTGTTGCTAATTATCATCAGTTCAAGCAAACGGCACAGAAAGTTTCGTTTACATAGATTCCCTCAGTGTATGGGATCCTCATAATTTTTTTGTTTTTCTTCTTGGGCAAGTTCTGACAGGTGGTGAACTTGTGCTTTCTCTTGCAGGAGAAGACCGTGGCCTTCAAGATCTTTGAGCTGGGCCTCAAAAAGTATGGAGACAACTCGGACTACATCATGGCCTACGTCGACTACCTCTCACACCTCAACGGTGAGGAAAATTTTTCAGCTGTGCTCAATTGCTTCGTTACGCTGTTCACTTTAATTTCGTTATCTCTGTGGTTTCCGGGCACCTCATGACTGTGGGCATGGGTTGGCCATTGTATCCAATGTTACATGGGCTTGGGCTTGACACATTGCAGCCAAAGTTATCTGACTTTCCTTGCATAGGTATGGCTCCAAAATTGCGGAGGGTATACTTAAAATGATTCTTATAGAAAGAATCGCTTACAGTTGAACCTCGTTAAACCGTAGTTGGCCGGAGCTCGGAAAAAGTACATTACTAAACAGTAGTACTGTTTAACCGAAATAGCATGAGATCGCCCACTTACCTGTCGAAACCGGAACTCAGAGAGAGTGCGGTGAAAGGGGGAAAAAAACATGCAGTATTTATTCACTTCGCGCAACAAACGTGTTATTTTCGTGTTATTTGCGGCCTAGCAGTGACGACAGTGGCCTCAAAGTTCCTGAAGCTGGGAGCCAGCTTTTCAGCCAGCCCCCTCTTCTTGGCAAACACTTGCATGGCAGATTCCTCGTTGGCCTCACATGTCCTCCGTGTACAGGCACACATGGTAGTGTTGCAGAAGTCGTGGGGCACCTTTTTATTGCGGGGTGCTGTTCTCGTCGCGACGATTGCATTTATGAGGCTGACGTAACTGCCACTGAGCTTCTGCCACTGTCGGGCCTGAATCGCCCGTGCTGTCGCTTTCCGTGTCATCCTTATCACTGTCGCTAGGCGACACTTCAGCAACGGCAGATGCAATGATGGCGAAAAGGTTAATCTCGTAGCCGATATCTCTTTGCAGTCGCAGCAGCACTGCCGAGCAACTTCTTCGCATTCCAAATGCCACACACCATAGTCAACTGTAGACCCATGTCGCGTGCCAGCGCCAACTTTTTGTGTCACATTCGATAGCACGAACGATGTCTAAATTTCTTGTAAGCTAAGCACCCGGTGTCTTCTATATCCGAGTTTCGGCATGACGCGAGTTCTTACTTGCACGACGCCACAACACTCTCTGGCACGGTGCCGAAATGATGTTGATGTTGATGTGGCTTAACGTGTAAACACACAGGGCGCTTGGAGGCCGTTGTGCTGATCTCTGAGGCTTGTTGTTCAGCCAGGCCTCCCGATGGAGACAACACACCGCCGTGTTTGCGCGATGAAAAATGGAAACACTACGTGTTAACCGATACGTACGCAGTAAGCTGGTACGGCTTACACAGATACAAAACACATTAAATTCTATGGCCACAGAGTCGGGGATTTGACTTTTGCTACTTTTGAAACGAAACCACTGTTTAAGCAGGTACGGTTTAACGAGGTTTTACTGTAAACCATTCAACAAAGAATATGTCCGAGGACAATAGTGTGTGAATGTTGCCCAATGGATAAAAAACTGTCTTGGTGCTACAGTCAAACCCCGTTACAACGAACACCACATTAACGAACATTTCAGATTAACGAACTTTTATGAAATCCCGTGCCGACTGCTTATAGTTTCAATGTAAAAATATTTCACTACTACGAACTTCAGAATAACGAACATTTCAGAATAACGATCGTTATTTAATTTCCGTGTCATCTTAATAACACCTCAATACTACGAACGCATATCCCGAAATGCGAGGATTCTTAGATTTCAGTGTGTCCGTCACGGCAGTCGGAGCTCTAAGCTAGCAGACGACGCAGCGCGAAGAGCGGGCCGCCTTGCAACTTGCTTCCCGCAAAAACCTGAGATGGCGCGGAAGGAGAAAGATGCGGGCGGAGACTCTTTTTTTCGTTCTCCGTTGTGGAGGCAACGACGCACCAGGTTTTCTGAGTGGAGAGGCGGGGATCATGGGCTCGTAAAACCTGAGACGGTGCGGCAGAAGAAAAAAAAAAGTAGTAATTAACGCTGAAGTGGGCCTTTTTTTTTTTTTCCTGTTGTGGAGGTGACGACGCATCACGTTTTTCTTGCTTGTTTTCTCAGTTGTTCGCGTGCTGTCACCCGTATCAGGCCTGTCCATCTTGTTTTTCTTCTGGTTATGTTATTGTGTTAGAAGTGCGTGCCGGCGTTTGCGTTGCCATGAGCTTAACAACTCAAACCACGGCGAAGAAGCGAAAGCAGTTTTCTTTGAGCGAGAGTAGAGATTCTTCGCGAGATAGAAGACGGGAAGAAACAATCCGTTGTGGCTAAAGAACGTGGAGTGGCGCGGTCGACGATCGCCACGATTCTCAAAGATAAGCAGAAAATCTTTAAGCACCAGCAAGAATCTTGCTGCACGTTACGGCAGCACCCGAAGACCGCGACGAGTCCGTGTCGGCCACAGATGCGTTGGACTGCTTGCGAAAACTCCGCATATTTATAGCCAAAAGCGGCACAGCGACCGAAGGCGTGCATAAGAATGCGGACGGTCTGGAATCGTTCGTGCTGCAGAGTCTGTGTTGCACCCGTCAGAAGACGATCACGGACTATTTCAAATAAATGTGCCTTGTCTGACGATCACGTGTGCATTGTGTGAGAAACGAGTTCAAGGAGGTACCGTTTCAAAGGCAGGTCGCTTGCGTTACTGAAATGCTATTGTTATGGCTAATTTTTGGGCTTTCACTATAACGACCTTTCAGAATAACGAACATTTTCCCGCGGTCCCCTGAAGTTCGTTGTACCGAGATTTCACTGTATTGCTTTCTGCTTTTGTGGCAAGGATCAATGAAATAATCTTTCTCTGTGTCCGTTATATCACTTTGTTTTGTGCGCATACTTGTTTCTTTCTTGGACTACAAAAGCACTCTTGCCTTATAATCATGGCGTCTTATACCATGACACTTCTTAAAAATTGTTTCGGGATGAATGCATTAAGTATATGAATGCAGTGCTGACATCATGAAATGACGTGTTGTAATGCAGCCATTTTGAGATGCCAAGGTTTTGCATGTGCATTGACTGAAATGTCTGATTCTTCTTAATCTCTCTTTCTCTTTCTTTTTTAAATGATGGGAACAGAGGACAACAACACGAGGGTGCTGTTCGAAAGGGTGCTCACGTCGGGTTCCCTACCACCAGAGAAGTCGGTGTAAGTTGGTGTGGCCGCTGTCATGTGACTGACTTTTATTTCGATTTGAACTTTATTAGCTCACCTTTTTCACCTCACCTTGACCTGTGTACAAAAGTCTCAAAATGGGCATCCCTAGAACTTTCACGCAGGTAACAGCAGCTTACCGTGCTTTTTAAATGCTAAACACTGAAACGTTTTTGGCTTGGCGTTGCTTACAGTCCACTCTGCTCTGATTACGTGGGCTCATGCACTGCAAAAGACGAACAGTTCACATTTTTTGTATAGTGTTTTTTGTTGCGAAGACACGAGCAATGTGTAGTCAGCTTGGCTGCAAAACAGCAAAGCAGCCCTGAGGCCATACGATTACGTTCTGCTAAATTGGCTTGGCAAAATAACCAATTAAATTCTGGGCTTCTATGTGCCAAAACCGTGATCTGATCTTGAGGAACATGGGGGGGATTCAGATTAATTGTGACTGCTTGGGTTTTTTAATGTGCACGCAATGCACTGTACACAAGAGTTTCGACATTCTGTCCCCCGCCCTCATCGTAATGTGGCTGCCGTGGCTTTGATCGAGCCCATGACCTCGAGCATGGCAGCAGAATGTGGCTTTGACTAGGCAGTAAAGCGAGGGAAGAGTTTCGTTCTTCACTGCAGGCATGACCGTTGTGCGCAAACGCAGTTAATGTTCCCGCTAAATGGCCGTGTGCAAATTGACAGGGTGCACAGGTGTGAACAGAGCGTGCTACAGACGCTAAGCCAAAGACCTCTATATTTGTTTCTTGAGCCACATAGCCCAACCTTCAAATGCAGATGAAAGCTGCCCTGCTTGGCCTTAAATATCTTAGATCTTGTCAACAACCTTATTGAAGGCTGAAGGGATGGACCTACTAGAAATTCAAAGAAAAGCAGATTATGATTTCTTTTACCACTCTCTTAATAACAAGCTAGCCTTACAATCCTCACTATACATTTATCACCTATGATGGACAGGCATACTAGAGAGCACCACCCTCATTCTCTCGCACCATTTTCTGCCAAAAGGGATGCATTTATGTTTCCTTTTTTTTTATCCTGCGAGCACTAGTGGACTAGAACCGACTGATTGAAGCGTAACCCCATCACCTGTAACAATCTTCCATCTGTTCTTATACGGGCAGTGATTTGTTCAAGTCGCGTCACCAATCTGTATTTTGCAAAATCTTTCCTGCTTGGGCTTCATGTCCACAGTACTTTACAAGTAAATAAGTAAAACAAACAAATAAATGAATAAATGTAGGATCTTTTAAGCTTGGTAGATTTTTGCTGGGCAGCTACAAGGTGTGCTGTTGGCATCAAAATGCACGAAGTTATCGGTTTTTTGGTGAAACAAACAAGGATTAGAAAATGCATTAGTGCTCTGTGCCAGCCAGATGTGAGAGGCAGTTTTTTGAGGGGCCCGACGTGGCATGAACCAACGCTTCAAATGAACGCTAAATACAGTGGAACCCCGTTCATACGTTTTTCACCGGACCGGGGAAAAAAAACGTAACAGCCGGGAAAACGCAACAGTGAGGAAAGCTCCGAAAATGAATGAAAAAATGCAGCTTCAACTATAGACAATGTATTTCCGCAGAATGCGCTTAGGACTTAAAAAAGTCTATAATGGTGGCTTGCCGTTTCTTTTGCTCGCTAGAAATCACCACGCGTTTCTCAATAGCCTGGTAGGCCGCATTGCTGTCAGCGTCGCTGGAGGAGGTCCAGAGCCGCGACGGCTTCTCCAAAGCTACGATTTGGCAACTCCCCGGCATCATGCGGCTCGTGTTCCTCGTTGTCACGTGCCACGGCAATGGCAACGGTCGAAGGAATATCCGCGGGAAATTTTGCCCTCTTTAGTGTAGTCATGCTGACGTGCTAACGACTGTTTATTTTTCACGAATGGCCACTTAGTGGCGGCCTCTCGAACTGGCGTGCGGCTTCTTGCAGCCAGTTCCATAGCCAAGCCCGGCCAAGCCCAGTCAAAACTCGTCAAAAGCCAAAATGGTGGTTGGAACGCGTTACCTACTTTAGCCCAGGCGGGTGCGGGGTGCTAAGTTGCGACATACCATTCGGGAACGTTTTCACAGCTACTACATAACAGCAGGGTTCCTTATACATTGTATCCTATGGAAGCTATGCCGGGACCGGATGAAAACGACGTAGCAGCCGGGAAAACGCAGCAGTGAGGAACGTAACAGCGGGGTTCTACTGTAGAAACACTAAATCAATTGACACTGATGAAGAATGCTTTCAAAACAATATTTTTGATAATTTTGCAGTAATATATTCGTTATCTAAGGAGAATACGAGGTCAAAGTTTTTTTCTTCTGATTTTGCACTGATACGCCAGTGCCGGCACATCAGTTCGGTGTCATCCATTTCAAAGCATTTTTTTTTTGTATTTGGGCCTTTCTGGCTTATAAATATTTGAACTTGCCAAGTTCAGTATTTAGCTCTTTTAGAATACAGTATAGTTTATTTTTACCGATTAAAGGTTGACTAGGCTCAAGCACATGCCATCAAAATTCATGACGTCACAACAAGCTGGTGCTAAAACATCAGGTGGCATTGCCACCCGTATTTTGTTCTTGTGTCTTTTCCAGCTTACTAAGCATTTTTGTGTGATGCTTTCGCGGCATTGTAGAAGTGTAATGTACTAGTAGTAATTAACACAGCTCAAGTGATGTTTATCTTTACTGTCCCTTGACACCCCATAAAACTGAAAGAATAACTAACCCAAACTGCAAGGATGGACCAGATACGTGTATCAATACTTTGTCGAAGCCCTGTGTGTCGTTATGCCAGCAACTTGTCGCGTCTGTCATGATGTTCTAGCAATGAATTTCCTCTCGATGGATGTGTTTTCTGACAAAAATCACGGCGCTCTCATTCTAGGGAGATTTGGAATCGGTTCCTGGAATTCGAGTCCAACATCGGCGACCTCTCCAGCATTCTCAAGGTTGAAAAGCGGAGGGCTGCTGCTATTGAAAAAGTGAGCTCCCTGATTCAGTCAGTCCGTTTTAATGAGCGATTGGCCTTCCTCGGCCCTCCTTCATTCAGCACTACTGTTATTGCGTACTTGAGAAGAGGAGAAATGTTTTTTGGCTACATGGCTTAATTGCAAGAGCAGTGGCCCCAAATTTATCCCCCGCATTTTTTTCACTTTAAAGGGCACCTGTAGATCTAGTGATATCGGTGTAAATCTTCTACTACTTTTGCCCATGACAAATAATTGATCACATCGTACTTCACTGTGGTCAATTTAAAGCATGCACCAAGAGAACATTTCCCCATAGAATCGACTGATGCTTCTCTAAATTCCAAGTTCATTGATGAAGTAGCAGAAAAATCTACTTTTCTGTGAATTCCGTGCTGCTAAGACATTTATTGCGACAGCAGTTATATGGACACTCCAGGTGCATTTCTGCCATTGTCGTCGCCGTGATGTTCTATATAAAGTCCAAGCACAATAACATTGTCGCTGTGCACCATGTGCTCTATATGCGAGTGAAGCTTGTGAGGGTCAGCTGATGATCGCGGATCAATCTCACAAATGCAAGAGAGGAAAGCGGGGAGGAAGAGTGCTGCCTTCCGTCATGCATGAGGCACTGGGGTGGGGATGGAGGGGGGTAGCGGAGGGGGGGGGGCTCTACTCCAGCAGCTGCTGTGTATGGTGCAGCCGCCCTATCTTGAAAGCAATCTATGATGTGGACAAAGTGCGCAGTTACACAGGCCTCATCTTCAAAGTGATCTGGGATGTGGACATAGTGTGCAGAGTGCTGGTAGCTTCGTATGCGCTGTGCTTTTGACGCTTATTTCACACTGAAGGGGGAGGCAGCACAAAGGTCATTTCGTTCGCCGCTGTTTTGACAGCGAGTTTCCGCAGTCATCGAGCCAGATGTGTTCATGTTTGCCTGTGTGCGCATGGCGCCGTGCTTGTTAATTTAGTTAGTAAGCGAATGTTTACAAGTTTACACGGCTGATAAAAACCTGTATCCGTACTTCGTAAAGCTGTCTACTAATGTGCTATTGCAATCAATGCTTCGTCTTTCTGCTGAAACTACGACTTCTTTTTCACTCAGCTGTACCTATTCATGCAAACTTATATTTTTCGGAGCATAGGTGTCTAGGGTCTTTGTTTTGCTAATATCTACTATGAATTGTCATTGCCTGAACCTTTGTTATGTCTTGCTTGCCGCTTCTTATGCCTGAAGTGGTAGAACATTGTTTCATTTTATACAAGGCCATGACAGTAGCGTCAGAAGGGCCGTGGACCACGTCACACATTCTTGTTTGCCTTCAGTCCTGGCACTCCTGGATATCTCCGTGCCCAAATAAAACCCAAAATGAACTGAACTAATACAAACTTAGTCTTTCAAATGTTTAAATGCAGTCAGAAACTTGGTCTAATTGAAGGGTGTTGGCACCTGTACAAAACTAGACAGAACTTCTGAAACTGCTCAGCTTAAGATGCAGTTTCGCTGATGGCTGACCATTAGGTGGATGCAAGTAATTCGGTCTTATGTGCTACATATTGCATGACTCTACTTTACGGTCATTGCTCAATTTCTTTTGCCATGAAATTCAGCTCGATTACATCTTGTTGTGCATAGCAGTTGTGATGACACTCTCGACTCTTTCCAGCTCAAGGAGTTTGAGGGCAAGGAGACTGCGCTGCTAGTGGACCGGTACCGGTTCATGGACCTCTACCCCTGCAGCCCACAGGAACTGAAGTCTCTAGGATACAGGGTGAGTTTTGTAGCTTTCTTTACGTGCTGGCCAATTTGACATCACGGCGTGACGTGTGACATGCGGCATAATTTAGTTGTATCGTGGCAAGCTATTGTGGCAACTTCATGGCGGCACTGCATCCTGTCCTTTGTTCTTGCATAATTTCCATCTTACAAGGGCTCCTCTCATGGCTAGAGTGACCGTTTTGGTCTTGCAGCAGCACGATGTGCTGCCAATGCAGCTTACCACATACAGTTGTGTAAGCTATGCTTTTTATTGTAGTAGAAATTACAGTTGAACCTTGTTCATACGTTTTGGACGTTTAGGACTAAAATGCTAGGAAAAAAAAAACATACTAATTGGGGAAATGTGCGATCCAAAGTCACTGAACAATTTGGTAGGCTCGACTGTACTATTTGACGTCTGTGTAATGTGTACCGTTGCCCAAATCGTTGCAGCACGAGACGCTGCGGCGCGCTGGTCTGGTGGGGCCCGAGATGCGCTTTTTTATGTTTGCAGCTTCGACAAACTTACGTTCGCACTGCTGGAATTCGACCTGGGCTAGCAGCTTCTTTGGGCAGAGCATCTTGATGGGTAGTTTTGATGTGCCCACTCTGGGAGAATTGTTGCTGCGCAAGATGCGTAAGCGCATCGAACTGTGGGGCCCCAATGGCCCCAGATGTGCGAGGTCATTTTTAAGACGGCAACGGGAAACCGAAATGAAATCTAGACGGTGGGCGACGCCGGACTACGATGCCACCAGAGTAAAATATAGTGTTCTCTTTGTGCCGCCTGCTGCAAGGAACAGCAGCACTTTTGACTTATTGCCTATTAAAGGCGTGCAGTACGCTTCCAACGACACTACGCCCCATGCACTGTGAAACAGATGGTGAAAATGCTTATTGCAGCAGGGGATTTGCTGGTACCGGATATGTGGCAACATTTTCACGTGACATGGGCAGGCGAGCGCTGCAGGGAGGACGTCACTATGGGTGCCTACTGCTCTCGATACTACTCTCAATATGCTTACTGCTCTTCCTTCTTGTTTGCATGGGATCTAGGGGCTGGAAAATGAATCGTATGATAGCAGTATGGTGATATACTGAACACTAGTGCTGAAGATAATGTTTTCCAGCAACGTATTTACCAGTAGAAAAGAAGCACAACTATATTGGGTCATTTTTTGCGTTCACGATCACGAACGTTAGCACCGCGAAATCGCACGAAATGGAATCGTATCAATGAGGTTCTACTGTATATAGATGCTTGAGGTGCGTTTGTGCTGTCAGTCACGCTTGTCACAGTACCGATGTTCGTGCACCATTCGCGTGTAGGGTAGAAGGCCTCCAGAAATGTGCAGTGGTTCCAAAAGCAACGAAGCCAAGTGGACACACTGGTCACACTTCGCTCAGTTGGCTCAACTGTAGCCAGGGCAGTGTTCTGGCTTCCACGGCTGGCATGAGCATTGTGCGCTCGCACATTTAGCCTTCCTGCTGAGCTGTGTGCATACCACACAGCGTTGCACATGCTGGTCTGAGCCGAATGCTCAGTGTAATAGACAGTAAACACCAAGCCAAGTTTATTACAGTCAACGACTGAATTTTCGGATGCCCAAATTTTCGGACATGCCTGATATTTCGGACGTCTTCGCGGCACCGCCACGAGCCCCATAGAATCAATGTATAAGGACATCTGACATTTCGGACGCTCGAACCCCCCGCCGTCCAATTTTCCTGACTTTTTCACATGACGGAAGGTCCTTTGGCTCCTCGCACAGCGCCCTTGCGCAGGAAATCGACTTGCAGCCGAGGCATATCACCACTTTGAACCACAGCTAGCCAAATCTAGCCGTCACACACCGATTTGGTCTGGCCACGCTGGCTCTGTTCATCGCCGCACTTCCACTTCCGCCTCCGGCAGAGCTTCCGGAGAGGCGCCATTTAATTTGTTTGCGTAGGCCACGTTTTGGCTAGCGTGGTGTGTGGTTGTGCCGTTGTGTCAAGTGTGCTCTGCGACACTAGGCCTAGGTGCTTCAACGCTCGTCTGCGAACTCCACTGTTTGCAACTTGAGGATTTCGCTTGCCTTCGATGGCCCCCACTCCGTCTTTGTCGTCCTCGCCGATGGCATCGAAGCGCGAAAAGTAGTACCATCGGTTAACGATGGAGAAGATAGCTGCCATTATTAAGCAAGTCGTGAGCGGCCCATCGCAGGCTGACGTGAGCAAGGAGTTCGGCTTGGAGCAAGGAGTCAGGTTGTGAGGGATTCAGAAGACTCTGATGTTGAAAATGAGGAGCCAATGCCTGCGCCGCCTACAAGCGCCGAGTTGACGCGAGCACTGTTGACTCTTTCATCGGTGTACAGTGCTGACATGACCCTTGCTCAGATCGAGGTGAATATGATCGCACGCAGCCAGAACGCCGTCCAAACAACAATCAACAAGTTCTTCAAGCTACTGCAGCAATAAAACCGGCTGCCTGACGATGCACATGTACATAATAAACCGGCAGTCGGCTGCATACAGAGTTTTTGAATGCGTTTTTTTATAGCCGCTTCACTGATGCTTTAACAGGGTTTCGGAAACCTGGTACTTCGCCCTTTACCTCTAGATCCGAGAAAAAAAGAAGAAAAAAGTGTGTTTTTGCATGCATTCATTATTTCGGACTGCCTGAATTTTCTGACGTTTTTACGTTCCCTAGAGGGTCTGAAAAACCGGTCGTTGACTGTACCTCATCATTACTTTGGGCTCTAAGAAACGTTTACAGTCTTCCTTTGTTCTTGATTCGTGCATGCACCATCGACGTTTGATGCCTGCAACACCACTGGCGATGCTCCTCTTTGTGCCAACGTTCCGAGATGCTTTCAGTGCAACGCTACACCTTGCTACCCTTTTCGATTGATTGCCTTTAGGCAAAACTACCATTTTTTTTTAGTCCAGGAATGTGGGCTTGAACTTTCTAGGTGCAGCTCTACACGAGCAAGAAAAATATGAGTAAATTTCTATTTGCTCTGAAAAACCGACATGTTTCTCGCCGTGTGACCTTTGAAGGCCTTCATGTTAGCTTTGTTTGCTTTCTTGTTCATCTTCGTTAACATGTAACTGCGAAGCCAAAGCAGCTGGAATTTGGTCCACTGCAATCGTGCTTAGAAGATGAAGCCATCCTCAAGCGCCTACTCGGACGTCTCGCTGCACGTAAAGTTGTGTGATAAAAAGATACGTGCTACTTTTCTTGTAAAGGAGTAGTGCCCATGCACATTTCCAGCTGACGTGGGAGTGAGGAAACTCTGCACAAATGTGTACAGTGCGTACGACACCCGCAGCCCATGGGCAATGTGGTGTACATACGTTGCACAATATGCCTGTGCACAGCACAACGGTACAAGACACAAAGCGCCGGGATACGACTTGCGCCAGTGCTTATTCAATGACTACATGAGCGATTAGATGGGACATCGCACCAAATAGAGGTTACTGAACCAGAAAACATGACGTGCGGTTGCTTCAGAGCAATTGGCAAAGAAAAAAAGAAGTGCAAAGGAGTCATGAACATTGAATTCAGGAGTGGAAAGTATGCCAAACTGTGTCTCCGAATTCAGTTGCTAGTCTTGCCTTCCGGTGCTGCCAATATATTGCAGTGCCTGCACCACTTGGATAAGACGTAACGAACCCGGAAGGACGGATGTGCAACATGGGCACATTCTTTGAAGCTTTCACAAACGCTTCGGGTCGTTCACCCAGTCATCGCTGCACCTGTGTCGTGTTCTGACATTGTAAACGGAGGCATCGGATGGAGGCAGAAGCAAGCAGTGGTAGCGTCACCTCGTGATCAAACCTGGTAGCACCTACGGGAGTGCAGCAAAAAGCATTTATACCCCCGAGTCTTTTCAAGCATTTATTATATCCAAGCTTAGTACTTCTATACCGTCTGCAACATCTGACGTGTAATCCTGTGTGAGGGTACGAAGGTTACAGAAAGTATGAAGAAGACTCGAGCACAAGTAGAAGGAGCGCACGGCACAAACGCTGGACTTGCAACTAAGCTTTAGTTCAGTGAAAAATGCCACAGATGTTCCTGTGTGTTGTGCTGGCTCTGTTCGGTACAATGCAGACGTGCCTGCCGCCTCAATGCCGACCGCACCTTCACTCGTTGGCGCCACTGGTAGCCACTGCACGAAAACTGTTGTGAAACTCCCCTATACGGAATCGTCTTAAAACACTTAAGCCCTGGAGCGGCGGTTGCGAGAAATTGCAACTGACAGTCGTGCCCAGAACAGGAGCAGTGCACGCGTAACGCGAATGGTATGTGTGTGGCTCCCTCTGATGGCAAGTTTTTGCTTCGGCCACTTTCATTTTCCTTTAACTTATCATCTCTACACTTCAATTAAAAGCAACAAATAATTTTCTCTCTTTTTTTTTGCTTCATTATCTGTTGGCTTCATTTAATCATGAATAAAAAAATTGGGCCCCTCGACTCCTCATTTTCTCGTTCATTACATCGAAGGGTCTTGACTTTTGCAGGTTTGGTGCCTTTGTGTAGCATATGAGGTTTCATTGGTCAGCTGCCCGCTCCTAAATGTTCACGTACTATGTGACGTCATTGGTCAAAAGGATAACCTGTTTCCATGGCCATGAGTGGTGCCAGCTTACTGTGCCAGTGTTGAATAGTGTACACATAGATGTGTACCCAGGGATGTGGACGTGGGAGCAGCCACTGTAGCACAATTTCTAGTGCAACGCACACGTAACGTGAAGGGTGCGGGGTCAGCTACCACTGGCATCAGGTTGCTTTTTCGTCCACTTTAATTTTCCTTTAGCTTATCATTTTTACGTTCCTATTAAAGAACAAGAAGTAACTTCCCCTACACTTTCCTTGGCTTCATTGTCTGTTTGCTTCGTACGGTGGTGACAAAAAGATAACCTGGCCCCCCAGTTCTCGTTCACAAGCTGTGCGGTGTTGTGCCTGACGATTGGATGTGCTGTGACCACTCTGTTGACAGGAGGTGACGCGGCTGCCCGTGGTGGTGTCGTCTGCGCCAGCGTCAAAGCGGGAGGTGCGCGAGGAGGCTGCGACAGACAAGCAGAACCCCGTGTACCCTCGCCCTGACACGGGACAGATGATCCCCTTCAAGCCCAAGCAGATCTGCCGTGAGCCAATACACCTATTTCTCTCTCTCTCTCTCATTTGCGCGCCAGATTTGTCTGCTGTGACTCTGTTGTGTTGAGTACTTTCTTTGTACTGTACAGTCAAACCATGATGGAACAAACACCGATACACTCAAACCTTGATATAACGAATTTCAGTTGAACAGAATCTGCAGTGCAACAAATTAGTTTGATATCCTGATCTTAGTTTCGTTGAAAACCATGTATTCCTTTTTCGCGATTTGACGAAGTAATTTTGTGACATGGTTTCGGTAACGTTCTTGTCCCTTTTTCAGTGGGTTAGTAAATCCAGCAAAATGCTATAAAACTGTTGGCTGAGGCGGAAGTCATTATTTGCAAGCGTCCTTCAGCATGAAAAGTTTGCGTGGCAAAAGGCGTCATTGTCTGAACGAGATAATTGCGTTCGTTGAAGTGCCCGCATAGCAGGGCAGTATGCAGGAAGGAAAATCTGCGCCGTATGGCACGTTGGTAAAGAACTTGCGGAGGCCGCAGGGTGCGCAATAGCTTGGATTAACGGCAGCCAGTCTCTAAGGCCATGCTTTTGTGTGTTACGTCACCTTACATTTTGTAATTGTCTCTTTGAGATAGCCATCAATGCTTCACATTTTGGGCAAAACTGCGACTTTTTTTTTCCTCAAGAAAGACAAATATCTGTATCCTTTGACACTTTTTCTTGTTTTGAGGTCACCTTCCAATGGCCGTGGCAGGGCACTAAGTGTGGTCAACCATGGTGTCCAAAATTCATAGCACTGCGTGACGTGTCACATGCAATCTTGTTGCCATGAGCCACGCCGACTCGTTACTCTCAGCACAATCTGCACCGCACGTGCTGGTGCTCATAATCACACCATCGTGGCCCGACTTCCTTGCGATAAGTTTTTTATAAGTGCATATAACAAGATACTATCCACCAGCAATGTTCTGTGAATTTGTGAAATTATTTTTGCAGCCCAAACTTTAAAACATCAACTTAGTGAAATTCGTGATTAAACTAACTTTTTCACCGCAAGCCTGACTTCTGTATCGAGGTTCGACTCTATAAGAACTTATTGCATAAATGAGGTAAGTCTAAAATCTGGTTGGCCATGCTTTATACGAAGGAGTATTCTACTGCTACTGTAACAAAACGGAAAATGCAAGATTTGAGATGATATTGGTTACAGCGAAACGAAAATTGGTTTGGCAGCTTGAAGTACCGATGGTGATTGGGGCAGCAAATAATATATGTGGAACACTCGGCAAGGGCAACTTGAAATGGCACATTTTAGACGCACGCACGCATTTTGGCCCATGGCTTCGCTTGGCTTGTCTGCAGTCGGCAAGCTTATGTGCCAATCCTGTGTGATCACATTGATGGAACGGTTGCACATTAATGATGCTGCAAAGTGCATTTGTAATTTAGTGGTGCTCATGTGCGGCTTATTGGCATGGCAAGCCACTGAGAAGCTGCCAGTTTTTCTGGACTATCATGATCATCATGCACGAGCTCAATTGAAAAATTTAGAGAGAATCATATTCTGGAGTTTGACATGCCAAAACCGTGATCAAAACCATGGATTGATTCTGACCACCTGGGGTTCTTTAGCGTGCACCTGAATCTAACTCCGTGAGCATTTTTTCATATCGCCCCATCAAAATGCAGCCACTGCAGCAGGTGAAAAATTAAAAAAAAAAGAATGCTTGTGGGTGTACGTGTCTACGTTTACACGCATATGACGAACCTTGGATGCAATGAAGATATTTGAGTCACAATGAAGTTGATTGTGACTCCATTAAATCAGTTGAATGGCTGATTGAGCGATTAAATAAGCCTTAAATAGCTGCAAGGACCATAGGAATTATTATAATGACGTTTAATTCTCATCCACAGCAACTGGGGCACACCTTGTTCCTGGTGGCGTGTTTCCTCCTCCACCGGCAGCTTCGGAACTGATGATGAGGCTACCACCACCCCATTGCTTCATGGTGAGGATGCTGAGACGTTGACTGATTCAAGTGTAACGTGGTAAAAAGGGTGGGCAGATCTTATCTACACTACCTTGACTACACTACCTACCTACACTACCTACTGACTACACTACACTACCTACCTACACTACCTACTGACTATCTACCTGATTACACTACACTACCTACCTACACTACCTACTGACTACCAACCTTGACTACACTACACTACCTACCTACACTACCTACTGACTACCTACCTGATTACACTACATTGATCTACACTACACTACCTACCTACACTACCTACCTGACTACACTACCTTGATCTACACCACCCTGACTGCCATAAAAGGCAACGAACAGCTGTTTTTGAAAGGGAAACGCTGCGAAACGACTAGTGCATGTGCTTTCTCTGTGATTTCATTCTCCTTAGTTCGACTTTAGAAAAAATGTGTTGGTGGGCACATATATTAAACATTGTTCGGCATGCAAATTTAGCATCATAACAGACATGCACAACAAAGAAGGCACAAGCAAACTGTCTTCTTCTCTGCCTGTGCATGTTTTTGCATTGTGTTTCCAAACATTGGATGCTGTGTTCTTGAATCTGTAGGAACCAACGACTAAATAATTAAAAGTATACAAATTAAGTTTTTGTGTGAAGAACATTTCATTGCTCTTCTCTCTTTTTGTGTGAACGGCCACTTATAAAAGGCGAACAGGTTCACATTTTTTTCTTAGCATGGGACTGTGGACTGTGCATAGTTAATGCAGGGGCACTAGCATTGTTTACTGTCGGTCATGGCCACCGTATAAACAGCAAGAGTGTGAGAAGTGCTAGAAGGTGTTTTGTCACATCAGCTGTGCTCTCTGCTTCTTTTTGTCTCCACCAGGGTCCCTTTGCAGCGGTTGATGAACTGATGGAGGTCTTCAGGACCATGAACCTGCCCGATAAACGTGAGCCACTTTATAGCTTTTTGGAGTCCAACTGTTGTTATTGCACTGCTGTCTTGTATGCGCATGGACGTCTTCAATGCGTATTGCTTGCAATGCTGCTTCTTTCCCCTTTGTTTTATTTTTTGCCTGCTCAATCTCTGCTCTTACTGTCAGATGTTTTGATCTTGAATTCAGACATTTTCTTTAACGGCAATGCACGCACAGCTGTAGGTATGCTATGTGCTCGTGTGTCGTCTAGTTCTTTTTTTTTTTTCGTTCTGGAACCGCAGGTTTATTGCAGCTAAAGTGCATATAATGGGACGAGTCCCTTCCCGAGGTGGTGTTGTCCTTCAACGACTGTATCTAGGGGCCTCAACTGATTTAGTGTTGCTCTGTAGTGTCCCATTAACCTGTCTCTCTCGCCTCCTTGTCTCCGCAGCCCCCCGTCCGAGCGAGAACGGCGTCTCGAAAGACCACTTGAAGCTCTTCGAGCACAACCAAGCGGGTGGCCCACAGACGGGCAATCCTGGCGGCGGCGGAGGCGGCGTCAAGCGCAAGCACCGCGACGGTGCCGCCGCTGGTGGAGGCGGCGGCACCAACGCGGGCGGTGCTGGCGCCGAAGAGAGCGAAGAAGAAGATGGTGGCCTCGCGCCACCCGCGCACGACATCTACCGATCGCGGCAACAGAAAAAGGTGCGCTGAGGCGGTGAGAGGGCCTGCATGCACGTCTGCTTTGTCATGGTGGCAGGTGCGTCATCACCGGCGGTGTGACGGGGAGTGTGTGACAGATCGCATCCGTGACAGCCTACTGCGTTGCAGCGGGATGCTCAAAACTAACCTCCTTTCAGATGACTTTCTGACGAGACAAGTTTTTCAACATCCCTTCTTGTTTGTTTTGACAGGGGTGTCTATTTACATTGCCTGGTAAATGACAGCACCGAAATTTTTTCCACCACGTATTGCATTCAAGAAGTTACTGCCACAGACTAAAGATAGAATACCCTCAGTGGCAAGTTATCCCTGCAACGTCTTGCAAGCAACCTCTTCCGCAGGGCAAGATGCCGTTTTGTCTGCAATGTTATGCAGTGCACAGAAGCTTGTTGGCCATCTTAAACATGCAGCACTAGTAGAAGCGATGGGACGGAGTAAAGTCCTTGTGTAGGCAGTTGCCCTTGCTGACACATCTCTCTTTGCTGGCATTGGCCGTGAACTTTCACAGAGTGTATTGTTGTTCCAAAATTTAAAAAGGAGCATTCCAAGTCGTTCTTAGGGCAGTTTTTATACCATAGCAGAAGCGAAATCACTCCAAGTTGCCATCTGATAAGGCAACATGTAGCTTGCCACACTTCCATGACAGGGCCTTCATTTGAACGAGCCCCAGTAAAAGAGGGCTCTTTATGTGGTAATGCTTTCCAATAGAAACAGTGCAGCTCTAGGAACTGCTCAGAAGATAGCTGGAGATCAGCACGGAGGCCAGCGCAAATGTTCGTCCAGAGTATCTTTTGGAGCACTTGTGTATGCTCACTTTTGTATGCTTTCCCCCTGAAAAAACTTTAGAGAGAGCTTTAAATTAGGAGATGCAAATGGATTTGCATTCCACTTGCAGATCCAAGCTGCTTGGTTATCAGCAAGGCCCAATTAGAATTTGGTTTTTAAGGCTCTCTACCTTTAGCTAAAAGAAAGCTTTGCCAAAAAAAAGGAAAAAGGAAGAGTTAGAGAGAGGTTTGCGAGGATGCTGGGCCAGCAGTTAGAAGGCATCCTCACTCCTTGGGCTCAACTTCGACTGCAGTGCGTTGTCATCTGTGCCAGATAGGACAGTCTGTCTCACACTAGCAAGTTTCTGCTCACACAGCTCAGCATAGTACACTCGTCAAAACATGAGCTGGTGCACTTAAATTTGACTGATGGCAGCAAATGCAGCTGCGCGGTTTCTTCAAGTCTGCACCAGTGTAGGGTTTTGGTTGCGTGTGACTTGGCTCAGCCCTGCACTGTGTGCCCAAAAGGTGTCTTACCTGCGAAGGCACAGCGTTTGTCCGCTCGCGGTGCTTGTGTCCGTCCGCTTGTGCGATGTTTGTGGCTAGGGATGCTATTTCAAACACTGCCTGATTCCGCCACACTGTCAGATTCGCCATCTTGCCATCTCTGATTGGCTCACAGGGTGGCCGTGCCTTCCCCGATTGGCTCGAAACAACAAAATGGCAGAATTTGACAACATGGCAAAATTTCATAGGGCTCAAAAGGCACTGTTTCCTACATATATAGCCCCCCCCCCCTTTTTCTTTAATGTAGCTGCACTAAGGAGTAGGGTAAATTAACTCTTACTCTTCCGGAGGGGGTTGTAACACTAGAGTAATTCCAACTCTACTTTGGAAAAATAGTAACTGCAAAGCTACCCAGGTAAGTGAGCCATAAAATAGCGCACTTCTCCATTACAGTGTGCTAGTGCTAGAAAGAAGAAAAAGAACTTCAATGCTAACATCTTTGGTGGTGTTGAAGCTTCTCACTAACCTGTCATCAACATCAGCATGACCACCATTTACTAACCCTTAAAAAAGGTCCCCTGTGGCATGTTTATACATAAAGGAGGAGCAAAGGTGTCGATAAAACACAATGGTTGCCACTTCAAGCATGAAGGAAACCACTTATTCGTACAAAACAGGAACAACAGCGTTAGAGTCGAATTTGAAATGAGCATGTGAGTGTTGAGGAAAATAAATGGCACCCGGAAAAGGGTGTGTTGTGGGCTCCTGGACCATCCACCAGAAAAACAGGTCAGCACATTTGACTCTGCACTGCGCTTAGGCCGACTTGTGCGGGGCCGAAGATCTCAGCTGCATGGCCTCTCGTCTTGCTTTTCTTAGTCTGCATTCGTGTGGCCAGATTTGGCCATGCCACAATTCCGGCAGCGTTGAGGAGTTTCACAGCAGTGTCTGGCATCTCGTGTTTCTTTTTCCTTTTTTTCCCCGCACCACTGTCACAAGCATGTGCGCAACTACATATGTGTACGGCAAGTTGCATGCATGAGTGTGGTTCTGAGGAACTGCGTGGAGCTGTAGATGTCTCGGATGTGTTTCGTTTCATCACATTTGTGCAACATAGCCGAAGCTACAATTCGCATCATAATATTTGAAGAGCAAATGTGCAGTAATATTTGAAGAGTCACTGAACCATCCTTATTTGGAAAGCCGTCGTGGTAGCGGGCAATCTGTGTGAGAAACATTCAAGCGTAGAGTTTTCTGCAGAAAGTGTTGGAGGCAGATCTAGTGCTAGTGTCTGAAGGAGCTGCTACTATGGCAGTTAAGTTGTTGTGGAAATGATGAGTGGTATGTGGATTGCTTCAACTTCTTCCTTTCGCTTCAGATGACTTTGTAAATCGATGATTTTCAAGTAAATATTGTATTACAAATGCGGCAATTTGCTACGATTAGTGCATCTGGGGAGAGACATCGCTTTCGTGCGGTTAAAAAAACACGGTTGCTTGAAAACTTCGATAAAAGTGTAATAACTAAAGCCCCAAGCCCGTAGATTGGACAAATTGATGTACCGCCGATCATTTCGTTGGTAGCTGTGTCATCGTAGTGTCTGAGATTACTTTAGTAAGTTTAGTACGAGACTCTGTGAATTCGAGGATAATTTGATATATTTTAAAACCTGCAGTTGCCTTGCCATTTGGTATGTGCAATTTGTTCACAGACGCAGGTAACCAGGTAAAAAAACCTTGCATGTGACCACCGTAGTCTTTACTGTAGTAGTTGTTAGACCTGATTTTTTTTACTGCATTGAGCACTAACTTGGATTCTGCGCATTTACCAGAATGTCAGCATACCCTGTAGCTTTGGCCTCTGCTTGTGAGCCTGGCGACATTGAGCGTAGTTGACTGCCTGTTTTGGGTCGAAACCATTCGTGCTCTTGTGTGTGCGTGTGTTCTTCCATTCCATTCATGCTTTTACTAGCTCCTCCTTTTTTTTCCCCTTTCTTTTGTAAACTTTTTGATGGCAGTGGCCTTTCCGAATGCCCCTATTTACAGAGTTGGCTTCTGTGGCTGTCTCTTTATACATGCTCGTATCCTATCACGTTTCTGTCCCTAATGTTTGGTGTGCACGTGGAAGCCCCTTTATGAGCACAGCCAACTTCCATTAATTTGACACCGATATGACCGACAAAATTGATCTAATTATATCCGGCGGGTTGAAATAAACAAGATGCGGGAAGAATGCCAGAACACACCACTGATTCATATGGATGTGTTTTCCTGATATTAACACAACCCCAAATGAAATGCACCCCGACTTTCTATGTGTCCAAAGTAGAAAACTAACGTAGAAATGACATTAGAGTTCCTAAACAAAGTATAAATCTAACGCGGACCCAATTTTAATGCGATATTGTTAAGGAGCCCATGTCGTGGGAAATCCGGCGTCGGCATCCTGTGTAGACGTCCAGCATGGGGCATCGCCTCAGCAAAAAGAATTTAGAACCAGATTCCGAAACACGCATACCCAACTACTTCTCTAACACCAAAGTTGCTCATACCTTGTCTTTCATTCGTTACAAAGTTATTCCTTAGAATTTTGAGATTGGCAGCCCAAAGACAAATGTAATGGAAAAGAAACACCGACAGCGCATATTCTTTATGTTAGCTCTTCTCAGACTGAAATATTAAAGGTGTGAAACAATAATAGCAGATCGACGCACGCAGGAGGCCGTGTTCCTACCAGAAAGCTTGCCTTCCTGTATAGTGTTCGCAGCCAGCGTTTCCCGGTAAACGTTACGGTTACATAAGTTGCAGTTGTTGGGAAATATGAAAAGCAGTAAGGGGTCTCTGAACGCTGTTGCGTTCCACTCCTAAAGGCGTAGCTTACGCGTCCTCCTAATTGTTTTAGCAAGATAAGTGGGTAAGGGTCTAAGATGTGTTGCACTTTGGCGGCCGGTTTCCTAAAGCCAGCTTTGCTTCAATACATTTGTGTTATGTGATAAAGCATATGTACGCCGCGAAGGAGGTTTTGCTTTCGTATCTGATTGCACCGACCAGGCAACTTTCAAGCCATTTTTTCTGGGAATAACAATAATAATAAAGGAACACATTAGAATCAGGCAAATAGTGTAAATGGACATTGTGGGCTATGGGTCTTGCTTGAAGATCTTTCTAGGGCAAGCTAAAAATGGGAATTTTCAATGGGAGGCGATGTGTTTTCAACGCATTCATTATCCTTCAAGCTCCGCTGAGACTGAAGCCACCACTGAAGGGGTCGCTATTGGGGGGACCATAGGGGTCAGCGTGCTGACTGGTCAAGAGCAAATTGTCCAGCAAAAGCAAATTTTAGGATCGAAATAACAAAAGTTTGGGCACATAGAAATGCATATGAGCGCTGGCCAGGAACTTCAGTTGGGAACGAATTAGCCATAAAATCATATTAACCGGAGTCAAATTAATAGAAGTCTTCCATATTTTCCTCTATATCCTGTGCACAATGTTTGTTGCTCTGTTCAAGATCGAATTTTTTTTTTTTCAATTCCTGAACAGCTCAAATTTGTAGATGAAGTCCTGCACAAGTTGTGTTTTCACTTTCGATAACACGGCACAACATTATACTGCTCCGAGTTTTAAGTTCATTAGTAGGTGAAGGAATGGGCAGAGACGTTCTTGTGGTATAGAGTACTGCTATAAGTGTACATATTATTGGGTTTTAGGCCCCCAAATGTCAACTACATGGAACATATTTTGTAAATTTTTTTCACATTCTTTCCACATACGTGTTGCACGATGCCCAACTTATGCGTTATATTCACGTCTTAGATGTGTTTCATTTTGTTTCTGCTTCAAGCAAAAATCAAATACCCCCTTTCGTTGCTCATTAGAAAGGGGCCATTGCATGGCGTTATGGAGAAAAAAAAATTGAAGAGATGCCCTGGCAATACTCTCTGTGAAGCCCCACTGAAACAGCGCCTATAAATTGTGAGGCAGCTTCTCCTCCCTTCTGCCTACCGATTCTGATTTCGGACCAAGAGGGCCACTTTGCAGTGCGCCGATCGAAGTCACGTCAGCTGAAACGAGCGACCTACGTTTTCGGCAACCGTTGCTATTTGCTCCATAAATGAGGGTCATCATCATCATCAGCCTGGTTACGCCCACTGCAGGGCAAAGGCCTTACCCATACTTCTCCAACTACCCCGGTCATGTACTAATTGTGGCCATGTTCCTGCACACTTTTTAATCTCATCCGCCCACCTAACTTTCTGCCGCCCCCTGCTATGCTTCCCTTCCCTTGGAATCCAGTTCGTAACCCTTAATGACCATCGGTTATCTTAATGACCATCGCTTAAATGAGGGTAGTGAGGCCTAGAATGGCATGTGATTTTAGTCGCACTCTTCGCAATGCTGCTGGCATTGTTTGGGCTTCACCCCAGTTTTTTTTTCTTTTCCTTTCTACGTGCGCGGCATAGTTCAGTCGCGGCGAAGTTGCGCCGACAGTGTGTCGCGAATATGTCTTACATGACTGCCAGCTGAGGGTTCTTCAGGGGCAAGTTTAATTGTGCATTCTTTTCGTTCTGGTTTTTTTTTTGTCTTCTTTTTTAGATAATGCTTTGTTGCTTTCCTTAGGGGCACTATGCTAAGTGTTGCTTTGAAAACCGAACCGAAACCTCTCGAGCACTTGTCCACTGAGCTTCAGCGATGACATCTGCACTGCCTAAACAACATTGTTTGACAACACTGGAACAGGTTCAAATGGGAGAGGATGTGTCATTTTTTGCTGTTGTCTCAAGGTCGACGTAAGAATAGGTGTCAGTTCCTTTAAATAAAAACAATGCCACACGTCTCGCACCTTTGACCTTCACCTTGCTCCCCGCTATCTCGGCAGTCTGTACTGATGAGCAGAAGTGCAGGTGTAGTCAAATGGCGCAGAAAATCTGTAGCGCAACTGTTACTGCTCCATCGCAGGCCTTTAATCTAATGACAAGAGCCATAGGCCAAGAAATTATTTTTAAAAATATTTGTTTTTAGTCAAACTGCAGCAATACCGCACTTTTTAATTGCCGAAAGAGACAAAGTGTCCGTTGTGCTCAATACCTTCAATTGCCCGCCCCTTCTGCAAAAGTGGTTACTGAGAAATGCCATTGCGAGGTAGCTTGATACCAACATTCTGCACCTAAGAGTAGTAACTATCACTTCTGAGCACAAAATGTGGGGCAGCACAGTCGCATACCGCTGTCGGGAGCAACGACACATTTTCTAGGTACCCGCACACTGGGAACTAAAAGAAACCAGGACATTCACAGAAAGATGGAGATGGACACTTGAATTCAACAGCGGGTGAACAAAGGAAGCCTCAGCTCTGAACGAGCATTCTGACAAAGGGACTTGCCTTTGTTTGTCGGGGAAGAGACATGCCCTCGTCGAAACCCTAATTTAAAAACAATTTCCCTTTAACGAAGTTGGTTATAAACGAGTAGTCGTAGCACTGAAGCAGTCGAAGCAAAGCTGCAGAGCTGTTAATTGCCTAAGTTTCTTATTTGCAGCCTTTGAATAGCGCTTGTGCAGATGACGCCTGCACCTGGTAGTTAACAAATGTGACCCAACTCCCAGCACATCGCCTCAGAAATTTCTCAGTGTGCCCCAAGCAGGCCACAGGTGGCGCCTAATCTCGGAGGTCATACATTCTGAGCCACGCATCAGTTCCAGCTAGTTGTATCAGTGGCATATTGTGTCTCAGTTTGCGAGCTTTTCGTGACGCATCTACTCCTTTTTTCGAATGTAACATTTTGCATGGAGGTCACTGTATATAAATCATCTGTAGCTAGGCCTTTTGTGTAACCGAACATTTCATTGCAGTTGGCCTTTGAGGTGAAGCTGCTCTTCCTAGCTCTGTGTTTATCAGTGTATGTTGTGAAAATTGAAACAGTGACCCCAGCGTAAACACGATGCGCAAGTTTTCAGACTTGTAATTTGCATTCTGCAACGAATCCTGAACAAAGGCACTTGTATTAGGCAAGCCACATTCATGGAACAGTTCCCACTCGAAGTCAAAGGCAACTAGCTCCATTCATTCTCGCTGCTATGTGGTAATGCGTTTGCACATGCGCACAGCGTAGTTCCATAACAAATGGACATGTGCTGTGGACTTTACATGTGCAAGTCCATTTCTGATGTAATGTCTGAAGGGTTTGCACTCCTTTTGAACCAGGATTCACAATGTGGCTTGCATGCAAAAATGGTTTGTGCACATAACAGCAGGCACCAGCTAGTCATTTCAATGAAGAAGGTGATAAGAAAGGCATCAGCCAATGACACACAGTACTTAATAACAAAAGATTTTGGAACCAGTCCTTTAGTGGGGGTGAAATTTTATTGAGACTTCTTGGTCTTGTAACAGAGAAAACAGCTGTTTTTTTTTTCCATTGTCATTGTCGAGTGATGAGTGGTGGCTTTAAAAACGTGCATCTGTTCTTCGCTTTCTCCGCAGCTCATGTTTTAGAGTGCGGGGTCGAAAAGTTGTCAGACGGTGTTGAGAGAAAGCAGTGACAGAGTGCTCGTACAAGAACTTTTGTGTCGTTTGGGCGACTACAGACGGACGTCAAGAGACTGACTGCACGGACCCTTCTTCTTCCATCACATTCTTTTGCCTCGTGTTTTTTTTTTTTTTTTTTTGCCCCCTCCACTTGGAGGCACCTGTGACACGACTCTCATGGTTTGTTTGACACTGTGAACTATTTGTTTGTTCATGTGACTCATGGTGTGCAGGTCATGCATTTGTGTACAGTAAAATCTTTGTGAGAGCAACTGAGGAAGAAAAAAAAGAAAGCGCCTTGAGAGAAAGATGAGGCCTTTAACGTGACAGCTGCTTCAGTTTTCATCACTTAGTCGAGGAAGCAAAACTACAGGACACCTGGCCTTCCAGCGTATGCTGCAACTTGCGGGGCCAGGTGTTCTCACGTGGCTTATTGTTAGTCCCCTGTGCCTCGTTTGATGTGTTCACCTCTCAAGACTAGTTAAAATGCATATGTCAATGCAGATGTGCTGAATGGTTTTGTGTAAGACTACAAAATTTTCATGTTCAGGTGAGAACTGAACATTGCTTCATTCCTTCCTCAAGTGCAGCTTACGCAAATATTAGAGGCAGGCCGATGACATTTGTTGTCTGGGGCATGTCTGTGCCTGAAAATATAAATACAAAAAGTGAGGAAACGTTTCGTGCAGTTAAAATGTGTGGTGTATTTTCAAAAAAGATAAGAGACAATATTTATGTATGCAGGCTTAAATACTGAGAGGCTCTATGTATATAAAGGTTCGCCTATCAGCACATTATGGCTGGAGAAACAAAATAATAATAAAAAAAGTTGTTGCGTTAAAGGCTCCACCTTTCCACACACATCCATTGAGAAAGTTTGACTGCGCTCATTCCATTTGAGCTTTGTAGATGATGCATGTTCATTATTGTAAATACAAATTCTGTAAGCCTTTTAAGTGACTCTTGGCAGGCTGTGTGTAATGCTGCAAGTGCCCCTATTGCTGGCGAATAAAACCTAGTTTTAAGAGCGGCTGTCCATCCATCTGGTGAGTGTGTCATCTGAAGAATGCTTGTTGTTGCTGTGGTGACACTTTCATGTGTACAATCATTGTGTACTGAGTTGGGTGATTGTGCTTCCTACGTTTTGTTCAAATAAAGACACATTCTGATAATGTCAGGGGCGTTGTGTCACTTGGGCCTGCCTGACTCGGGGCCTCGCCCCTGCATTCACAAACTGACCTCGGCTTGGAGCTTGTGCTCAACTTTTACTGACCTTTATAACGAACGGCCTCGACTCGAAGCTTTTCCATCACAGTGCTGTGCCTTGACTGACCAAGACTCTGTGCTTCAAACTCTCCATGGTGACTCCTAACACAAGCAATTGGTGAAAACATGCGCTTTCACACTAGGGCATCCATACTTGGCAGTAGATGCGGAAAGCACAGATTACAAAACTAAAGACCGTGGATTGACGTTCAGTGTCGTTGAAATACCACTTCGGATGAATGGTGATGCCACCATCCACTTTCTTAAGGTGCAGTTCGAGGAGTATAAGTGTTCTAAAATACAAGTCTGAGGTGTGGTTGGGAAATGGTGACCACTTCAGTGAAAGCAGTGGAACCTCCACACCCCAGTCTTTGTTTTCTATAGTTGAGACGGAGTGTCATGGTAATGGGGCATTGCGGAAATTGGAAATTAGTGCTCCACGAAGCTCTGATATTGCCTCATTGAAGCCCTTCCTCAATAAGCAAAATTGGTGTGTGAACACCAATAATGAACTAGGTTTCGAGAATTGTTACTACCTTTCCATTTGCATGCAACAGTGGCATCAATAAATCTTATCTGTTCAATCTCGTTGCACATTTCACATAGACATTAATGTTATGTTGCAGAGTCATACATCAAGCATGGATCGTCGCAATAAAGAATGGTGGCCGACTCAAGAGGCTGTGATGACAAATTGACGAGACCCGAGCCACGAGATGTTGCTTAATTTCCATTTAGTGCTAATTCGCTTGAGTAAGTTTCTTGGCAATTATAAATAAAGATTCATGCTTCTATAGAGACTAAGTGTAGAAGGATGGGGTAAATTTCCTTACAAGGCTATGTTACATATAACTTGTTGCAACACAGATAATAAAGTAATTACTTGATTTTTGGGACACTTGGTATGCAAGCAAAGAAAAGTAGTGTTTTACTTGTACAATCAGGCACCCAGTTAACACACTTTGTCCATAGAACATCTGAATCGTGTCCCAAATGTCTAGGCGCCATTTTGGAGATAAATAGTACAACCACTGGACGTCCAGTTTGGGACGTCCTACCACGGACATCCCAAGGATATTGCACATGCACCTGTTTCGGATATCCTGCCATTGATGCCCCACGGTTATCTCACATGGACCTTCTTCAACACGCACATCAGTAAATGTTCTCCAATTTAGGCTTTGACTGAGTTTTCTCGTAACAGAGTTATGTTTTCTCACATGTTCGAATTACAGGCTCAAGCTATCATGTCTGCAGCTCGCGTGTAGGTCGTATTTTACTCATTTTTCTGATACACTTTACTTTCATCATTGAATTTCTTTCAATCAGCCGCCCGTGCTTGGTGGAAGGTATAGAGGAATCGGGAGCACAACTGCACTTCCGCACACGCGCGCAGCCTGTGCACGCTATGCTTTTGATGTGTGGGTGCTCTGCCTTTGCATCTGTCGCACAGTGTGTGGAGCAACCACAATAGACCTTAAAGCAAACGCTGCGCAAAAGGCCCTGGCATTGTCCCCACAATGTTCGCAGGACACCTAAAGCGCGGCCAAAACGTTCATGTGAGGGGACATCCGCAAGACGTGCCCGGCATATCCCTAGGATATCCGTGTCCTGGCAGTGGTTGTCCGTAGAATATCCATAGGACGTCGTTGTTGTCGCTGGGCCATTGCGATTTCGTTACGCCTCCACCCTCGCCTCACGTCTTCCCGGAGTTCCTTCGTGGCCACTTCTTCCTCTCCCTGGTGTGTCAACGCCAACACCCTAAGCATTGTGAGGAACTCTCGCCTGCGGCATACTTCGTGAGCGAAAGTCTGCTGTACATTTCCTCCCCCGCATCGTGTACGATGGGCTGGCCACTGCCGGGCTACCAGCGAGCGAGCAAGCGAACGAGCGAGCGGCTGTCTCCCCTTCCTCCTGTTCCTCCCCGCCACTTGCTTTCCCGAGAGCACGCGCTCTCTCACTCGCCTTCGCGCGACGAACGAACTAAAACCCCTTAAACTTCGTAAAGTAGTGCCACGCTTTGAAGAGTGCCGCCTCCTCCTCGCGCGCTCTGGCCAAGGCCGACGCCGCGTCGCTATTGGCCTAATAGCATCACGTGGGCCCTCACGCCGTGCACCAGCGCCATTTTTGCTCGAGAAGCTTCTACGGAGTGGCGAGGAGCGCATGTTGGCGCTGTTGCTACGCTTGAGCAAAGTAGGCGGCGCCACGGTCAAGGAGGGAGCGTGAAAGAGAGGAGAAACGATGGAGAGGGAAGGCGAAGGAGGAGAGTGTCACTACTTTACGAAGTTTAAGGCAACGTTTATAGATACTTTTTTAGTTCCGGAACTGCGCCTTCCCAGGCGGGCGTGATTTCTTCCTAGGCGCTGAGAGGGCGCTGCGGTCGCGGGTTGCGCCATAGAGAAAGAATGGTTGCGCGGTGCCGGCGGCAGCATTGACGGCGTGTGCCGGTCGGCTGAACTAAAAGTCGCGGCACAGTTGCGTGTTTTCTGTGCACGATTCTTTTAGCCTGCGTTTGTCTTCACCCCTGTGCGAGAACCTTTACCTTGCAGTGCGCTCGGTTTGTGGGGCTATCGAACAGTGCGGCCGCGGACGGGAGCATTTCGTAACTCTGTCGATACGCTGTGTTTTCTCTGATGTGCTGGGCTTAGCGCAATGCCGACCTGCTACGCACCCGGCTGTACGAGCGGGTACAAAAGCAACACTCAGAAGCGTAACTTTTTTGCACCGCCATCGGATCCGGAACTTCTCAGCAAATGGAAAAGAGCTATTCCCCGCGCCGACAAAGAGCTGAGCAAAACGTGCAAGGTTTGTGACCTTCATTTTGACGAAGCGGACATTTCGAAGACGTTTAAGCATATTATCAACGGTGAAGTCGTCGAGATCGACCGGGCGTACTGGGCATTGAAGGAAGGTGCAGTCCCCGTTAACTTTCCCAACCTTCCCAGTTACTTGTCGAGAAGGCAGACTCGGCGGCGGTCTCCGAAAAGGAGAGCTCAGCATCTACGCACGATGTGACCACAAACAAAGCACACTTGCCCACGGAGCGACGAGAGCAGCTGAATAACCAAGAGGCGCCTGTTCCCCTGCAGTGCACCGATTTTGCTCAGATTGTCGAGAATAGTGCGGCAGTTCGGCTCCCAGCCAACTGGACAACAGCAGTACTCGAAGAAGAACCAGGGCAGCGTCGGCAGATTGTTTTTTACGTGGCCGGAATGAAAGCGGGGGCGTACACAATCCTGAAGAGCGTCGTTGTACGGGACGATATCACCTATGTTGTCCACGCAAACGGGAGGCTGCTCCGACAGTCGTCTTTTGATGTAGAGATTCGTTCTCTGCAAGATCTAGAAGCCCTGCTGCAGATTGTACACAACAAACAATTTTGCCTAGGCTGCTCTTGCAGTGATGTTGCCACCCGCAGAGCAGGGGTGAAAGTTGGAAGCACATTGTTCCACAAGGACTGCTCAGTTTTGACGGACGCAGACAAAGGTGTCTGCAATATGTGCGTCACTTTGATTAAGAGCCTGAAGAAGAAGATATCTACGCCAGCGAGGAGGAAGGTCCCTGTCGCAGCTTGTGTGCTGAGGAAGCGATTGATTCGCGCCACTGCAGCACGTGAGCGCAAAAAGCGGGAAGTGAAGCGGCTCAGCGAGAAGCTGAAGGACACGTTCACAACATCCCTTGACGAGCTTATGCAAGACCTACCTGAAGTACAGAAGGTCGCCATTCGCACAGCAGTCATGCAGCAGGCAGCAAAACCAGCCCGTGGCCATAGATACACGCCTGACTGGATCATGGTGTGCTTGCTTTTGCGGCTGACAAGTCCAAAGTGCTACAGAACACTATCAGACATGAAGGTCCTTCCCCTCCCTAACGCCATTGTTAATAAAGTTCCTCTTTTTCCCATTTTGAAAACAGTAACTGCATGGATCGCTGTGTACTGCGTGTGCATCGCGATACACATGTATTGAGCAAGCGAATGTCGAATATTTCTTTAAAGTAGAATGAGCGTGGAGAATTTCGGATGGAAGAATACAAGTTATCACTCGATGGCTGCGAGTTGCGCAGTCGCTGAAACGGGCAGCCAGCTCTTGAGGCGCATAAATTCAGCTACGTGAATCTCTGCGCGTATCATAAAGAAAAGAGTTGTTCCGCACGGCTGTGAGGAAATATCATACGTGCTGCAATAGATTCGCGCGATTGGCATGGGTAGCGAATTCGTGTGCACGCTTGACAGCCACTGATGCGCGAACGTTCATTTAAAACGCTGTTATTCTTGATATTTCCGCCACCGCTCAAAATACCTGGGCGTACACATTACTCCTTGCACAATACGGCCCGTATCAAATAAATCGCGAACTGGAATAGCCGCAAAAAAATGCCGAGCAACTTCCCGAGAACAGTCATTTCTTCTGCAGTAGACGTCCAGAATTTGTGACAACCTGAGATACCGCAGCGGAACGCTGCCTGCTAGCAGACGACGCTCACTCTCCTAGCGCAACCCGTAACCGCAGCGCCACGGTGGCGAGAATCGCGACAGGCCGCTTTTTCTCTATGGGCGAGGCGGAGAGATACGGAACTAAAAAAGTATCTATAAACGTTGGTTTAAGGGGTTTTAGAACGAACGACAGTGCACCCCACCCCCTCCCCGCCACTCGGTTACGCGAGAGTTCACGCACGACGTTCTTTTTTTATTCAATGTCCGCGGACCACGACAGGTTATTGGAAACTCCAGCATCCGCTACCTGATCTGGCAACACTAATAAACAAAGATGGCTACGACATCCAGGTTCACGGCGGTTATTTCGCTTGGTGTTGTTATAATGCCTAGAATATAATATAGTGCAGTGGTCACGTTTCTCTTTTGTGGCGTCGAATCGAGGTGTTTCGTGGAAGCCGAATGAGTACCTGCTGCCGATCGCGTTATTTTGATCGGTGTCGAGGATTACAGCGACGAAATCGGGGAAATAGCTGTGCTGTGCGTGCAAACGTACGTCCTGCCGAACGCGCCGCGTCACATTTTTTTTTTCAGACAGCCTTTCAGGCGAGCCGGAGATTAAAATGTAGGAAGTGTGTGCGTAGCGGACCTCCGAAACGTGCCAGCACTTGTTCGCGGAGTTGCTCCACTGCTACAGCTACAGCGACTGTTTTAGACTTTCATAGGCAACTCCAAACTACGGCTCGCGTTGCGGTATATCAGATATAGCAACTCACAATACTTGGCCAGTAACGTCTATCGTGTTTTCAGAAGCAATGTGCGCTAAGTGCAAGTGTGAAGAGACCATCGGTCATCTTCTGTGCCACTGTTCTCGCTTCGATAATCAACGTCAGACTCTCCAGTGTGCCTTGAATAGACTGGATGACAGGCCATTTACGGAAGCTAATATCTTGGGAGCCTGGCCTCACAGTTCGTTAGCCCAGAAAGCAGTTCGAGCGCTTTTTCACTATCTGAAGGCAACAGACTTGAGTGCCCCACTATACACATACACATACACATGAGTGCCCCACATCCTACGCATAAGTTTTCTTTCTCTCTCTCTCTCCACGTGTAGGGTAGCAAACTGGACTCAGTCTGGTTAACCTCCCTGCCTTTCCTTCTTGCCTTCTCTCTCTCATGGATATTCTGCACTGGCAGAACGAGGCTACCTGGTCATTACTTACCTGGTCATTACATTACCTGGTCATTGCGTACTGGTACAAAAACGGATGAGAGTTCCGTTTGTCAGGGTGCACGTGACTTCCTTTCATAGTTAGCTGATACGTGGGATAAGATCGTCTGCGTCCGACAACTGGCGTTTGTTCGCGCTCGCAGTACGCATGCAGTGTTCGAGCTAGGGCCCACGCTTGTAGGAATTCTCAAACCCGGCAAAACGTGCAAAGTGAATAACAACCACTCCCCAGGTAGCACACGAAGTCTTCAAAACGTCGTATTAATGGATTCTCACTTCTCAAAACAGATTTTTGACTAAACTCGACATATTAAAAACGTCGAAAGCAGGACAGCTTACAAACGAGGAGTGAATACGTTTCGAAAGCGTTTTCATAAGTGTGGCCGTATCTGTTCAGTTAGCTTGCTGGGTTCTCGACGGCGCCGTTCTTGGCGGGAGAATTCTCGATTTATCAAGCGGCACTCGCGTCAATTACTGCTGTATTCGCCCTGCATTAGCATGACTTCGGCTAGGAAAAGGAAGCCTTTTGTGGTGTCGACCTGACGTCAGAAGAGACGAACGACTGCAAACGAAGTTGACACCCCAACAGGCCACGAAGGAATGGGGCGCGATCGAGCGCAGTAACATTGAAGCCACTCTTTGTGACGTGGACGGCGCCTCCACATCGACTTCGGAGGAACGCTGCCAGTCAGTAGTCCATGTGGGTGTTGGTGCTGATTCTGACAGCGCATCCTCTACTTCAATAGCTTTGGCTTTTTCATAAATTTTATCATCATTCAAGTCTTTCTGACGATTTCTTTCAGTGCCCTGCAGTAATTTTTTTGTCATGATCACTAGTGCGAACGTGAAACGATCGATATGTCACTCTCATCGTTTTGCAAATGTATTCATGCCGCGCATTATCGTAGAATGGAACAACTTGCCATCGCACACAGGCACTTAAGGACACGCAGCAAAATTCAAAGAGCTGCGCTATACTCTGAGCGCAGTGCCCGACCTGATTGACTTGTTTACTTGTTACGCGTTTTTTTTCCCAGTTTCTTACATAATGAGATGTATTTTACCGATGGCATGTTAATCTCTCCCCTGTTCCATTTGGTAAACATTCTCATGCGGTGTACTTATAAGGCTTATTCTATATTACGCATGAATAAAGGGATCGAGTTAAAGAGCGAACGTCACCTTCGATGGCACCGGAGGAATGCATGGGTACATCCGTTACTGTAGGAACGGTGCTTTGCAGAAAGTGTTGCGGTGAATCCTACTGTGAGTACAATGTATACAAAAACAATGCAGAAACCGCCGTCGATGAATGTCAGTACAAGCGAACAGCCCGAACGAGCGAGCGAACGAAAGAACGAGAGAGGGCGGGCGAAATATAGTTGGCGAGAGAGCAAAAGAACGAACGAACGTGTTCCTTGCACATCAACAGTACTTATACGAGCGACCACTGACCTCTTAACAAGCACAAAAACAGCCGGAGACAGTAAGCTATTCGCTTTGATATTCGTGGGACTCAACGGTGTGGTCTCGGCACGCTTTGGCGCATAGCTTGGTGTGATCACGCATGGTCAGGCGCACCGATCGTGTAACCACAATGATGCGGCACTGACGGCGTCCGAAATTAAAGGCCTGCGAAGTGCACGACGGGAACGGCCAGCTCACTGCTCTGGTTTGAGATGGAGCGGCATATCGAGCAAGCGAGCCACCGCGCGAAAGAACAACGTAAGAGAGGGCGGTGTCTGGCTCTGCGCGACATGATTGACAGTCGATACACAGAAACGCGCACGCTTGCCTACGCGCACACCAAGCGCTCACACCGCGGCGCTTCAACAGCCCGTCAACAACACAATCCAACCTAACGCAAGGTGGCGATACACTACCGTCGTCACATTGGTCACGTGACCAAGCGTGTGGCGAAGGCTGCCGTGACACAGGAAGGGTGAGTGAACGCAATTTACATTCTCATTACAGAGTTAAAATGCTTACTATAATTAATGTGGAATCTACACATTATGTGCCCATTTCATTTAACAGCTTGTTCAAAACGATTTCCGCAATTCCTTTTTGTAGTTAGCATTGGTTATGTTCATTTTTATGATCTGGATACAGTGTTGTAGTTGCATATATTGTGCTCATGCCACTTTCATGAGTCATAAATTTAGCATATATTACACATTGTAGCTTAAGTATGCTGCTATATGTTTCATTAGAGGCTGCAAAAATTTGAGTGTGAGGCCTGCCCACTTATCTGGCAAGCAAACCGGGTGGGAGCATTTAGAAGTTCAGTGCTACCAAGAGTGAGCGCATACATGTGTCAGATATGGTATGTGGGCAAGTCATCTTGGCGAAGCCACTGCATCTGCATTCAAAACATTTAAACTACCAGCGTAGTGCCAAATGTGTCCACTTCGACGAAAAGGAGCTCCAGTTCAAATATCTGGGCATACCTGTCCAGGGCAGCGTGTCTACACTCAAGCATTTCAAGTACCAGCATGTACGGCGGTGTTATTGCCAGCGGAACTGTAGAGTACAAAGTGGTGTGCTCCCAAGCTGTTCATCAATGGAACTCCGCCTGGACTCTGTGCCAAATATTTTTCGATGTGAAAGTGAGGGTGAACTGGTAAAGCATTGGCTCGGGGCTGCAGCATGTGTGAAAGGTCTTTGTCATTCAGAGTGCTTTTTACAGCGAAGCTGTTAGCCCCTACTTGGTCGGCATTTTTTCTGTCCGTGTCCGTTACCGAAAATGGGGGCCGATCGCGGCGGCAGTGCAGGGCCAGAAGCGTTGGCTCGTAACCCCCGTAAGGCAGAGGCTTCAGCAACGTGAAACGCACCGAACATACATTCTTTGGAAGCACGGATGCAACATGTAGAACAGCGCACCTTTCAATAAAGAACAAGCGCAAAACAAGCATCCGAGCGACATAATTGATAAGGTGCGCCTGGCAACAATGCGAAGCACGTAGCGCTCCCCGCATACGTTTCCCTGTAGCGATTACTGCTGCGCAAACTGCCGCGGCGATGGCAGCTTGTGACGTGGGAAGTGACGTCCCTAGCCTTGCGTATTATTAGATCCCACCGCTGTCAAGCAGATGTAGGAGTTGTCGGACGATCTCGCCGCTGCCACCATTTGAAGGAGTTGAAGGTCGATTTACGAGCCGTAGGCCGATCTCACCGCTGCCGTTCAGTTATTAGATCTGGCAGTCGTAGTCGTAGGGGTGAACTTGACTCTTCGTCGGGACTAAGGCGAGCAGGATTTATTTACAGGATGTACATTTGAACGTGAGATACATTTACACAGTCTAGCGTGACTCCTAGAAGAGTTGACTGTTGGGCTAGTTGGTCGTCCATATTCGAAGTAGTAGCTTAGCGCAAATAAAACCACAGACACAAGGAAGACAGACAAGGACAAGCGCTTGTCCTTGTCTGCCTTCCTTGTGCCTGTGGTTTTATTCGCGCTAAGCTACTACTTCGAATATAGCGTGACTCCCACATGGAGCACGCAAGACGAGCAAACAGCTTACGAGCACACAGCTCACGAGTACATTTCGAGCAGAGTGCACAACGACGAGCACACTCTAGCAGCCGACAATCGCTGCTTATAAGCACACCGTTCGACGTCATCGTACGACGTCATCGCAGACTACACGCCTTTTTAGAGGAGGAGGGCTCACACACACGTGCCGCACAGGTTTCAGTGCCGCTCTCTCGAGGGCCGACGACCTTTGCAGCACAGTCGTCGTGGTATACATTGTCTTGCGTCCCCGTAGTCAGATGGTCACGCCCGACCCCAGCCGGCGCCTATAAATTCCAGAGTTGCCGTAGTCCGCAGTTCTTCAAAGGGAGTTCACGGTTGGTTAGCGCTGTCCTCGCTGGTTCTCTGAAGGGCGCCACCACCCCGGATTGATCGACGCACCTGCAGCGGGCTGAAATAGCTGCAGGCCGATCCTAACAGTACTATATGGAATAACCAGCCTTGCACCTAATTTCAGTGTTGTTGCAGCACCGCTACGGGCGGCGGCGTGCTGTCAAAATTACCATCGCTCTAAAGCAGTAAAGCACTGCATACCCCCACAGCAGTTGTAGTGGTAGTATTAAACAGCTTGGCTAGACATCCAATTCGCAGGGCCGGGATGGCTAGCCAATTTCTTTTATTTACTTTATGAGACTGGAGATGTGTGCAAGGCGTACTAACGTATTCAAGTATTTGCAAATGATTCATTGCGACCTTATGCCTGTTTTTGCGAGAGTGGTACATATGTGCCTTTTGTACAACGATGTTTATATAAGCGGATTCGTATTTATTATGACCATTGCTCCCTTGGTTACTGAAGCGCAGCTTCCTGTGCATTCCAGTTAATTTCCAGGTTCAAAACATTCAATTATGGGGTTTTACGTGCCAAAACCGCTATCTGATTATGAGGTAGGGGACTCCGAACACGCAAAACAAAAAGAAGTCTACAAGGAAAAGATCAACGTCGGAAGAGGCCTACACAGTTTCATGGACTGCACTGCAGCTGAGAGGTGGACTAGAGGTGGCGACGGAGGCGGCCCTCGGAGTGGAGAAGCAGCGGCGAATCTAGGCACCTCCGAATAAAAATCGTGGTCGCTCCCAGGCGAACACTAGCAGTCCAATCAAGCGGGAACAGGTATGGTTACGACGTCGAAGAACGTGAAGGAGTTGGCTTCGCACGGTAGAGGTCTCGACGTCGGACATCAAGTCCAATGGCGTGTGCAGGGGCGTAATTTCTCCACGTGCAGGGGCGTAATTTCTACGACACGGCGTTGGGCAGTTTCCCGCGTGCGATCAGGAGACCGCTGTGACCACGCCTCTGGAAGGCCGCCCTGGCCCCGCAGGAGTCACGATGCACGGGTCCAGTCCGACGCCCGACGACGTCACTCCTGCTTCCGGCGCACTGGCCGAACTGCTTCATCTCTACCTGTTTTCTCTCTCTCTCTCTCTCTCTCTCTCTCTCTCTCTCTATATATATATATATATATATATATATATATATATATATATATATATATATATATATATATATATATTATGGGGCGTGCCCACTACGGGATAGTGGCCATTAAGCCGATGGTTAAACGGGAGGGGGCAGGCGAGATAACTTTGAAGTCTCTATCCAGGGTCCCTATCCTTCTCTTCAGACCTGTCGTGTAGGTTGCCAATTGTATCAGCCCTTGTTCTGGTTTTCACGCCTTGTGCCACCGCCTTCATCGTATTCTTCGAAGGAGTGCTCGCGCAACCGCTATACAGAATGTCGGCGTCATCGTCCTCTTCGCATAGTGGACCCAATACGCTCACGGCACTCGCGCAATTGAGAAATCACCCAAGCGCCCCCCTTTAAATAAAGTTATTTAGGAAAATAAAAATGGCTGTGGCTTAGCTAAGGTTAAGCCCAGGATGCGAAGCATACTAGCCTTTATTTTAGTTGTTATGCGTTGCATATTGCAATCACTCAGTTCAGCCCGTGGGCGGGGCCGGGCAGCCACCATTTAACCACGTGACATGACGTCATGACAGCCGGAGGAAAAGCTGGGCTCCAACTCGCGCGGTCGCGCGCGGCCGCAGCCACCACCTGACTACCGCTCCTCCCGCGAGGGGCGCTGCGCCGGCGCGTGACGTCACGGTCACGCGCCGGCGAGAGCGTGACCGTGACAGATGGTCACCTTCCGGCGAGCGCACGAGCTGAGACCCGGCTATGTAGCTACGCGGCCGCAAGCGAGCGCAAAAGTTGAGCCTCCGCTTTTGCAGCTGTTATGACGTCATATGGTAGCTACGCGGCCGCGCGTGGCGCAGCAAGGAAGAGCGTGGTTGTGCGGCTAGTATTCTTCGCATAAAACTGCCTCTAAGTGCGTTGATACAATTTTACACCACACACATTATTCGACTCAACATACTCCAGTCCGCGTTCCCAGGTCATCAGTTCGATAGGCGCCAGGAGTCTAGAAACAGCTCCGCTGTTCTCGCATCAACCGAACTGCATGCCTTCCTCTTCTATCAGAGGACACAGACAAAGCCATCGTCACGTTGTAAGAGCAAGTAACCTCTCTGTATATGCATGAAACAAAACTTCAGGTGTTGTCGACGGTATGCTCGGCACGGATCTTTTCATATCGATCGAGAGTTGTGACTCTACGTGCCATCAAACTTGTCATTGCCTGCGTCATAATGAACCAAACTCCGATGTGTGGTCGCAGCATCAACGCAAATGGCCGAACCACGTACGAGCACACGAGAACACAAGGGAGCTACTCTGTTCTTGAAGCTATCAGTGAATTGGCAGACAGGCGTGAACGCTCAAAAATGTCTACAGTGTTACGCGTATTTGATTCTGTCGGATTCAAGGAATCCAATAAAGGCACTTCAGTACTCTTGATGGAAAGCAAACATAGTTCCTCAGAAGTCTTGACATCGTCGGATTTACTTTAACAAAAGTGAAAATCCTCCAGCGTGCGGTCTTTCACTTTCAGGAGACGCCCAGTTCTCGCAATCCTGCCTCTAGTTTCCTCAACAAGACTGGTGCAATTTAGCTCGGACACCTTTACTAACCGGTCATCGTCTGCGCTGGGACCGCGCAACACTTGTTGATATGCGGATGAAATATGCTGCTCACCTCCATGAACTAACTTGTTCTTTGGAAAAAGCAGTGTATTTGCCTATGAGGGCGTCATTGCAAGTTGCCTCTGCGCGAGAAAATTTGTGATTGCAAAGATTCGACGCTACGCTGGAAAGATCTTTCTACTCGTCATAGCACTGCTATACTGCATCCCCAGAAATCGTACTCGTCCATCCAGAGTAAGTATCGGTAAGTGCTTGATCTACGCATTTTATGTGGAGGCGTACCTTGCGAAGTTCTCCTAGACGCGATTGCGTAAGTGCTCTGTCACCCACTCGCTTCTAGCGCTCCTTCACAGATTTCTCGTAAATTATAGACCACCGCTCTTGAGCCCACTTGTCCAACTGTGCCCTTGCAAACCTAACCGTTGTGCCACGTTAAGCCTGCCTATAGCGTCTTCTCGGCCGTTAGTTTTCAAAATGTGTGACCACGAATGACTTCGTCCTGTCGCGGACGCCAATTGTGATGAGCTGGTTCAATGCATGGTTTTTAGGCTTAGGGACGGCGATGGTCCCTCAAACCCGACGAGGCAGCTTGTCGGTTTCGAAAGTCCGTTTGTATCCACACGACACTCACGTGCTACAGAAAACCACTCACAGATAATCAATAGAGGCAATGGTCTCGCGCAACTAAGACGTCGCTAGAACAGCCAGAGAGTCTGTGCCGACGAAGCATCACCCGTTGGCGCACAGAGCCACTTGAGCGACGCGATAGGCGAACCATTGGCGTCGAAGGCTTCAACACAAACGTGTGAGGGCTCTCAAAGGAATAGGAGCCGCCATGGGGCGAGGCGTTGGCAGAAGAGCCAGACGGACCGCGTGAAAACGTTAACTCCAACTCTTTGACTGCCAGGCGGAAACTTGACGCTCTAGCTTGTCACTGGCCGTGTCACAACGGACATTCTTCACGGCTCCCATTCCTTCGGCGGCCCTCGCAAGGACAACTAACTACTGCTATACTAACTCGTCGACATAAATGCTACAGGATGGTACTTCCGCAGTAGCTGTTACCATATGCCGTATTTATTTGTATGAAAGGCGAGTTTTCCTCCCAGGATCCTTAGCATCGAAATCGCGCCCTGCTGTATACGCAAATTTTGCCTTTAGGTGTGGCTTCAGCGCAGAGCTAATTTCGCCTTACAGAGTGGCTTTACAGCAAGTCGTATTGCCATGCCGTGAAGACACACTGTAATGAGAAATTCGCGCTGCCGTGAAGCCACATCTAAAGACAAAATTCGCATATAACTCGCATGTCGCGTGTTTAAGCTCCCTTCAGGTATATATATATATATATATATATATATATATATATATATATATATATATATATATATATATATATATATGCAGGAGGTCGAAAACAAAAGGAGACAAGCGCCGACTACGACGCAAACGGTCGCCGCCTCGCTTATCGCACCATCTCACAAGGCGGAACGCAGTTGAGCAGATAAAAATCGATGCGCGCACACGGCTGAGAAAGAAACTGCCGTACTTGAAAATGGTCGTATCCACCAAAGCGATCGCTCAAGGCTGGCCCACAGCGATCACGTCGCCCACTAGCGTTGATGAGTTGGGGGTCTGCCATCATAGTTTTAACAAGACACGGAAAAGCAGGCTGTCGATATAAATTTTCGTGCCGACAAGTTTGTACTTTGATTCCAGAAGGTTGTTTCGGCTGGTATATATGTTGTCTCTCTTCTGGCCCCTGTGCTGAAATAGCTGGGGTTGCTTACTGACGCATGGAAATGCACGCCGAGTGTGACCAGCGGAAAGCTTCACACGGGAAAAGCGAATGTAGGGCCGGCTATTTGACGGGCTGGTTATTACGCAATCAGCACTCAATGAACATCAACGGCCTCGTTAGAACACGTCAGCACCGCAACGTGTGGGAATGAGCGTCAACAACCTGCGGTGGAACGCGACGCACGTAGCATGCACACAGCCCCGCGTGCTTTGCACAGAAAGAAGCTTTACGACAGAGAGAGAGAGAGAGAGAGAGACAGAGACAGAGAGAGAAACACTTAAGTTGTTCGCCACCTCTCGTATCGCACCGTTTCGCTAAGTGGTACGGTGCGTTGCAATATTGTAAGATACAACCAGAAGTAGCTAAAACCGAAGGCTGCCGTAGTCGTTTGGCAAATTAAGCGGGGTAAAAGTCCTCAAGCGTCACGTTGCCACCCGTTAAGTCCTCACCGCGGTGGTAGAATAGGTGGTCCCCGCTACGATGGGGTCGAGCGCTCATCGCCTATTTTTGTCGTCTGCTAGCCAGAGAACTTCCAGAGAGCACCAATCGTGGCTGGTTCTGGTATCCCGTGGGTAGCCAGAAGTGGAAAATCTAAGAGGCGATTACGCCCTGCTCTAAGAAACCACGAATTACGCCCGTTCAAATTTCACGCGCCAAAGAAAAGCGTGACGCCAACGATACTCGCGTAGCCTAAAGCCATCACGTCAAGCGACAGCGCGTCGCCTGCTGCCCCCTACCGGCGGCAGCCGCGGCCGCTCTCGCTGTGGCGCGCGCTTGTTTTCGCCAGACGAGTTTTGACTGTCGCCTGCGATGGGATACGAGCTGTATGTCGTGTTGTGAATGTGGTGAATGCTGGTGCCGCCTTTCTGCCGCTTGGATTTTTTTTGCAAGCTCCGCATCGGACATACGTGATTTTCGTCGTCTGCATGCTCTGCACCTGCTGACTGCAACAGGTAAGTTTCGAGGCGATATCGCCACGGAGTGGTTTCATACGTCTTGAACGTCGCGGCGTGAGCTGTGCGTTTCGCGAGCCAATTGGCAGCGGCAAAGTTTGAAACGCCCGTATATGATCTAAAGACACCTTTCGAGTTCAACGAGTGGTTGCGTTAACAAACGCGTTGCAGCCATTTCGTTTTCAGAGTGCGTACGCGTTGGTGATGTTTTTGGCGCCGTGCGGAATGTCTTAGAATTGAAAAAGCGTGCTCGTAGGCCGTGGGCACGCTCACTGGCGCTGGTGTGGCAATTAACCCGCACATTCGCATGTCATATAGTATGGCATGGCATATAGTATACATGTGCCTAAATATATACGGAACCTCACGTGTTTGTCTTTTTGCATTACGTCTGTTGAAGAGAATCGCCGCGCCACATTTTATAAAATCAACCTGAGCAGTGCCACACCACGAACTTGTCAACTCGCGGAAGGTGAAATAATTTTTTTGGAAACACTTGAATGCCAGAACCCAGACTAGCACTTTCTTTATTGCTCCTTCCCGCCGCCTCTACTATACAGCCCATCCCCACCCCTCTAACCCCCCCCCCCCCCCCCCCACACACACACACAAGCAGTATAACCAGGTGCTATTAGTTCCAGTATCTTGTTCATATGAAAGGAAAAAAGCGATAGACCGGGTACATTCTGTTTCATTTTTCACTGTACACCTACGAACCGTTCCGCGGCCGTTGTGAAAATAAAGCTAACTGAAGTAAGGGACAGGAACTAGGGCTGGTATTTTGTAGCGATGCCTTTTACGATTCTATGCTTTTTCAGGCTTTTCGCGCTTGGCCAGTGGTCAAAGCGACGGTCTGCCCACAATATCAACGGGATCAGGCGGCCGTGTGTGGTGGATGATAAGAATAGCATAGAATAAGGCATAAGGCATCGCTACAAAATAGCGGCCTAACAGATTCGTCGTCTGCTACTGGACTTCTGCTCTAGATGCTTATCTGGTATCACCTCGGTTTTCGGTGGAAACAGGTGAACTGTGTTGCTGCAAGAGTGGTGGCGGGCGTGAATATTTCCTGTTGCGTAACCGCACTTGCGCGTAACCGTACTTGCGCGTAACCGTACTTGTGTACTTCGTAACCTAGCTGTGCATTTGAGTGCGTTCATTTAACTTCGCAACTGTCGCGCAGTGCTTGCGTCAACGTACTCAAAGATGGGTACACAGAAATGGTGCGTTTGTTTTCTTCGATTCGGTCTTATCGCGACATGTATGCAATGATGGACGCGCGTCCTTACATGGGGTCGGAAAGGAGGGGTGACTGTCGCCGAAAAAATGTGGCAGCCGAAGCCACATTTTTTTCGCGTCAGATGCGCTACCAGTTGATGAGCTACGGAACCTATATATGTCGACTGCTGCCTCTGTCTGGCAACTTTCGTGGGCATTAACGCCCAAAATTAGTTTCGCACGAGTTCAGATTTCTTGGCGAAATTTGTGGGGCTTGCTATGAGAGACAAAAAAAAAAAGAAAAACGAAATAGGCGTGCAGCGCCCAAAATATGCTCGTCCGATATCTGTGCATTTTTTGCACTCTTACGAAGTAGACTACACTGTAAAACAATTTACACCCTTCAAAGTGAGCAACGGTGTAAATTTATAAACTCGCAGCCTTACACCCTTTTTGGGTGTAACGGTGCGAGTTCAGACCAGATTGCATTCTCGTTCACTTTTTAAGGGTACAAATTATGTTGGTGTTGCCGTGTCGCACCGCCCCGTATTGGTTACCGATAGGGAATTGCGTCCTACTGGGCCAAATTGTTGGGATCAGATGCATTGCTTCTCGACGGAAATAAATGGTGGCACGCGCTGCTTCGTTATTTCTCGCTATACGTTGGCACAATGTTTTGCTCACAAGGCCGCGTCTGACGACACTCCTCATACGGCTGCGTACACTACAGCGTTTTGACCACTCGCACAGGCGTATTTGTGATTTTCTTCATGAAGCTCTGATACCCTAATTTGATCCATGATTATTCCCGTAACGTGCGCATATTTTTTTTTCTAAAGGGCGAATTCGATAGTCGCATCAGGAATATATGTATGGAAAAATTATTTTCCATGTTACGATCGCAGATTCCAGTAATTACTTCTATATGAGGCCGTAATCGAATGACCAGTACATTCACGAAAGAGGAGCGTTCAGTTCCAGTTCGACGATTCGAGTATTTGCACACCCCTGATGTAAGTGTGCGTGCACTCGTTGCAATTATTTAACACTTACCGCTGCCATTGTCGACCGCACGGCGTGTCAGCGGCCTTGTTGCGGCGAAGAGTGGTGGTGGGAACGGATACTTATTACGCGCGGATGCGCAATGCTATTTCCAGTTCGAATGTGTTGTGTTGCGCTGTTCACTTCAGAAGTGCCACTCGCAGTGTGATCGACGCTCGCCGTGAGCTCGATGCCCGCCATGCACTCGATGCTCGGCGTGCACTCGATGCTCGGCGTGCGCTCGACGCACGCGCGATATTAAAGGAAAAATTGCAAGGGTGTATTCGCGGCAGGTGTAGGCAAACTGTCTTCAATAGACAACTTTTTCACCAAACGGCGGCACACCCTGAAGACGGGACATCAATTTAGTAGGTCAGCGTGGCCGCTCGACTGCCAAGCCGCTCGGAAGTTTCCAAAAGCCGTCTTCCCACGGGTCACGCGCGAGGTTTCGCTTGTCGCGCAGCCCGCAAAACTGATTTGTCCACCACTAACCGCGTAGTAGTATACTGCGTCCTTGTGTAACATTCAATCAGCGCCCTCGCTGCAGGTGCCGTATCAGTCACCTTCCACACCATGTATATCTGCGTGGCTAAAAAAAAGCGTCGTTAAAATCGGTGCCCCGCTCCGCGCCGGCCACGTGTTTTTCTTTCTTTCTGGGAACTGCCCGGCTACCGGCGCCTCGCTATAACGAATTGCTCTTTTACACGCTCATTTGGCTGCCGACCCGGCAGTTCCAAATGCGGTTTTGCGATGCACGAGCGATATACATCCAGCGTCGTCGCCACTCTATCTATCCAGCAGCATGTCTCCACGGTCGAGCGTATACGTTATACAGAGGGCGACCGGTCCGAACCTTTCGCCAAGGTGGCACCCGGCCAAGGCGTAGCGCGGCAGTGTCACGGGCAGCTGGCGCGACGTATTTATTCGTCGACGACGAAGAAACTGGACCAAACCGCGGACGTGCCTGCGCGTGCGCCCTCACTGACACCTCCCGCGGGCTACGCGATTTGAATAACTATTACCTATGTAAGCGCGCTGCCTGTATATAGCGCTCGCAAACTCGTTTTCTTGTTCGGATTTCTTTTTGCGCGTTTTTTTCTCTCTCGGTATCGGCGATCTTCGCGCGCTTTGAGTTGGCTTCGACATCATGTGCATCGATCGATTTGCGATGCAGCGTTCGTTCGCGCGTCTCGAATCAGGGCTCGTCTTCCGCGATGCGTCTCGCCGGGTGTTCTTTCAGTTGTTGCGCGCGCCTCCTCGAAGAATATAAATTGCTTCCCTGGAACATCGCATGCATTATACCTGCGCGTCGGAACTCGGGGATTTGAGCTCCTTGCTCGGCTTCGCAAGATTCTGCGCGAACCGCTGCGCTGTGTAGCTCAATCGCCGTTGCGTAGTGCGCTGCTCAGCATTTATGTTAATTTAGTTGATTTCTTTGCATGATAGGTTGATTATTTGAGCGCTTTGCTCGGCTTCGCAAGATTCTGGAGGAACCGCTGCGGTGTATATATGGCTCGATCTCTCTGGCGTGCTGCGCTGCTGAGCGCTATGTTGATTTCGCTAATTTCACTGCATAGTAAGTTGATTATTAAGAGGAACAAGACTCGTTAAAAGATCCCTTGCGCCGCTTTACCCACGAACTTCCTTCCCTATATAGGGCACCCACCGTGGTTGCTCAGTGGCTATGGTGTTAGGCTGCTGAGCACGAGGTCGCGGGATCGTATCCCGGCCACGGCGGCCGCATTTCGATGGGGGCGAAATGCGAAAACACCCGTGTACTTAGATTTAGGTGCACGTTAAAGAACCCCAGGTGATCGAAATTTCCGGAGTCCCCCACTACGGCGTGCCTCATCATCAGAAAGTGGTTTTGGCACGTAAAACCCCACAATTTAATTTTTTTTTCCTTCCCTAGGGCGTTCGTGTTGTCGCTCCAGTGCTGGGCGGTTGCCGGTGAGCAGCAGCATTGCACTCGCGCGCTTACTGCAGTTGCTGTGCGCCGCACGACAATGCGAGGTTATGCAACGCGTAAGCTTCTCGAGGAGGGGCTCAAGACAGATAATTGGATTGCTTCATCATGCAGTCGAAATGAACAGTATATGATGATGATGATGGTTTGTTTACAAACTTGCGCCTTGTCTATACACGCCCGGTCGCACGCGATGACTTGCCGCATATCTGCCGTGTCTCCCTGGATTACTTCGGCACTCCGTTCTCATTTGAGCTCGGGAAAAAAAAGGTGGGGGGCGGACGCGGACGTTCGCATCAAACTTGGTCGCCCAACGAGAGCTGGGCGCTCGCGTTTGTCCCCTCGGAAAAAAAAAAAAAAACGCCGTGCGAAAGTTGGAAGAAGGAAGCGTCCGGCACGCGGGCGGTTTGGGTACGCACTGTACGTGCAGCGATTAATGCCGGCTATCGGGTTCCCATGCCCCGTTTTCTTTCCCCCGAGATCTCTGCTTGATTCGGGCGGCGCTTTTTCTTTCCGCGTGTGCAGCTCGCACGATTGTTTCTCACGACACGCGTCTCGGATGGCGTTCCCGTCCCAGGGGAAGCACGCTATACGCCGGACGAAGACGATCGAGCACGCTGGTCTGTTTGAGGACATGGAGGACCTGATCCGCCCTGTTCGTATTGGCTCGTGTTAAGAAATGTAGGCTCGGCTTTAAGTGTACTTAAAGGTATGGTAAAGAGAAACGCTAAATTATAGTTCTGACGGATAAAGTATTATTTAAAAACTTATTTTCGCTGATTTCGCAGTAATATGTTGATTACTGCGAAATCAGCGAGAAGAAAAGAAAAATTCGCGCCGGAATTTTAACGCAGGTACGTCGTGCGGCGTCATAGATTTCGAAGTGCTTTATCGTGTTTAGCCCGGCTGTGGCTGAGTAAGTGTCCCCGAAACTCGCGACGTTCATTAGTTGGCTACTCCAGAATACAAAACGTAGTTCGTGTTTACCGTTAACCACTGCCGAGCGCGGACGCCAGCGAAATTTGTGACGTCACGGCGGCATTTCGCGTTTTCTCTGGCGTACCGGTCCTCCACGCGCGCTAAGAGTGGGGCTTTTGGCGTTGTAGAAGCGAAATTCACTGAGGAGCAGGAGCAGGCGGAGGAAGGGGGGGGGGGGGGGGGGGAGGGGGTTGCTTGCTGCAGGAGGACGTAGCCTTGTGTTCTTAGTCGTACTGCGAAGTGTTTCAGACCGTATCGTGGTTGATATAGGTGGCGTTGAGGCGGAGCAATCTGCGCTATGTTTTAAGTTACTATTGCACCTGAACCTACATTAATCTTCGGTATCTCTTTAATAGGCTGAAAACATCATGAGGGATAGACATACGGCATAAACGCAGAAAGGTGGGGGGAGAGGGTCGGAAGGGGGGTCGCCCCTCCTCACTCCTGCGTACCCGAGGCTTGCGATGAGTGAGCAGTAGTTCTGAACGACGAGCTGTTCCCATCAGTCACGTGTCTTAACCGTGACCCTCGCTGGTCGCAAGCGTTCGTTGCCGCGCGAACAGTCACTCTTTGAACTACTACCTTATTACTGCGCACTTCCGATCCGACCAAACGTATCCAGTTCGGTGCAGCTAAAATAAAAGGAAGGAAAGGTGTGCGGTCTCGTGTCCGATCGCCGCTGCTGCTGCTTCTGCCGGCATCGCTCAATCGCGCTTTCTAGTCGTCGTCGTCGTCGTCGTCGTCGTCGTTGTTGTTGTTGTTGTTGTTGTTGTTGTTGTTGTTGCCTATCGCGTGTGTGGCTCCTACACACGGTGGTGGATTGGCCACGCCGAAGCGGCACGCGGAGACGGGAAAGACGCGTGGCCGCTCACTCCAGCTTTCTTTTCGGTCGAGCGTAACGCGCTTTTCTTTCGAGACACGCTCGGCAGAATCCAGCCGAGGAAGAAACGCTGCGGTGTGCGCTCGCGCTCAGCGGCACGCGAATCGCAGAGGCGCGCCCATTATTACACGCTTCTTGCGGGCAGTGGCGGCAAAGACGCCTTGCTTACCTCCTCGCCGCGATGCACACTACTATACAACGGATCTGCATGCCGTGGAGGCGGGCCAACGCCGGCAGGAGGAAATGGGGAGCAAAGCGAAGCCGAGGAAGTGAGAGCGTTGCAAAAGAAGCGATTTCTGACCCCGATCTGGCCACGCTAAGTGTGGAGGGGAGGGTACCCGCATATGTAGGCATATATGTACCGCACACAAGCCTTCGGCCCGAGATGCATTTTTCTGCTTTATTTATTTATTTATTTATTTATTTATTTATTTATTTTGGCTAGTGGCGAAGGACTGTGCTATAGCTGTGCCGGGTTGCGAGCGTGGTAGGGTAACACCGCGTGCGGTGTTGCCTCGTACGTTTCCGGAATACTTGCGTTCTCGACATCCGCTTGCTTCTCCGCGGTTTCTTTTCCTCTCTTTCTTTTTCAGTGGCAGGGCAGCGTGCACCTTTTCTTCCGAGTTAAACCTCAAGAGGGGCCGCATTTAAATCCTCTTGTCGTCTCTGTCAACGTTTGCAACGCGAAAGGTAAGCGGAACAGATATTAAAAGGGCGCCAAGTGGCAACCAATTCTGTTTCGTAAGAAAGCGCGCTCATATGTTAGTTGACTTCCTGAATGCGCATGTTAGACGAGACAGGTGGCGAAGAATATACGCAACGCGAAAAAATAACGATGCGCTATCGCAGAGCCGTATCGAGAGACCGAAACTTCCCTTTCTTAAAGTGAAACTCGAGGAACGCCGTTCTCGATACAATGTGCTTTTATGAACTCTCTCACCTCACGGTAACACGGCTTCTTCTTCCTTTGTCGTATCATGCGCGCCCGCTTCTGCACTCTTGTTAAAACTTCTTTCTGGTCGAGCTGTTGCATACTTGATGCGAAAATCGTCTCGGGAACGACGCCGTCGCCTTTGCGATGTCCGCTACGTCGTTTCCTGTACGCTGTGCGCTGCGGCATTTCGGCGCCTCCGAAATACACACGCACACGCCATCAGTCTGCGTAAATTCGGCAGCGCAAGTTCCCCACGTTCCGGAACGCGAGCTTGAACGGTGCGGTGTTAGGAATGTGCAAATATAAGAAAATAATTTTTCGAGTAAACGAATCGGAATTTATAGCGATCCTATTTGATCCGCGGTCTTCGAATCGAACGATCACTGTCTGCGTAAATACAAATGTTTTGCGAATAGTTTTCGATTATGTCGGAACTTCAACTGTGCGCAGTCAGACGCAGGGTTGGAGCGAAAAAGAAAAAAAGTACGATAAAAGTTACGTCCGCGGACACAGTACACCATAGGCGTGAAAAAAAAAAATAGAGCGAGAGAGAGCCACTGCAAGCCCACTTCCGAGCTTCGAACTGCTTTCGCAGTTTAAAACACGACGGTTTAAAAAGACCGGAGAATATTCCGGTTCCGCGGACACAGTACAGCATAGGCGCGAAAAAAAAGAGAGAGAGAGAGAGAGAGAGAGAGAGAGAGAGAGAGAGAGAGAGGCACTGCAAGCCCACTTCCGAGCTTCGAACTGCTTTCGCAGTTTAAAACGCGACGGTTTAGAAAGAAAGACCAGAGAATATTCCGGTTCCAGAAACGAGCGGCTCGTAGTACGTATGCTTCCTCGCCGGGCTGCATGACGTTGCCGCTTCTGTGCGTGAACACGCTGCTTCGTGCTTTCGGCGTTGCGTGTTCGCTATACAGGCGCGGAAGCGCTTACGCCTGCGCGCGCTTTTGGGCTAAACTTGGCCTAACGGTTCGCGTGCGCTATCCAGATTTACTATACTGCAAGAGGAAAAGAGATCGCGCGCGGTTTACGCCTCGGTACAGTGGTAACCATAGCGGAGCGTGGGCTACATAGTATACTCGCAAATCGCTCGAGGAAGAGCTAGCTGTATAGGAAGGAGTGCGCTCGCATCTTGAAATGCGGTGCCCTCGCAGTTTTTTACAATGTGTAAGCGCGCGCGAAGCGCCTGTCTGCGAGGCAAAAATAGACATGCGTACGTTTTCGTTCTTATTGAGGTTGGCGCGTCGGACGTCAGAACGGCCTCGGTACGAAGCGAGAAATTGAGTTTGCCGATTTGGCATGGTGGGGGTAATTTGCGGCGCGAAACGTGGAGAGAGGAATTAAGTTATAGAAATAGAAAGGGAACGTTACGCTGACGCAAAGCCAGCCTTGGCAAGCCGATTCTCCGTGAACCCATTTCCTTCTCTCTCTCTCTCTATCTCTCTCTCTCTCTGTACTTGCAGCATAGTCCAGCACATGACCTCTGAGGATCGGCGTATGTTGGTCGAGAATTATTCGGTTCCCGATATAGCTTTTTAAATCGGTTGCTCTGCCCGCGGAGCTGGATCGCTAGAACCTACCGCGCGCTCCGACGCGATGGTCCCGTGCTGGGCCGACTCCTTTGGCTTCAACCACGTTGCGCAAGGCTCTCTTAGTTCTTTTTTTTTTTAGCCGCTGGGAGGCGGCTATCAGAAGTTCAGAGCTGGCAGACCAGCTCTGGGCCGTCCGGCAAGCCGAAGATGCCGCTCGAGTCCAAGGACTTCGAGCCGTCACCTGAGGCCACCACAGCAAGAACTGCCGGACTGTTTTTCTTATTAACGTTTCTTCTTCTTGTATCCGTGGCTTTAAATATAGCACGAGAATGTAGACAAATATAGCGCGGACAACGTTATAAGCCATGTATTTCGTGCTTCGCAGTACGGCTTAGCCCTCACTGCTATGTGGCCCCATCAACTGGCGTGGAACAAGTGCTCGCGAGACGGTAATCAATTCGCATACGGTGGGACCGTCGCCGCCCCGTTCAGTAGGCCGGCTCTCTCAACGCATGGAGTTGCGGCCATTTCTACCGCTTCTTCCGGTTTTCGTCAACGTGTCCACACGGAACGCTTACAGCTTAACGGTCTTCGCCGGCATGCACCGAAGGTTCTGCGCGTGCGCTGACGTGTTTCCGTGAAAGCGTTGCCGAAGGGGAAGCGAAGCGAGCCGTCGTGAAGGAGAAAGCCCGCAGATTCCATCGCTGCATACAACGCGCGCTTAGAACGCGCTGGTAAGGAGTTCCTTCGAAACTGTTGCGGGAGAGGGCGACGGCGAAGAAAGAAGAAAGCCCGAAGAAAACAAGGCTCTGTAGATCGGAAGTGGATAGACGGATAGCACCGACCGACAACGCCGACATGTATCTGCGTTCTTTACCGAGGAGAAAAAAAAAACAGAAAAAAACGGACAAGAGGAAGAACCGCCGGAGTAGCGGCGGCAGCAACAACGCGTGACGCAACAAGCGGGATCGCGCAACAAGCGGGATGCCGGTGTGGCAGAAACGCAGGGAGGTCCACTGCAGGCAGGTGGGGGTGGGGGCGGTGTTTGTTGTCCAACAAAGCGTCTACTATTGAGTGCGGTATGGGTGGAGGCGGTGTGGGTCAACTTCACGCATAACAAAAAAAAAAAGAAAGCTTATAAAGAAAAGACGAGTCTCTTTGTTGTGGGCGGGCGGACGGTCGTCCTCCGGCGACCCTTATCGGGATACGGTATCGGCGCGCGTTTCCACCTCTACACGGCGATGTGTTTTCTCCGATGTTACGCGCGATTACGTCCGAGGCGGTGGAGCGTAGCTTTTGGCCCGGACGGCGGGACCCGGTTTGAAAAGAGCCCCGAGCTTTTATTATTATTATTATTATTTTTGCTTCTGTGTCGTCCCGTGCCGACGTTAGACTCGCTGAGAGTTGCCTGTTGCTTGCGTAAACCGTTTGGGTGCTCGGTTTGCTGTACAGGCTCCTCTTCCGCGTGACCGTCGTGTTCACGTGGCGGTTCTCTAAAAGTCTGCGATTCTATGCTTCGGTGTGCGTTAATCGATGATTTCTCATTGATTCTCGTTATTCTAGACATTTCAGTAACTCATGCTGTAACTAAACTTATTCTCTGATGTAATATTTGTAATGAAAGCCGTAAATTTTGTACTGTACTATTTTTTCTGTATTTTTCTGATTTATTTTGTATTTCCTTCCCGGTCGTCTCGGGAGGTGAACCGGAAGTGCTGCGCAAAAAACAAGTCACTCGATGCTCCTGCCACTTCAAAAAAAAAAAAAAACAATTTCCGGGTGGTCACAATTCTTTGGGAGCTCTCCAACCGCCCCGCGTTCCTCATATGTAGACCACTCCGTAGTTTCAGACGTTAAACGCCATCGTTTTATTTCAAATTAAGGTACTGACAGCTGTTCGCACGAACCTGCTCGCACCTTCTGGCTCTGAATATTAAAAGGCATGTATAAAGTGCAAGAGATGACCCGTGACGCGTATAACTTGCAACTGGCTGATGATGGCTCTTTGAGACACGTAGTCGTAGAAACATCCATGACACGTAGAAACATCCGTAGGACATCCGAAACATCCGTAGACACGTAGAAACATCCATGAAAACAGCAAGTGTCGACAGGCCATTCGCACTGCAATGTTTTATGTGGCTTAGCAGGTCCAGCACATTGTCTTGAGCGCTTAGACGCTGCCGAAACCCAGTCATGCACGATGGTAGTTTTCGACCCTTCTCGACATACCAAGTGAGTCTTGTGCACGCCATCTCCTCCATTAGCTTCGCTGCACACGAGGTTTGATGGACATATGGTGAAACCCTTCAGCGGCATTGTGCGAGACGCTCGGGCGGAGCAATTGCCGACCTTGTTCGCCAGGCTAAACCCGCCTGTTGCTACAATTCACCACCACCACCAAAAGGCATGTTGTTGCGCCTATAGCCATTGAGGGGGGGGGGGGGTAGGTGCTGCTGCTGCTGACGTGTCATCGCGCGCTCCTGAATTCACAACCGCCTGCCGATTATCGGCGCCAGGCTGTATAGTGTGGCCAATTTGTCTCGACCGTTGCGTGAATCTTCACGGTCGTCCGCCGGATGCGATGATGTGTCCGGATGTTGCCTCTTTGTACGCGCGACGCTATCGTGTGGCCTCCTCCGCAAACGTCGCCTTCATTGTTTCGCCGTAAGTTAGCGGCGCCGCCTAATTGGCCACTCCGATAGTCACGCAAGAGATAAAGTATCAGCGAGAAGCAAAGCTTTTTGGTTCAATATAACCCTCGTTGCTGGCGTAGTACAGAACTCACGTGGCACCTGACCTATCGTCTGCTCTTGTGTGTCCGACTTTTGTGCTTTTTGTCTTTTGGGCGATTAATGTCGACCACCCGGGGCTTCTTTTAAAATGGTCTACATTCACAAGTGTTTTTGCATTCCACCCACCCCCATTTCGGTCGACATGGTGTCCCGCCCTGGGCAGAATCGCACCCGCGAACTCATCGGTACAACGCCATAGCCACTTAATTTTTTACCGCCGCGAATTTGTTCGAACCTGAGCCGCAATAATTGCGTCTTCATTGTTCGGGTTGACTGTGACGGCGGCTGCATTACCTCCTTTCTGAAACCTATAGCCCACCGTCCTCTTCACGCCGGGGACTCGGAAGGCACGCGCGCGACCTTTTGACTGTACCGGAGAGGAGTTGCGACAAGACACCCAACTCGATTTCTCTTTTTCGAAAAAAAAGAAAACCGGACTGGCCCGGCACCCTTGGCAGCGTCCTATCGAGGCACGACTTGCCGTCGATCGTGGCTCACATACGTATATAAACGAGCACTGCAAGAACTCGTTCGCTCGAGCGTATAAAGTGTCTTATTCGGCGCGATATTTATGGCTGCGCAGAGGCGCCTCGCTGCGTGTGACGCGACCTTTGGGCTGCGCGGCGTCCACGCGCCGTGGCTTGTTTGTAAATCGAGGCGGGTCTTTTCCTTACCACACGCGCCTTTATGTTGCCCGTCTTGTGTCTATCTGGCCTTGGGGACTCGCGCGTGGTGAGGCATTGCGTGTGCCGGAACTTCTGTCGTCAGAGAAGGGCTGTATATATAAAGAAACCGCGCCGGCTTTGACTCGGAATATGCAAGTACTACGCGGCGTTTCGAATATTGCGGTGAGGTGCCAAATTTCCGCGTGACGTGCTTGCTTGGCCGTGTTACAGGGCGCGCGCGCATGTAAGTTAACGCGCACGCGCAGACAGGTGCAGCGGATATTTAACGCGTTAGCTAGCCGCGGAGGACGAAGTCGTGGGCTTCGATCCTGGCCCCGGCGGCCCCATTTCGATGGGGGGAGGGAGGGATGCAAGAATGGTGGTGTGTACTTTAAGTTAAGTGTACATTAAGAAACCCCACCAGGTTCTCGACATTAATCCAGCCGAGTGCTCCCCCTCCATCTGCCCCCTTACTACGGCGTGCCACCCGCCATTGTTGGCTTAGCAGTTATGGTGCTGCGAAGCGCAAGGTCGCGGGATCGATTCCCGGCCGCGGCGTTCTCATTTCGACGGGGGCGAAAGGACAAAAAAGGCGTCGGGTGTCCCGCTCATTCGGGGCACGTTAAAATCCCCATCTGGTCAATATTAATCACTAGGGCATGCTCTGCAATCGGGTCGTACTTTTGGCACGTGAAACCAGAGATTTCAGCTGCGGCGTTTCTCATTATCGCGCATTTCTCATGGGCGCGCAAAAAAAACCACATATAACTCGAGTAATTTAAACACGCATGAACGCGTTCACTCGCCGCTCTAAACACACACAGGCACTCCTGAAACCGAGCGGGTCCTCGGCTGGTCCCGGCGGCCCGTATTCCTCTTGAAGTTTGCCCCCCCCCCCCCCCCCTCGAGTGGTCGCGTGAGTGTCGATAAAGGAAAAGACGAAGTGGAGGGGGGGGGGGGGGCAAAGGGGAACACCGCGAGCTTATCGCACCCGGCTGGCGTCCTGCGCCGCGTGATTTACGGTGGGAAAAGCGCGACTCCACGCCCGTGACCCCTGACCGATGGACTGACGTGACCTCTATCTAGCCCTCGGAGGTCGTTCTTTTGAATTCTGCCTTCGAACTCGCGGAACTTATGAGAGGGTGTCTGTCGCGACGCTTCTGTGGGGCGCGCGCTCGCGGAAATGTCTGAAATATGATCGACGGCGAGCCCAATGTCGCGATCGGTTAGTCGCTTGAACCGGACGATAATGCTTTTTTCGATTACGGAAATACTTGGCTCTCATTAATGCCCCCCTATAGACGGAGATGTGCTTTCTAAGCCACACGGGGTTTTCCTGTGGACAGCAATGTCAGCTGTCTTGATTTCTAGGTCCGTCTGAATTAACTCTACGTAAATTGAGTGTTTGTTGTCCGAGCTATCCTTGCGAAAAAACAAAACATTTCTGTGTATAGCAATGAACTCCTTTCGATTAAAGCGGGTGCGTACGGATCCTTTCTGCCGCTTTCGCATTTTTTTTTTTCAGTTCACCTTACTGTTTCCATTGATATCACTAATAACTGTACATTCGGTACGCTTGTGTGTTTTGTGTCACGTGCGTCACCTCAAGGTGGGCCAAATTTTATTCCGCAGGCGTTCCACTTGCACGACGTCATTCGTCGTGCTATTTCTGGACGTTATAAACCGGACCATTCAATTTTAAAGTGACGCCCTCCCTATAAAAAGCTCTCCGCTCTCCCAAGCGAGATGGAGTGACAGTCGCTGCCAAGTGCTCATCGATTGTCACGAATCATCGCAGTGACGACGGCGGACTGCGCTTCTCTGGTTACCATTGTTTTAATATACGTGGCAAACATCCTGTGTCCTTGCCGATTCCTCTGAGGGAGTTTTCCATGAAAGATACGGCTTCCCTCTACGGTGGCCGCATCCAGCTCCTTTCTCCCAACTATATATATACTCCGTTTCATACATCAGGTGCAACGCTGTGGAAGCTACGCAAGAAGTCCGGTCACCGAAATTTATCGCTCCTCGCGTTCCCGTCTATGCTTCGCTGCCCGCCAGGAGGCGTTTGCTCGCGCGAGTAAGAAGCATGTGCTTGTTGCGGTAAAGCTAGGGAAACGACGGAGCATATTTTATTAGAATGTGAAGACGTCTACCCAGCGGTCGATTTAGGCACCACTGGCCTCCTTGAAGCCCTTGGATTCAGCGGGAGCAGTGGTAAAGCAAACAGGTCCGCTATAGACATTAGTAAGAGGCGATTTGAGGATTGGTGGAAGAAAAGTAGGGAAACGACAAAAGACGGAGACGTACAAAAACACAGTTCGCAATAGGGGATCAGAAAATTTGGACGTGTTAGTTCATAGTGTTCTTTCTTTCTTTTCTTTTTTCATTGTTTAACCTAGGTAGGATATCAGGCAGCATAGTACCAAGAGCTTGGTGGCGCAACCCACCGCCCCGTTCCAAAGGGGACGCTCCTAACATCCATCCATCCATCCATGGTAGGGTCCCACGACGGGCTGCAATTAAAAAAGAAAAACAACGAAAAGCAAATGATTTAAGGCAACGTGTTAGCAGCCGTATGAGTACACCGTTTGTTTGCGTCTAAGGGAAATTCTTTCTTCATTCAGAACTGAGCTTATACAAAGAAAATTATCACAATAATCGGATCGAGAAACACCGAGCCAAGAAGGAAGAGGCGAATTTCCCTTAATTTGTTAATGTTTAGCAAAATGAAATTATTCCCTTATGAAAACCGAGTTGCATCGTGTTCAACAAGTAGTTCTGCGTTAAATATTACTAGAGTACCGCTTGAATAACGCGATTTATTAACCAAGATTGCTATGTTTACTTTAAACTAATTACGAATCGTTGAGCATGTCGTTCTCTTAATCGCAACAGCGGCGACGCGCTTTGTCCGGGGGTACTCAAGTTGCAGTCTGCAATCCTTCTCCGCCTTCTCGCGTGTTCACAACACGCGCGAAAAAAAAAAATCGCTTTGCCGCGCCGCTCCGTGCCGTTGTCAGTGTATGCAGGCCTGCGACCGCAAGCACCCACCGCTCATCACCATACACGTCTTCGGGCAGTCGAGGCACAGCATGATATACCTTGTGGCGCGTGTCTCTCGACCAGTTCCTCCGCTCAGCCGCGGCGGGACGTCCAAAGCGGGGGCGGGCGCCTGTGCTCTTTCGCCAGTCGTACAACACCGCCGGCCTCGCATGCGGAGCTGCAGTTTTCCTGTTCCATCGTCCACTGGGAAGCAGCGCTAAACAAAAGCCACGGGTACGGGGCCTGGCCGCGATAACAATGGCGACCGCAAGGAAACCCACGTCTTGAGGAGAGTACCTGCTCCCCTCCTTTCCGGCCTTTCTTTCATTTTGTGTACCTCCTCGGCCGTCGTGACCGGCCGTTTCGGGCTAGTCTTGCGCCGCAGCCTCCTCTGCGGCGCTGTCCGTGGTCGGGACGCTGCCCCCGAGGTCCAGCCGATCACCGCCGGGGTGTGTGCCCTCTTGCACCTCTCGTGCCCGACTCCTCTACGGCGCTTTCATTGTTTCGCGCGCCCATCCCTCTCGCGGACTCCGCGGTTTCTCCGCTCAGTGCGGCAATCTTCCTGTCGCTAATCCCTCTCACCTTTTCCTTCTTTAACTTTCTGGATTTGGTTCCTTCCTTTCTGCTTAGTGTATTTATTTATACCGTTGTCTGAGCGGTCGCATTAATTCCCAGCGCGCGGGTTCATTTGTGCGCGCTTTCCTTTTGCCTGCCCGAGGAAGGGTCAACCTCGTCCGCTGCACCCCCCCCCCCCCCCTTACTCACCCCATTTAGGAAGCTGTGCTGACGTCCCCCTCCCATCTTCGCTTTCCGTGTGTAAGAGGCTGCTGATGTCGGCTGTATCTATGTTGTTTGTTTTATTATAGTTTGCTTTCGTTTACAACAGCCTTCTTAACGTTTGTGGACTTTGATTTAGGGAGTATTGTGCGAAAGCTCCTTTTTTTTCTTTATTTCTTCCTTCCTTTCCTTTCTTTTTCCACTTTAGAACGCTTCTTAAACGCCGTGGAACAGACGCTGCTCAAAAGCGCGAACTGAGAAACCGCTGTTCCAGCCTTACTTCATTTATGTACGAGCTTAAGGACTCAACTGGTCGCGATTAATGTAGAGCTCCCTCCAATAGCGACGTCCACAATTGCCTAACCCCGTAATTTGGTTAATTTGGAGCCCATTGTGTCCTTGCGCCGCGGTTGTCCGGACGTCGCTCGCGCCGCCGACGCGCACCCGTGCTGCCGCATTCCGTTGCGTCTCTCCTCCTCTCCCGCGCAAGCGAAGGGGGAGAGAAATGACGCGCTGTTCTCTTCCTGCCACCGAGGGTGGCTGCTTGGCTGACCCGCGGCCAGCAGCAGCGGCACCATTGTTGCCGAGGGATCCAAGGGCAGCCGCGGCGCCATCAGCGGGTCCTTGACTGCCACGGCTACAGGTGGTTCTCCCCCCTCTTTAATACGGCCTCGCTATTCGCCATTGCGTGCACTGCCCTCCCCCCCCCCCTTTCCCGCGGAGCGATGCGTGTGCACGTGCAGGGTTTCTGGGGTGCCGCCACGGTTTTTTTTTTTTTTCTGTCCGGGAAGCCGCACTGCGGGTCTGTCTGCGACGTATCGTGCTTCCGCGATGAACTGGACAACGACCGGGCATGCGCCGTTTGATTGCGGAACGGTCAGTTCAGTTTATTGTCCTTAAAGACCCCCGGAAGGGGTATTACATAAGGGGTGGGTTTGACATAAGTTCCACATTTGGTATGCTTCTTTAGTTATATTCAGAGTGATCAATCACACGCTGTAGGAATTGAGACAGGCAAGTGATGCTAACAATGTACGCAGGAAGGCTGTTCCAGTCTTTAGCTGCTCGAGGAATGAACGAGGCGGAAAAATGAGTAGTTTGGGCACGTGGGCGTGCGACTTCCTGCGGATGACTGGTGCGGCGAGAGATGCGTGCCGCAGGAACCATGTATGGCGCATGACGAAGGATACTGAAAAAGAACTTGTGATAGAGCTCAAGAATCAAGACGTGTTTATATTGTACGTGCACTGCTCGCGGCACTATCCCGTTTGTCGTGCGAGCGTCTACTGCTGTGGCACATTTGGAGAGTATACCAGAAAAGGTACGGTAGAAACACCGTTGGTTATTTTCGGAGATCGGGACAATCTAAAGAAAACACGGATTATCCGAGAAAACGTAATATCCGATCAACCTTGCGGCTTCAGTACCGAGATGACAAAAAAGACAACCATGGAGTGACAGCGTAACATGAAGACAGTCAAAGCTGTCAAACGAAAAGCAAACTGCTTTCGCTGCCATTCCATCTTCACAGAGTGGATTTTTTTTTTTTTTTGCGTTGCTAGTCCGGCGTCGTTGCTCGTTCGGATGTGCCCGGGCTCGCGATTGTCGGTTTCGTTCGGCATCGCGGGAACGTTCTTCGACGGTGGTCGTTTCGCGCCGGCGCCGTTTACATTCTCGTTGCTGTTCCCTTCGTTGTTCTTCGGGTGTGCGAACTATACATGTCCGCCCCGTCGATAACGCAGCTGGTTTTAGCGCCGATGCCTCCCCTGCTTATATACTGCGATGACCTTCACGTCACACTATTGTACACGACGAGCGTTCTTATCGGTTCCACATTTTGACATTTGCGCAAGCGCACACTGCACCCGTATGGGTTTGTTGGAAATCGCCAAGTCCATTTCTGTTGCCGGGCGCCGAAAAAACTACGTTCTTACCCTCTCGCCTGGGACCTCTCTGGGTCCCGCGCGTGACAAAGGTAGTTAAAGGGCGCGTTACAGGTCACCAAACCCACAGGGAGGGTATGTGCCATTGAGCTTGGACCCTTTCTGCACTATCACCAGGATCGGACCACATGATGATTCATTTGTGTTGACGGACGCTGAAAAAAACTACGGAAGGGTACTCATACACAGCTTTCGCTGTAAAAAAGCTGCTCTCACACAAAACCCTGTTTGAAGTTGGATAGACAGATTGAACGTTAAACACTACCCTGAGGAGGTCGAAGCCGCACGTGGATCAGGCTAAATGAAGCTTGTAATTTTTAACACTTTGGTGGAATGTACGATAACATCCTCTTTTCGAGCACTCGCAGCCCACTTCCCCCTTCCTCCCCCCCCCCCCCTTTTTTTTTTGGTTTCGTCGCAGTCTCGTGTCGGAGTAACCGCGCAAAGTATCGGAGGTAACAAGGCGGCGTCTTCGATCGTGGGGTGTGTCGCGGCCCTTTGTGCCTTCGTCCACCTCTTGGCTCTTGACTTTCGTGACCGCCGTTGGTATCGGCGTTGATCTGAACACGGCGGTGACGATGCTTTTGCGCTGCTTGGCCGATTCTGGGTAGCGACCGCTTTCAACGGCGGCATCTGGCAGTCCAGCGTAGGCGCCCCCGACGGATGATGCCACGTTGCTGTTGTGGCGTCGCAGTTCTCTCTCTCTCTCTCTCTCTCTCTCTCTCTCTCTCTCTCTCTCTCTCTGTGTGTGTGTGTGTGTGTGTGTGTGTGTGTGTGTGTGTGTGTGTGTGTGTGTGTGTGTGTTTGTGTGGACGTAACAAGCGCGGAGAGAAACGTGCCAAGTGATTAACTAATATGCGTGGTCATACGGAAACTCGAATGGGACGGTGCGTCTTGGCGTAAGAGCCGGTAAAACGTCACAAACTGGGAGCCTTCGACGAGGCTCTGTTTTATTTATAGTTTCGCACTAAAGAGAAGTGTCAAGCGCACGCGGTCGTGCGATCCAGCTTGGCTCGACTGCCAGACGCGCGCGGTTGCGAACAACATCCGCCTACGCGAAATAATACACGACGCGCGTACGCGATTCCAATCTGGAAAAGAACTACCCCCCCCCCCCCCCCCCCCCCGGCCAATTCGGTTTCTTTCCACACACACCGCGTACGGGTGCATTTCGTCGTGTCTTGGTGGGACGAGGCGGAGGCGAAGCCAAGAAACTCCCTCTCCCTCTTTCCTGGCGCGATGCCTGGACGATCGGGTTGTGATTCACGGTCACGGCCAGCGCGCCATTCTTGGTTCGGTACGCCTACGGCGCTGTGTGTGTGTGCGCGGAGACGTCCATTACTCCGAGGTGCGGTTACTCATCCTACAGGGCTCTGGGTCTCTCCGAGTCCGTAGTCTCTGTTCCTCCGTCGGAGATGACTCCGTGGCGTGAGTCACCCGCCGACGGGGTGTCCCGTGCTCGGTGATTATAGCACACCGTGCGATGCCCCCCTGTTGTGTGCGTTGTGTGTGTGTGTGTGTGTGTGTGTGTGTGTGTGTGCATATTGTATGACGCGTGTTGAACGGCCGTAGACAGGATGCGCCATGATATTTTTCGCCCATCAGTGGCTCATACCGTCTAAAGGGGCGGGGGGATGTTTGTCCAAGAAGTAGCTGCCTTTACGTGTGGTGCGTGGGATGGATTGGATTGGACAAACTTTAATAAAGGCCCTGCAGGACGCACGTCAGCGCGCAGTGGGCGGTCTCCCAGGCAGGGACCGACAGGGAGTACCTGGCGGCCGCTGCGCGTGACTGCCGGACGGCCCATTGCTGGACTTGTAGGAGCGGGCTTCGTGGAGTCTTCTCCCACTTGTCCGAGGTAGATTCGGGCGGAGCGTTTCTGCACTCCCAGAGCACGTGTGCGAGTGTCGCCATGACCCCGCACAAGGGGCACGCATCGTCTGGGTAGATGTCCGGGTAAATGATGTGTAACGGGGCGGGGTTTGGATAGGTATCTGTTAGCGTATCGTGAGCGCCTGCGGCCTGTTTAGTTTGGGGTGTGGTGAAGGATAGAGTGGGATGGATATCCACTTTTCTCTTTCAATCCACCACTCTTCTTCCCACGCAGAGGGTAGGAAACTGGTCAGTCTAGGCAGCCCCTTACCCATCACCCTCATCTTCTTTCTCTCCAGCTGTTCGTTGTCAATGGATTACAACTGCGATCACTGCCGAGCGATACGTCGCCCAGGCGGTTAGATTCAATGGCCGATGATTGTGCTCGCCTACGTATATCGCTGTGATTTGAGCGTTACTTATCTTTGTGGGTCCACATCTACGTTCGCGGACACTGTCACGTGAGCATCGATACATACGAGGCTGCGACGAAACTAAGGATGTGCGAGTGCTCGAAAAGAGGCTTAATCGTATGTTTGACCAAAGTGCCTTACGTGTCGTCTGTTACGAGCTTATTCACGTAGGGCAATCTACGGCTACTAGTGCTCGAAAAAGAAGGGAAGTGTTTAAACGTTCAATCCATCTATTGACGTTCAAATGGGCTTTTCGATCGCCGAATGGGCTCGCCCAATAATAACTTAGATCCTTAACTCGCACTATTGTCAGTGTGTGTGGTTCTTCAACGTCACTGTACAACGTGACAATACGAACGTGTGGGCCGTTTCTTCCCCAAGGTCACCGCTGTGTTCTTCCAGTAGCGTGCTCGCCGTACGGTCAAGCAAACGAATGCGGAGTCTGTAAGGAGCCTCCTATCTCCCTCTGGGTATACGAAAGGCGCGCCAACCAAACGCGTCGGCCCATCGCCCCTGGGGTCTCGAGTGGGGAGCTTGTTTTTCGAGTGGGGCGGCGGGCCACGGTCCACGGAGTCAGTGTAGGGACCGCACAAGCAGGCGTCGCCAGATGCATCTTTGTTGTGTGCTGGTTTCACTCCTGAGAAGGGGGAGATGCCGTACAAAGATAGACCTCGTCGCGAGTGTTCGGGCCTCTGTATGCGACACGCACGGCTTACCCAACGCGTGGGGAACGAGCGTGTTTCGTTGTAAGGCACCTCCAATAAGCGGCTACCAACGAAAGCTGCGAAAGTGACCGGCCGGTGCGTTCGCTGCGAACTGGCGCACACTTTATTTTCGAAAGGCAGTGCACCTTTTCTCGTAGGATTCAAACGTTGGTTTCGTGCTACTCATCGGCCTAGCTGAATCGAAAGAAAGAAAGAAAGAAAGAAAGAAAGAAAGAAAGAAAGAAAGAAAGAAAGAAAGAAAGAAAGAAAGAGTGACGACGGGGTAATGGCGATGATGCTACGGCAAAGCGAGCGCACCGATGAAGTCTCTAAAGCATAGTTTTGTGCATAAATTAACGGGGAAACCTGGCGCTAGCATCTACGGGCGGTTCAGGCATGGTAGTTGAGCCAGTGTAGTGGATTGATTTGATTTGCCTCTATGCTTAATCCCCATTTCGTCAAATATGCAAATGTAGCGCGTTTAAATATGCAGCAATTTTCAATGATTATACTTGCGAATCGTGTCTCGCTGCAAACATTTCCTAAATAGAGGGAAAAAATGTTTTCTAATTCTGAAATGTTTCTAAAATGGTTTCTAATAAGCACACAGATTGAACAAATCTATTATTCCGATGTAAACCTCTCCCGATTTTCCTCTGTTAATCTTTCGCACGAAACTGATTCAAAGCGCAGCGTATGTATACAAAGTCTTCAAGCATTGCCAACAACAGCCACGCTGCGAAAACTAAAGTTGATCATCGCTTCATGTTCCGTCGTGTTATCTGATGGACTACTTCTTATAATCGGGTCAGGCATGCCTCTTTATTTCTCCTTCTCTTGCCGCTGCTGCGATTCCTTGTCAGATCGCCGCGCTTCACGAAACCGAATCCTCCGATGCCGCTGCAAAAAGACCCCTCCCCCCCCCCCCCACCTCCCCCACTATATATTTCCTAGCTCCCGTAACGGCCGCTCTATAGACATAAAACCAAACCTTCTATCTCTCTCCTCTCTCTTCTTCCCCCCAGTTCTTTGTATGAGCGATTGCACGGGAGGCGCAAAGTGAAGACACTTTCCTTCTCTGCGCTCGGTCTTTTAATATCGCGGCGCCTCCGGCCAGAACCGACGTCGTAATCGTCCCTCGATCGTCGATGGCCCCCTCAAAGGATGGAGGAGGCGGTTTATTACGTCTCTCCGAGAACGTGTCTCAGCCGCTAACGGCGTTCTCGGCAAGCGAGCCCACGCATCCCAGACACGGCTGTTCGACGCGGCGATTCTTTCTTCCGAGGATAAGACCACTTCTGCCTCCGATCGCCGACTCGGTTATACTCAAGTAAAACTCTTGCTAGGGCTATAGTTGGTTCATGCTTGAAGTTGTAAAGGTAAGGCGCAGAAGACCAGGACTCAAGAAGAACACAAACACAGGCGCCGGTCCTGTCATTTGTGTTCTTCCTCTTGAGTCTTGGTCTTCTGCGCCTTACCTTTACTACTTCAGTTATACTCTTCGTCGTCAGGCGCACTTCGTGGGAAAAAGTTGTGCACGAAGAATGCATGCTGCACTCCTGGCGCATCGGAATAGGTCTGTGCGTATGTAATGTGATACCGTGTCTGCTGGAGTTACGGGTTCGTTGGCCTCGTTTTATGCGAGAGGCGCACACGTAGCGTTCGGTTTTAGAGCGCGTTGTCACCGCGATCAGATCGGCGGAATGATCAAAGCACTTCCGGCTTCACTATTGGAGCTATGTTAGCCCGGACATTTTACGACGCGGTCGTCGGGTGTGCTCATTTGGCGAGGCGACTGTCGCTGGCGGCTCGGTGGTGGCACGGAAGAAGTCGAAAAAGGTGTGCGGTGTTCACTTCCTCGGTGCCCCGTCGGAAACACCTGTTTGTTTCACACCAGGTGTATATTTAGCCCCCCCCCCCCCCCCCTTCTCGTGTAACGCCGCGCCGGTAGTGTGTAACCCGCATTTCGGCTTCTCTTTCGTAATGTTCGTGCCGTGGAAAAACTTTCCCCGATGACTTACCCTTGAGGCTACAACTATGTGGAACTCTTTTCCTTACTTCTATCAACACATAATTTTTTTAAACGCCAGCGCTGTCGATTGTTAAGTTTAGCAGGTTCTAGACAATGATCTGTTAGTGCCTGTTGTTGTTTACACCACGACGAACGTTGCTTATAATTTAGCTTTCGAGTGTATGGAGTGTCGTGCCAATTGATGCACGAGACCCAACGGGTGTGACGGATATATATGCTGCCTTGCCATTTGCGATATTTCGTGCGCGCGCAAAGGAACCGGCGCCAGGACGAAATGACTCGAGGAAGCGGTTCGACGCGAGTGGCTTACTTGTCCTTTTGTCCTTGCGCCACGAGCTATTTCAGCGCGCAGTACTGATTCTTGCGAGACCCCTTCCGAGCAAGGATATCGCCGCACTTCCGGAACTTACGGACACGAACGCCTTCATATTTTTTTTAACCTGTGTTCAAGGAGATGGCGCCTTTTAGACGCCGTCTTAAAGATTATATAAATAAAATTATATAAATTACATAAAGGAAAGAATATAGTGACAAAGGTTTTGAATTTCGTGTACACACACACAACATAAATACACAAACAAATGTTCATGTGCTGTTCACAAATTTCAAATGTCCATGTTGAAGTACAAGTGACGTCCTTCGTTGGTGGAGAACATAACGCTCGCTGTTGGAACGTGGTGCTATCCTCTGGGGGGCGTGTCGTGTCGCATGACACTGGACTTGCCCGTAGTCAAGCACGCTGAGCGAGCACTTCCAGGCAAATAGATTAACAATTCAACCTCGAGGATGTCTGTCCAGATTGCGATTAAAACCTTCTCTCTTACCTTTTTCGGCACAGAGGTCACACAGCGGCAGCCGCAAGAAAAAGCGACGACTGGCTTTCTTGTCCTCGGCGCGCTGGCGAGGCAAAGGCCTTAATTACGCTGGCCTCTTACGCGCCACCTTTTATGCATGACGCCGCCTAGCTGGCACCTTCGAATGAGCGTAATGTAGAAACAAAGAAGGAGCAACTAAAGCTGCAAAACATTCTCGAGTTAACCCGTTGGGGCAACAGTGACCCGCAAGACCAGAGCGAAGAGCATTGTTCGGGCAACGTGCCATTACATCCGCCGACAGCACCCCCAATTGAGTCGTCATTCCTAAACGCAAAGCGCCCACCAGTGCTGTCTCCCGTAGCCCGCCAACCTCTCTCTCTCTCTCTCTCTCTATCCGCGTTCAGGTTTCCCAATGGGTGGGCAGCCCGCGTCGCTGTGGTTCGAGTGACCTCCCGCTCTTGTGATGTTACAGCCACATCACAAGAGCGGGCGCTTGGTTAAAGAAAAAAAAAAAAAACACCCGAAGCCAAGAGTTGGCTAGAGGCTACTTGCATAAGGACAATCAGTTCGAAGCGCGGTACATCCCCCCGCCTTCAGCGTTAGAAACAAGCGAAGACAGCTCGTCTCGCCGAAGGCCTCAGCGATAATAACAGCTTGTTCGAACTGCCTGATGTTCGGGCCAATTTGCGCCCCGAAAAGAGTTTGACGGGCGCCTTCCGAGCGGACGTCACGGACGTCCGAATGAAAGGGCAAAGATGGACTCGTTTGGAAGTTCGCATTGCCAAGCTGTGCAAGTTCGTTGACGAAGTGCCGCGGTGATGTGGTGGATTGTAGTGGGCGTAGTGGGCGAAACGAATAGTTGCGTGCGGTGAACTTTTGACACCTCGTTTTTGTCGGCCGCTTTGAGGGCTGCAGAAGAATACTGTTCTTTCCTGGCTCGATCGAACCGTGGCACACTCGTGGTCTTCTCGTGGTCTTCTCGTCACCCCTCTGAACTGTGACGTAGTAAGGATGGCATTAAAATACCGCGTGATGTAGCGCTGTGTCTCGCCCCCTGCGGCCGAAGTGACCACGCGGACGATTGGGAGTTACTCAAAAGGCCGATCGGAATCGGCTCGTGCGAGGAGGAAAGTGCGATGGCACCTACACGTTACGCCATGCTCTTACGTCACAAAAAGGGTTTGTGACGTAAAGCGTTTTTTTTGTCGCTTCACTGTATAGTTTAATTAGAGAACTAGCTTTATCTTTTTCTTTTCTTCTTTTTCAAATGGTGTCCGCCTTAATGGATAATGCATCTGTAGGGACGCAATTCGCGCAAACATTGTAGTGCTTTAAAAACGAAGTATTTTAAGTAAAAGTAGAAAGCGCACTGCATAGCAGACATTTTTCTCGATGCCCACCTCCTTACTTTTCCACTTTGTTTTTCTGCATGGCACACGCTATATCGTAGCTTCAAAAGCGTAATTATGACCATAAAGGGGTTGACGAACCTTTTAGTATCTCGCAATTATCTCAACGCTTCGCCTAATTTGTACGCGTCGCGAACGAACGTTGCACAGTGTGCCGTCGTAATGAAAGAGCGGCCTGCTTAAGCCACTTCCGCCTCGCCGAACCGAGGCATGCGAGGGTCGTGACGGAGGCCGACGAAACCGCTTTACGACGAGCGTTCCTTCTCGCCTTTTCTTCAAAGAACAAGACCACCCAGAGGAGCCGTGCTAACTTCTTTTCATTAGCGAGCTTCGTCGTTAAGGCGCCAAAAGCATGTTCTAGGTGCAGGCCGAAAGGCAGCACGAGTCGGTACGGCCATTAGAAGCGGAGGTGTTGTTTTCTATGACAATGAACGCAATCATATTAACGCGATTAGCATTCTTCGCGCACTTTTCGGGGGATATTTATCTACGCTACGAACGTCCCGCACGTCTGCTTTGCGAATAAAGTGGGAAAATAAGTATGCGTTAAAACCGTACTGTTTGACTGGTTACTTGCTGTAGAGTAGCCGGGCATTACCGAGCTGTGTGGCAAATCGGATACCCCTTGCGAGCGTGCTTTTCGCGCTGGAGTGAGCACAGGTATGGTCTCTCGTACTCTCACTTCACTTCAGTGTAACCTCAAGTGTAAGACCCACATCCTCACCTCCTGGTCCACTTTCCACCGTCTGCTAGCGGAATCGTGTGAGTGCAGACGACAGCCACCGGACAGCCGAAATTGCCGGTTGTTGTCTGCTTCCAGGGAAGAAAAAGCGCGGAACCCGTCTGCATGCATCTGCTGAATGAGTCTCAATCCGCGGGCCTTATGCACACCTCCCGTCACAAAGTACGACAAAGCGCCCCTTATTCTAGCCGCCTTTTCGTGGAAGCTACAGTTTTAAACGGTGCATCCCCGATTGGCTCCGTTAACAGCGAGCGGAAGCGAGAGCGGGATGAACGACGCGGACGTCGTCCTGACGTTTTGCGCTGACCGCCTTTCCGCTTTCGAACTGCGTGACGAATGGGTCAACGCTTTGGAGCAGGAAGCGCCCTCTTTGGTCTCTTGCACTGCAGAGTCGTTGCCTCCCCTTTCACCGTGTAGAAAAAAAAAAAAAGAAATGCCACGTTGGATTCGTTGGTCTCTTTCGACTCTCTCGTTCCGCTGCTCGCCCGCGTCTTTTGTTGGAGCCGTCTGCGTGCATTCTCGAGTTCGGGTTTCCCGGTCTGCACTTATTGGCGTCTGCTTGGCTTTCGCCAGATGTAGCCCGGTGTGAGTAGTGGGTTGTGCTCAAGTCCGCTTTCCCGCTTTTGTTTCGTCCTTTCGGAAAGGAAACGCGAGGGGAAAAAACGGATCTCTGCCGGTCTCTTTCCGTTCTCCTCTGGTTCGTCTTAATTCGGACTTCCGCGAAAGAAGTTCTGCTTGGCCGAATTATAGGGGGCGATTGCACCTTGCTGAAGCCACATGCCAATTTCTAGCTGCAACCGCCCTGAAGCTTTCCGTGGATCCGAGAGAGAGAGAGAGAGAGAGAGAGAGAGAGAGAGAGAGAGAGAGAGAGAGAGAGATGAAAGAAAAGACATCGCGCTTGACCTCACTTCTCGAATGGCAATATCAGTAATCGGACATCGGGGCAAGGCTTCTGTATATATACTAGTAAGTTTAGGCATAGATGAAGAGATCTAACTCTATCCACCGGGAAATTTTAATCGATTAATTTGATATGTGGCTTTAAGCGCGTGACCTAAGGCGTGACCTAAGGAAATCGTGGAAGACTATTTTAACACACAAAGCTTTGAATAAAACGCGCACGTGCTGCTTTTGAATCCAGGGTTGCCTTTAAGATCGCTGTCTCGACACCTCTGCATAAGTGAGCGCACATCAATCCTACGGAACTCGCTCAGACGCAGTCGTAAGTCCAGCCGCAGTGCGGATGTTTGTTCACTTGCCCCGTTGGATTGCAAGTGTGCGCGCGGGGTTATCTTTGTCCTGAGAGGTACACAGGCGCCGGCGGAACGTCTTTCTATGTGTGTGCATCTTTTCTTTATCTTTCTGTCTCCCCTTACCCCTTCCCTAGTGCAGGGTAGCAGACTGGATATCTATCTTCCGGTTAACCTCCCTGCCTTTCTCACCTTTTACCTCTCTCTCTCTCTCTCTTTCTCGTACCTGAGCTTGTGGTTTCTTTGAGGAAGTAAGCGGGGACGTGGACGCCTATACAAGTGCCTGATTTTGCTCATGTGACCGCAACCGATTAATCGCTATCGAAAAGTAATCTCGGATTAACAACATGCCGGAAGTATAGCAATGCGGGTCGGAATCTTGCATTTCCCGCTTCAAAAGTTCCTGTATCAAAGCGAGCACGCATGCATCAATGGCTGCTACGCGTATTACGCACGGTATTACTATATACATACCTAGTTTACGGATTTCGTAGTTAACCTTCGTTAATTCCGGTCTGCATAGAAAACGGTCTGTGCCATTTCTTTTGGTAAGCCTGAGAATCGTCTTGCACGACCGAGCAGATGCTGTCCAGAAGGCGCCGCCCTTGTGACGTCAGGCGTGACGTCGCGCGCGACCGCCTGTGTGTGACTCACGTGGCAGTCGCTTTTTGAGTCCCCGTCCGGTGCGCGATTGTTTTGCCGGAGCGCATACGGATACAAATGGGCGCGACGCGATCGCGAAAAAAATATAAATAAAATAAAACGAGATCGTGTCCGCCGTCATTACGGCCTCCGAGCTCCGCGACCTCGGGGCACGGCCACTTTAGAGAAAACAATGGTGGCGCGCCAGGCGCACGCGACGTTTCGAAACCGCGCGCGGTTACGATGCCACGGCCGGAACGGGCCGGCAAATTGTTTCTGTTCGGCGGGTGACCGCGAAGGAACGCTTGTTGGCGAGTAGCAGACGACAACAATGCCGGTGCAGACGACAATCTCGGGCACGACCAGACGATAGTGGCGATGTAGTCACTGCGACACTCGCGTCCATTGGCCCCCATGCACGGCAGGTCAAACGGCATTAAGTGGTGACAAGATGTGCAACCTCTTGTCGCCGGGTCTCGAGGCGTAGTACAGCGGGCCGAGGAATCTCATTAAAGGTGTTCTGTTGTCCCAATTATGCCATACTTTAGGTACAGGATTTTTTTTTTTCCAGTTCATTCCAGTTTGTTGCCTCATCAGGGGCATAATCCTTGTATACGAATGAAGGCAACGGTAGGTTATGGATCAGCAGCCATGTGGCGAATTTACCAGTATGTTATCTTTTCAGTTAACTGATCAATAATTAGGTGACTAAGTGAAGTTTTAGAGCAAACTAGAATGCATCATTTTGTAACTTTCTTACGGCATCGCAATCTTTTGCGTAGATTTTCTTCTACGTTTAACAGGGAGTCAGCACAATAATAATAATAATAATAATAATAATAATAATAATAATAATAATAATAATAATAATAATAATTAGATCCCACCTGCACACTAAAGGATTGTTTCTGGCGATAACCCACGTATCTTTCTTGAGAAAGTTCTACGTTATACATTCCTGCTGCATTAGATAAATGTGGTTGCATTAGTCTATCCCATTTCTTTCTTCGTTGTTGTTCTTCTTTTTGCATACGCTCGGAAATGCTAAACGTGGGAGCGATAGGTAAAATGAGAAAGATACGGAAATTCTTCAGAGTGGTGAAGAAAGAAACGTCGGCTCATGCCGCGGGTGAAATCGAATTACAATCGAGTTACGGCGCTGCAGGCACAATTAATGCGATGCGCGATCGGCGCACTTCCGCGTCAGCGAGTGACCGTGTTGTTCTCGAGATTTGCACGGTAGCTGTACGTGCTTCCGCGTGCATACACACACACCGACAGCCTCACACCGAGTCCGCATATCTGCTTTAGGCCTGGGAACCATGTCGGCATTCGCGAGCTCCCTCCTGCTAAGCACACCGCGTCTCCGAGGGTTTTCCGACCGCGCCCTTTTCAGTATACGGGCACGCCGTTTACCGCATTTACTCGCGTAAGCCCAGAACTGTTCTTTTTTATGCGAAGCGTATTACTAGAGCTCAACCCAGCTCCTCAGGCGCGGCGGTGTCGCCTTCAATACCACGTGACACCGTGACGTCACGACAGAGGAGAAACGGGGCTCCAACTCGCGCCGTCGCCTTCAAGGCTGACCACGTGACACCGTGACGTCACGACAGAGGAGAAACGGGGCTCCAACTCGCGCCGTCGCTCGCGGCGTCGCGGCGGTATATAAGCAGCTGCGCTTGCCTCTGCTAGACACTCACGAGGTGAGATGCCTCCTGGAGACAGAGCTGCTCGTTGGAATGAGGAGCGAAGGTTGCGGCGTGCTACAGAGACTGTTTCTAGGTGGCTTTGCTACGGCGCAGCGACTACGCGCCCCGCATCGGACGCGGTGAGCGTCGAGCAACGCAACGTTCGGCGCGACAACGAAAAGTGCGCCTGAGCCGACGACACCGGCTTTTCTGCGACACGAGCTCCTTAACGCTGTCGCGTGAAAATAAAGGCTAGTATGCTTCGCATCCTGGGCTTAACCTTAGCTAAGCCACAGGCATTTTTTTTTTTTCAATTCGGAGTCTCTGCGATGATACCGAGTCGGGTGTGTAACTGTTACCCGCTAAAATCGCAAACACCGTAGCGAATGACGCACTGAGTAGTGTATTTAGAGTGGTGTAAATTTACAGTATTGAGAACGTTAAAAAATACCGCGTACCAACTAGCCGAACAGCAATCTCTCTTATAGGGAATTATGTACAGAATAGTGCGAAGGCTATCTGCACATGCACTGCGCGCGCATTCATTCAACGTTTTAGCGCATAACTCGTCGAGTTTCGGTTGATTCGTCATCCCTGCCGCTCTCGCGACGTTGTTGCCGTCGTCAGAGTTTTACGTCGTCGGCACGCTGCTAAAGGCGGTCCTCCTCGTTAACACATTAAAGATGTTCTAACAAACTTAAAACGTTAGGGACGGTATCAACTGGTATCAACCGCACGCAATTTCTTCAAAATAAATTCTCGCTGATCTTTTTAATGGCGATATCAATTATACGGACGGTATCAATTATACGGACGGTATCAACCGCACGCAATTTCTTCAAAATAAATTCTCGCTGATCTTTTTAATGGCGATATCAATTATACGGACGGTATCAATTATACGGACGGTATCAACCGCACGCAATTTCTTCAAAATAAATTCTCGCTGATCTTTTTAATGGCGATATCAATTATACGGACGCTCGAGGCGCCTCCAGCCGTCGGCGTTGCCGTGCTGTCCTGCTGTCGACGACGCATGCGCTACTCGCGTGTTGAAGATTACGAGATGACGCGAGGTGCGTTTCGCTCCAAAAGAGACGAGAGCCATTTGCATGCGCCGTAATGTTCTACGCAAAGATTCACGGTTCGGATGTCGGGCGAGGGTGGATCTCACACGAATAAACACGGTATATCCTGAAAGTCCACTCCGAGTATTTCAACTCGCGGGCACGGTGCCGAAAGCTGTGCCCGATTTCTCACCGTTGCATTCGCCTCGGTGTTCGCGGTTGCGCTGTATCGAGAGCCCTGCTCGTGTATATACACCGCGACTATGGGAGAGCGCGTGCCTCAGAACGGGCGTATTCACGCCGAGAGGCCGCTTATTATACGCGCATGCTTTCATATGCATACGTGCTCGCGATTGTTCCTCTCGGACGTTGCCAGAGGCTTAATATATCGGAATTATTGCGCGCGAGCGCGTTACAGCGCCTTTGCATGCACTTATAGTGGCGCGAGCAATCGTATATATACGCGGCGTTGATTGGGAAACGGACGTGATTCGGCGCTGGTCGCTTGCGTGTAGCTGGTCGGCCGCATTTGCTGCGAGCATTAATCTTGAAGCGCGACTACGCGCAACGAGCTGTAACGCCGACATGTTTTGCATACTCTGTGGCTTTATCCCGCTGTCGCACACGATAACCGGCACGCACGTTGCTAAGTCCGCCGCGCGGTCTGACGTATACTACATCCTACATCTCACGAACTCTTGTGAGGAAGCTCTCCTGCACCTCTTTTCTGGGTGCGCCCTCTGGCGACCCCGTGCTACTTCTCCGAATTCGAAAGCACGAAACCAACTCATTCGCAGAAAGAAAACAAGAATGCGCGTGTTTCTGTCTATTTTTCGGTCCTCGCAGTTGACACGCGCAATATTAAACATTAAATTATGGGGTATTACGTGCCAAAACCACTTAACCACTTTCTGATTACGAGGCACGCCGTAGTCGGGGACTCCGGAAACATCGATCGCCTGTGGTTCTTAACGCGCAGCTAACACGCTCCATGTGTGTCAGGTGTGGTCGCGCGATGTTGCTCGCACAACGTATTGCGCGAGGCATGTAGGAAAGAGGCGAAATAGGAGATACCCTGACGTCACGTTCTTGAAACCGGAAATGCGCAGCCATATTGGTGTGTCACATCCCTTTGCATCTCCAATCAGCTCGCCTTAGCAGATGGGCGCGAGCTTTGAAGTTGCGTGGCGAGGAGGCGCCGGAAGTGCGCGCTCTTGTGACGTGCGTTAGAGCAAGAAGCTACGGAACTTCTCGTACCACTTTTAGTGAAGGAGGCGCACTCCTGTGTTTTTTCGTGGCACGTTGAAGATGACGACGACAAATGCTCGCGCCATGATTACGTGTTGCAGGCTGAAACTCGCACTCAGACCCAAAACTCAACTTCAAAAAAAAAAAAAACTCGCACACCACACTCCAAACACAGCTTGCTTGTTGGGACTAAGCGTGATTCGACGAAAGCCCGCGTTGGAAAATCTAATCTCGCTTTTCGGAAGCCGATACGTGCGGGAGAGCTTCACAAGCGTGGTTGCTATGGCAACGAGAATGTTCCGAACACCAGCCCCAGTGATCCTTTGCGAACAGCACCACGTGACTTCCGCCGGACACTCTCTTCACGTGACTTCCGCAGGACACTCTCTCCAACTGAACCGGGGCTGGCCGTGGGACCTCTGCTACGTTTTCCTTCCTCCATGACGCGAGGCCATCGGTCGAAACTGCGTTCCGCGTCCGCCAGCGTGGCCATGAGTGGCGCTGGCTACCATTCCCCGGTAATTACCCGGGCAACATCTTTGGTACAAATCAATGTAACACCCGAGAGTGTGGACGTGGGAAAAACCGCCAGCTGATAGAGCAACGCACGCGTAAATGCGGAAGGTGCAGGCTCGGCTCCCCATCGGCGTCAAGTCGTTTCTTCGTCCAGTTTCACTTCCCTTTAGCTTACAATTTCTACACTTCTACTAAAAACAAATAACTTCGATCCCCTATCTGCCTTGGCTTCATTAACCGTTGGCTTGGTGTGGTTGCGATAAACAAATTTGACGTCTCGGTCACCCTTCCTCTCGTTCAATTTAGCCGCAGTAGCGTTTCGTTGCAGTTAAGGGTGCACTTGCGAATATTCGTAAGTTGCGCGCGAAGGGCTTAGGGCGTGCACTCGCACACCCGCCGCCGTCCGCGTCTGCGCCGTTTCCGATTGCGCGCGCACTCCACTGGCTCGGTCTTAATTTCGGCTATACAGGCTTCGCTGGGTCCGCGCACCCAGCCATGGCGGAACGGAGCAAAAAAAAAAGGGGGTTCAACAGCCGAGTGCTTTCCAGCCGGAAGCTTGGGCCCGAGGGGGCGGTCACACGTCGCGTCCGCCGGCTTTGCGGCTCTGACTGGCTCTTACCTCCCGCTGCGCATTAACCGGAAGTGGAATGCCATGGCCGCCGTGGTTTCGTACAATTCCCTCGGATGTTCCGCGGCTGGTTCCGGTATGTACGCCGGCTCGGTCATCGCGTGCAGCTGGAGCGCTGGGAACGTATGCGCGCCGGTAATCCGTGTGGCGTGGACAAGGCGCGTGTGTTCGGATTTAGGGCCGATTTACGCTCGAGCCGCCCATCGCCGCAAGCCGCACCGCACGCGTGCGGTCGCGCGAAAGACTGCACGTATCAAACACTTGTGCACTAATTTCGGTTTACACTGTGTGCACAGTGTATACCTTGCACATTGTAAACCGAAATTTGTGCACAAATGTTTGATACGTGCAATATTTCGCGCGACCGCACGCGTGCGGTGCGGTTTGCGGCGATGGGCGGCTCGAGCGGTTCGTCTGGAACTGCTTCCTGGATACAAGAGCGCGCTCTTGTCCGATATCAAAGTGTGCGCATTACGCAATAACCGAAGCGTTATAACACGGCGGATACGAGATGTGCGACAGGACGAACGCACTGCGTTCGTCCTCGTTTTTTTTTCTTTTTTTTTGTTTACTGGCGCCTATTGTGGTAAAGTGGGCCAGTCCTGAACTGATTGTACTTTCAGGATTATTTAGTTTTCCGCGCTGTCAATTTGCATCGATGGATCGAGGTTAGCGTTGAGAAGCTTTCAAACGGGGCTTCTTGCGCTTGCGAGCAGATGTCAGTGAAGCTTAGAAAAACAAAAAAAAGTTATTGACACACAGCTGTTGTACTTCACTAAGCACGTCAGAGCCTCTACTTCTCTACGAGTTCAGTGTACGCTATACCACGCACACGTCTCGGGAAAATGTGCGTCGATGCCTTGTAGCTTCGCAAGCCGAACTTCTGGAAGGCGAGAACTTCATGGGCAGTGAAGAGAAAGTGAATAAGTGAAAAGGAAAGCAACAACGTTGAAGAAACCCGTCAAGATGATCATACATTTCTCTTGCTGATTTTTAGTTGTGCTGTTGAGAAGATATTTTCGTAGGAACCCTTTAGAAAACCTGGTGTGGTGAACTTGACTCTCCCTACGGTGCTTCCATTCGGAGCTGCTGATCTGGGCTCTAGAACGTTGAAGAAACCCGTCAAGATGATCATACATTTCTCTTGCTGATTTTTAGTTGTGCTGTTGAGAAGATATTTTCGTAGGAACCCTTTAGAAAACCTGGTGTGGTGAACTTGACTCTCCCTACGGTGCTTCCATTCGGAGCTGCTGATCTGGGCTCTAGCCTCAGAAACATTTCTGGAGCCGTCTTCAACTTCAAGTGCGAGACAAGAATTGCAAGCTAAATTTTTCCTCTTGTGATTTACCGTTTGTTTATTACTCCAATATTTAGTTATTGTTCACTTCGTTCATATGCTGGTTTATTTCATTCTAGTTCAATGTTTATTTAGCTATTAATTTCATGTCAGTTTAATTTTCTGGAGTGTTTTATTTCTTTGAACCCTCGTACCGCCCCATTCGTGGCCGGTCGCTCAGTCTGGGTTGTGCCGCTTCACTAAGGAGCCCGACCGACCCACACTTGATGACTGCTGCCGCGGCATGGTCAGTCTTTGTAGGCCTGCCTGGAACGTTGGACGGACACGGCTAATCCAGTTTCCGGCAGTTGAACCGATGACGTCGCAGTACGGCAACAGACCACAAGCTGCACTAACGGTGACACTGGGAATGACACAGACAGGGACGCTGCACAGGTTTAGAAACTAATGTATGTGTGTGCAATCCATGCGCAAAATATGTGAAGCGAAGCTTTAGTGAAACGGCTAAACAAATGCTTTAAAACAAACGACGGTGCTTACATTTTTGTTTGCGTTCACGCCGAATGCAGCTTGTAATATCTTGAAATGTTTGTTTATCCCACTACAAAGGTCAAAATTTCGTTGCCGCGCTATATTCGTGTCCGCGCGTTACATCGCGTACAGGCTGTGCCGAAACGCAAGCACAAAATCGGGCACAGTGTGGCCCGTATACGCAGCGACGTTACAAAAGGAGCAAGGAAAGTGACGCATGATGTTTGTTGAGAGGAGGATGGGGATGACGGTGCGTATGCCATTATGCCTGGTGTTCCTTCTGGACGAAAGGCGCTTCGCCGGCGAGCGTGCGGTTGTGGAATGGCGCCACCCTCGCTTCGCGTCCTTCTCGACTCCAAAGAGCTGGCGACGAAACCGGCGTCAACAGAAGACATCGACTGTGCGTCGCGTCTTCGTCTGTTCAACGACCCAGAGCTGACGAACGAGACGAGTTCTGGCATCCCGAACTGCAACGGGTCGTCGGTCACGTGCTTCTCTAAACGGCAACGTCAGTCTTCGCGTGCTTCACGCAAAGCACCAGCGCCCGCCAAGACGACGAAGGGGCCTGGCGGCGACTTACTGCATGACGGGCAGATAAAGAACCCTTCCTTCGAGGTGACCACAACCGCCGCATTCTTCGGAAGCGGTCGCGACTCTCAAGACGAAAGTCGCTGCCAACTGGCCGTTACGGAGAACCCACTAGTTACTGCAAAGAACCTGCACGACAATCTCCGTGGAAACACTGCTTGACATTGTGGGGATCGCACGCGCGTCCCGATATCTCCGGAGCGGCCACGCGGTTATCACGCGATAATCACGTGCTCGCTCGCGGAGGGTAGCGGGGAGAGGGCACTTTCGTCGCTCCCGCTGCTCTTCGCGCCTGGCCGTGACGCTGCAGCCAAGGCACCCCGTTCCCTCCTTTCCCTTTCTTGGAACCGGGCAGACTCCTCTCCGCCGCTCGGGAGAAGCGCTATTCCCCCGACGCATCTTTGTCTCACGGCGGAAGAGCTAGCGAAAGGCCGCATCTCAAATCAGCCGCTGAGACCGCCGCACGCCGTCCCCCTGTGTTGCGCCCGGCCTTTGTGTGCGACTCACCGCCCCAGGGCCCGAGCGCGGATCCACTTTTGGGTGAGCTGAACTCTTATCAGCCTCTTTTGTGGTTCCCACATTGTGCGGTTTGTGTTTCACCCCAGACGTGCGGAATGCTCCGCCGCTGCGGTTGTGTTTTGTGTTGTATTTGTGTGTGTTGTGGCTGTTGTTGTCTGTTGGAATCATTGTACACCAAGGTGAATAAACACCTTAGGTCGAGACTCACCCTGTCCCCACTGGCCTGAACCCGCCGTGGTCGCAACTCACTGCGAACCGCGGGTTAGGGGTCACAGCTCTGACTGCTAGGGCTGCTGCGAAAGTGCTAGGGAGCGACTGCCGCTCCGCCGGCGCTGTGCGATCCAGAGAAGGGTCAGGTGCGCACGCGCGAGCCTGAGTAATACCCCTATATTTGGCGCCCAACGTGGGGCCAGAGGTGTGACAGGTTGAGTCTGTTTGTGTAAGTGATTGCCACGACACGAACGAACCATGGCAGCATACGGGGCTGATTTCCAGCCGTTGTATACGCTGTCGCAGGTTGCTACCAACAGGCAACAATTCGAAGCGGCGGTAACTGCTACCGCTCAGTCATGCCCTGCGGCGAACACTAGCCCTGGGAATTTGATAAGCTTCGAAGAGGGTAGCGCGACACATGAGGCGCTCTCTCCGGCAGGATGTACCCTTGAAGGCGTGAGGCACATTACGCCGAACCCTTCGCCAGTGTTTGCGGAGAGCATGGAGCCACTGCGGCATACTTGCTCGACGCGTTCTGCTCCTGTGCCAGGCATTACTGGCCAGAGCGAGCCTCGTACCCTTGAAGGCGTGAGGCACATTACGCCGAGCCCTTCGCCAGTGTTTGCGGAGAGCATGGAGCCACTGCGGCATACTTGCTCGACGCGTTCTGCTCCTGTGCCAGGCATTACTGGCCAGAGCGAGCCTCAACAGGCGCTGTTGCAGGATGCGATGCGCTTGATTGAGAGGTTGACAGGTGCCGTGCAGAACACTCTGCTGACATCTGCCGCCGCTGCTAGACCGAGAGTGAGGGTGGACTTACCCACCTACAGCGGGTATCATGATTCAGTTAGCGTCAACGAATACCTCGATCGCGTGCTGACTTACCAGCGCGCAACGGGGCTGTCCGATGACGAGATGCTGGAACGCGTCGTACCAGTGTCGTTGACTGATCACGCTGCCCGCTGGTTCCGGCTTACTGGCTACCGGTCTAGCACGCTGGCTGAGTTCCGAGCGGGATTACGCGAGGAATTCCTGCCCGCAGATTACGAGCGTCGTCTGCGGCGCGAGTTGGAGCTACGTACTCAGCATCCGGATGAATCCTTGCTTGAGTACGTCAGGGCGATGGACGAACTTTATCGTACCGCTGACCCTACCGCTCCGAACTGCGATAAGGTGGAGAGAGTCACACGACAAGCTCATCCCACCTTCGCAGCGTACCTAAGAGGCAGCAAGTTCAGGGATTTGGATGAGCTGGCCTCAGAGGCAAAGCGCATACAGGCGGACATACTCGCCTTGCGCTCATACCGACCTCCACCCCCAGCGTCGAGGGCACTTGAGCCGCGATGCGCGTGGAACGGGGACACTTTTCGCACTCGTTCCGGTGGAGATGGTGTGGTTGCTTTCAGTGACGGACAACTGAGAAACGGTTGGGGCTTATCTGACCGGGCTCTCGATCCGTACACTTATGCCATGCGTGCAGCATGCGCTGCCGATGGCCGAGGTATGCAGAATCGTGGTCGATATGCCGGCTCGATGATGCGAGAGCAGAGCGTGCCTGCAAGGGAGCAGTCGATACAGAGGAATAACGGTCAAACGGCGCGAGGCACTGGACGCCAAGCCCGTCAAAGGCCGGCTCTCCTCTGTTATCGGTGCAACCAGCCGGGGCACTACGCCCGGGATTGCAGACAGCCTGCGAACCGAGAGCACGCGCTTTCGGGAAACGAGCGGGGCCGCCGCTGAGCAGTGCTGCATGGCCGGCGGCGGTTACAGCGGTGCGAAGTGAGACACACGAACTCCTTGCCCCGCTGGCTTGTCGTTTTGGATTGCCCAGCGACACGCCAGTCCCGCTCATAGAGGTTACAGTCGCCCGGCGCAGGTTTTTTGCGCTGTTAGACACAGGAGCAAGCGCTTCACTATTTGGCGACGAGGTGTGTGAACATCTCCGTCGGAGCACTATCCGACTGAGAGAGAGTAATGTGACCTTCCGACTGGCCAGCGGCACGGCACACGCGAGCTGTGCTGCTAGGCTTGTGGTGCGGTGGGAGAAACGAGTGAGGCGACAGCGCCTAGCTCACCTTCCCGGCCTGTCGGTTCCTATAATTCTTGGTAGAGATTTCCTCGCCAAGACGGGCATTGTTATTGACGTCTGCAACGGAGGATATAGGGAGCGAGCATGTGGCACCCTGAAACCTTTCGTTTCATTTCAAAAAGCGTCAGAGACAACTTCGTTCGATGATGCTTCGCGCGCAGACCGACCAAACGATTGCCCGAAAAGGTCCCTCAGAACGGTTGCGGCCGGGTCGAAATGCCGTCCGGCCAACCGCGCTGAGAAAAGAGGCGCGGAGGGGAACTGCTCCCCTCCCGCACAGCCCGTAACCCCCGCTGCGGTGGCAGACTGTGCCGCAGTGAGGGGCGAACGATACCACCCGCTGCTGGACGACTCAAGCAGTTTGTCGGGGGAAGAAAAGGCTCGCCTCTCAGCGCTTCTGACTGAATATGATGCCGTATTCACAGAGCGGCCTGGTTGCACTGCGCTATACAGGCACAAAATTGAGACAGGCGACGCCTCTCCGTGGAAGTGTAATCCTTGGCCGGTGAGTTTGGCTAAGAGGAAAGCACTAGACAGCGCTCTGGACGAACTGCTCGATACAGGCGTTGTTGAAAGATCGGACAGCCCATGGGGTTTTCCTGTGGTGTTGGTTCCTAAAAAGGATGGGACGCCCCGCCTTTGTGTTGACTATCGCCGCCTGAACGAGGTGACACGCAAGGACGCATATCCGCTTCCTAGCATTCCCTCGATCGTATCCAACGTTGGCGGAGCGAAGTACTTCACTACGCTCGATGCAAGCAGAGGATACTTTCAGGTGGAGGTAGATCCCAGTGACCGAGAGAAGACTGCCTTCACTTGTCACAGGGGACTTTTCCAGTTTACCCGTATGCCATTCGGACTTGTCGGTGCGCCTGCAACTTACCAGCGCCTGATGGACCGTGTCTTGGGTGACGCAAGGTGGCACCACGCTCTTGCTTACCTGGACGATGTTGTGGTATACTCGCGTACCTTTGATGGGCACTTACGCCATCTCAGGGACGTGTTGGAGCGTCTGAGGTCTGCGGGGATAACGCTAAACCCGACCAAGACCCAGATTGCAGCAACCCGAGTAACGCTACTGGGGTTTAAACTGGATAACGGACGCCTTCTACCGTGTGATGACAAGGTTCAGGCATTATTGAACTACCCGTCACCGGAAGACATAGGCGGACTGAGACGCTTTTTGGGGCTGGCGAATTTCTATCGACAGTTCATCCCAAACTGCGCTGCACTGCAAGCCCCCTTGACAATGCTGTTGAGGAAAGGTGAGCAGTGGAGGTGGGGTCCCGAGCAAGAGGAGGCACTGCGCAACCTCGTAAACGCGCTCGTGGAAACCACCGAGTTAAGGCTACCTGATTTGAACAAAGAATTTGTCATTCATACGGACGCCAGCGACCTTGGCCTAGGAGCGGTTTTGCTCCAACAGCACGAAGGTAGCTTGCGCCCGGTAGCTTTTGCCAGCCGCTCTTTGACTGCCGCAGAGAAAAATTACTCCGTGACCGAAAAGGAATGTCTGGCGATCATTTTCGCTCTCAAAAAGTTTGACTACTATGTTGATGGAGTCCCATTCATAATTGAGACCGATCATATGGCATTAACTTGGCTTAGGCGCTTAGGAGAGCCGAGCGGCCGGCTCGCGCGATGGGCACTTCTCCTGCAGCGATACGATTTTACCGTTCGCTACAGGAGAGGAAAGAACAACGTTGTGGCGGACGCACTTTCGCGCGCGCCCGTTGACTGTGAGAAGAGTGATATTACTACTCAACTCACCTCGCCCGAAACTGAGCTTGTGAGCGGACTAACCGCTGCGACGACTGAGGTTGTCAGGAGGGGTAATATTAATACCCATCGTGACCCCTCAGTGACTCAGCCTAAGAGCAGAGTAACTGCTACAATGCTCGACGGCGCTGGTCCCGAAGGAAGGGCGGATGAACCCCCTTCTCAGGACGAAAGCGTGAACCACTTGGACTGCGTCAGTTCTGTGGGGAGCGTGTTCGGCAGAAAGGAGCTGTTAGAGGCACAGCGGGAGGATCCGTTTTGTAAAAAAGTGTTTGAGGGGCTCCGGGAGCCCGGCGGCGCGGCCGCGGCGCACATGGACGCAGCTGGTATTGCTGCGGGTGCGCGGCGCTCCGAAACAGCTGGTAATGCTGTGAGCGCGTTGGATTCCTACCTGCTAGACTCTGACGGCGTCCTGCTGAGATACATTCCCGCAGAGAAGGATACACACGAGTCCTTCAAAGCGGTGATTCCACGCACGCTGAGAGGAGCACTTTTACGCTACTTTCACGATACGTGCCTGGCCGGGCATGCAAGTGGCCCTAAGACTTATCTAAAGTTGTGCCGCTTTGCTACCTGGCCTGGAATGAAGCGGGATGTGATGCGCTACGCCCGCTCTTGTAACGTGTGCCAACGCGTGAAGCCGCGTGGTGGACGCCCACCCGGGCTCATGCAGCCGATCAATAGCCGAACACCGTGGCAAATTGCGGCATGTGACGTCATGGGGCCTTACCCCAGGACACCGAGCGGGAACCGATTCCTTCTCGTAGTCACAGACCATTTCAGCAAGTGGGTGGAATTGTTCCCCCTACGGAAGCTGACGGCACGCGTAATCATGGGAAAGCTGATCGAGGTGTTTACACGATTCGGCTATCCTGAGCAGCTGATAACGGACAATGCGTCCTACTTCACTGCCAAACTCTTCGTGGACTCTTGTGCAGCTCTCGGCATTAAGCACAGGAGAACAACCACGTACCATGCCCAGGCGAATCCCACTGAGCGTGTGAACCGCAACATCAAGCACATGCTAGTTGCATTTGCGGGGACGCACAATGAGTGGGACGCTTGTCTTCCTGAAATTGGATTTGCTATCAGGTCGACAGTGAATCGATCGACTGGGTATACACCCGCCACCCTCAACCTTGGGAGGGAGCTGTTGAATCCGGTAGAACTTACTCTACAGGAACGAAGCAGCACGGAACTGGTTGTTTCGTCGGCACGCGCCGATTATGCGACTGGGCTGCGCGCGAAGGTAACGGAGGCTTTACGAAAAGCGCGACGGAACCTGAGCACTGCACGTGCCGAGCAGAAAGCGCAGTACGACCGCTCTCATCGGGAAGTTCACTACAAAGAGGGTGACCTGGTGTTGAGACGGAATCACGTCCTGAGCGACGCCAGTAAGAAATTCTCAGCTTCTCTGGCGCCAAAATGGGCAGGACCGTACCGGGTGCGAGAGACTGTCTCTTCACTCGTGTACAGGCTGGAGGACTTGAAGCTAAGACCGATCAGCCGACCGGTGCATGTCTGCGATCTCAAACCCTACTATGACAGAGGGAACGAGTGGCCCGAGGAGAATGCTCTCCCGCGCCCGCAGGCAGCGGCATCGGGTGGCACGGCTCGACGTTCGAGCCCGGTGCGGCATTATAACTTGCGATCTCGGCAGAACTAACTCTGTCCGGTTCGCGGAGGCTATTTTATTGTGCGCGATATCGGACGGAATGCTCCTCCGATGTCTAGCATGCAGGCTTCCAGAGCGAGCACGCGCTTTCTCTTTGGAACAAGCGAGAGGGGCTAACAGAATTGTCGCAGCAGCAGACCGCCCGTCGGGAGCCGTGAAACAACCACCAAGCAAAAAGGAAAAGACCATCTCCACTGCCGGTGGGGACGAGCAGGCCGCAAGCAGTCAGCAGCGCAGTGCAGGCAACAGGCGGCGAGAAAACATCCTCCAGCGGCTAACAGCGAGGTGAGAGGTGCAGCGGGCGACTTCCGGTCCGGAATGGTCGCAGCGGCGCAGAATTCGCCGAACCGCGCCGCAGAACCCCGCCACCGAGTTGCAAGCCCCGCAACCAAGCATCCAGCCTCAAGGCCGAGCGTAGACTTCGCCCGCAAGGACAGAGTGGACCCCTGCTGCGCAGCGAGGTGCAAGTCATCGTCAGGGGTGGGTCGGCGCGCCTTTGCCTATCTTGCGTGCCGAAACCCGCGAGGGTTCGCCAATACCAGAGGGCAACGACCTCCGAGAACATCAAAAGAAAGCTGTCCTGCGCCATCTCGAGGCTGGTTCGGGGATCGCGTCAGCGTAATCGAGGCAGCCAAGAAACATCCAGGGACCCTTTCGCCACCACGGACCCGGCACGTCCGACTGGGCAGGTGACGCCGCCGAGACGCAAGGTGACCCGGACCCAGCGCCCTTCTTGCCTCCCACTGCATCCCGCTGCTGTCAAGCTGCTCCGTACCATCCTTCAACGTTCCGGCCTGGCTCGCGACCACCTACACGGCGACAACGACGGTCTGCAGCTAGAGCTGCTCCCTCACCAACATGGATGGACTCAAACCGTGTTGCTGTCGGAGTAGCATGTCCCTCTCGCAGGAAAGCCTCAGGTGACGGCGGCCTCTTAGCGGCTAAAGGGTTATTTTAAGGAGGGGGGGATGTGGGGATCGCACGCGCGTCCCGATATCTCCGGAGCGGCCACGCGGTTATCACGCGATAATCACGTGCTCGCTCGCGGAGGGTAGCGGGGAGAGGGCACTTTCGTCGCTCCCGCTGCTCTTCGCGCCTGGCCGTGACGCTGCAGCCAAGGCACCCCGTTCCCTCCTTTCCCTTTCTTGGAACCGGGCAGACTCCTCTCCGCCGCTCGGGAGAAGCGCTATTCCCCCGACGCATCTTTGTCTCACGGCGGAAGAGCTAGCGAAAGGCCGCATCTCAAATCAGCCGCTGAGACCGCCGCACGCCGTCCCCCTGTGTTGCGCCCGGCCTTTGTGTGCGACTCACCGCCCCAGGGCCCGAGCGCGGATCCACTTTTGGGTGAGCTGAACTCTTATCAGCCTCTTTTGTGGTTCCCACATTGTGCGGTTTGTGTTTCACCCCAGACGTGCGGAATGCTCCGCCGCTGCGGTTGTGTTTTGTGTTGTATTTGTGTGTGTTGTGGCTGTTGTTGTCTGTTGGAATCATTGTACACCAAGGTGAATAAACACCTTAGGTCGAGACTCACCCTGTCCCCACTGGCCTGAACCCGCCGTGGTCGCAACTCACTGCGAACCGCGGGTTAGGGGTCACAGCTCTGACTGCTAGGGCTGCTGCGAAAGTGCTAGGGAGCGACTGCCGCTCCGCCGGCGCTGTGCGATCCAGAGAAGGGTCAGGTGCGCACGCGCGAGCCTGAGTAATACCCCTATAACATGCAGTTGCCTTCGTCATTCCATCGAGGGCGGGTCGAAGGTTGGACATCAGAGGCAGTCCGGCGGAGTGGCGCGACACCATGGAATGGATTTTGGGGACTGTGCGACGATTCAGATTGGCAGAGATAAGGACACCGAATTCCCTCTTCCGAGGGAAATCAACGGCTTAAAAGTGGATCTTGAGTGTTGTGTAGGGTGCTCATACACGTCGAGATTGCGACATGCTGTGTGCTCCAGTAATCATGGAGCCCTCTTCTTGCGAACATCACGCGTAAATTTGTGCGTAAATCTTAATTTTCACGTCGCTCGGACCTTGCTCTGGACCTCTTTCGCCCGGCACCTGGCATGGCACTATAGCTATGGAATCTTCGTGGCCGCTGGGACCCCCAACATCACAACAATGTAGCGAAAACTACGACGCACATCAAGCAACAATTAGGGATTACGTACCTCGTGTGTCATAGGAAAGAGCCCATTCTGGAAATTTGGCAAATGGGCTCGCACCTAGTGACACACACTGAGTGGAAAAATCAAAGAAAATAAAGCAAATCAACGGATCCATTATAGTTCATTATACCGTCAACAGATCGGTACGATTTGAGGTTCCTGTAAGCCGACATTATATGTTTGGGTATTATGTGGGAAGTTATTTTTTCGTTACGCAAAACAGAAGTGGGCATACTCTGCCAGCATAGTAGGGTTATAAGCCACTTTCCGGGTACTTTCATCTAAGATGGTCTATATATATGTATAAGTATACCCGGCAAAATAGCGACCGACCCTACAGCCAGCTAGTCACGTCAAACCCGGTAAAGTAGGCAAAGAAAGCTTCACTCCAAACCTCGATATAACGAACCCCGATTTAACGAAATTCGCGACGTAACGAACTACACGTATTTTCGTTTCCCGATCTTATTTGCATTGAAAACGGTGTATTTATTTCTCGTGATTTAACGAAGTAACTTCGCGATAGTTTCGATATAACGAAGTTTTCAACCATTTCAGTCATGTGCTTGGAGCCTATACGGCTAGAAAGCCTAGCAGAAAACGATGTCGACCGAGGCAAAAGTTATTTCTAGCGTCCTTCTGCACGAAAAGGTTTGGGCGGCAGAACAGCTGTCAAAACCGCCTGCGCCACTGCCTCGAAAACTCCTCGCGACAACTTAGGCTTAGTCGTACGGTCATGTATTTCTTTGTGATGCCCCGGATGTTCCCCATCGCCGCAGCCACGTAACGTCGTTGCTACAGCACAACAGTACGACGGAGAAGGCCAACTGGACAAACAGACCGTGTTCCGCTTGGACGATCTGCGTGAGCTCGAAACTCCGAAGGCGTGTTTGGTCACGGGCAGTTTTTCACACAAACCTTTTATCGCAACACACGCTGGCGGATGAGTGGTGGTGCTAACAACTTTATTAACAATCCGGCAAATTCGTGGCCTGGGCCTAGGCCGCCCCCGAGGAGGTCCGGAGATCCTGTCTCCTCGCCGCCTCACGGGCTTGCTGGATGGCCCATAGTTGATTTTCGAGGTTTCAGCTGCGCAACGCGGCCGTCCATCGCGCCGCAGCTTCATCTGGGGAAACCGCATTTTCTTCGCATATAACGTCACATTCCCAGAGAATGTGTCTAAGAGTTGCGTGAGCCCTGCTGCATAGCTTGCAATTATCATCTGAGTAGACGTCCGGATATATCCTCCTGAGATGGACGGGGTTGGGGAAGGTCTTTGTTTGTAGCTGCCGCCAGTCTACCGCTTGGGCCCTGTCGAGTTTGGGGTTAGGGGGCGGATAAACCCGCCTTGAGTTTTGATAAAATTTTCTAATGTCACAGTATCTGGTCATCCTGTCCCTCTCTGTCCATGCCTCCGTTGGATTTCCAACCCCAAGAGAGGATCCTTCTTCGCGGGCGCGGAACGTGAGACCTCGCGCTACGCGGTGGACCTGCTCGTTGAGGTTGGGTACGGGGGTGTCGGGGGACGTGTGAGCCGGGAACCATATAATGTGTCGTTCCTCCGTCTGGTGGTGGTGGTGGTGGTGGTGAATTGTAGCAACAGGCGGGTTTAGCCTGGCGAACAAGGCCGGCAATTGCTCCGCCCGAGCGTCTCGCACAATACCGCTGAAGGGTTTCACCATATGTCCATCAGACCGGTCTCTCTTAAAAAGTCGATGAGGAGACGTGAAGTTTCTTTGCGGGCTATAACTGATCCCTCGGGAAATATAAGGTCTTGCAGGCGTGCATGCGGAAGGTCTTTGTTTTGCAGATTTTTCAGGAGAGTGTCTCTTTCATCGTGGAATTGCTGGCAGGACCACAAAAAGTGCTCAATGTCTCCTGTCTCGTTGCATGCCGTACAGTTCGGAGAATTGATTCGCCCCGTTTTAAATAACCAGGCCGGTGTATAAGCAGATCCTGTCCTTATTCTATATAGAAGTGTGGCTTCCTCTCGGTGCAATCTCTTGGTTACGCAGGGCATATGCGGTGGAATCCAAAGCGACGCAAAGTGATTTCGAACGTCAGATTTTTGCACTTGATTACTCTTTGGAGCCTTGATTTTGGGAGGGTGATAGAGTGCTGCGTATGCAAGCGCATCAGCTTTTTCGTTTCCTGAGATGTCAATGTGGGAAGGAATCCACTGAAACTTTACGGTGAAGCCTTTGTTGTTGAGTTCTCTCACGATGGCTAGTGATTTGCGTGGGAACTTGAGGGATGGCAAACCACGGTATATTTGCTGTAATGCGGCCTTTGAGTCCGTAAGGACCACCACATTCTGTGGAGGCAAAGTCTTTAGTTTGCGCAGAGCAGAAGCGATTGCTACGCCTTCCACAACTGTCGACGAGGCTGTACAGTCTAGACGGCCAGACCACGTATATCTTAGAGAGGGAATATAGAATGCAGCTGCACAGCGGTCTTCGTCTGCCTTGACAGAGCCATCTGTGTATACTTGTAGATGATTCGGGTAAGTCGTGCTCAGGTGCTCCAGGACCAATGACTTGGCTTCTGCAGATGGAATGCAGCTCTTTGATTGCAATCGTGGTACAGCTAAGTTGCATGTGATGTCCTCGAATGTCCAGGGTGGTTCTATCCTTTCCCTCTGTCTCGAGCAGCGCAATCCTAATACGCGAAGCGTGTTCAATGCTGCATAAAAATGTGAGCGTGGCCTGTTACCTATACGTCTTAAGAGGGCTCTACCGGGCGTAGACTCACTCAATCGTAGGAGATGGATCATCAGAGCCTGGGAAGCTTGAAGTCGTAGAGGGCGTGTCTCAGCTTCGTAGAGCACTTTCTTGTTTGACGCTGGCTGAGGGACTCCAAGGCAAAGTCGGATACCTTTTTTGTGGATGGCTTCTAAGCGCTTGTATCGGCTGTCTGAGGGTGACATCAGAGGTAGCTGATACAGGATTCGACTGGTAACCAACGCTGTATGTATTCGTAGCATCGACGTCGGGTGGTTGCCCCAGCGTATGCCAGCGACTCGCTTGAGCACGTGTAGCCTGGGTGACGATGACGCCACAACGTGGTCAACACCGCGGCGCCAGAGTAGCCTGTGGTCTAAGGTAACGCCCAGAAATCGGACGTTGGTGACTTGTCGAATCTGGTATCCGTCCAAATTCAGCGTCAAGCGTGTAGATTTTCTTTTCACTCCAGGAAACAGTACGAATGATGATTTCTCTGCTGATAGTGATAACCCAATCGTTGCCAAGTGGCCCTGAATGGCTTTTACTGCTCCCTGGGCTATTCGTGCAAGGCGGCGATGCTGGTAGCCGGAGACCCATATGCAGATATCATCGGCATATATGGATATCTTCACTGGTGTTCGATGGTTTAGTACTCTTGGGAGGCTACTCATGGCAATGTTAAATAATAAGGGAGATAAAACACTCCCCTGTGGCACACCGCGAAATATACGTATTTCATCACTCAAAGTGTCGCCAAGACGAACTCTGATGCGACGATCATTGAGGAACGTATGTATAAAGTGCAAGAGATGCCCCGTGACGCCTATAACTTGCAACTCGCTGATGATGGCTCCTTGGGACACGTAGTCGTAAGCCTTAGAAACATCCATGAAAACAGCAAGTGTCGACAGGCCATCCGCACTGTAATGTTCTATGTGGCTTACCAGGTCCAGCACATTGTCTTGAGCGCTTAGACGCTCCGAAACCCAGTCATGCACGATGGTAGTTTTCGACCCTGCTCGACATACCAAGTGAGTCTTGTGCACGCCATCTTCTCCATTAGCTTCGCTGCACACGAGGTCAGTGATACCGGTCTGTATGAGTCCAGAGCTGCAGGATTCTTTCCAGGCTTCAGAACCGGTACCACCCATGCTACCTTCCATAAATGTGGAATAGCACCACTGGCCCAGACTTGGTTAAAAAATGCCAGCAAATCACGCCGTCTCTCAACCGGTAGGTTAGTCAGCATCGGAGGTGACATAGTTCGCGTTAGCTTTGAGTATAGCCTCAGCCTTCGGCGAAATTCTGCCTTGTGCATAGTTTCTGACCGCCGTCTGCGAGTCACTGATTACGTATCTACAACTGGGGTTAACGATGGCTAGGGCTATCGCCACCTCTTCCGCTACCTCGGGGTTTTTTACACGTATGCTACAACAACTGGCCAATTGTTTCTCGGTATTGAGGACGGCCACTGCAAAAGCACGTCGATCCTCGTATTCTGCCGCGTCTACGAACAGCGCTTCCTTGTCCCTACCGAAGGCTTTGAGTAAAGCCTTGGCTCTACTCTCTCTTCGACCCTGATTGAATTCGGGGCTCATGTTCTTGGGTATATTAGCCGAGTGATTTTTTTTATGCTCGAGGAAAGCCCTGCGTCTCGAAGGGCGGGCACGACAGGTAGTCCTTGTGTAGCAGTGGCCCGTGAAATTGGCCACACAAATACAGCCCACTACTGCGCATGTCTCGCCTCTACCGTTCCCCATTTTGCAGCATGAGAGAGAGAGAAAGCAAGGGTAGGGAAGGCAGGGAGGTCAACCAGAACAGCATCCGGTTTGCTACCCTACACTGGGGGTGGGGGAAAGGGGAATAGAAAGAGGAAGAAAGGGAGAGAGTCAGCACTGAGTACATGTGGGAGGGACACCTTACACAATGACACTATAAGCGGTCTCTTAAGCCCGTGCACTTTAAGTACCGCACTAGTGCACGAATCGCTTTTCGAGCCAGTGACGGTTGTGGCCACGGTCCGAGTATCTTTGACTCGGTGAATGGTCTCGAGTCTAGTCTGTGTAAAGTTGCCCGCAGAGGGAGGCGGTGGACATCGTAGCGAGGGCAGGTACACAATACGTGCTCGATGGACTCCTCGCACCCACAGGAGTCGCACATCGGGCTCTCGGCCATTCCCATACGGTAGGAGTATGCGTTCGTGAACGCCACTCCCAACCACAAGCGACACAACAAGGTTGCTTCGCCGCGGGAAAGGCTAGGTGGCAGTTGTAGCCGTAGCGTGGGGTCCAGTTGACGTAATCTGCAATTGAAGCCACTTGATGTCCAGAGATCTTGGGACTTCTTGCGCGCAAGTAGGCGAAGTTCTCTGGCAGCGTCCGACCTCGCCAAAGGTGTTGGACGCGTCTTTGTATCTTCGTGGGCACACCGGGCAGCCTTGTCAGCTAGGTTGTTGCCGACGATGCCACAGTGAGCAGGAATCCACTGAAATACAATGTGGTGTCCTCTTTCCAGAGCATGGTGGTGCAGTTCCCTGATTTCAGATGTCATTTGCTCGTAAGTTCTGTGACGTAACGCGGACTTGATGCTATGAAGGGCTGCCTTGGAATCACAAAATACGACCCACTTCTCTGTTGGCTCTTCGGTGATGTACATCATAGCGGCATGGAGAGCTGCAAGTTCTGCCGATGTAGATGTAGTCGTGTGCGACAGTTTGAATTTAACTGTAACGTTCTTGGCTGGAACGACGAATGCGGCAGTTGAGCTGGTAGGTGAGGTTGAACCATCGGTATATATGCGTATGCGGTCATGATACGTCTGGTGCAGTAATAGGAGTGTAAGTTGCTTCAGAGCCGGCGATGGATGATTGGACTTTTTTGTAATTCCAGGAATATCAAAATTCACTTGAGGCTGTCGCAGGCACCACAGGGGGGAGGAAGGCTTCGCCGCCGGTGTAAAACTTGCTGGTATGTACTCTTGATGAGCGTTAATCATTCGTGAAAAGGTCGCTTGAGGTCTCTCGGCTGGTAGGGAGGCCAAATGGTGGTCGGGGATCCTTGACAGATGGCGAATGTGCGCTCTGAGAGAGTCGACAGCTACATGTGTCTGGATTGTATGGTCTCCTGCGATGGCAATTGTTGCTGCTGTTGACGTGCACCGAGGCAGCCCCAAACACGTGCGTAGGGCTTGACCTTGTATGCTCTCCAAGGTGCGAAAGTTCGTCTTGCATGCATTGGACAACACTGGTAATGGGCCACAGTCCGTTAGCGGTGTGTGTGTGTGTGTGTGTGTGTGTGTGTGTGTGTGTGTGTGTGTGCGTGTGCGTGTGCGTGTGTGTGTGTGTGTGTGTGTGTGAACACGCATACTGGGGTTTTACGTGCCGAAACCACGATTTGATTGAGGCGCGCCGTACTGAGGCACTCCGGCTTATAATTTTGACCAGCTGGGTTTCTTTCACGTGCACCCAATGCATACACGGTACACGGGCACGTTTTGCATTGCAACCCCTTCGAGAAGTCCCTTAGCGAACAGCCGGTTCCTGTTCGCTAGCTGATCGCATATTAGCAGGGCAGGAGCGGTAATGGTTTCGTATCCGTGCGCTTTCGCTGGTGCAACGTGCGCATGCGCCACCGAAAGCGCCATCTCGTTGCTCTAGAGCGAACTTCTCCACAAAGAGGGTCTATATGCCTTAGCTTCTCAGAAGTCCCTAGAGGGAACTCTCGCGCTGCAGTCGTTCAGATACCAAGGGAATTATTTATTTGTCCCGTCTTCGTGCCCTGTGGCCGATCATGTGGCTGTTCCTTTCTTTTTGCTGCACTGTGTATACACACAGAACTGATAAAAATACGAGCAGCATTAACAACTCTCTTCATCGACCTCTTGTTCTCTTACGCTCGTGGCGTTATTACACTTGATCGGCCTTCACTGACCTGAATTTTCAAGCAATCATTTTTTGTGAGCACGAAGGTAATGAGTATCTGCACACACGTGTAATCATCTTGTAGAGGGGAAGAGCAGCGCAGTCGAGAACGGCAAAGGAAAAGGGAAGGAAAAAGTGGAGAAGGAAAGGCAGGGAGGTTAACCAGTTTAGCTTAACCGGTTTGCTACCCTACACATGGGAGCGGGACTGGGCGGAGAGAGCGGCCAAGAAGTGTACGCTGTCATTAGATTAGGAAATCGTATATGGCGGGTGTCAGCTGGAGCTCGTGGTCGTCTGGACATTCTGAAACTTGTCGCATTCGCCGTCTTGTCAGTTCTGATTGGCTCGCAGACCTGCTAGTCTCTCTGATTGACTCGAGACGCCGCCATTACAGAATTTGGTATCGCGACAGGAATTGAGTGCTCAGAATAGCCCCCATGAGAGGTGACTGGGAGATTGGCCTCTCTGCCGGGAGAGGCCTTCGTCCTGCAGTCGACATCGAACGGGCTGATGTGAGGGATCTTCCGCGAAAGTGCCAATCTGTCTGCGTCGCGCCACTGGAAGAGCCCTTCGTCTGGTTGTCTCTCCTGATTGGCCGACACGACCCATACCTTTCCGCTGCACCGTGAGACAAGAGTATAGAGCAGGTTGCAGCTTTATACTCGTGCGATCGGGTCGGAAAACATTTATTGGGCTCTAGAAAGGAGATCTTCGCGGCTTCAGACGGCCTCTTCCATCTTCTGATGGATTTTTCTGTCTGCAATCACAGGGTTGGTGCCCTAGTCCAAGGCTCCACTAAGTATGGCCAACCCGCGAGCTCGCTCTACTAGGCGCTTTTGTCCGTTCAAGCTTACGTTCGCGCGGCTGTCGGCCGTCTGAGCAGGGTCGGTGTCCCCCCGGTCCGGTCCGAACGAGCCGAGAAGCCCTGCTTCGAACTGGACAGCGCACCTTTCGCTGCAGACAGACAGACAGGCTGGCAGACAGATCGGCGGAGGACGGACCGACGGTCCCGAGCGCAGTTTAGCAACAACAACAACAAGCGCCCACTTGCACGCCTTTCTCAGTCGAGGGGAGGAGGCAGCGAAACCTGTTCCAGCTGGGCCGGGTCTGGCATCACGGGAGAAGCTGGCCTGTGCCTGCGGTCTTCTGGATCCGCTTTTGCGGACCGGCTTGTTGGGGGGGACCCTTTCGGCTTCGCAGCCTTCGCGTTTGCAGACGGCGTTTTCCCGACAGGTTATACCTCCGTGCGCTTTCACTTTCGGCCACGGTGTGCACCATTCGGTTCCCGCGGGCGCTCGTAAACTGTCTGGCTCGTGCCTGCGTTGGTTTCTCGCGGGCGCACGCGCTAGTTTGGTACCAGTGACTATAGAGTGTGGCACTGTTGCTCACTGATGTCGCCTGTTTTCTTCTTCTTTATTGTTTTGTTTGAACGGGTAGTTTGAAAAATCGCCTGTGACAGGCAGCGTTGTTCTATCCAGGTGGATTCCTTAAGGGGCCGAAATTACTCGCCCGAGGAGTCGAAGTGCCCTGGGTTTTTTTTCCCTGCACTGAAACCGACGAGGCTCCGGCACCTCGCAGCAGCGGTACTCTCGCCGCATAATCCGAGTGATTACACTGCTTGGACGCAGGGGGCACATTACTGGTCCCTCTGGACTTCATTAGATCAGCAAATCTTTGTTCATTCCTTTAATCATTAACTCCCATCCCGTACCCATGTATGCCCTGAGGCACTTACCCTCGCATTAAAAAAAAAAAAGAAACAGGTGTCCTAAGTAGCTAAATAAAAAAACACATTCACCAACAGCTGCTTACGTTTTCGCTTTAGCACTGGGGTCGATCAGCAGTAAATTCACGTGTTGATTCGCGTAATAGATACAGCTCGTAGAAATTCACGTAATAAGTACTGCAGTAAACTTTTCAGGCACTTCAATAGATAAATTTCTCACCATAACGTTCTTACGCCCTTAAGGCTGTAATAGCGCCATTCTTACGCCCTTAAAAGGCTGTAAGAACACCATCCTTATGGAGTTTGCACATGGTATATGAGGGTGTGCCTGCGTTGAATGGGGTCACCCTGCATGTGCTCGGAATGCTTGAAGGGTGAAACCAAGAATGTAAGCGTGACAGGCGTTAAAGGAAAACCGACACATGGTATCGGAGTTGAGGAAACTCGTGTCGTACTGATATCTCGCGCAAGAGGACCGCTCTTCGCAAGTGCGAAGGTCGGGATACACGCTTAAACGTTGGGATTACATACCAAAGTCGGTTTTGAAATGCCATCGTTGACGTCATCGAAATCGCCTAACGACGCAGAGCAAAATTTATTGAATTTTTGTGGCTATAAACCTGGCAACGACGATGTTGCTTTTGACTGCGATCGGCAGCCGGCAGCCGTGCTAGTCGCAGGAACGGTGAGAGCAAATGTATCGTGACGGCCATGCTGCGTCCATCTACCTCCTGACTACCGAAACCGATTCGTAGAAACAAGTATTAAAATCAAGAAGCGGGCTGGCAGATGGAGTAGCGCACTGCGGGTGTAAAAGTTACAAACGGGCACGAGGTGCCTCAGAAAGTCTGGCCAACGTTTCGGCAAGAAGCCTTTGACGAATATATGTCCTGCTGTTGAAACGTTGGCGAGCCTTTCTGACACGTGGCAAGCTTCCACGTTCTCTTGGAGTGTCTGGATCGAAGCAGAAGCTGAGAGAAAGACCTTCGTCTAGCTTACCGCCACCACATCCCTCTCCAGCCTGTAACGTTTCTTGGGGCTGAACCGTTTTTTTCACACCAAAGCCGTTCTTGATTTCTTGAGTGACGTTGTGTTACACGTTATTAGCCCAAGGAATTCGCAGCGCATCCTCTCGCTAGAGCACGCTGCCGCGATAGTAGTGTTCTGTGTAGCACGTGCTTCCAGGCTAGGGTTTCAAGGGCTCTGTCAAGGCAGCAGAGGTTATAACAAGCATGTTTACCACTGATATATTTTGTATGTGTATTGTACTTCTAGAATGTATCTTTCGTGTTCATCTTGAACACCATTGGTCATTGCCATAATCTTATTACATGCACATTTTACGCATTGCACACCGCCTGTTAAGGCCCTTTAACAGCCACATCATACCTGCCTCTCGGAGTTCGCTACTACATTGCTAACTCATTAACACTATATCCTGGCGCTCTTTGACCATACATGGCCATTGCGTCATAAAACTCCGTATCACCTTTCTGAGGCACCGTATCCCTATTTGCAACTTTTATTCAAAAGTAATAAAGTAAGGTATTTGTGGTGCTTTGCATGTTGCCAGCCTACCACCTGAAGACCCGCTCGGCTTTAGGTGTGTGTGTGTGCTTTAGAAATTTCAAACTTTTATTTACCGGTGAGAATTTGCCTCGTCATCAGCGCCAATCGGCAAACGGTCGTTGAGTAATGTTACTTGGCCGTTGCTGAAGGTCGCCAACGATATGAGCCATCAAGCTGCATTAGATACTTATTTACGTAGGCTCAGATTTAGGGCTGTGAATGGGCCCTTCGGACGCGAACATGTCTTTATTCTCGTACTACTGCCTAGAGTAATCGTCACTCCTCGCAACTCCTTTTTTCACCTGCTCCCTTTGCCTCTTTACAGAGTAGCAGGCCGATCTTTATGCTTTTTCTCAAATAAATTCTCCTTTGTTTTCATCTAACAGCAAGAAGGGAAAAAGGTACGAGAACTTGAAATTGTCTTGACAATAATTCTTCAAAGTGAACTATTACGAACGTTTAGGGGGGCATTTCAGGCCTTCCTTTAAAGGGGTCCTTTCCAGTATCTCCGGTCGACTCGAAACGTCTCCGTACACCTCGAGGGGCAGTCACGTCGAGCATCCTGTCTTGCAGGTAACCGCCGAGCGAATATCGGCCCGATCGGTGCATGCGTGGCCTAGTAAGAGAAGGGCGTGTGCCGATTTTCACGGGCGGCGTCCTATCTGTATCGGGCGCTCACAATGGCCAGGCCTCAGCCGCGGAACCGCACCACTGGGAAAACTCCACGAGAGCCTCCGTTCGCCCTTCAGTGTGTCGCCGATACGTGCGAACCGACCGCTTGCATATATGCGCGGGGCTTGGCCGATCGCCGAAAAGCGGTTCGGCGCCAAAGCGCGTTCCTTTCGATCCCGGCTTTTAGCGCTTTTAAAAGTCGGCCGACCACCTTGATCTATGCGGGGAATCTGTCCTTCGCTGTCACGTGGATGTCGGCGTCGGCTTTTGTTGTGGTCGCAGCTGGGCCGCGCCGCGCGCCTTTGAGTCGCGACGCGCGCGACATTTCTCACGACTGGCGCACTCGACAGGACCGACGACTGGCGCACTCGACAGGACCGGAATGGCGGCTCCGGAATGCGCGCCGCGAGCCGGCGTTGGCACCGGCACTGCAGCAGTCCGAGAGTAAAAAAAAATGGCTGTGGCTTAGCTAAGGTTAAGCCGAGGATTCGAAGCATACTAGCCTTTATTTTAGTTGTTGAACCACTGTTTAGCCTGGTGAACTGCTGTTGCTGGGCTATATTTGGTTCGGCTAGCCGAAGAAACAGCTCGTGCAGGCGAGAGCGCACGAGCTGAGAGCCGGCTATGTAGCTGCGCGGCCGCAAGCGTGCGCACGAGTTGAGCCTGCGCTTTTGCAGCTGTTATGACGTCATATGGTAGCTACGCGGCCGCGCGCGGCGCAGCAAGGAAGAACGTGGTTGTGCGGCTAGTATGCTTCGCATAAAAAAGAAAGCTCCGGTGTCAGCGGCCCTATCGTTTGCGTCTTCAGCGTTAAGAAAACGCCTTTCCTCGAATGGGTCGCCGTCATCGAAAGCGCTTGAGGCGTTCGAGGCTTACTAAAGATATAAATTGACTCTGGGTGTTCATTGATCGATTGCTGGAAACATAAAAATGATTTATCCGAATTATGTTGTTCATTACTAGCGAAGATGATGAACGATCGTTTTCATTTCTTCGATTGTTCTTGCTGAAAGCACTTGTCATTTTTTGTTGGCTTTGACACTTAGAGACACGTTTATTTATTTGCCTTCAGGGAGTTACCCCTCTGACGTCAGGTGGGACGCAATAGAGTGCCGTGCGCAGTATGCTCCGTCCTACTATTCGTCTGTGCAGCGCCGCAAGCGTTCTGCCTTGGGATACGATATATAAAAGCGCGAAAAGACGAGCGGGTGTAAGAGCTATCGTCTTGTTCTTTGAGAGGCCGCTATATTTTCAATTTATCAAGCTGAACTTCTAGGAGACGTTAACAGCCCCGGTTCTCTGATTTCTTTTCCGAGAGAAATACGTGTTTACACAGAGGGACGTTGGCCTACTAATGTGCTTACTGAAGCGACATTATGTCGTCTGCACACGAGGCGGAGGAAACTTTGTGCGTTTCGCTATCTGCATTAATTCTGCAGACACGTACATGAAAGCCTCCCAGCGGAAAGGGCCTATAATTGGTCACGTGATCCAAGGGGCCGAGAAGCTTCGCGGACGCCACTTGCATTTCTTTTCGCGATAAGTTTGTAGGGAGCGTGCGTGGTTCTTCAACTCCCATTGTTTTGTTTTTTGTCTTGTTTGTGAATCGGGGTTACTCGTACGTTCCCGCAGTTTCCGGAATGTCTCGCTGCTCGCTCTTGCGAGAAGTCTGGCGTACATCAATGACTCGGGGCGGGCGCTCACACGTCAGCGGACTCGCAGGGCGTAGAACTGCGAGTTCCGGTAATTAGCGCTTTGCAGTCGGTTCAAAAGATTAATTGCTTTCGCCGAACTTGAACTGCGCCTTTCTGCAGAAGCATTCGCATCGTGCCTGAAAAATTAATCACCCCCATAACTTCCGTTGCTTGGAAGAAATCCATCTGAATCCGTTGAATTTAGCTTTAACTTCGGAGTCAATGCCACAGAAGATGTTTTAACGCTTTCACGCTTCATATGCCAAGTGGCTGTGCAATGTTCGGACACGTTGGGTATAGGTGATGGCGGGGCAGGTCCAGTTGGGTTGGGTCGAGTTCATATGCTGCGGACGTCCGCTTATTAGCCTGGCAGTTTCGACCATCGAATTGCTCCTCTCTAATGTTTCTTTCTACTATTTAGAAACTAGTTAACACGTGCCCATCAAATCTTTGGCCTAAAAATGCAAGCTGAAGGCGAGAAATTCATTTCAGCACAGTGTCCATCTTTGAGTTTCAGTTTATTATCCATTCAACAATAAATGATTAGGTACATATAGTATGCAGGCGAGGCGCTCCGCGCGTGAATAAACAAGTTTATACTGAGTGCGTGAAATACGCATCTCTGCAGTTTGTCAATGGGTATTGGTGGTGAATTTGACCTTTCTGGAACCTACCATATAACACTGCTTTTTCCTTTAATGAAAGTTAGCTCTTGTGTTGCGTTCCTCCCCACGCCTCAAAGCCAAAAGAAAAAAGAACAAAAAAAATGCCAGAGAAATTCTGAGAATTGTCTCCTAATGCGCAAACATTCTTTGGCTCTGCTATTACTTCGCTTTCTTGTTTGCTTATGTTGCTAGCCTATGCATGTCTACCGAACTTTTTTCTTTTTTTCGGAGCCAAAGAATGCTTACGGATTAATAGACAATTCTCAATTTCTGTAGCATTTTTTTTTAATATTGAGCGTCGCCTTATAACGCGTTCTAATCCTCTGTTGAACCCCTCCTTTCGGCGTTCCTCCTGCCGACTACGATATTCCCGCTGTCTTGCGGCGTCCCAATGCCGCTTCTCCCTTTCACCGAGCTTACGTTTCTTTGGTGCCATTTGTAAGAACTCGTCTCGCCACATCCTACCCTGTCAAGGCGATCGCGTAAACTGAGCCTAACCGCTACCACGTACACGGCATCTTTTTTTCTTTCTTTGCGAAACCATATTAACCGATTAGTTATTCTTACCATTCTACGCTATTTTTATAGAGTCAAATGACTATGACAAGGCGACGGCCACAGCCAGTTTTTTTATCGATTCTAAAGCTGCCAATCATCTATGGTTACATCATTATAACGGTACAGTGTTCCAACTTGACCATTTACACGCTTACCCGCCGTTGTTGTTCAGTGGCTATGGTGTTAGGCTGCTGACCACGAGGTCGCGGGATCGAATCCCGGCCACGGCGGCCGCATTTCGATGGAGGCGAAATGCGAAAACACCCGTGTACTTAGATTTAGGTGCACGTTAAAGAAGCCCAGGTGGCCGAAATTTCCGGAGTCCTCCACTACGGCGTGCCTCATAATCAGAAAGTGGTTTTGGCACGTTGAACCCCATAATTTAATTTAATTTTTTTATTTACGCGCTTGCTTCCCAGTTGCAAGGCGTCACGGAACAGGTACGGGTTTCCTCGGGCTACTCGCCAAAGAATGCCTACGCATTCAAAAGGGGATAAGCGTAAAGGAACGAGGGATATGTATATATGTAATTTTCAGAATCGATATACGGTCAAAGCAGCTACAACTGCGAAAGGGGGCGATAAGGGCTTCGCCTGATATACGTATACCCGCGCTATGTTTGCACCACTTGTTTGGCGCCGCTCTTTCCACGGCCGCTTATCGCGCCGTAAATACTTCAAAAACGCGCCGATAGGAGCTGCTTTCGGCGTGCACGCGACGTGACCGCGACTTTCCGCTATTTGCGCGGACGCGCGCGAGTCCGAAGATCGCGTTTGCTCGCTCAGCTGTTCCCCGCCGATCGATGCCGGGACCATCTGTGGCCCCGCCACTCTTATCGGCACGCCCGGCGGCGACGTGACCTTGCTGCAAACCGGCACGATGTAGAGCTCTCTCTCTCTCTCTCTCTCTCTCTCTCAAGCTTCGGCAAATTAGTCCTGCGCAACTCTGCAAGATAGAGGTACGTTCGCGCTAGAGGAAAACTGTCATTTATCCGAGAGTATTGCACTGACGCTCGTCGGAAACACGTACACGAGTTTCTCTGGAACAAAGCTTTGTAATTGACGAAAAAAACTCGTCCTTGAAGACGAGGTTTTGACGGAAGCCCGTCTGGTCGGGAGGCATCATGAAGAAGGGTAAAAGGGCACCGACCACTGAATGAATACAAGAAAGGACGTTTCGGCTCCCCTGACGGGAGCCTTGTTCACAATGAAATCAAGGACGTGCGATACAATGTTTATATGGCTTTAAAATATGATGTAAGCAGCGCGTGTAGATGGGTGGGAGGGTTCCGTCATTCCGGTTGAGGGTGCTATCGGTCTTGTCGTCCTTGTTCAACCACACAACCCGAGTGACCAAGCACGGGTTTCTGAGAAACGAAGCTTCGCGGTTGAAGAAAAGGTTGGGGAAAATGCTTCTGCCGCGGGGATCCAACCCGGGACCAACCGTGCGCCGACCGACCGACCAACCGACCGAAGCTAGAATACGCGTCATCTGTGTGGGACCCTGGTCAAAAAACACTAGCAGATAACATTGAGTCAGTTCAGAACAGGTCAGCACGATTCATCCTTTCTAATTATTCCCGCACATCTAGCGTTTCTTTAATGAAGTCGAACCTTGGCCTTATTAACTTGCACATTCGAAGAAAAATTTCCCGTCTCTGCCTTTTTCAAAAAATCTTTTAGCAAAACAGCTCGCTTAAACAAGACTTAATTTCAGAGCCTTCGTACATGTCGTCGCGTCTTGATCATCGGTTTAAAGTGTTTATTCCTTTCTGTCGCACAAATGTTTTCTCTGACTCATTTCTGCCGAAAACCAGTGCCGAGTGGAACCGCCTTCCCCCCTCCATCGCCTGCATCGAGGAGGCATCATCTTTCAAGACTGCAATAACTGATTATCTTTTGAATTTATCACCTTAATACTAATAATTGTTTGAGCATGTATTTTTTATTATTGTTGTACCCACCCCCCTCTGTAACGCCATTTTGGGCCCTGAGGGTACTGTAAATAAATAAATAAATAAATAAATAAATAAATAAATAAATAAATAAATAAATAAATAAATAAGTAAATAAATAAATAAATAAATAAACCACTTTAGTTCCAGCGCCCCCTCGTCTCTCTCTGGGTCGATACCCTGGTCGGGGGGAATTTTTACAACGCCAAATTTTTGTTTCCGTGCAACCCGTACACGTGCTTTCTTTGCGTGGCACTCACTGGCACATTGCAGCGGAATTTATGACGTCTTTTCTTAGGCCTCGACGAGGCACTAAAGGAGAATATTGTTTTGAGCTGTATTAGCATATAACGCTTGTGCAACTGAACGCGGTCATTCTCGCTATGACTGGATGCTCGGTAGTCGGGAAAATACTCAGAAAACGAAAGATTGTCTGCAACTCCCCAAATGTACGACCGAGCACTTTGATATTTGCGACCTCACGCCGACGTACCGGCGCTGATACACTTGATCTCGAAATTCAAGGAAGATTGCCCTCGTTTTCTCATCATTATAATCGACGTTTCTCTACCAACGGATTGAAGATGGCTATTAACTATATGGGCCATCGAAACTGATGTATTGGTGCATCGTGGAGTCGCATTAACACCTTCAAATGTACGCTTAGCGTGAGTCGTCTATCGGTGCAACTGCAACAACGGAGCGTTGTTGCTCGCCTATGTGCCCTAGTGCAGCGTCCATCTGCGACAAAGTCCTGTCGCGAAGGTCTAGGAGCGCCGTGATAAGCTTCAGGCTCAAGTCGAGCGTTGTCCCTTGTCTATCGCCCATAATCGCAGCATCCCCTTCAGTGACTAATTTCACGTGCGTCGGACGAAAAACAGTCACGCCTGTCTGCGTTGTCTCGCTTGCTGCCTCTTGCTCTCGCTCCAGCGGAGCTAGCCTGGACACAGCCGAAATTGTCCCTTCTTTATTGCGGTGGCAATTGGTTTGTACGCGCACTCCAAGCGAATGTACACCGTCGTCGCCCTGAGGCACCGCATGTATTTTGGTATACCGGGTGTTTCAGGGAACACTTACAAAAACATTTTTAAAGATTGCCTGTGGCAGATAGCGCAATTCTAGTCCATGAACTTGTCTACTTGCACATACGCGCACGCACACACACTCAAAATGAAATGTATGACCAACTAATTAACAAAAATGCACTAATTAGATGTTTGTCTAATTACCTTATGGGACGTGTGTAGGCGATGCCGCTAGCGTCGCATTGTCAAAAGAAGCGCTTTCCTCGGCCTGCCTTAACGCGGTAAACTCGTGCATTTCGAGTCGGCCATAAATGCTTATGGGAGGCGGCCGGTACCAAGGGCAGATGTCGATTTCCGCTCTGGTAAGGTATACGACATTTCTAAATGGATCACTTTGCAAGTAGTAAAGGCTACTACACCCTGAAACTTTGTTGATGTGTGTGTGAGAGAAAGAGAGGAATATAGGAAGGCAGGAATGTTAACCAGTCAATAGTCTGGTTGGCTACTCTACGTGTAGTGTTCAGTGGCCCAAGCGCCGTGGCAGATGTATACGGCCAAAGAGCGCCGTGCTAGGCGGGAGAAACCTTAGTGCGATGCTAGGTGGCAATGTTTCCCTGGCACATTGCTTTTTCTTTTTTTCTTCTTGAAAATTTTCTCGTAAACTTGCATAGCCGACTGCATCATTAGAAATCGTTACAACAACTGAGTGACACGTCGGGAAGACGGCTGCTCGGATTGTTGGAAAGCTGGTGGAAACTTGGCTGTAAATTTGTTGGATAAGTCATTCGTGCGACTATACGCCCCAGGCGGCACGTCAGGTTGGGCCAACGTTGGAAACATATTGGCACTTCTTGGCCCAATGACGGCCTAAGATTAACAGCGTAGTTCCAATATTGGCAGTGCCATTCTGGTTCCTGGCCCAATGTTGGCCTAAGGTTAACAGCGTGGCGCCAATATTGGCTGTGCCATTCTGATAGAGATCCAACGTTGGCCCACATTACACAGTCAGTAAACAATATTGGCTGTGCCATTCTGATAGAGATCCAATGTTGGCCCACTTTACACAGTCAGTAAACAATATTGGCTGTGCCATTCTGATAGAGATCCAATGTTGGCCCACTTTACACAGTAAGTAAACAATATTGGCTGTGCCATTCTGATAGAGATCCAATGTTGGTCCACTTTACACAGTCAGTAAACAATATTGGCACTGCCGTTCAACAAGGCGGGAATTATTGGACCGACTTTGGTATGGATTTGCCAATATGGGTTACTAGTTGGCTTTCTTTGGAGGACATTGGCCCGTAATAAGCTAATTTTCGCCTTGTCGGCTTTTAGTGCTCTACGACTTGCTGAGATTGAACAACGTGTTTTGAAAACTAACGCACTGATCACAGGCACACTGCGCAGGAACCAAAAATATGTTCTCCCATGTCAACTCCATGAATGGTACACCGCCATTATTGCACTTCTCCTTTACCGAAATGTGTCCCCTAATGAGAAAAGCCAGTGTACCACGTAGCAAGCAGGGGAAGTCGCATAAATTTAGCCGCTGCTTTATTGATCGTGAATAAGAACTTGAGCTTTCCATAAGAAGCAACGGTATTGCGAATTGGCCTGCGCATTGTATTTTTTGCATGTACGCTCCGCGGCTTTAGTGGGTCAGGATTCTGAGGAGAATCGAGAATTACAGTGCCTCAGAGCTGATGGAACCGTTTTATATTGCATCGAGATGGAGCGCATATGCATTAGTGAAACTATTGTTTGTTTGTTTAGCATGCATGGCATGTTGCGGCGACATCATGCTCCTATTGTAATATATTTGTTTGTTCGTGCATGTGTAGTAAGCTCCTTGTATGAATGCCCCTGACAGAAAAAAAATTAATTGCACGTTTTGGCATTTGCGTGTCAACAACCTCTTGTCTTTGCCTTTAGTAGGCACGGCGCATTCCGGATTTTTTTTTTCGGCCTAGCTTTCCGTCCTTCAGCCACCCCTTGCCTCTCCTTCACGCACCCAGGTGAGCCTGGTCAATGCTGTCAGTCAAGCGTTCAGACAGCCATAAGCTGCTGTGTCGAATTGGGTGCTCTCGGAAGCATGGGGGAGAGCGGCGGGGTCACTATTGTCCTCCTTGTCGCCCTCCATCGCTGCCACCCCAAAACCCGTTCGGGCTAGGTCCAGCGGGGGAAAGTGGCGTTTACGCCGTATTCTTCGTTCACCCTTTCCTTTCACTCTTTCCTTCTATGCGTCGCTAGCACGCCGACTGGGTGCAACACTACCTGAGTGCTTGCCGTCCGTTCTTGCCAGCGCACTCCTCTCGTGAAAAATGCTCGCTTGCTGTCGTCATTCCTACTCAGAAGCCTACATCTTGAAATACGCAGCAATGTGGCCACGAATTTTTGTGAGTGTTAGAATTAATATAGGCGAAACAACAATTAGAAAAAAAAAGTCGGCGCTCGTGGGCACCGTCTTCGATGTGGGATGAACTCGGATACAAAGAAGCATGGATCATACAATGGTGAGTGCATTTGTTTTGCGCATGTTATAAGTTTTATCAGAAGCAATTTCACCCAAGCTATATCACCCAAGCAATATCACGCGGTATATATATTACTGAAACGGGCCTGGCTAATGTAGAATGCCTGTAATTAAATAGCTCTTTTTATTTGCAGCCTTTGAATAGTGCCTGGAGTAGAACCACGTGTAAATCTCTGTAAATTTCACCCAAATTCCAGGACTATGATTTTATCAAGCCACGCGTGCGGCCTGATCCCGCTAGTGATACCGAGGAACCACGCTTCTTCTCACTGGTATAGGTAAAGCATCATTTCCAGCTGACAGTATTTCTTTCTTTTCGAATAAATGCTTCTTTTACTAGTGTTTCTTGACGGAACTTCTCGGTTTCCACATTAAAAATTTCGCACGAAGGCCGCATTGTGTCTACACAGTCTGAAACTAGGCTTTTTGTGCTGCAGCAGGTTTTGCTGCAATTTTTTATTTTAAAGTGCTACGCTGACTAGGTGTGAGCTGTAAACAAAGCGGACGGATCCTGCGCATTTTATGTCTGTTCTAAGTATTACGTTACATCTTGTACAAGGTATGCCATATATGTCGAAATATTAAGAAGTGTTACTTGACAAATCTCTTGCAAGAAAGTTTCTTGATTCACCCCTTCGAACTCTCTGCTGAGACTTATAATATTGTTGCAGTATGGCGATTTTTCAAATGAAAACTCTCCATCATACATTTGTCATACCAACATCTCTGACATTGTTTCTTTTCATTTTACAGTGCAAACATTTCCTCCAAGTAATGGTGAAGTCGCTATCGGATATGGTGGCAATATCAACGAAACCACCACGGTATCGTGGTCCTCGGGGGCCTGATAAGCCCGCTGTCATCCAAGCACTGACAAACCTGCCTACCGACGTCAGCTCCCTGCCCTGAAGCCCCTGGCCAGCCCACCGTCCTCGGCACCTTGCCCAATTCCTATCCTGAGGGCAGTGCCTGTAAATAAACTGTTTGAATATAACCGAGCGTCACCCATCTAGGTCGACGGAAAATGCCTGTTTGTGAAAATTTATTCGCAAATAAACTGTCATAAACGTCAATTTCAGTATTCTTTTATTATTATTTGCAGTCATATATGACTTCTGCTTCTTGACATCTTTTTGACGAGCTTTCCTAGCTACTATTGAGGAAGAGAGTAAGGGGACAATTGCTACAAAAAATGCCGGTAGCAAAATGTTTGCGGTAAGAATATGTGCGTGCTCTAAAGCCAGCATATCTAGAATATTCGTCATGCAAAGGGCATTGGCTCAAAGCTGGCATCAATATTGGCAACGATACGGCTCAACACTGGTCCTACGCTGGCAGCACAATGGCTGCTGCATTGGCATAACATTGGCCCAATCTTGGCTTTAACGCTGGTCCTACGATGGCTGCTGCATTGGCATAACATTGGTCCAATCTTGGCTTTAACGCTGGTCCTACGCTGGCAGCACGATGGCTGCTGCATTGGCATAACATTGGCCCAATCTTGGCTTTAACGCTGGTCCTACGATGGCTGCTGCATTGGCATAACATTGGTCCAATCTTGGCTTTAGCGCTGGTCCTACGCTGGCAGCACAATGGCTGCTGCATTGGCATAACATTGGTCCAATCTTGGCTTTAACGCTGGGCCAACATTGGATTGGGTTGCACTTTGCCAATATGCCAACATTGGTCCAACATTGGTACCAATTTCTGCCAGCATTGGGCCATGGTTGGACCAATGCTGGTGTGCTGCCTGGGGCCGTATACGTTCGGCGATTTGTGTGCTTCCTCATTTTGAGGCATTGCGTTGCGCTGCGTCGGCGCATCCGTTCCAAGCCACGCTCTAACCGTTCCTCTGCCTTGGCCGAAATGCGTGCACCGTTGCGTGTTTCGACAGCGCCGGCATTTTTCGCTCCACAGCGTGAAAGCCACTTAATCCCTCGTGTCTAGCTATATGCAACCTGGTGACGGGTCCTTCTTAGACACTGTAGCAGCAGTGTAGCTCAAACCGCGGTTCGCGAGTCTCACGTCGGTCTTCTTGCGGTTCGCACCCGGCTGCGGGGTCAGACATTCACTGCACGTTTCCATCTCATTATTCTCATAAATACATACAACACGCCGTTCAATTGCTTTTTTTTTCTTTAAGTTTGTTCTCCTCACAAACTTGCGCACCTAGCATTTTCTAGAAACCAGAGCTTTTTTATGGCTCTTTGAGCATCTGGCCAAACCGCCCTATATAACATTGACTGCTGTGCGGGCACTAATAAGGCAGCGACCAGCGCTAAATGACGTCGATGCACCATATTTTTCTCCGGAACGTTTGTCTACACGTTGACTCCACGAGAGAGAGAAAGAGAGACGAAGAGAGAAAGAAACAACCGGCGAGGTTAGCCAGCGCCTCAAGAAGGTGGCTTTGGGTCAGCAGGGCTGCCGAAGGAGAAAGGGGGGGGGGGCGCTCACTCACACGCTCAGGGACCTCCATCAGGCCGCTCGATGGGCGAAGCTCTTCCGAAGGGGCCAGGGAGCTGGGCACACTCGTTCCTCGAACACAAGGAGCGGCGATTGCATTTCTCGCGCACTGACCTTGCACCGTCGCCCCTCCCTGCCCCTACTTTTCCAGCGCCGACGGAAGGCCGCTCGAAAGGCGCTTGCTTGCAACCCCCCTCACCCGTATATCGAAGTGGCATATAAATAATATGGCCAAGCTCGCACTCGGTCGCGCGAGTTTTGAAACAGCGAAGCTGGTTGATTAGGGGCTATTCCGGCTGCTGCTAGGTTGTAACTTGGCTGCTGCTAGATTTAAACTTGGCTTCAAGTAGTTTTCACCTCGTTCAAACGCGGTAGACCCGCTGGCTTGGGTGGATACTTGAAGCCGTTTGTCACGCTGAACTGCGGCACCGTCTCGCATAAGTCCGTTTCTCGACAGGTCCACGAGCAAGCTTCTCCCAGTCTGATTACGTTGTATGATTTGTGCAGCGGAGTCTCGACCAGTAACTCCAACCAGGAGTAAATCTTCTTACAAACTATGCCGGACTTGTAGACAAGCCTAGCTTCGCGATGCGCAGCCTCTTCTTCGGCAGTACGAACTTTGCTAGGCCGCCCCATGGCGTGAATTGACCGATCGCCGCCAAGCACAGGCTTTCACACCCTTTTCAAGGTCAAGCGCATGCACATTCCCAAACCGTTATCACGGCGCATGCGCAGATCTCGATGCGGCAGCGAAACCGGCTTCGCGCAGTATCTCCGCCGTCGGCATCGGTGGAGTTTTGTGAGACGCGGTCCGTTTTACGCCGAGCAAGAACAGCTTCGCTGTTTAAAAAATAAAACGGCCACAACCACCACCTGACCGTGACTAATTTTGCTCTCCGGTAAGACGCACTCGCCCTCTCAAATACGTTTTGCCCGTTTGTAACTTCGCATGGCCGTTTTCTGGCCTCCTCGTCGTGCGGCATTGTCTGGTTGAGCAGCTTCTTAACGCGAAGCTTCCTGTGCCTCTTCCTTCGATTTTCCCACTGCAGATGCTGTTGCTGTCGGGCACACCGCGTCGGGGCGGGGTTCAGAGCGTGCGTATACATCATAGCAGCGAGGCAGAGAGGAAAGGCGACGCGAAAAACTCGTTTGGACCCCACCGCGTTGAATGTGCAAAAATGCCCTCTGGAGCTCCAAGGGCGTCGCCACATTAGCCTCTTGATAGCTGTAATTATCCATGACCCCCTCAAAAGCATTGCAGAAACTGCAGCGCTTACCTTTCTATTACGTGCGAGTCCAGAGGGAACGCAGATAGAACCATTGAGAGAAGGGGCGGGAGAGGCAGCTCCCATAAAAGGGGCGGGAATAGGGAGGGGGATAGGTGACGTGAGAAGCCAAGGAAACGCTGCTATATAGACAGCACAGCGGTTGCGGAGAAACTGGATAAACATAAGTTCAAGGTAAGGTGCAGTAGGTTTCTGCTATGCCTGAAAAATAAGCACCATGGAAATATGTCAAGCGGGCAACTTACGCAGGGCGTGCGGAAGGAGTGCCGCACTAACTATAGCGCACCGCGGGCTCCAGGAGACAATACGGGAGCGTTCGCACGTCACATCAGCACTTCTGCGCCCGCCGCGGTAGCTTTGCAGCTGTGGCATTGCTCGAGGTCACGGATTTGATCCCGACCGCGTGCACCTAGATTTTGGGACACTTTAAAGAACACCACGGTGTCAAAATTATCCGCCATTACGGTGTGCCTCATAATCCGACTGTGGTTTTGGCATCGTACAGCCCCATAATCCATGTTCAATGTTTCTGCCAGGATGCGGTGTGCCATGTGAGGCAGCGACGATGCTCAACCCTGTCAGCGGTTATGAAGTATGGCACACAACGCCTCAAGCAAACACCTCCCGCTGTATGGGTTCTGTGCACTACGCAGGCAAACAGCAGTGGTGAACGCTATGTAACGTTTAACATCAACTCACCATTATCGTGTTACACTAAACGTTGAAGAAATTAAGCTTTATCCGTCAATATCATCGCTAATCACAGTCTATCAAAGCACACAACACCGAAATCTTCGTTTACATCAATTCCCACGGTACATGGGATCAACACATTTTGTTTCTAAATAATTTACTACCACTGTTAGTTTTATATGGTGAGCCCTTCATACGAAAGTGCGCGAATGGATTGTCAGCCGTTGTGCTTTCAGGTTTGTGTTACACTGATTTCCTCAATACCGCCTGAAACATGCTATACATAGCGTTGCCTAATCGGTCTGAGGAGAGGTTTGTGATGTGACCACTTAAAGTTATCGCTGAGCCCTACGTGCCGTAGAACTTTCTGAAATGTTATCGTCGATTCTGTCTGTTGTCTATGTAGTGGCCGAACATTGCGCAGTCAGACTGTATTCGCGAAGTGAACAGTGTCGCGCTTTCTGGAAGGCACGCGGGCGCCAGCGATTGCGCTGGGACCTTTGACGACGACCTGCGCTTGAACCGCAGATAAGATATCGAAGATAATGGCCTGTGATGGCCGCTGTAGTGCTTGAGCGTTCGTTTTCTTGTGGGCACCAGTTCGGCCAGTCAAGAGTTGGTTTTGTGGCTCGCAGCTGTGCTGCCGCCTTATTCTTCGACGTCCCTACAACGTGGCATTATTCTCGAAGCATGGAGCCAGAGTATGGGGATAACCTGCTTCCGTGTTGTTGGTCGCAAATAATAAATAAAGAAAGGTTGTTGGAGACACTCACGGCATTATACTTTATTTAGCAAGCCATTGCAAACCGGAGGAAAAGAAGGCGATGTTGTGATAGCCACTGAAAACTTTTAAGAGAGTGTTGAAAGTGTCAATGAAAGAGGGACCACGTCCTTCTGTGAACTTTTTCCCAGTGGGTCGCGCCGACGACCAAGTCTTGCTTCGTTTATACATGTTACGGACCAACACTTTGGTCCATGCAGGAGGGGCAGAAAGGAAGCATTAAATATCGCAACGTATTAACGCCTAACGCATTGGGGATTTCTTTCAAGACCAAACGTTGGCCTGAGCCACCTTTATAGAAAATCTTCATAGAAATTCTGGGCTGTTTTATTTTCTCCATGATATGAATGGGGGAATGGGCATCGGCAGGACATCTAATGAGGAGGGAAGATAACCGATGGTCATTAAGGGTTACGGACTGGATTCCAAGGGAAGGGAAGCGTAGCAGAGGGCGGCAGAAAGTTAGGTGGGCGGATGAGATTAAGTTGGCAGGCACGGCATGGCCACAATTAGTACATGACTGGGGTTGTTGGAGAAGTATGGGAGAGGCCTTTGCCCTGCAGTGGGCGTAACCAGGATGATGATGATGATGATGAATGGGGGGGGGGGTGATGGGGTTAATTGCCAAAACCAGGTCTTGTTCTGAGGCACGCCGTAGTGGGGGGACATGTGCGTTTGCATTTCGCCCCCCGTTGGGTCCCAAAACGGCAATGCGCATTGTTTGGGTGCTTCCCACGAGGCAGCCCCCTTCACCCGCGCCCGCCTGGAAGCCGTCGGTCTTCGACGAGCAAACCAGAGACCCTCCTTTCTAGGGGGCCGCCGCCGCACTCCACGAAAGCGGCAACGACCGTGAATGTCGTTCTCGTGACACTGGCAAGTTGACGGTCACGGAGAGCAACGATCCAGTGTCGACGACTTCCGTGGAAACAGCGTGGACGGACCCCCGTTTCCAAATTGCCTCGTCATTGCTACGTAGACGGATTGGAAGGTTGGGCATCGGAGGCGGAGCCCAGCAAGGTGGTGCCACCGTGGGCGGGAGCGCTGTGAAACAGTATCACCTCTGCCATACTGTGTATACTGTGGTGATTGTGCGTGTGAGCCATCTGTCGTTTTGCGAGATTGCGAAACGCACTTGTTTGCTAACTAGTTCCACGTGACTTCGAGTTCCTGCGCGCGCAGGTAGCTGTTCTTTCTTTTCGCGTCTTTTTTCTTTCTTCGTGCGTCTTGCTCAATAAATTTCAGCTGTCCAGACAGCGCTTGTCCCGCGTCCTTCTAACTCTGTTCTTCCATTGTTTTCGCGCTGATTAAAAAGTACATACCCCTCTGATTGGCCGCAGCAATGTAATCGAATTCCCTTGTTTAGGGAACTTGGGGAAAAAATGAACTGCTCAGGACCTCGAGTGTGCTGACATGTGCTCAGACGTGTAGTGATCTCGCGCACTTAATGGCGTTTTTCACTGGTCGATTCGGAGCAGGATTTCTTGCTCCGGGGCAACGAATCCGAATTTCACTGGTCGATCTGGAGCGGGTTCGCGCGTTCCACTGGTCGTTTCGGATCAACTCGCTCCGCACCGGATCGCTCTCACTTGCTCCGCCGCCGAGGCGCGGATTCGGGCGGAAATAGCTCGCGTCACTTCCGTCTTCAAGCGAAATCGGTACCGGTTGGTACGCACAACACTGTGTTGCTTCGCAAAATGGCTGCGTTCGTTGCTGCTGCAGAGCTCGCGTTTAGCGATGAGAGCTCGGACGACAGCGATTACTAGGTGACGCAGGTGCTGTACGAAGCCTTCTATGCACATTGTCCATGCATAATCCTTGCGGGCGCGCCATGGAAATGACGGACTCTGCGATTGCCGTGGTCAAATTACGCACGGGGGACGGTGAGTTTGGTTGCCGTGGAAACGTACAGAGCAGAAGTCGGGCATAGTTTCCGGAACCGGTTTGTGCGACGTGCACGCAGACTTCCTGTGTGATCCCCCACGGAGCATTTTTGGGCTCCGCTGGCCGATTCGGATTCGCGAAACCCGAGCGCTCGCTCGAGGATTTCGGCGGCCGCTCCAGATCGACCAGTGAAAAACGCCATAAGTGTTCCGACATGGACTGTGCTCCAATACCTCGAACCACCTGTGAAAATAAACCCGTTTCCCGTTTCATTCAAGCTCCCTATACGATCTCCTCACTAACGGGCAACTCCCTGCGACGAGGGCGCGGATCCGCTAAGCCAGCTTAGTGCGACGCCTCGCTGTAACGCCGGCCAGCTGCCATGCTTTAGGTGCTCCGGCGACGTAGGCAAGCGATCCTCTGTGTTACTCCCGAGTCTGAACCACGAGCCCCAGGCCCGAATCGCAACACTCCACAGAAATGCAACCGCCGCGGCCGGGATTTGATCCCGCGGCCTCGTGCATAGCAACGCAACCGCGGGAGTTTGACTTTCTCTTGAACTGTAATTGAATTTCGTGTACGATTTTTTTCGAGGATAGGGCTACGGCCTGCTACTCCGCTCTGGGGAAAGGGCGAAAGGGGGTACGACTGGCGATGAGGACGTGGTCGTACATGCACAATTGTGTCGCACTGCCATCGGCACGAAGCCCGTTTGACGTCGCAGTAATGTTCCATAACTTCCGTCAGTGCAGATTGCTGAACATCTTGGGCAGCGCTTGAAGCCTGAACAACGTAATAAGTCAACCATAAATTTATGTAAGCAATGTACCAGTGGCGTAGCTAGGTCGTCTGGCACCCGGGGCCCTAAGATCTTCTGTCACCCCCCCCCCCCCCGTTTTGTAGCCGGCGGAATGAGGGGTGTCTTCAGACGTATATGACAAACGCCCCCCCCCCCCCCCCCTCTAGCCCGTTGCACCCGGGGCCCACGGCCCCCCGGGAACCCCTGTTGCAACGCCACTGCAATGTACAAACAGTACAACGCACTGTATGCATATCGGGTACGCCGCCACAGCAGGCTACGTGCAACGTCTTCTGCGTGCTGCTGAGGGTGGACGGGGGGGGGGGGGGGGGGACTGCGGTACAGTAATGACGTAAGCAAATACGTAAGGGGAATTTCTTCACGCATTACAAAACTTACATGATTAAATTAAGATACAGCTATAGTGGGGGGACCTACCGTCTAATCCTGCAATCGTGCTTGCTTCCCTGTTCGTAGTGGGGCCGGCGCTGGCCAATGTTATCGGGCGCTATTCGGCCGTCCCTGTGTCCTTCTCGCTGCCCGAGTCTCTTCTTCGTCATTTCCGGGCACTGCGTGTCGAACGCCGCATAGCCGGGCAACCTGCACGTTTCTGCAGACAAACTGCACGCCTTGTAAGCCTTGTAACTCCTCATGAGCACGGCCTTGAGTTTGGTGGATTGTATACCTGCTATACGGCAAACTGTGAGCTCTCTCAAGTGCGACCACTCGCGCTCGAATCGACAAGCGTATACTGCCAAATTACGCCTCGCCGAGCGAGAGGCTCAATTTAGTTCCGATTGCGTCACGTGATAACAGCGCCATATGCGCATGCATAATCGAGTAATGTCCTTTATTTCCCCCTCCACGCAACGTTAACAAAGTATGGCGTATGGTTGGTGCGGTTTCAAAGGTATAAGTGATATTGGTATGTCGTGTCTTCGTTACATACATGTAACGCTACATGCGGCTTTATCGAGCGACCCCACCATATATGCCGACCGAAATGAAACGCGTTTTACGTGGAATATTATTCTGAAGTTTGTTTGTTCCTTCCGCGAAGTCACTGGTTGTGAGCCTCCTGTGGCAGTGAACTCCTTGTTCTCACTCTGCTGAAAAAAAAAAAATGTAACAGCTGTAAAGTTCCTCGCAAATAGTCGCTTTGGTCTAAAAACAACCGTTTGAAGTGAATTCCTCGCTCCTTAACCCCCAAAAAGCCGAACGCCATTCACCATAAAGGAAAATCAAAGCAACTTCGCACTAATTTCTGGCCATGGATTGATACGAAGAGAACAGTGAAATGATGATTCAGTAAAGATTCAGTACGGTAATTTCTTAGTCATTGAATTCCTGAACTATCCAGAACTGCAGACTCCCTCCGGCATCTGAAGAACAGGAGTATGGGTTTTACGTTAGGTCTCCAACAGCTGATACGTTGATACGTTCGTCTTTGTGGGGTCAAATCTAGCTCCAGTTGAGCAGTCAGTTCGTTGTCCCCCGTGGGAACATTTCTCACGCTGCCTTCGTGCACGTTTTAGCCCCCCCTAGCGCACCCATTAGTCCGTGCCACTATTCCTTCCAGTATACCTCAGCTGCAGTTCTCGTAATCGCCGCTAGGTTTCGCCACCCGTCATCTACGCTTACCCGATCGGGTGTTCGTGTGTGGTCCGCTGGACGCCCTCGTCCGCTACTCGCATGGCGTCCATCGCGAGCAGTGATTGCTACTTTCGTCGTTGGCGTGATGCAAAATCACGTGGTGCGGTCGGCCGGTCGGCCTCCTCTAATTAGTGGCTATGCGCGCCCAACTAGCACATCCTAGGCCTGTCGGCTTCGTTTGTGCTGTCGATGCCGTCTCCACTGTGGGCCGAGTTTAATGTGCACCACGTGCAGGGCTTATAAGCGTTTTGGGCTGCCTATCACGTGTGCTGGCTCGTTAGGCGGTATATAGTGCACGGGGACGCATGGCACGCGCGACCTACATTGTGCAGTGTGTCCCAAAAGTGCCCAGACCAATGGTCTCGGTCGGTATCAGAGGGATAACAGAGCCGTGTGTGTGAGGGGGGGGGGGGGGGGGTGCGCTACAATGGTAGACACGGGGCTGCTCAGTTTACACCACATGGTTGTCGGCAGCGACTTAAGATCACGTGCCAATTTACGATCCTAGTCCTAGGAAAAATTACGGCGGATCACCCGCGCCTGCTGGGAGTCAACGTTAATTAAGCGAGGCTTTCTGGAAGCGTTTCAGTTAAGCGTTATGCAGAGAGACACGCAATTTAACATCAAAGTGTACGCCCAAGAAACTGTTCGCGTTGTTATCCCATTCCATCGCAGAAGCTTTGTGTCGTTTGTCGAGGCATGCTCTTCTTCATGTCGGGGCACTTCGCGGCAAATCGGTCGATTCCCGTCTCTCCTCGTTTCGGCGATTTTTCAATGGATTACACGTCCGATGGTGGGATTGAATCAAGGTATCTCGCTACGGAAAGCCTGACGGTCCAACAATTAGGCCACAGACGTGTATAGGCAGCGAGTATAATGATCTGTATCACCAACAGCACCGTATCTCAAATTGATGATGACGATTTATTGGCAGCCCCTTTAAAAAGGGGCGGGGACGAATCGTACCTAGCCTGCTTGAGTTACTCAGGTATGCTATCAATGATTTTACTTCTAGCATTCTTGTAGACACACTTCTTTAATCTTCCCTATCTACCGTGTACCGCTGCCTGTGCCTGTAATTGGATCTGGCCGTATCAGTCTCTTCCCTGCTTTTTTTTCCCCACCAGTACTCTAAACGTCTCTCGCTTATCTCGACTGCTGACCGGTTGATACTTGCATCAATTTTAATTCAAGTGATTCTGGAAGTTGTGCGTTACGTACTGGTCTCAAGGAATCGGACACCTTGCGCCTCGTCGAGGCCTTTGTTATCTCACGAATCGTCTGTGCAGCGCCGTACCTGCAGCTCCTCAAGAAGGACGTCTTACAACTTGACGCAATAATCAGGAAAGCCACGAAGCAGGCCCTGGGTATTCCCATAAATTCATCCACGACAAAATTACTTCAAATGGGAGTCCACAACACAGTAGCCGATCTCGTAGAAGCCCACCTATCCAATCAAAGGGTGCGCCTCAGCCAGACCAAGGCGGGCAGAAGCGTCCTCCGCAAGCTAGGATGGCAAGAATCGCACTACACCCGCCACGACCAATTACCCGAACAGTTGAGTGAGAAGTTGGAATGCAAACCACTACCACGCAACATGAACCCCACAAGGCATGCCGGACGACGCGACGCCCGGGCAAGAGCCATCTCCAGGACCCTGGAGGAAGACGACACTGTCTTATATACAGACGCCTCTCTATCGAAACGCTCCACGAGGGCAACAGTTGTGGTCACCGGGCTAGAAAAGCTGGTCACCTGCGCATCAATCTTCGGAGGAAGCAGAAGAAGCAGCGATAGCTCTCGCACTCCTGCAACCAAACGTCACCAAGATCGTCACGGACTCACAAGCTGCATACAAGAACTACAGATCTGGCTGGGTGTCCCTTGTGGCACTAAAAATTCTTGGTAAAGCTACGCCTCTTAAACAAGCAATCGAATTAGTTTGGGTCCCGGCTCACTCCTCAGTTCAGGGCAATGAATATGCTCATCAACAGGCCCGAGCGCTAAACTCCCGGGCCAACGAGGAGGAGGCAAGGGGATGGCAACCCATCACAAATTAGAGATATAGTCAAGTATTACAGGGACGGCAGGAAGACCTTCCCGCACCCCCACCACTCCTTGACCAGAGCCGAACAAACAATATACAGGCAAATCCAGGCAGGATCCTTTCCCCACCCCTGCCTCCAGAACAAAATATACCCAGAGAGATATAAGAGCACATGTCCTCACTGCAATGCATTAGGCACCCTTCGGCACGTCATAGGAGAGTGCAATTTTTCCATAGACCAGCCCCCACCTATACCCATAACTAACCCCCCTGCTATCCCCACCCTTTACGAGCGATGGGAGATCATGCTGTCCAGCCCCGCCCTGGAAGACCAGCTCCGACTGATCCACAGGGGCCAGGCGGCCCTGGAAGCACATGGAGCCCGCGAAGAGGGAGCCACCCCATCAGACGCTTAACGCGTTTCATTTCATAATGGACTAGTAAAGTTGTTTCTCTCTCTGTCTCTCTCTCGCTGGGTGAAATTCAAAGTTGCCCGAACATGGCACGAGTGTGGAATCGTCGCATCCGGCCCATTGTTATATCGGCGGAGGCTGTGCGGTGCATCTACTTCTGTACGAAACAGTATATTACTGTGTGCTGTTGTCTTTCAAAGTTGTTCGGAGTACCCCCTCCTCCCCTCTTCACGGCTGCTGTCAATCTAGGGTTGACGGGACGGACGCGGCCCCGGGTGACGTGGCCCACCATCACGAGCCAAGCCAAAGCTCCGTCCCGTCAATCCTTCGTTGACTGTAGCGAAGAGGCGAGGAGTATTGTGAAAAAAAAAATGAATACGCTTGAACAACCGTGCACGGTGAACGATCAGCAACGAAAAACCGTTCGTTATACGACCGGCTTGTTCGAACCGGCTCGGTGTGTCGCTCGCCAAACGCGTATACCTCTCCCGATTATCGCAGTTTTGTTTTTATTATCAATCTTATCGTAAGCACATGCGGATTCAGAGCAAGTTCTCTGATAGTATTATATACACCTTGAGGAAAAGCGGTACTTTGTCCCATTCAACCTGCTTTATATATATATGCTGCGTTTCGCTAACTAGGGCACAGACTGGAGTGTTTCGAAGCATACGGATACATAGATATACCTCGCACCTTTAAAGAGCGCCCGTCTTGCCAAAGGCGAACAATTTCGCGCATACGTCGACATCGGTCGCGTGTCACGTACGCGACGGATACTCTTCGGATGCTCCACTTTGCATCCGAGTTCACGCTCACTCCGCTGGTCCCGTTTCTCTTGTGTGCAAAACAAGTGGGACGTTTTTTTTTTCTTTTTTTTTTCGTTCTCTCTCTGTTCGTTGGCCTCACTATCGAATTCTGTGCCTCGCGTCCCCACTCGCCTGTCTATACTAGATTCGGTGCAGACGGAGCAGAGAAGAATCTGCGCTGGCGGCTTACAGAGAGACCGCGTCTCCGCCGGGGCCGCCACTTAACCTTGAAACCCACATGGACATCGAGCGGGGGTTCATCACGTTCCTTGGCTGTCCGCAAAGTTAGCGCAGGGGCGCCCCACAACGACCAGCCGGAGGGGGGGGGGGGGGCGACGACGCTCCGGTGCGTCTCGTCGTTTCGCGAGCGGGAACGTGACTCGCAGAGCGCGTGTAATTGTGCGTGCCGTAGAATTTGTGCTCGCCGCGACGACTCTCTCGCGTTCGTTACCAGAACCGCGCGGATGCTGTCACGACCCGAGTAGAATGCAACTTGGTGCGAGACGGTTTGCGTGAGATGTCGCGAGAGAGAGCCCCTCGTCACAGCTTGTATAACGTGCGGACGTGGCTGCGCGCACGAAAACGTGTCATAAGCGCTGAGGCGCAGTGAAAAGGGGCGCACTGCCTGGTAGCGCAACGAGCAAACAGAAAGTTCCTTTCGTATTGTCTCCGTAAACTTCTGGTGTCGTGAGGACTTGGTGCCGTCTGGTTTGCGGAGGACGGTTTAAACCAGCTATCGCAAGCTCTCCTCGTCCCCGTCTGCGTGATGTTGTGTCGTCTGCTACGCAATAGCCTGTCGATGTCGCTGCGCAGAAGTCCCGCGTCCTTCTGGTAAGGAGAGAAGGAACGGCGGGAACAAAGCCTGCTTGCGACAGTTTCGTAAATCTTGGCCAAGAACTCGACGAAACGCTGCGACGCCAACGCGTGTGTATAGTTTGTGTGCGGCAAACCTCGGAGCGGTCTGTTGCCCCGTAAAACACTCGTCGAGGATGTCACGGCCGACCGAGAACAAGGGGTGCGTGAGTTCTTTCGTTTTTTCGAGAAGGCTCTCCCGGAGGAGGCGGGGCTACCTGCCCGCTCAATGCACGCGAACGCGAGACAATGACGCATAGGCCGACGGCGCGTGCGCAGAAGACGCTCCGAATGGTGCGGCTGCACGATTGCACGCACAACAGTGAGCGAACTATTCGTTGAAGATGCTGCTGCTTTGTCGCTCGTGGCGAGTTTGCTACAAGGCGTCTTTAGTATCGGCAAAGTTTGGCCGTACATTGTCTCGGATTGCAACGTCTCCACAAGTGGGGTCTAAATGGGGTAGAACAGGAGGGAAGGGGGCTCCCCCCCCCCGTGACCTCTGTGCGGGATGATTGCACGGGCCGTTCTGTGCAGTCATGGGCGCTTCGCTCATCCTTGTTAATTCTCTTGTGCGCAAAATAGCGAAAGAAGGATTTTGAGAGCTGGCGGTCGGCCTGTCGAAATACACCACACTGTCACGCTGCTCGAAGTAATTGAGTTGAAGGATGAAAAAAAAAAACAGGCAGTAAGTCCATTTTTCTTTTTCGTTATTGTAGAAGGGGCAATACGCTAATGCAGTTCAAATAACTGTTCTATCGAGTGTCCCTTTAGTTGACGACCGCACACTTTTGTCTTTCGATTTTTTTTCTCCTTTCAACAGCTTTGGCTAACGTTAGCTGTGACACACGGTATTACGCCCTTGCATGCTCCACGGGAATCGTTAGCCTGCTTATGGCGGCTACGTTATCCTCCTGCAATTCGAGACCAGGATGGCTCACAAGTGCGGCATATCCTACCAGGGAATGGATGTGGGTGGCCTCTAGACGAGAACTGCGTTTTAAGGTCCATTTCACTTTTCTATGGGAATGTTGCCCGTTCGTGTGGTTTCTAACCATCCTCCACACATGCGCCACTTTAAAGCGGTAAGTTTTGTTTCGGGAACTAACCGCGATTTCTTTTGAGCGTCTAGCCATCACCGGGGGCCTATCCAGAAAAAAAAAAGTGCAGCTAGTCTAACACAGTGACACAAAGTTCGGAGCAGAAGTCCGTCTACGATGACTATCATCCAAGTGTGCGAGTAACCGAAACGCGTCATGCGTAAGGCACGTCCTGCACCTGGGCTCCTCTCTCACGCTTTCCTCTCGATACGCGGCGCCCTCTAGCGTCGCCGCCGTGAAGTTGGCGTACGCAGTGATGCAGTGGCACATGCGTATTGATATGGATCAATGCGCATGTGCCAATGCGCGTTAAGGAGCTTCACTGAACATCGGCACATACGCAGTGGCACATTGCCACGTGAACGGCCCGCATTTGAGACTGCGCTACCTTCGGTGTCCGCCCAGAATTTCGGTGCGATAGCTAGCTAGACAGAAACAAAACTGGTCTGGCAAAGCCAACTAAGAATGCTGTTTGCATTAAAGAACCGCACGGTGGGGGAGGTAGCGGGGTACCGTGCATGCCGCACGGTGGCAAGGGGGTGCGTTCTCGGATTCTTCCTTCGCGACTGCTGACGTTCTGAGGCACCCTCACAGACGCTACTGCGGCCAGAGCGTCACAGCCAGAGGCGGTTCCGAACTGCTGCAGGAACAAGTGACGCACGCAGTAACGGGTTGCACCACGTCTGTACACATGGTGCAAAATAGTGCCACAAATAAGCACATCCGGAAGCGCGCTAAATGCACTCTCGCATAGCAGCCAGGGTTGATTATTGAAATGTTGAAAATGTTGGATATTGAAAGGTTGAAATAACCAGGGTTATTAAGCATCATTAAGTTTTCTTTTACTTACAGTTTTCAAGTTTCTGTTTATTTTTTAAGCGTTGCGAATAATGTTTCGAAAAATGTGCGCGCTGCCAATCGATATGACCGCTTCAGTTCTGCCGTTTTGCTGTGCTGTCGTTATTATTACTTTGCAGCATTTTGGGCTTCAGCAGTTAATTCTGTTCTTCAGTTCGAAATGCGCTTTTTTTTTGTTAGCTTCTGTCGCTTTGTTAAAGGTTCCGTGCTTGCAGAAGTGCTTTGTTATACCGGGTTTCCCGTTCCTGCTTTTACTAGGATGTGTATTGTTTTACTAATTTAATGTAGATTCGATTGTATTTTTTCTTAATCGGTTGAGTGTATTTTCACTGGCTAAAAAGTTTTACAAGCCAGCTTTTCACACAAGAATGACTTAAAATAGTTCTGTTCGATTCAAAGCGCTTTCTTTGCCTATTACTACTTTGTGTCTTCCTGGAGACTACAATCTGCGCTCACATGGGGCCGTGTGAGGGCCTTTAGTGGTCGCAGCGTATAGACGGGCCCCACTCTGTACTTATGTGTTCCAGTTTTGGCCTTAAGACTGCAGATTAGGCAAGATGTGCAAGACGAGGGGGTGGGAACTTTAGCCTATGGCCTGTTACAGACATTTAGCGTGGCCTAATTGTAGAGCGCGGAGACCGCGGGTATGAATTCTAGTCCAAACCCCTGAGAGAATAATAATAATAATAATAATAATAATAATAATAATAATAATAATAAAAGAATAAAGTAATACAGTAAAAGCTCGTTAATTCGAGCCGCAAGGGGAAGCCGCTTCAGTTCGAACTAACGAAAGTGAAGGAGGGCAACGGTACACTGCGATTTGGAAGCAGTAGGGCATGTCAGAAACTTGGCGTGTGAAAAAGTGGCACACGTCATCTTCAAGTCGAAGCTCTGGGTCCGACTGTGCCACACCACCGATGTCCACCGAAACGAACATTAGCCGAGGGTTAACACCATCACAATGAATCGCGACGGCCGATACCTCCTAAGCTGAAAACAGAGGTGCACAACCGATGAAGACTGCCGAGACAAAGACGCTGAACATGTGAAGGTGGCGAAGGCCCTGATTCGTTGGTTCTTGATTGCAAGCGCAGCTGCGACGTACTTGATTCGCTGTGTTTTGGAGCTTGCCGTGCCATCTCCGCACATTAGCGGCTGTACAAGATTTGCAAAGACTCCGAGATTCGCAACGGGCAAGAAGTCTCGGAGGTTACGTAGCACGGAGAGGCGGCAGCCGCCGCTGCCTTCTGGCTGACCCCGCGTCGGTTAGATTTTTTTCCGATTTTGCCTTCTCTCGCCGTTCTCTCCCATTCGGAGGCAATGCAGCCTTGTGTGTAGGCAGTAGGCGCGTTTGTCTGGCCGTGTGCCAGGCGAGCGTAGTTCGAATTATCCGTGAGGGAACCTTCTCGCGTTCGAATTAATGGACTTTTTTATACATAGACTTCTGTGGAGCTTGGCCGGACCAAATCGTACAGTTCGAATTATCCATAAATTCGAATTATTGAAGTTCGAATTAACGAGCTTTCACTGTAAAAAGTATAGTCTGGCGTTCTCGTGCTGCGAACTTCCCACTACGTGGGTGTCTGTCTTAAAATACGTCTATGGCTTAGCCTATTCGTGTCTTGAAACGCGGGGCTTACGAAAGGCGCATGAAGAAACGCTGTTCACGGCTAAGTTCCATGGCGCAGGTCTAAAGCAAAACCCCTCGTGCGTCAGGAGCACGCCACAGATTATGGAAAACGAATTAAAAGAAAGCAAAGATGATTGTAAAGCGAGCCGAACGATAACGAAAGCCTGTCGAGGGACATTTAAGAAAGACGCCTCGGCCATTTTCCAGCTTTGGACCTTATCGGGTTGAAAGTTGATACTCCGCTCCGACCTTGGAGGATATCGCAAGGTATAGTGGCCACTGTGCGACAGAACAAGAAACCATAAGCGTAGAGAGTCACGAGACGTTTCGGTAGTTTGGATTAGATATCTAAATACGTAGGATCGGAGAAATATTTTTTATGCGAAGCATAATACGAGAGCTCAACCCAGCTCCTCAGGTGCGGCGGTGTCGCCATGAAACCACGTGACACCGTGACGTCACGACAGAGAAGTGGCTTTGGCTCAACTCTTGCAAGACGGGCTGGGTGGGAATCGAACCAGGGTCTCCGGAGTGTGGGACGGAGACGCTACCACTGAGCCACGAGTACGATGCTTCAAAGCGGTACAAAAGCGCCTCTAGTGAATGCGGTGTTGCCTTAGAAACGAGCTGTTTCTAAGGCGTGCGTCTCTTGCTCAGGCGCACATTTCGTTGCCGCGCCGAACGCTGCTTTGCTCGACGCTCACCGCGTCCAATGCGGGGCGCGTAGTCGCTGCCCTGTAGCCCATTGTCTTACACCCCTTGGCGGGTCGACGGGAACGCTGTCGCGTTCCACTCTTGAAGGCGAAGCAGTAATGCATGAGTTGTTTCTTCGTCTAGCCGAACCAAATATAGCCAAGCAACAGCAGTTCACCAGGCTAAACAGTGGTTCAACAACTAAAGTAAAGGCTAGTATGCTTCGCATCCTGGGCTTAACCTTACTTAAGCCACAGCCATTTTTTTCTCGACAACCATGCACTGCCCCGAATTTGATGAATTTTCTTGCATTTTAAAAGACGTGAAAACCTAAAGACTGTAGGAAACGTTTTTTTTGTTTGTTTAGGCCGTGAAATTTTTTGACAGAATATTTGCTTAATTCAATTTCGCAGAACCAACTCAAGTATGAAGCTTGCAATCCTGTAACTCACCATATATCAGAATTCTGTAAACCGGCACGCTATAATACATCTAAAGTAGACGAGATTGGTATCTTGTACAGCGCTCGAAAATTTAACTGATATGTGTGTAGGACTTTTGTAAAACCGCCACAACACCCGTAATATGTTGTTTACGAAAGCTTAAAATTAGTCTTATTTGTCTGCTTTATAGGTGCTCTGAGAGATCCTGCTTCCAAAACACTGTATGTTGTGCAGCGTTAAGGATTTGTAAGTTTCGTGCTTTCATTTTAGAGCCAAAAGAACGTCAAGAAAGCGCAAATTGGGTGCGCAGAATGGAGCGCTGCGGAAAAACTAATTGGAACATCCATTGCATTTCGTGGCACATTTCGAATCCGCGTTTCTCGAGAAACTGCCGCACGAAATTTCTGGCACAAATGCGTGTTTATTTCGTGTAAGCTCACTTCGGTTCTGGAACGGGGACATGCTGGCTAAATTCAATATTAGAAACATAACTGTACTTAAATTTTGTCGCTTAATAACTGTACTGGCGCTTGTCGTGCAAAATATGATTCCCGCCTCTGCCGCGAACTTTACGCACTAAAACTGTCGTTTTGTCTCGAATGTACGCTAATTTTAGCAATCGCTCTCGCGAAACACGCTTTTCAACTCGGTCCTCTTTTACACCGTCTTCATATTTGGAAGACCGAAATAATGTCCGCAAACGCATGCTTTCGCAGGTGTACTGTGCTCTGAAAACATTTTAGATAAAGTGTACGTACTGTGTTTGTGTGCTTTGCCTTCTGCCTCATTCCTTTGTCTATTTTAGTAACGTCCGCTGCGGGGCTAGTTGGTATACGGCTTTTAGAAATGGTTTTAGGCGCGAGAAATAAGACGCAGACAACAGAATCAAATCGTGCACCTGTCCGTGTCTGACTTTTTTGCGCCTAAAGCCATTTCTAAAAGTCCTTTGCCTATGTTGTGTGAATTGTTTCTATACGTGTCCCCCGTTTCTTGTCTATTTTCCAGGTGAGTTCCCACCGCAGATATTCCCGGATTCACGCGACGCGAGCATGGCGAGTGCATCTTGACCGTGAGTGAGCGGTCACGCCTGGTGAAACCACCTTTTTGAGAGACAAGGAAGTGAATCTTTGTAGCGTTGGGAAAGAAACAAAGGGTGCGCCATTCGACGCGGGTGGGAATTAAACGATGGTACGAACGAAGTATACACACCAAAGGAGTGTGAAAAAAGTTCGTAACGTAGTGTCGTAACAGGAGATACAGGTAACGTGTTTCGCTGGCTAATCCTGCTCAAATGATTTTGTTATAGCGCTGCGTGTGACGTTCACTTCAACAAGCCGTGTGTTCTAAAAAAAAAAAAAACAAGAACAGTGTACCGATGGCAAGAAAAGGTTGGTGTAAACGGCAACAGATAACGTAAGCGATGGGAACCAAGTGATCCGGATACACGTTCAGTGTGCCTATAAGTTTTTCAGAATCTGAAAAACAGCTGGACACTTACGCAGCCTGGTATATCCCGACTTCCAGTTTGTACTGGTGCATGCGAAAAATAGATTTCATGGAGACAATTGGGTTGGTTAGTACATCTGAGAAGGCCGAAACGAAATTAATCCCTAGAACGAAAGAAAGAAAAAGAATGAAGGACGCTTAGGCTTCGCCTTTAGGAGTTCATCGCCACAGATTTGGCCTGACTGCTTGTCTCACTTCTAGACAAGCGCCGGTTTCTTGCGCATGCGCGGAGCCGAGCGCGATATTAGTGTTGTTGCAAGGAACCGAGCGGGCCGCGTCGCTCGGAAAAGGGGGTCGGTGTTAGTTTCCGCATAACACAATTATGTTTTCTCGTGTATTCAAATTGCAGTCCGAAGCTATCATGTCTATAGATTGCGTTTAGGTCGGGCTTTACGATTTTCCCCACCTATCTTACTTTGAGGAGTTCAGTTAGTTCTGTGAGGCGTCTGCGATACACGGAGCGCCCCCGTGGTTGTGGTTCAGAATTGTTTTTCGTCACGCGACGACCGACGCCGACACCAGTTCTTTTGCGACGCGGGAACTTTGACGCTATCGCTTTAATATTGTACGGAGTTTAAGTAACAGACGCGGTGTAACAGACGCGTGTGTCTTCGAACACCACTGCAAAGTGTATTCCACGACTTTACCGGCCACAGTCGCAATGTGCTCGAAAACTCGGCGTTTCCTCTGATTCCGCGGTCCGTGAAGTGGTGACGCTGTGTACAGTATTTGCAATATTTAAGTGTTTGCAGCAAATTGGAAACAAACAGACCCGCCCGCCCGTTCGTGAGCCTGTCCGCCGTGGCTAGGTGCTCGCTATAGTTCTGGTAGCCCACGCACCAGGTGGCATTGCCGAACATCCGCAAGGCTGTGAGGCGAAGTTGCTGTAGGGTCCATATGTTGCTCGGAAGCGCCTGTAATCTTGGCGCTCGTCTGCGTCAAAATTAATAAGGGGGTTGCGTATAGATGCTGCGGTTCCTACAGCAACGCTCAACGTTACTAGGATAACGAGACTTACCAAGACAATGACACGACAAGTGTAATATTTGAACGCAACTTCGTGCCAGAGTTGTTCGATTTGTATCTTCAGCTCTGTAACTTACACAATTCCATGTCAAATAAATTTGAAGCAGCTGGTTCACCTTTATTTTTCGCCCTTGGGGGTACATTTGTTCCAGAGAAAGTAATGAAAATGTTGTACGACTTGTAACTTAAGCAGCAATATATTAGTAATTCCCCTAATAAATTAGCGCGATTGAAAGAAAAGGTGGGGTACTATAGGCTACGGTTTAAGTCTGCTGTCCTTAAATCAATATTTGAGATATCGAAGCAACAACGTAAAATACGCTACACGATACGTCGGGCATCAAGGGTTAAGCAACCTTTTGTACTTTTCCTCGTATGCTGAAATGTTAGTAGCCGAAAGCGTGCAGCTTTTAAACCTCTCCATTCGCACTACGTTTAGCAATACTTAGAAAGACTCTTGTATGTATAAGAGCAAGGGCATCGGTGGACGAAGAAAGCAGAGCAGCTTGGACCGGTTTCTTTCCGCAAAAGACATATTCTCGTCGCGATGCGACCCACCGAGTCTGGCGGACGAGCGTGACACCACGGGGCGGCGACACCCGCGTGCCGAAGCAGCAGGCGGTCTGCCCCGCTCGACGTGTGAAAGCATCGCTGTCACGCGGGTTCATTATTCGGGAGTCGTCTCTCGACGGGTATACGAGACACGACGTGAAAAGATACGCACGCGCTGCTTTTTAAACTTTGGCCGTCACCCTGCCACTCTCTTCCGCACGCAGCCGCTTACGGACGTCGTCGATGCATGCCGTCAGACGTGACCCGCTGCAGGCGTTAAGCGGATGTAAGAAAATAAAAATTGTGGGGCCGGGACATTCATATGGGGATGGATTACCGGCGAAGCTGTTCAGGCTTCATGCATTGCGAAATCGTACATTTTTCTTTTAAAGTGCGGCACCAGTGTACGCCGATACAAGCGCCGCCCAGGTCGATGCATGCACCTTCCACGCATCTGCCGCAACCGCTGCTGCAGCCGCGCCGGCACCGTAGTGCACACGTATACTGTCAGCTGTTCCACTTCCGTTGCGCCGGAATCGATTCGGGAAACGGAATCGGCGCATTCTGTCAGTCGTGGATTGGCGGCTCGTTGTCTTGTGGTGAAGCCGGCGGCGCAACATAGTCGCCGGTATCCAACTTGATCGGTATCAATCGATCGTGCGAATAGTGAAGCGGGAACTGCGAAATATGTAATGCAGAAGGAGGTCCCACGGTTAGGAACTTAATGGGGAGCTGCTGCGAATGGTAGGATCATTTAACCTCGCAGAACGTTTAGTTTGCACAGTAGTGCATGATTAGTCTGTATCAAAGCGACATATTACACCTCATTCGAATTCAGGAGTAAACATGTTTGTCCGTGTGACTTTGTAGATGTAGCAGCAAATATAATCCGTCCATGTGTGATCAATAACTAATTCAATGCTGCCCGGCACCGGCACAACAGCAAAACTCCAACCGCATATATAGTGCTATAAAATTACGATAAAAATGATAAACCTCAAAGATCATCCCACATTAAGGGAATATAGAAGGGCGTGTTCAATTTTATGCCTATGGAGAGCACTTTCCTAGACATACTAACTGTGCCAGTTCAGTAAAAAAAAGAAAAAAAAGAGACGAAAAACGTATTACAAATAATTAGTAATTGGTTTCTTCGTACAGGGACTCCCGTTATTTTACATTTCGTCTTTTTTTGTTTCGGATGTGTCAATGCGTGCTTGGAGCAACGCGAAACTGCCCGTTTTATTCATTTTGTTTGTGCCTTTCTTCAAACCGGATGCGTACGGCTTCCGTGCTCTCCCAGTGGACTCCATTTCAGCTTCCACACCTACAGCCACCAGTGTTAACGGTGCTTCTCGGCCAAAACACACGCGGGTGGTCATGCTGTTTAGCCACACTGAATGCAACAGCGCAAACAAGGGTACGAGGCAACACGAAAACCGCTCTTTCAACTCGTCTCGCCTTAGTTTCGTCTTCCGTTTGCGCCATTCTATCCAGCTCGTGCCGTCTTCACAAGCTTTGCAGTGTGTATCCAATTGCCAAACTACGCGCAGTGGTGTCATAGCGCCGACCTGCATGACAAGCTTTCAAGTGTGTTACGCAAGTGCGGGGCTACAGTTCAACAGGGTCACAATCTTAGCGCCCTCTCTCTCTCTCTCTCTCTCTCTCTCTCTCTCTCTCTCTCTCTCTCTCGACGCCTGCAGAATTGTTGCCGTCACTTTAAGATTCGCGAACGTGAGGGCGTCGTCCGGACTCGCAGCTGCGAGAACGAGCATTCAGTTGCGTACATCTCGAGGAGCCTAGAAGGCGTGGCCCCTTCAGCTCTCTCCCTCAAGCGCGGCGGCGGACGCCAGCGAGCCGTAAAAGAACTCTCTCTCCCCCCCCCCTCTCTATAAAGTGATTACTTCCTGCTTAAAGTCAGGCTGCGTGGTGGAGCCTTCAAACCCCACTTTCCACTCTCTCCGCTGCGTACTTCGTCGCGTGAAATATGCTGCCTCTTGCGAACGCAGTCTGGGCACGGAAACGTGTAGTTGCGCAGGGGAAGAAGACGCGTCCGTGAGAGCAGTGCGTTTTTTTGCCGAAACGTCGGCGTGGTGCACGAATGTGCCATTTGAGCACGCGCGGTCCGCGTGCGACTGCGAAACTTGTTTTCGCTTGACCGTATATAGGATGGTGGCTGACAGCCCGAAAAAAAGAAAAGAAAGAATGCTGTGATGACTTCGTAGGATAGGAAGTCGTTAACCGGTGCTGACGAACATGGGCGCCATGGTTTTTTTTTTTTTTACATTGAGTGCGCAGAATGCGAAACACCACTGCGTGTCAGGTGGCGCGGTGCCATGTTGAACGATAATTAGGTAAATGTTGAGAGAAATAGTGAAGCGCATATTTGATACGGATGGAGAAAGACTTGTACAAGTGCGCGTGCAAAAAAAAAAAAACGAAAGGGGGGAAAGGAATTGCGTCTCTGAGTTATTACGCGTCATTTCTTAGAACATGTAAATATGCGGAAGGCTGTGTGTCTCGTCAACCCGTCGCCGTCCTATTGCAAGCGTTCGTAGAAACCTCTCGATCGGCAGGAGCAATTCGGCTAAACGGGTTTCTCCGAAAGCCGTGCCGTTTCTTATGCATTCTTAGCTCACCCGTTAGTAAGGCGCGCGGACGTCTCAACGGATGCTGCGCGCATCCCAACAACTGTTTACGCGATGGGGGGAAACGATGCAAGATATTCCAACATGCAAAACGAAACTACCGATTTATGCGGAAACAAGTTTTCATCGCCGACGCCGTACGCCGGCATGCTCAGTGCCTCTAAACCTAGCGTCTGTAGTACCCCGAAGCAGGCTTCCTATTTCTTTTTTTTTTCCTGAAATAAATTTCGGTTGGTTTCCTATTTACCCGCGCTTTGCGCAACCCTTCCGCTATTGCTGCCTCACTACATGACCGGCCCACCAGTGCACCTCCAGCGTCGTGCGAGTCGTCACGCGTTCCGAACAGTGCACCGACCTGCCCACTTCTGTATATACAACGGCGCATGCCGTCCTGCGCGCGCGTTTATATGGCGCTTGCAATGCGCGCCTTGGCTCCGTTCCGGGTGACATGTCATTGGACCGCCTCCCTTTTCGCATGTGCCGAATTTGGAATGGGTTATGGACGGAGCCAGCGCGCTTCGCTGCCGGCGGCGGAGGCGGCTTCGCGTCGGCGGAGGCTCCGTAATGGCGGACCCCGATGGCTAGCGCTACTCTTACTAGCGCGACGGGTTCGTGCCATAAAGTGACCGTCTTTACGACGTCGGCGCCCTCTGGGGTGCCGACATTAACGCTCGGCGCCATTTCGGCTCCACAGGGGTCGCAAATATTATTTTGCAGGATGCGCTAGTGGGCACCGGTGCGTGCGTGTTTGTGTGTGCGTGCGTGGGGTTGTGAAAGGAGGGGGAGGGGGCGAGAAGGAGGGCGCGTGTCGGCAGCGGTTAGCGAGGCTCGGCGCTTGGAAAAAGGACGGGTTTGCTGTGTGCGGTGGCTTTGTTATGCAAAGAGGGCTTTCTCTGCGTCCTGGCTGCTTAGGGCGAACGCGCGTGTGTGTGCTTTCGTGACCGTCCACCGTTACCTGTAGCGGCCGGAGAACGTGCACTAAAGGAATGTTGCTTGCTCAGCCTGCGGCGGGTTACTGTTCCAATCGGTGATAGCAATTCTGACCGTGTAGGGAACACATCTGGCACTCCAGAGAGGTCAACGCAGAGACGAATAGATCACCTGACGAACTGGATATATATATATATATATATATATATATATATATATATATATATATATATATATATATATATATATATTAAATCGATAGGATAACTCGGCGGTCTTAAGCAGGGGTGATTGTGAGCGGCGAGGATCAGGAAGAATAAAACCGAAACAATAACACGCGCATAACCTGCTGGTTGAGCCGGCCCAGCGTGCGAACTTCTGTAGAGAGATCAAAGTTCGCGAGTCATCGGCGTGAGTGGGTGGCGCAGTCCACGCGTGCCACGACACTTGTGACTGTGACGCCAGAGACTTCCGCCTGCGTGCGCACGAGATCTAGTGTTCCCGAAAGAGACACGATAGGGCGTAGTTGTAAAAAAAAAAGAGTTGTCTCGTCTTCTCGCGTTTTTACGTGACTGTGCACTAATGAGGCAATGCTAGCCGGTTGAGCGTCCCGGGAGGCGGCTGTCAAGCGGATAAATTGCAGGCACCGACTGGCAGGCTAACACTGCCTGTAGCAGCACCACCGCTAACCGCTGAAGAGAGGACAGGCATCTTAAATACATAGTGTAGTTAGCTATACTTCAAGAGGAGTCGTTTACCTTGAAGACACTGCGGTGCCACATGCTACGTCGTACCACGTATATCCTGCACTAACCGGGAGCCCACCCACCACCACCATGTTCCGCGCACTTCCCAACTCTTCCGTAGCAGCATCTTCATCCCAGACGGAACGGTTAGCTTCCGCCGAAGAACCGCACGATGCCCTGTCTGCGAACATCGCTTCGATGCGTGCGTGGTAGCCAGAGGAGTGGGAAGGTCGCGCACCTGCCAGTGTGTGCAATCCATCAGCAGTCGCACCTTCAGCTGTCACCCCTGCACTGTGGCCCACACCACCTGACGCCCCTTCTTCCGGCAGCCTTCCCGAACCTTTCTTCCTTCCTTTCTTTCTTTCTTCCTTTCTTTCCTTCTTCCTTTCTTTCTTTCTTTCTTCCTTTCTTTCTTTTTCGCCGGGCGCTAGGTGATGGAATCTGCGCGAGATGTAGGTCGGGCCATTCTCGGCTGGCGACAGCGGCCCGTTCTGCGTAATCGATCAACGTGGAACGACCGTTGCGGAGGCTCGCAACGTTTTCTCTCGGCAGGCTTTCGCATGCACCGCGTGCGAGTGTGAGCGGCCACTGCGCTTCGGCTCTTGGCAACAACGAGGTGACGGCTGAATGCGAACGAGCATGCGCTTATGTTCGTGAGCTATAATGAAGACCGCGTGCGAGTCTTTTTCTTTTTCTAGCGCGTTGGGCAGAAGGCTAGCCTTTGTTGCGTGTCATCGAACTGACTGTGTATTGCGGAAGCAGTCGGTCGGGGGGGGGGGGGGGGGGAGGAGGATTGGCTTGCCCTGGATGACATGCCGCTCCTGGAATGTTGGGAGGCACGCGGAATTCCCCAAAATGGCATTGAAAATGTTTCTCCGAAGTTTGAAGAAAGTCGGCTGGCTTTTCGGTTTTACTGATGCCCCGGTGCTCACGTGGTATCTGTGTTGGCGGGCGATCAGTTCGAGCGGTGCCGTGATGACCGTGCTAGCATATCAATATTTGTGTGACATTCGGCTCTGTTTATCCAGAACTAGGGTATCCAAACATTGCTGGTTCCCGCTGATAATCATGGTGGTGGTTGTGGTGGTGGTGGCATAGTAATATTGATGATCATCACGCGCGAGTACTCTCAATGTCCTGGGGCGACATGGAACGGCGACCCCGTATACCGGGCATTGGGTGCTCGTTAAACAACCTCAGGGGGCCAAAATTAATCCGGAATCCTGCCCCACTGCGGCGTGCCTCCATAATCACGTCGTCGTGCAGGTACGTGTCATCATTTCTTTTCTTTTCTTCTTTTTTTTTGGTAGAGCGCCGCTCACTCGTCAAACGTGGTTTTGTGGTCACCTAAAGTGCTTGTGTCTACATATCGAGCATGGCGTTATGTACTCGGGAGTTCTGCGTTTTCGTGCGCGTGATTATTTAGCTTTCGTTTCATTAGTCTGTCTATAATGGCTAGCTTGCTAGCAGGGTCGAAATTGTTCGCAGTCTTTTTTTTTTTTTAGCCTCCCCAGACTATACGATATTGCGATAGCCATCCTTGTTTAGTGATCGATCCTCGAGTGTTCGCTGCAATAGGCAAAAAAACATACCTAAGCGCGAATTTTTACACTTATTTACTTACTTATTTACGCTTTATAGTAAGTAATACTTTCCCACTCGAAAATATAATTTTCGAATAATTGCGGCGCAATTTCGAATACACCCGGGACATTTTCCCGTCGTCTATTCCATCAGTGCGCATGGAAAATGGCATGATTTTCATCGAAGCGCTCCTTTTTCGGTATTAGAGGTTTGTACTGTCACTGTATACGCAGTGACCCGATGGTGTGAGATAGTCGTGTATGGTCACTCATATTCTCAGGACGCAATCAGTCAGGCACCTTGATTATTCCCAAAAAATTACTGCACGGATGGATTTTACCTGCGCAGTGAGACGATTTCACGTGGTTTATGCATTATGCACGTGGCTACGCTATGCCCATTGGTTGCTCCGAGTAATTTATTGTAGTTGCTTGTACCGTTACTGTTTCATATCGTTGACAAAACACGAGTTAAATTACTCATGATTGGACGCCTTATCGATCGAAGCGCTTGGGTTTCTACGAGATGGCTGTGCACAAAAGTGATCAATAGCTGCTGTCAGCTTTAATGTTCATAGGCACGCAGGGCTTTAATCTCTGGTATCGGCTCTTTCAACAATCTCGACCCCATCTGCTTCCAGTCCAGTACAGCGAACGAAAACATTTTTTTTTTTCACGCGGTAATATCCTTCTCGCACCTTAGCACGTGCCACAAGTAGTAGTTTTGCTACTAGATGAAGGAACAGCTCGCTAATGGCACCAGGCATTTCTTATAACCCGGTTAATGACATGGTTACAATGCGCCTTGCGAGGAGTAACCGGTTCTGCCTTTGACCTTGATTGAAAATTGCTCCGATTAAAACAATCCCTTGTTGCTTCATTTGTTCGCTGCTGTATAGATGCGGTGCGGAAGGGGGAAGCGGATGCCTTCTACACTGGCGCCACGTGCAGGATAGATCCTGCGCGGAAGTCGTGACTACCCGCGGTCGCTGTTCTCTTCGCTCGGCCTTATCAGAGAGCTCAGTGGCCTGGTCATGCTGGTTACGGGAGAGGCGTAATTACGCGGCTTGCGCGTCGATGCGTGTAAACGCAGAGACCTTGGTGGGGGGAAGGGGGTGGCCTGGGGGGAGGGGAGAGGGCGCTAACTTCGCGCGCGCGCCGCTGATCTCCCGACGTTGATAAACGACGCTGATTCAAGGGCTGCGCGGCGTATCAGATGCACGAGAAGAGAGGGTGCGTTCTTTCGCCTCTGGTGCCTTTCCGCGCGAGCTTCTGGCTTCCAGGGCCGCCTGGCTTCGAATTTGCGTCGTCTACGTATATAGGCTTTATGGCAGTTCAACATACTGACTTCTGTAGGTACGTAGTTTCTGACACCTATAGAGATCCTGGCTTCTATAGGTCTTCTCGCCTTTGGAATTGCTAACTTCTAAAGAACTCCTCTAATCCCTGCATTCTTATAGAATGTTCGAATTGTTTCCCACATCTGTGGTTTCGCGGCACCTGAGCATTCCGGCTTTTGTGGTTTGTGGCTTTGATGACTCCTATTATACGAATGTATGGCCTCTAGGAATCCTGGCATATGAGCAGTTCTGGCTTTGGAGTTTCTGGTTTCTAGGGCAACCAAATTGTTTCGAGCTTGTGGATTCCAGTACTCCTTACACCTGTGCATTCATACTTAAGAGTTCCTGACATGTCTCTGACAAGTCTCGTGGCATCTCAGCGTTTTGGCTTCTAGATCTTCTAGGTTTTCTTTAATGGTAAATGTAGTTGGTACAGTGGTGTGTTCATATCCATGACCACGTAGGTTATTTAAGTACAGACGTGTTCCGGTGTTCACTCTGCATGACTAGTATAGAGTACACTAAGGCGCAACATGGTACAGCTCGTTTAGCAGAGTGTAGTGGTGGTGGGGTAGCAGTGGGGCGGGTGTTAGCCTGGCACGCTTAACCGACAGTTGTTCCGCCTGAGCATCTCGTACATTTTTTTTTTTTTTAGCAAGGGTGTGTCACCGCGCTGTGCCCAACTCCGTGTCTCGAAGAAATGCAAGCAGCAGTCGCAGCACCCTTCTTGGTCGCTGCATTTTCGTGGCTCGCGTGTGTACGACCAATTCTTTTTGCAGACTGTGGGGAGCAGCGCCTTTCCTTCATCGTCAAGTTGCGGGCACAACAAGATGAAGCGTTCCACGTCGCCGATCACACCAGAAAACCAAGTGAAATGCCCTTCTTACGTATATTGCTGTCTATTGTGGAGAAGCGGGGGCGCTGGTAGGATATCTGAGGTTTTGTTCTTGACACGTACGTGTTGACGTGATGTTGGGAGCTGCACAATGAACGGGGCAGTGTCCGTAATGCTTCCGCGTAGCGTTAAACATTAACAAACAGCATTGCGAGACGAACAAAACAAGAACAAAAAAACTGAATCGGCAGGTGGAGCCTGCACACACCACCTGTGTCGTGGAAACCGTTCGACTGCTGCATGCTTCATGTTTGATTGTGCCGTCAGCACGGAGCGGTCTATCAATGGCTCGCACCAACGGTGGGTGATTGTGCGAGTATTAGGGTAGAATATCCGAAACGACGGCTACAACTGAAATTGCCGGGCTTTTGAAAAGCATGCAGTGATCGTGCACGAATCGAGAAATTGTTATTTTCGTGTGCGAAGAACGTCAATGAAATTCAGCGGTGATTCAGCAGCAGATGTGGGAGGAATGCGTCAGCGCACTACGTCAAGCCTCCACAAGCTTCCCACATCCAACGATTTAAACCGTGTTCGGCGCATTCCAAAGCGCTGTTCGCGAGCTCAGGATTACACGTCCTGCCTCTTCGTGGAGCGAAGTGCAACTGATGAAGGTGATGTGCGGAGCAGGACCACGGTCACTTGCGATATAGATCTATGTTACACCTACACCACGTATACGTGACGGGCTTCCCACACTGCTACAGCGCATGTGTCTTGTCCTTCGTACTTTGTGGTTGCATGTGTTTGCGCCGTTACAATTTTCATGTCAAGTATGCACCAACTCGCCCAGAAAGAACTTTTAACGAAATTCCCCACACTTCACACGCGTTTTTTTTCTTTTTTCGCACTTTGACACTCCCGATGCTGACGCAGCAAGAGCAAACGAATTGTTGCGACGAAAAGCATCACACGCGAACAATGAACAGGCACGAGTGCACTTAGACGCACGCCGCGATCGACCTAAAGTTCTAATCGATAAGGAAATCGTGCGTACCGACGCTTGCATACACGACACGGTGAACGAAGCCTTCCCTCTTCACCGAACGCACGAACGTACGAGCAACTTCGGCTTACGGGCGTGACCGGGTGTTTCGGCGGCCTTCAATGAGCCTGTCTTTACGGTCGGGCGCGTGGCTTCGAGCTACACCACTCGGGGTAGACCTCGTTATCTCTCTATCTGCGTCTGGTCTACTCCCGACGATAGGCAAGTGCTCCCGAGTTACTCGGCCATGCTCGACTTTGAACGGTCAGCAGCAGCAGCAGCAGCAGCCTGCCAGCGACGAGGGCGAGGAACAAAAGAGCGCACCCGCAAAACGCGTCCTTCGAGCGGCCGCAGTTGCACAGAGCGTGTGTGTATCGTTTATGGCGTGCCCAATTAACTCTGCAACCGCGCGGTCCATGCTGTAGACGGCATATACGCTGTGTGTTTCTCTCGGTCGATGCTTTCGCATATTCAACTGCCTACCTTAAGGCGATCCTGCGTTAGCCATAAGGAAAATAACTATAAAGGGGGCTCCATTGGAAGCTCGTTGGATGATGCGCCCGCTTGGCGCGTGCTGGAGGGCGTTTACATAATGCGTGATGATCGTCGGTGGGCAGGCACGTGGACCTGAGTGCTTGTCCCGGTGTCCAATTGGGGTCACGCAGCGATACACCCGAGTCGACGCTCTGTGCTGGCTCGCGCCAGTCGGCTCTATATTTGTGCGCATGCGCGTGGATGCGAGGAGAGGCGAACGTGACTCCAGGGAAGAGTGGTTTCGTGAGTGCGCGATCTTGTGAATGGCTTCGGCCCGGTATACTTCGTGCGTCTCCGAAGAGTTCGTTGACCTTGTGCCGCGCCGAGGGTCATTGTTCCGTCCGCAAATTCAGATGGTTCGTGGCGGCTCCCGAATCACGTCTCGGTAAAAAAAATAGTAATTCTGGGTTATTACGGGCCAAAAGCACGATATGATTATGAGGCACGCCGTAATGTGGGATTCCGGATTAATCTTGACCACCTGGCCTCCCTTCAGAAGAGTAGGCAGGCGTTGTGCCCCTTATGGTGGCAGTTGCCAGCCTGCTCCTCGCTTTCCGTTTCCTAATACCTGTGTATATGTGTATATGTGTTCAAAACAAATAATAATAATTCTTCCACATGCAGCCAACACCCGGTACACGGGCGTTTTTCGTTTTCTTTTTTTTTCTTTTTTGCATTTCACCCCCATGGCAATAGGGCCGCCGGAGCCGGGATTCGATCCCGCTACCTCACGCTTAACAGCGCAACACCAAAGCCACTACGCTACCACGGCGTGTTCTTATCAGTAAATTTGTATGTTGGCTTTAAATAAAATGTGAAAATATGTGGCCCGCTATGGCTCGGTTCAGGTGAATACTCTGTATAATATGTCTATAACCAAATCACGAAATTGTTTCTTACCCTTCTGGCAGAAGAAACAAATGCACTTTGCCTTCGTGCAGTATCTCATCAACACTAATTCTTGTTGGTTTGGGGTAACACAAATGACAAACTACAAGGCCCTTCTTAAGCTTAAAAAAAAAAGGCACGGAGAGAAACATAGTGCATATCAGTAAAGCACTGCACATTACTGGGGAAAGTTAGCCATATTGACTACACGTGAGTCATTGACTCTGAGGTTAGCTCTTGCTGCACATCGCCTTCATAATACTGACACGATCTCCCCGAAAGTACGTCCGATTTCCGATATATATATACTTCAAAACGCAGTTACGTAAACAGTAAAGCAAGGGCTACCATGGCCCGGAAACAATTATGAAATCACACATATTCTAGATAATAAATATTGCCCAGAGGAACTGGTAAGAGATTGTATATCCAGAACATTCTAAAAGAGAAGATAACAAACTTCTTACTAGGATAATTTTTGTCAACAAACGGCGTTCGGTTTGAAAATTACGCTCTTGCCGTCGCACGCAGCGAGGTAATAACTTAGCAGACACGATCGTTAGCAGCGCGCATTGTACGCACAGTGATTGTCAGCTCAAGATGGCCTAACCTGGGGAGGGACCCTGTACGCTAAAGAATGAAATTGACATTGAATGCATTATGAGAATCCTCTGAGAGAAGCAACATACGTAAAGGCATTACAAAACTGCAGAAACCAGCAAGGAGAAACAGAAGATAGCGCGAAGTGTCAGACCTAAAGCAGAAGTGCATTTCAGTAACAAGACTTGCGTAACGAGGTATGCATTAATGTTGCTAGATACTTCATACGTAGCGACTCAGGTCCTAAACAATAGTCTAATTTAACTTCAAGTATAATGAAGTCTTTTTTTATAAGTTATAATTTTGTATTATCAGCCTGCTCCTTAGACCAGCTTGCCAGCGTGTCAGTTGTTGGGTAAGTTCAATTTCGTTCGGCGACTAGCTTGCGTCATCGCCTCGATGTTGTCGTAGAAAGGCCCTCGAAAATTATCGTTGGCCACTCAGAACACGTCTACTGTTGCCTTTTAAAGGGATACTGAAGCGAAACAATAAATCAGTTGAGACTAATAAAGCATTGTTTGAGAACCCTGCAGGCAATCATTTCAAAATAAGTTTGTTTATTACATGAGAAAATGAAGGCCGAAGTATCAGTATTAGAATTTCGCGCCCAAACGCCGTCGCCGGTACGTCAGTGTGACGTCAGGGATTCCAAAGTGTGTTTTCGCATTTGGGTCGCGTTGGCCGAGTAAAGGTTCCCGAAACTTGCCACGTTGAATATCTGGTTCCTTTAGAACACAGTGTAGTCAGTCTGTACCGCTATATAATTAACTAGGCCCTAGAAGATGTCATCAAAATTCGTGACGTCACGGCGACCAGGCGCAGTAACTTCAAGGAGGCGTCGCCGCCCGTCTTTCGTCCTTGCGCTTTTTCTGGTTTACCAAGCGCCTTATCGTGGTAAGATTGGTGTTTTTGGTGTCGTAGAAAGGTAATTTACTGTTGCAGGAGAAATCTTTTTTTTTCTTTAGTGTCCCTTTAATGCCCCTTTCAAATGTTGCTGGACGCCGTAGGGGGGGAACACACACCGGCGTGCGACGTAGCCGGGCCGTCGCTTCACATCCCGTTTGCGCAGGCGTCCGGTACGTCGACGTCCGGGGGAGGGGGGGGGGATCTCGATTTCGAAAGTGTCGAAACACCGGCGGCGAGGCGAGCATCGCCCGCACGCGCGCTGTCTCTATACATGCACGCATGGTGACGACGTTCTTCCTTTTTTTTCTTTCTTCGGTTTATCTCTGCCGCTATTGGGTTTCAATCGCAACTGGGAGGCAAGCGGTGAGGCGAGGCTCCATCAGCGTGGGTGTCGCTTACACGCTGCATTGAAGAGAAAACAGAGAAATAAAAAACCCGGGGGTTGGCACGTGAACGGCACGTTCCGTCCTACCGAGACGAATGAAAACAGGGAAAAAGAAAACAACAACAAAGTAAAGAGTTTGTATTGCTTTGTATTGTAGTTGTATTGTATTTCTATTGTATTTCTATCGTATTGTATTTGCATTGTATGTGTATTGTATTTGTATTGTATTTGTATTGTATTTGTATTGTATTTGTATTGTATTTGTATTGTATTTGTATTGTATTTGTATTGTATTTTGCATTGGCTCGGAGCTTCCTGCAGAAATGACTCTGGCGCTGCAGTCTCGTCGGCTACTGCAGGAATGGTGTAGCACGTGCATGAATTTGTGCGTGACTTCGTGCTTGCGGCTGCCGACGGTTCTGGTGGATTTATTTCTCGCGCTCCAATGTTTATGAATTTCCAAGCAGTCCACGGTTTTCTAAACGCAGTACAACATACTTGCCCACATGTGGAATCGTTCCGAGCTGTTGCACTTGGCTAAGTTTTTTTTTTTAAATATATGGTATTTGGGAGAGCTTGTCGTCTTTAAGTAGTGCCGGATACTCTTTTTCACCTGGGGATGTTAAAAAAAGAATAAATCGTAATAAAGAAATCAATAAATCGTAACACAAAGGTCGGTCAGATAAGTAGACTGCAACTGTCGCGTCACAATGTCATACGCATGCCACACTGCAACTGAAAGTCAACTCTGAAACACAGCAACACAAAGTCCAGTAGTAGCGTACGTACGTTCAAGAACACGCTAAACTGTTCGCTGCGCGCTCGCAGTTCAATTAGACGAGGTTCTTTTGCTACATGTAGAATAGGCGACAATGTTTTGAAAAGTTCTTACATGCACTATGCTGTGTCTTGCGCCGAGTGGTTTTCCGGCAAAAAACGGGTCACTGAAAGAAAGGCAATGCAAATGTGTCCATAGGAAGGCCGAGCGGTTAAGAGGTCTGTGTAGCCCGAAGTCATCAACCCGTAATTATGGCCCACTGTTGGTAAACGTGTCCAAGTTGTGCAGTTTTATCCCAACATGCTTAAGCTTCTATGGAAAGAAATTCTAGGTGGTAGGATGACGTATTCTGCGTGTCCGGTGACTACCCATAATTTCGAAGTAACAGAAATAGGTTTACCGCACAGCAACTCATGTCGCGTTATTGCGTAAAAGAAACACAAAATAAATCACCGTTTCAAAGTGTTATTTTCTGGGCTGCGTGCATGCCTTACGTCACTTGTACGCGTGACAGAAAAGACGAAGCCAATTACGATCACTTTTTAAAAAATGTAATTGATTACAGTTACTGTTGTGTGCGCGCGAAACCAAGCACGCGTGTTATCGCGTGCTGTCTGCGCATGCTCTCTGCCCGGCTATCTATTATCGGGTAGCCCGTGCTGGCTTTAAAAGACCGCTCGCACGGGCCCACCCCGCGCAGTATGTAACCTGTTGGCTGCCTGCCAAGTAGCAGGAATAAACGTTCTTTCGACGCTACGTCTACGCCGCCCAGTTCTTGGATGCCAGACATGACATATTGGCGACGAGGATGGGACGACCGCCGTACGGAATTCGCAGTGTGAAGAACCTGGCCTCTGTGTAAAAGCTTCCCGCCACGAAGATTTCCCTGCGGTGAAATTCCTGAAACTGGCATCACGGCAGCCGAAACTTCCAAGTGAGTCATGAGTCACATCGGCCACATTGAACCTTTCGACGAGACCACGAGTGACTGGCGCTCGTACGAGGAAAGGTTGAAAGCCTATCTTTTGGTCAACGATGTTCCAGTAGCAAAGAAGGTTCCTGCGTTCCTGAGTCTCATCGGCGCGAAGACCTACGCGCTGCTCAAGTCGCTGACGGCACCGGACGCACCGTCGTCACGAGAGTTTGACAGTCTCCTGAAACTCCTGAGCGATCACCTGGCACCGCAGTCGTCTGTCATCGCAGAGCGTGCTAAATTTTACAAGCGGTCACAGCGAAGCGGTGAGTCCATTACCGAATTTGTCGCGGAACTTCGAAGGCTGGTGCAGAGTTGCGAATTTGGAAGTTTCTTGGATGAAGCGCTCCGGGACTGTTTCGTTTGCGGCCTGCTCCGCGAGGACATTCAGCGTGTGTTGTTCACGGAAGACAAAAAGCTAACCTTCCAAAAGGCCGTAGATAGAGCTCTTGCCATGGAAACTGCAACGATTAGCGCGGCGTTCACGCATAACAGCACATCCCCGGCGTACGAAGTGAATAAGGTTCGAGGCGAAAAGCAGTCTGTGATGTCGGCAAGCTGCTTCCGTTGCGGGTCACCCAATCACTCTAGCGAAGCATGCCCTCATATCGGCGATACATGTTACAATTGTAACCGAAAAGGGCATATTCAACGCGCCTGCAGGAAAGGAAAGAAAGCTAGGGAGGCAAAGCTCCGGAAACGTGTGAAGATGCTCACGTCCGTCCGAAACGAGTCGTCTGTCTCACTTAAATCATTCAACGCAGACCCATTTACTGTACCCGTGAACGTTGACGGTGTCCTACTGACGATGGAGCTTGACACCGGCGCAGCCGTATCCGTCATATCATGGCGCGAATTCCAGAGGTTGTTTCCACGTAAGCGACTTCAGCCAGCATCGTTAAAGCTGCGCACGTATACTGGGGCCATAGTAAAACCGAAGGGTCTGGCGAAAGTCGTCGTGCGCCACAACGACCAGTGCGTGGAGCTCCCCCTGTACGTCGTGGACTCTACAGGACCGGCACTCCTCGGCAGAGAATGGTTGCAAGATATTCGTTTGGATTGGAAGAACCTAGTTTTTTTTAATCACCTTGGTCTCTCTCGAGAAATATCAAAGCACTGGCAAGAAAAGCTGGAAGCCATGCTAGAAAGCCATTCCGAACTTTTCAAGGATGAGCTAGGTACCATCACGGAAGAGCAGGCCGAGCTTGTCCTTCGCGAAGGGTCACAGCCGAAGTTTGTAAAGGCAAGAAGCGTTCCCTTTGCTCTGCAACGTGCAGTAGAAGCGGAACTTGTGAAAATGGAGAAGCTTGGCATCATAACGCCTGTTGCTACAAGCGAATACGCAACGCCCTTGGTACCGGTAGTGAAGAGGGATGGAAGCCTCCGACTGTGTGGCGATTATAAAACCACCGTCAATCCCTGTCTAGAAGTAGACCGCTACCCGCTACCTCGGATAGATGACCTTCTCGCAGCGCTTGCAGGAGGGGAGGAATTTTCGAAGATTGACCTGAGTAGGGCCTACCAGCAGGTAGTTATGGCGGAAGGCTCCCGGAAACTACTGACGATAAACACGCATAAGGGCTTGTATACTATGAACCGTCTGGCTTTCGGCATTTCGTCCGCCCCAAGCATATTTCAAAGAATTATGGACAACATGCTGAAAGGGTTGGAAGGAGTCAGTTGCTACCTTGACGACATCCTGGTCACAGGCAAGACCAAGCGAGAGCACTTCCGTAACTTGGAAGCCGTCTTGTCAAGATTGCAGGAACGCGGTGTGCGCATCCGGCGCGATAAGTGCTCGTTCTTTCAACGAGAGCTCCGTTATCTGGGCCACGTCATCAACGCCGAGGGTGTTTGCGCATCGCCTGAAAAGGTACTGGCACTACTAAATGCGCCTGCTCCAAAAGACAAGCAGCAACTGCAGTCATTCCTTGGGATGGTCAATTATTACGGCAAGTTTGTTCAGCGTCTCTCGACTTTGGCACAGCCGTTGTACAGGCTGCTAAAGCAAACAACGGAGTGGACGTGGGATGCGTCATGCCAGCTTGCTTTCACGGAGATAAAAGCAGCTATGGCTTCCCCTCCAGTTCTTGCCCATTATGATCCGAAGCGACCGCTTCAACTTGCCTGCGACGCATCTCAGTACGGTATAGGCGCAGTTCTTTCGCAGAAAATGATAAATGGATCAGTTCGACCGGTTGCCTACGCATCCCGCACCTTGTCAAGTGCCGAAAAGAACTACAGTCAGATCGAGAAAGAAGCCCTTGCCCTCGTATTCGGCGTAAAGAAGTTTCACTTCTACGTCTACGGTAGGTTCTTCACGCTTGTGACTGACCATAAACCACTGCAAACAATTCTCGGCCCGAAAACAGGCATTCCCGCGATGGCAGCTGCCCGCATGCAGCGTTGGGCGCTGACGCTGTCAGCCTACAACTATGCTCTTGAATTCAAGAAATCTTCCGATAATGCGGAAGCAGACTGTTTATCGCGCTTGCCGCTCGACAGCAGCGAAAAGCAATCAGAAGAAGAAAGCGAAATTTTTTATTCGCTTCGTTTGGAAACGCTGCCTGTCACAGGCCAAGACATCGCTCGCGAAACGAGGCGTGATCCATTACTAAGCAAGGTACTGAACTTCACAAGTGCTGGATGGCCGTCGCATGTCGCTGAGAAGGAGTTGAAACATTTCTTCGACAAGCGTTTGGAGCTCACAGTTCATCAAGGGTGTTTAATGTACGGCATGAGAGTAGTTGTGCCTTCAAAACACCGAGCCTTCTTGCTTGAGGAACTTCATCAGGGTCATCCCGGTATCGTAAGATGCAAAGAACTCGCGAGGAGCTACGTCTGGTGGCCTGGTATCGACGCGGACCTAGAGCAACACGTGAAGAAATGTGAAGAGTGTCAACAGCAACGGAACGAACCAGCACCGGCTCCGCTTCATCCATGGTCATGGCCGACTTCGCCGTGGCAAAGAGTTCACTTGGATTTTGCTGGACCCATGAAAGACAAAATGTTCCTTGTTGCTGTGGACGCACACTCAAAATGGCCGGAAGTTTATGTCATGCAGAGGACTACGGCGTACCACACAATTCAGTGTCTCCAAGACCTGTTCTCGCGTTTTGGCGTACCCGAGACCATCGTGACCGACAACGGACCACAGTTCGTTTCCGAAGAATTCAAGAGCTTCGTCAAAGGCTTCGGTGGTCGTCATATCGTGAGTGCAGCGTACCATCCAAGCACGAATGGCCTTGCGGAGAGATTTGTACAGACAATGAAATCTGCGTTGCGGAAAGGACGACCCCAAGACTCCTTGCAGGCAACCTTACAGACGTTCCTGGTGACGTACCGCAACACGCCGCATGCGACTACAAGAGAAACTCCAGCAAACCTTTTCATAGGTAGACGACTGCGCACGAGACTCGACGCAGTCAAGCCTTCTGTCGGGGGAAGAGTGGCTCAGCAACAGCTCTCCGATATGGTGCGACGCAAGGCACGTGAGCGACTTTTCAACATCAATGATGAGGTCCTCGTGAGGAATTACAGAGGTCCTGAGAAATGGGTCCCTGGCACTATCATTCAGCAGTCTGGCCCCGTTTCATACAAGGTTCGCGTTAGAACGAATCATGGGGTGCTCATTTGGCGTCGTCATCAAGACCAGCTACTGCTCAGCATCGACAGCCCAAAGCAGAGCATCACGGAAGATTTTATTCCAGATTTCAGGGATCCTGAGAGCGCCAACGAGCCATTTCCAGCTGCGGCCCCTGCGGCAACGACCGACCCTCCAGGGGAGCGACGCTATCCACAGAGGGACCGGCGACCTCCTGACAGATATCAGCCATAGCATTAGTTGCATTGTATAATGTGGCAAAAGGACTTTGTGCTCATTAGGAGGAAGGAGATGTTGTGTGCGCGCGAAACCAAGCACGCGTGTTATCGCGTGCTGTCTGCGCATGCTCTCTGCCCGGCTATCTATTATCGGGTAGCCCGTGCTGGCTTTAAAAGACCGCTCGCACGGGCCCACCCCGCGCAGTATGTAACCTGTTGGCTGCCTGCCAAGTAGCAGGAATAAACGTTCTTTCGACGCTACGTCTACGCCGCCCAGTTCTTGGATGCCAGACATGACAGTTACCAGTTACTACCCAAAGAAATCAATTTAAAAATTTGTGAAAAAAAATGTTATCGATCTTTTTAACGCTACTTTTATGAACATTGCACGGACACGGTAAATATAGCGAGCTGGCCTGGAACTTCCAACGTATCTTCTGCAGCCCGTCGCACGTTGTCTTATCATTATCACTTGCTTTTCAATTTTTTTCTTTTTTAATCTTCCTTCGATTTTCTTCCGAAGGCATCTGCAGTTAAACTGAAAAACCACTTGCGGGAGCGAAGGGCTGTGTTGTGACCTTGCGCAAAAGGTTGTGGTTAATAAACCTCACTATGCTCGGTTCTGAGTACTCTATGAAGTGCAGCCCTGCATTGTTTCTGGCGCTAGGTGAGGCCACTCCCTATAGAGCCAGTGAAAAACTGGGGGAAAAACAAATCGTCCGTAGGGTATTACTTCGCATCAGCGGTCATCGCCATCGAGGCGTCGAAGCGCCGTTTCAATTTGTGGGCCCACATTTGGTGGACCTCCTCCCGACCCCCTTCGCTGCTGTTAGCAGTTCAGACGTACACGACAAGTTATAACGCACGCCAGCAAGCGCTCTCGTTCCTTGAAAAAAGGTGGTCAAATCTGTGATGCCACTGAGCACGAATCTGCATAATATTCGGCCCTAAAGAACGACGTCCGTGCGTTCGCAATCGCGAAAAACGTATGTTTATACGTGTCACGTGTGTACGTATATATGTCAGACAAATAGAAACATGTACGTACGTTTAACGACTAAGTAGAGTAGATTTTAACGAAGACAAAGGAGGAGAGGTCGGCCTGGAGAGCGTCTCTAGCCTGTTACTCCTCACTGGGGAAAGGGGAATTAAGTGGGAATATAGGGAAAGGTAGGCGGCTGGCGATTATGTTATGTTACAATGAGCTAGAAAGATGACAGGGTAGCAAACCGGAGACTCGTATCTGGTTAACCTCCCTGCCTTTCCTCTTCATTCTCTCTCGCTCTCTCCCTCTGCAATGAGCTACTATATATACTTGTCCAATACGCGGATGCGCACTGTAGACGCAATACACGCAATACTAGACTAAAAGCTTCTTACTGTGTAGAAGCCGTAGACTGCACTAAGCGAAGACTGATCGGCAGCTCCTACGGCCTGTGAATGCCTTCTGCAAGCGCTTCCAGGAAAGAAGGAAAGGAAGAGATAAGTTGCGAAAGAAAAACTGTGAGGTGAGACTTCCGAGTGAAGTGTGCAAATCTACAGATCTGCAAGCCTGTCAAATCCCGCAGGAAGCCGGTCGTCGAGGTGCAGCTGCTGCAGGACGCTGATTGTTGGAAGGAGGTAACCCAGGTACATGTTTTTGTCCCTTTAGGCACTGCGCAGTTCCCGGTAAAATTAGGTTTTGGACACTGCGTCCTCTGTTACAGCTTGTTTCGTCAAAAAAAAAAAAAAGTAACTGATTACATGTAATCGGTTACTGAGAAAAGAGTAATTTAATTACCGCGAGCGTTACCGAGCAAGTACAGTAATCGTTACGTTACAAGATTACCAAAAGACGTAAATGATTAAGAGTAACTAATTATACTTAGTTATTAACGTGCAAGTCCAATTACGATAAAGAAAGAAATACTATTCCCTCGCGATTTCCGACGGAACCGACCACGTCGAAGCTCCCGGCAAACGTGAAAGTTCCAGTTGCCGTAATACGACGTCGTCGCAAGGAACACCACCACCACCAACAACAACAACAGCAACAAACAAACAAAAAAGAAAACCGCGGAGGGAAAAGGAAAGAAAGGAATCGTTACGGAAACGCGGCTTCACCGTTGAGCCCGGACTTCAGCGCCAGTGCACCACGCACTCTTAACTCTCTCTCTCCCTCCTCTCTCTCTCTCTCTCTCTTTCTCTCTCTCTCTCTCTCTCTCTCTCTCTCCACTTCCGCATGTAGAGACACGGTGTGTGTAAGGAGGGTCCGTTTTACGCGCGGCGTGACGTTTCACGCGCAGCGTGGGAAAGACAAAGCGGCCGGCGTTTGCTTCCATCCGGGGACATGGAACTCGAAAAAAACGTCTGGGTTCTTCCGGGTTTCCTGGCGAAACTCCGTTCGGGCCGACGCGCCAAGTCTCTGCATAAAACGCGGAATGGTTCCGGGGTGTTTTCGCGCCATCTTGTTTTTTATTTTTTTTTATTTTGGAATTCTCGCACGTCACGGAAATGCACTTTTATTCTTTTCGGTCTGTCGACGAGTGCTATAATGTTTCGGAACGAATAGCACCTCGCATTAGCCGTTTTTTTAGCGCTCTCTCGTCTGGTTATTCATTTACGGTTGTGCGCTCTCGTACGTGACTTTCTCCCTCTCTCTCTCCATCTCTCTCTCTTACTCTCTTTCAATCACGCTTACTAGCATGCACGCACGAAAAAGGAAAAAGCCAGGCGGACGTGACAGCATACAGCGCCCTGTTGTGTTGCACAAAGCATCGAAAATGAGCCGTGTACTGTCGTTTCTAATTTTGATATATTCCGCGGCGTCTTTTTTTTTTACCGTTTGAGGTATTTTAAACGCGCGACGGCTTCCGTGTACTTTCTGGAGGAAGTTGGTCGAAACGTAGCACGTATTACCGTCCTGCAAAATTAGCCGGCCTAATCTGCTAAACTCGCTCGTTGTTTTCCGGATTTTGCATACATTTCCCGGTTCATAAAGTTTGTAGGGATGCATGTATTCATCTTAAGCGCCGCATATAGTGCCAGGTAAGAGTAAAATACGTTTTCGATTCGTCGTAGACAGTGTGTTGGTTTTCTTCAATTCTTTTTTTTTTTTTGAATGTGTAGAAACAAGGAAGCGTTGTCATCTGCGGAGCAACGACTCACCTAAATTATGTGTTACCGGCCGCAGTCAACGCAAAGCCTCACATGCAAGCGTACGAAACTCCCTGCATCAGTATTGCAGCGTATGGGTCTAAAGATGTTTATTCGTTTACGCTAGCCGGCGAAATGCGAGATCTCCACGGGCACTGAAACGGCAAAGCCACCCCAAAACATCAGCCAAGGAAGGCGAGAAGAAAACAAACAGAACAAAACCAAAACAAAAGCAACTGAAATGCAGCTTTCCTTCAGATATAGTTTCAATATTCGCCAATGTTCAAGAGCCTTCTGAACCCTCCTCGTCTTTTCTACACTGTCGCGTTACCGGCCTCGATGCGACGTATCCGACTCGCTATCAAATTTTTTGTAATGCCGCTTCCCATTGCTGATTGAAATTTCGGACACGTTGTTTCCGCGCTCAGTGAAGCATACCGTGTGGTCTTGTGTGTGCCCCCCCCCCCCCCCTCGTCTCTCTCCATCTTCTTCACTGCTGTGCAAGCTGAAGAAGGAAGGGAGAACAACGTAATAGACCTTGGGCGAAAGCACAGACGTTCAATTAAACCGAGCGAACTCGATAGACAAGCCTGAAAATGGATGTGACTAACAAAAAGATCAAGCTCGTCGCACGCACGCTATACTGCGTGCCCTCCCCGCCCATCGTTTCGTCGTGATGCGCCTGTCAGTCCCCGTCCCGACAGCTTTGCGCGCGACGTCACCTTGGTAGTCGCGACGTCCCATTACGAAACCAAGCGCGCATCCACGCAGCGCGGAACCGGATGTCACGAGATCCCCCAGTATTACAGCACGGAGGGCATCTCTGCGGTTGGCGTTCTTCGTCGAAGAAAGTGCATTCGACGTCGCGCGCACGCACGAGTTGCATCAAACCCGATCTGCATTGAGCGGTTGCTATATAGGCGGCGGCGCGTCGCAATCCATGTGGCCTGCGTAGGCTGGATAACTCCTCGCAGAAGTCGTCGCACCGGCGGCGCCGTTTGGTTGTGTAGTTTTGCTGTCGTCTGCTGCGCAGTCACGCGTCGTCTGCGTGTTTCTGGCGGCCGCTGGCATTCGTCTGGAACGCCTCTTGTGCGCGTCATGTCCGCTAGCGAACTTCCGGAAGAACAACTGGTGACTCGAAGTTTTGTTCCGTCAGTTCCAATCAATCAATCAATCAATCAATCAATCAATCAATCAATCAATCAATCAATCAATCAATCAATCAAAAATCAATCGAACTTTGGGTGTACGTTGATTGGTCGAAATCAATTTGAAGACTTATACACTGCGACGTCTTTCTTAGCAATTGTATCGCCTCGTCACTTCTCTATCCTCGCCACCACATTCGACCTGGTCCTTGGTCAGCGACTGCACTTATTAGCCCTGCTTCTGTAGTATCGGCAAGATTATCATCTTTTGTCACCTACCGCATCCGCAGTGCTTAACGTCGCTGCTTGCTTTATCCTCCACTCGTCTGAACACCCACTCCGCAAGCCTTGCCTTCCGCCAAAGAGTCACGATGTGCAAAAGAGGCGGGAGACGTTGTCTGGAGAGGTCAGCTATTGCGCGTTGCGTCCAGCTCGGCACTTAATCCTCGGTGGCGTGCGCTTTGTGCCTCGCACGCCCCTTGAATAGCCGGGGGTGGGGTAGTGCCTCGTCAAGATGCGAGCTCGCTCGAGAAAGTTGCGGCGCGTCGGAAGACGATGCGATAACCGGCATCACTGACTGAACCGCAGTGTTTGCTGTTCTTTCCGGTGCGTTATAGAAGGGACGCGTCTACCGGAGCCCCTCTGACCGACGTCTGAAGAACGGCCGGCACGAGGTCGCTATGCTCGCACTATACTGCGCGACTCTTGCTTCACTTCTCGCTCTTAAGCGTGACACGCATCTGCTTATCTCTGCGTTAAAGCCAAGCGTGTTCTTTTTATGTGTTTGCGCTATCTTGTGTTTGGTTGAATTTATTTTCTAGACTGATGGAAACTGCAAAACTTGCCGTTCTGACGAGTTCTTCTTCTTCTTCTTCTTATTATTATTATTATTATTATTATTATTATTCTCTTGAAACACGTTTAGGAAGGAGGAGGAGGAAAGAGAAAAGAAGGCAGGGAGTTTAACCAGAATAACGTCCGGTTGGCTACCCTACACCGGGGGAATGGGAAAGCAAAGATCACAGTGAGAGAGAGGAGGGAAGGAAAGAAGGAAATTGCGGCAAGTTCGCTGACGCGTGTCGTTTTACAGAAATTGCCTTAATAGTCACAGGTGGTCGCACAAACCCGTTGTCCTTAAGAAACACGAAAGTGCCTTCACCGCTTTATGGGCCGACGGGCGATGGGGGCGGTGTTCCAGCAGCACCTGCACAGAAAGCGGCCGATTGTCCAGTTTTCGGAAAGCTTTGGCAAGTTCTCGTTTCTCTAGGGCATATCTTGGACAGTGGCACAGCAGGTGGTCGATGTTTTCTTCGGTGCCACAGACCTCGCATTATTATTCTCTTGAAACACGTTTAGGATAAGTGCAACATTGCTAGGGCGCTTCTTTATCACCTCATCTTATCACCCTTTGATAACTGAGCACCAGTCGTGGTGCCAAGGCTGCGGGTTTGGTTCGTAGCCGCGGCTGCCACATTCCTACGGAGGCGGAATGCAAAATAAGAGGCGCTCGCGTATCGTGATTTCGGGGCGCGCAATAAAGAGCCTCAGATGGTCCAAATAAATCCGGAGCCTGCCTCCACGGCGTGTCTCAAAGCGACAAGCCAGTGTGCAGCTTCGGCACAGTAAACCCCGCAGTTAAAGATGTTTGTTTTTGTGGTAATTGCTCATTTATTTGCTTAATTACCAAAGATATGTGTCCAGAAAGGACGTGTCGAACCTTGCACAGCTCCGGGAAATGCACCTCCGACTGCATTGAACTCGGTTGCAGCGGGCGGACGGAGCAATGCAGTTTTCTACTTGGCGATTTCTCGCGAGTCAGTTCGCCAATCAAAATGGCCGCGCTTGTGGTGCTCTCAAGCATGGGCAAGCATATATACAGCTCGCCTGCGATGCTCGGTCTCTGATACGCGAGCTGCTGCAGGAACGCATTCGGTCATTCGTGTAATTCGCGCGATCTCTCTCAATCTCTCTCTCTCTTTACGGTGGATGCATCGTCTATCATTGCTCTTTCTCCTTTTTTAATTCGGTGCCGATGTTCGAACACACACATCTCCGCATGGTGGCGTGCAACTCGCCGGCGCTCTACACATCGACACGGCCAAGCCCGAGCGTCTTAACGAGGGTCTCTTCTCTCTCGCCCTTGTCGACTCCCGGGGGTTCTCGCGCGCCTTCTGTATGCAAGCGCTCCTTCACGCGTACCTACCCGCGCTCGGCCGTTCATTCTCCTCTGCGAGACCGAGGGGTGGGCCCCCGACGCTTCTATAAGCGGGTGTCTCGGTTCTGTTGTTGGGCGCGTCATGGTCGCCTTGCCGCGTGCTTGGGCTTGGCCACTGATGGCTGGTGACCCATATAATATGCAGATCAACGCTCGACGCACGAAGCGGCAACCAGGGCGCTGTACCTCTCCCCCCTCATCTCCCCGTATTCAATGTCTTGACGGGTAACAAAAGGCTGTTAAGAATCGGCCATAGAACGGCTTCCACTTGACCGCTCCGCAGAGTCAACCGGTTGTTCCGCCTTTGGAAGACGACCGCCGCGCGAGACCGTGTTGTTGTTGCGGAGGGGGAGGGGGGGAGAGACTTGAAGACGTGCGAGGACGTTGCGTGGACCGCGCCTCCATCGCAACTGCGTCCATTCCAGGATCGATGGATGGCCATCCTCGGCGTGCTTCATAACGGCTCGTCCGTGCTTACGATCACTTTAAGGGCCCGTACATGGTCGCTCCGCCCGTCCGTTCCGCCCTCGTCCGGTCGCGAGCGGAAGCCCGAAAAGCGGAAGGTGTCGCAAAATTCGATGCACGCTCAATCCGCACGAGCGGAACGCACGCGCACTCCTATTGGGCGACGCGGTCTGTTGACAGCTGGCAACCGTTCGGCGGAGCAAAGGTGTTCAAGGTTGGCAACGACCTTTGACAGCAGACGACACTGGCATATTTTTGCAGATGTGATTTCAATTTTCCGCGTTCCGGCGAAAATGCGACTCCAGGCTGCCACATTCTGTTCTGCAGCCGTATGTGTTGCATTGGCACCGTCATCCTTCTTCGAAACATTGCACAGTCGTCTTATCTGCGCCACCTTTTATAGATGTATTGCAATCGCATCACGTCGCAGCACGCGACGTATTCTCGGGTGATTACTTTCAGTGCACGCTGCCTTGGCTGGTTGAACAAAACCTCTCTAATTATCCAACGTGATGCGTTCTGCGACACGCGAAACTGATATTGTCGCCGGAAGCGCGGTTTCTATAGTGTTAGTGACAGCTTGCAAGAATACAGAACACACGCACATCTGTCGCGGAATGCATTCGCGTAGGTCGCCAAGACGCACATTTCTACCACTGAGCACGCGTGTGAGGCCCCGAGTACAGCTTGCTGATACGCTTGCTCGTGCTTTTTTTTTCACTCTGCCAATTTTAAGAGGGTGCTTAAAGCAGTTGGATGCATGGAATGCCTTTTCCTTAAATGATATGCTCAGCGATGACTGAAGTTCTCACCGTGTGCAGAAAAAGTTGTGCATGAGTGGTTAACTTCATGCAGCAAGGAATTGAAGGTTAAGCAGTGAGTGTACAATTCATTATGACTGGCTTAAAGCAATGTGTATGTATTGCGGTGACCTTATGCAGATATATGCATACTCATGAGATATGTTTCCAAGGGGAGTATTTATTTGAAAGCATATAATTTACATTGCTGATAAGAAAACTTATTTTGAGTGAAATCAAACAATTGCATTCTTTCTTGCCAGCCTGGCTACCCAATATGTTGCCACCTTACTACTTAACATACCTAATTTAACATTTCAAAAATGCACAAACATTACCAAAGCACACAAAATTAAGCAGTACCTTGACAGGCATGCTTCCTCTCTCACCCATGGCACCAAACAAGGATGTTCGACTTGGGACTGTTTGATACTGTTGGCATCATACATGCGTGTTCTATTTTGATTGCTCTACATATAAAAAATAAGCTCTAATCAGGTTATATGAGTTAGTTGGGCATGAGCTGCATGTTGTTTATGTATTTATGTAGTAACAACCTTGCTAGCTCATGCACAGCCATATTTTAGGAAAATGAAAAATGCATAGCATAACATAAACAGCTGGCCAGTGCCTGTATTTATTTGAAAGCAAACTGACATTATCAAGTGTAGCTTAGCAGCGAGTTCAGTGACCTTTTGTGGTGTGAAAAGCTTGATGTAGTTAGTAGTTTTGTATTTGTCTTTCTTACTTAGTTGCTGTTTTAACATGCACATGAGAATGAAATGAAGGTGCGTAGGGCAGAAGACAGGGCCTCACAAAAAGCGAGGAAACATTCATTGTCATTTTTTATTTCCATAACAAACCAGCGAATAGTTCCTTAGGTTCAGTTTTGTGAATAATGCACAAGGTGTTCTGCGTAAAACTGAAAGATTGTAGTGCTCTATTACCTATTCACTATTTGGGTAGCCAAATGAATGATACTCCCATTAGCACTGTGAGAGCTGTCAAGAACGGCGAGTTGCGCAACAAGATTGCCACCTTGCCACCCGATTACGACAAGGGGTGCAAGACGCGCACCTCCCCCTCTCCGTCGCTGCAGCTGCGAGGCGTTCAAAGAAGCGACCTTTGCGCTGGAATCCGCCGCCTCCCTCCAGCCCCTTCGACATTGTGACGGGACGAGTTCGATGTGTGGACAATGATTCCACGCGGAGCTGATTTGACCCGCCTGGTCAAGCTGCCGCGGGAACGGCTTATTTTTGTGCTTCTCACGGTTCGGAGTGGCTCAGAACAATGAGCGACGCGCGATCGACAACGACAGTTTCCCGGAACGGCACCCCGTGCGGTTGCCTCTGTGTACGGAATGTGTGTGCCTTTGTGTCTGTAAACTGGTCTTCAGAGCAGCAGCGAGTTGGTGATGTGTAAACGAACAGCCGCCGCGTCGTAGGACCGGCGGATCGAGTGTATAAAAACTGTGGTTGTGCGAATGTTGGACACACCTCTCTTGAGCAGTCATGTTAGACTGAGTCACTTCTCTCATGCAGTCATGTTGGACTGTTACTCTTTTTCTCAAGCAGTCATGTTAGACTGAGTTAATTTCTGTAAATAAACCCTTTTTCCTCGTTCTCGATGAGAAGCAGTTCTTCACTTCATCAACGATCTCAGCGTAAATAAGTTGGACGACGGCATGGGCCAGCTACCTTCGAATTCATGCCGTACTCCAATCTTGGCAAAGGACCACGGACGAAGGGATTGAGCCCCCAATCCTGACAACTGGCTGACAGCGGTGAGATGGACTTTGCGACATGGTGCTGTATCTGCGGTGAGTGCTTGGTTTTTGCTTTGACTCTCTAGGCTTCATTTTGTGGTTGTTCTGTTTAGAACAGTAGGGAAGCTAGATTGTTGTGTGTTAGCTAGGTAGTGTTTTCCTAGCTAGATTTAGAGAGCAGAATCAAGGCAGTAAAGCAGCAGTCATGGAATTAAGGACACTGCTGAGAGACGAGTTGTTGATTGTTGGTGAGGAACTGGGCCTAGATGTACGCAAGGAAATGCTCAAATCGGAATTATTGGAGCTAATTTCCGAAAAGGCCAGTGAGGAAGAAATTGAAATGGGGTTTGAACTTCTGAAAAAGAGAGAAGAACGAGAGAGAAAAGAACAAGAGAGAGAGGAACGCGATAAAGATCGCGAGTTAAGAAAAATGCAACTGGAACTTGAAAGCAAACGTTTGGAGATGTCTCAAGGAAGTGAAGGCGCTCTGGGACGATCAAGTGAGGCAGAATCGTACCGCATGGACAGGCTATTAAAGCCATTTGAGGTCGGGACCGACATAGGCTTGTTCCTAAGCAATTTTGAAAGGACTTGCGAAAAGATGAACTTCGGCCCGAGTACATGGCCACAGCGGTTGCTGTCTATGTTGCCGTGTGAGGCGGCGGAAGTAATCGCCAGATTGAGTGTGCAGGATGCATATGATTATGCAAAAGTTAAGGCTAGTCTCCTGAAGAAATACCGCCTTTCAGCCGAAGCTTTTCGGCAAAGGTTTAGGAGCACAGGCAAGAAAGATAGCGAGGGCTATCCGGAGTTTGCATATAGCTTAAAGGCCAACCTAGTCGAGTGGCTTAAAAGCGCGGAAGCGTACGACAGCAGAGACATGATCATTGAATGCATGTGTCTAGAGCAGTTTTACAAAACCATCCCCCAAGCTGTGAAACTGTGGGTGCAAGACAGAGGTAATGTAAACACTGTGGAAAGGGCGGCTGAATTAGCCGAAGAGTACGCAACCCGTAGAAAGTTGAACGCCGAGGAGGGAAACTGGGACGGTCGAAATGGACCGCGGAAACCATTTCCGTTCAAAAAGGGTGCGCAAACGAGACGATCAGAGCATGTAGACATGGCGGAAAAGCCCGCAGAAAAGAGCGAGGAGAAACTTAACGGAGAAACCACACAAAAAGAACAGAAAAGAAAATTCGAATCTGTTAGACCAATTCGCTGTTACAAATGCCACAAACTGGGACATATAGCTGTAAACTGCGAGAAGTCTAGCGTAGTTTTTTCCTACGTGGAGGAAAAAGATGAGAATATGGAACTTTTAAGTCCATATCTCCACGACCTGCAAGTTAATGGAAAACCATGCCGAGTGCTAAGAGACAGTGCCGCCACGCTGGACATTGTCCATCCGTCTTACGTGATGGTAGAGGACTTCACCGGAGAAGTAGCATGGATAAAACAGGTTGTAGAAGAACACAGCGTGTGTCTGCCCATGGCCAAAGTCAAAATCAGTGGACCATTCGGGGAGCTAGAGACTGAGGCTGCAGTTTCCAAATTTTTGTCACTACAGTATCCCTACATCTTTTCGAATCGTTCGAATCAGTTACTGCATGACAGAGGGCTCAAACTGGGAGAGGGCATAGTACAGGCATTGACCAGAGGCCAAGCCCGTAAGATCGCGGCGCTTTCGGCTGAAAATGCTCAAGCTCCTCCAGCTGAAGCAGAAAAGGGGATGGCTTCAATACCCGAATCCGAGCTAGGCCCGAGGGACAAAAGAACAGTTGAGGAGAGCCTGCCAGTTGACCAGCTCAATGAGAGCGTAGCACTAGAGTGTCAGAGTTCTAGCCTGCAGGAAGAGCAAGCAGACGCGCTCACAAGCGAGACAGGGTCATTATTATCACCGGCCTCAAAGAACTTTGATCAACTCTTACGCGTGGATAGAGAGTCACTGGAGCTGAGCAAAAGAATGATGAGAGCTTAGCTAAATTACGTGACACAGCTAAAGAAGGCATTGCTAGGCGCAACGTAACGATACATGAGAGAGGAGGATTGTTGTATCGGCATTACAGAGATCGAAAGGGTAAGATTTTAGATCAGTTAGTCATACCTACTAAGTATAGGGAGGACCTTTTGAGTCTTTGTCATGGAAATGGGTGGTCCGGCCACCTAGGCATAAACAAATCAAAGGAAAGATTGCTTATGGAATACTACTGGCCTGGCTGTTTCAAAGATGTAGAAAACTTTGTAAGATCATGCGACGCCTGCCAGCGTTCTGGTAAACCAGGAGAGACTTGGAAAGCTCCACTGAAGGTAGTGCCCTTAATAACAGAGCCTTTCAGACGGCTTGTAATAGACACGGTAGGGCCTCTTCCAAAAACAAAATCAGGCTACAGGTACTTGTTTACCATGCTGTGTCCGGCTACCAAGTTTCCAGAAGCAATCCCTTTGAAAGAGCTCAGCTCCACCGAAGTAGTAGACGCGCTTTTGACAGTGTTTGCACGAGTTGGGTTTCCAGCCGAAATTCAGGCAGATCAAGGGTCAGTATTCACGAGCGCACTGACTTCCACATTCTTGCAAAAGTGCGGGGTAAAGTTAATACATAGTTCTGTCTATCACCCTCAGTCAAACAGTGTAGAGAGGTGGCATTCGGTGCTTAAGCGAGTTTTGCGTGCGCTCTGTTACGAGCACAAGGAGGACTGGGAGAACTGTCTGCCGGCAACTTTGTTTGCTTTGCGAACGGTTCCACATGAAGCGACAGGGTTCTCACCAGCAGAACTAGTGTATGGGAGGACACTCCGTTCTCCACTGAGAATGTTAAGAGAGATGTGGGAGGAAAGAGGGGAGAGTCCAACCGTGGTTGAATACGTGCTAAATTTACTGGAACGGCTAAGCGCAACCCAAGAACTAGTCGGAAAGAACATGGCACTAGCTCAAAAGAACGCCAAATTCTATTACGACAGGAATGCGAGGCTTCGTACGTTTAACGCCGGAGACCAGGTAATGATCCTCAAACCTTCAAGAAAGAACAAGCTTGAAGTTCACTGGGACGGGCCCGTTAAAGTGTTGCACAAACTTTCAGAAACTAACTATGCTTTGAGAATGCCCGGTCGCAGGAAGGAAGTGAGGATATATCACTGTAATTTGATGAAGCCGTATGTAGAGCGGAGCGGAGTCGTTAACTATACTGTCAAAGAGCCGGATGGCATCGGTACCAAGTTTAAGGAGGATAGGGCAACCTCCAACTCTGAAATCGGCCTAGAAGAAGTAGTAGAACACTCGGTAAGCTCGCATGCTCTAAGACCCGAGCAGCTAGATGAGCTAAAAGGGGTGTTAGGGGAATATCTCGACAGATTCAGCGATCGGCCGGGTAGAACCGAACTGATAACGCATGAAATTGAGCTGACCTCTACCGAACCAGTAAGATCAAAACCTTACAGGGTGTCTCCAAGACAGAGAGAGATTATGGAGGCAGAGATACAGCGCATGCTAGAGTTGGGAGTTATTGAGCCCGCTGAGAGTGACTACACGTCACCGCTAATACTCGTAGAAACCCCTAACAAGGACCCTCGTCCGTGTGTTGACTACAGGAAGTTAAATGCGATCACTAGGGATCAGCTGTACCCGATACCCAACATTGAGGAACGAATTGAAAGAGTTAGCGCTGCTAAATACATTTCAACTATAGATCTCGTGCGGGGGTACTGGCAAGTTCCCCTTTCAGAAAGTGCCAGCCGCTATGCTGCATTCATCTCGCCTGTAGGCACTTTTCGCCCTCTCGCACTCAGCTTCGGCCTGAAGAACGCGCCGTTTAGCTTCTCTAAGTTAATGGATATTGTCCTAAAGGACTTGCAGGAGTTCGCCTTACCTTATCTTGATGATGTGGCCATTTTTTCGGACAGCTGGGAACAACACGTATCGCACCTCAAACAGGTGTTCTCACGGTTGAGGGAAGCCGGCTTAACGATGAAAGCGGAAAAGTGTAGGTTTGGTTGTTCGCAGGTTACTTATCTGGGCCATGTTGTTGGTCAGGGCATGAGACGGCCGGCTGAGCTGAAAATAGCTACGATTGGAGATTTTTCTCAGCCGCGCACGAAAACGGACGTTCGTTCATTTTTGGGACTTGTGGGGTACTATCAACGGTACATTCCGAATTACTCGCAATTGGCAAGTCCATTAACAGACGCCCTCCGAAAGGGAGCACCGAGTAACGTACACTGGGATAAGGACAAAGAGAACGCTTTCCAAAGTTTGAAGACGCTATTGGTTTCTCGCCCTGTGCTTCGCGCGCCAGACTACACAAAGGAATTCATAGTTCACTGCGACGCAAGCGACAGAGGTATGGGCGTGGTACTTAGTCAAGTCGGCGACGATAACGAGGAGCATCCTATCCTCTACGCCAGCCGTAAACTAAATGTAAGAGAGGAAGCCTACAGCGCTTCAGAGAAGGAATGCGCTTGTTTGGTTTGGGCCGCCCAGAAGTTGTCGTGTTACTTGTACGGAGCGAAGTTCATCTTCGAGACCGACCACTGTCCTCTGACGTGGCTCAATCAAATGTCACACAAAAACGGCCGCTTGCTCCGATGGAGCCTCACTCTCCAAGAGTACAACTTCTCCGTTAGATATAAGAAGGGAAAGTTGCATAGCAATGCGGATGGTTTGAGCAGGCTAATTTGAATTCTGCGTTTGGGGGTCCCGCCTAAATTTTAGGGTTACTAGTGTTAATTTTATTAAGCGAAGAAGATCCCCTCTCATTTAGCAGGATTCCCTCCATGATTGCTGAATTTGTCAGCAGGAATTTGCTTCAGAAATTGGCATAGCGAAATGCAGCATTTTTTGTTTGCTTCTGCACTTATGTTGTTGTTGTTTTTTTTTGAAGCCTAGCGAGTTTAAAGTGAGAGCCAATGCACGTCATCTCGGCGCAGAGCCGTGTTGTGGGGTTCATTTTGCAGTTGCCTGTCCTTGTTGGATGTTTTGGGGCGGTGACATCAATGCACAGGTGGTCGCTGCGAGCCAAGACATCAATCCCCCCCCTGACCAGCAGCCGTTCTCTTCCTGCCTAGCGGTTGTCAGCGCTAGACAGTCGAGACTTTTCGGGCCATGGAGGCGCTGTCAAGAACGGCGAGTTGCGCAACAAGATTGCCACCTTGCCACCCGATTACGACAAGGGGTGCAAGACGCGCACCTCCCCCTCTCCGTCGCTGCAGCTGCGAGGCGTTCAAAGAAGCGACCTTTGCGCTGGAATCCGCCGCCTCCCTCCAGCCCCTTCGACATTGTGACGGGACGAGTTCGATGTGTGGACAATGATTCCACGCGGAGCTGATTTGACCCGCCTGGTCAAGCTGCCGCGGGAACGGCTTATTTTTGTGCTTCTCACGGTTCGGAGTGGCTCAGAACAATGAGCGACGCGCGATCGACAACGACAGTTTCCCGGAACGGCACCCCGTGCGGTTGCCTCTGTGTACGGAATGTGTGTGCCTTTGTGTCTGTAAACTGGTCTTCAGAGCAGCAGCGAGTTGGTGATGTGTAAACGAACAGCCGCCGCGTCGCAGGACCGGCGGATCGAGTGTATAAAAACTGTGGTTGTGCGAATGTTGGACACACCTCTCTTGAGCAGTCATGTTAGACTGAGTCACTTCTCTCATGCAGTCATGTTGGACTGTTACTCTTTTTCTCAAGCAGTCATGTTAGACTGAATTAATTTCTGTAAATAAACCCTTTTTCCTCGTTCTCGATGAGAAGCAGTTCTTCACTTCATCAACGATCTCAGCGTAAATAAGTTGGACGACGGCATGGGCCAGCTACCTTCGAATTCATGCCGTACTCCAATCTTGGCAAAGGACCACGGACGAAGGGATTGAGCCCCCAATCCTGACAGAGCACAGAAATTTGCAGTCAAGAAGCCGTAGTGGCTCAGCCTCTGTGGCAAATGTAAAATTGTTCCAAAAGAAAACATGCATACTGGTGAATTGGGTATGCATTCACATCTACTATTCAAATCCACACATCACAAGTAATCTTTCATTCCTTGGCACATTTCTCACCATTGTACAGACTTGGTTTCAGCGCTCTGTGTGTGCAGTAATATAACTTGGTAAATCAAAGCTGCGGTTATTCAGTACACTGAAAGAAACTTTGCGTGTGGGTTAGATAATATAATGCTCCTACATATGGGTCAGCTTAGTATTATCAGCTGCTTTATTTACTAGTTCACTGTTACGCCTGAACTGTACGGTGCCACTGGACAATGCTGTATCCCTGCAGGCACGCTAGAACAGCTTGGATATGCACAAACAACCCTTTACATCACACTTAAATTAAGGTGGTGTAGATTTGTTGTCACAATGTGCTTGTAAGCATAACTGCCGAGCATTCAAGAAAGTGTTTGAAATGTAAGGGTGGATGCTCAGGTTTGCATTTATACGTTTTACGTTAGACGTTTTACATTTACAGTGCAAGGACACACCGATGAACAGGAAGGATACCACACAAATTCTCGTGTTGTGGAAACTGTTTCCACTTGTAAAAATTTTTGAGTATGTTCTAAATGACATGAGCTAATGTTGTAATGCTATTTTAATTTTTAAAATAGCTGTACACGTTTGTGTACATCAAGTACACCATGAAATAACAGTCATTGGGGTATGCTTGAAAGGCACCTTCAGCATCTGCACTTCAAACCGCAGCCATGTCGTAGCCATTGTAGGTGAAACAGAAGTAGTCAACGCGAAATTGACCGCCACTTTAGCAGTTTGCATGCAAACACACATTCATGTGGTGGCATTGTTTATTTTGGTTACCTGGCCCAGGCAAGTAATGCGAATAGGAGAACAATTATCAAACATCATTAGCTTAGTTAAGCCCAAAATACTCAGTTGGGTAACTATTAATAGCAGTAGTCGAGGACACGCTTGAAAGGCACCATTAGCAGACTGCACGTCAAAGCGCAGTCAAGTCGTCGCCACTGTTGCTGAAACGGCAGCACTCAATGCGAAAATGACAGCCACTGTTGGCAGCTTGCATGCAAACACACATTCATGTGGTGGCATTGTTTATTTTGGTTACCTGGCCCAGGCAAGTAATGCGAATAGGAGAACAATTATCAAAAATCATTAGCTTAGTTAGGCCCAAAATACTCAGTTGGGCAACTATTAATAGCAGTAGTCGAGGACACGCTTGAAAGGCACCATTAGCAGACTGCACGTCAAAGCGCAGTCAAGTCGTCGCCACTGTTGCTGAAACGGCAGCACTCAGTGCGAAAATGACAGCCGCTGTTGGCAGCTTGCATGCAAACACACATTCATGTGGTGGCATTGTTTATTTTGGTTACCTGGCCCAGGCAAGTAATGCGAATAGGAGAACAATTATCAAACATCATTAGCTTAGTTAGGCCCAAAATACTCAGTTGGGTAACTATTAATAGCAGTAGTCGAGGACACGCTTGAAAGGCACCATTAGCAGACTGCACGTCAAAGCGCAGTCCAGTCGTCGCCACTGTTGCTGAAACGGCAGCACTCAATGCGAAAATGACAGCCACTGTTGGCAGCTTGCATGCAAACACACATTCATGTGGTGGCATTGTTTATTTTGGTTACCTGGCCAAGGCAAGTAATGCGAAGAGGAGAACAATTATCAAACATCATTAGCTTTGTTAGGCCCAAAATACTCAGTCGGGTAACTATTAATAGCAGTAGTCGAGGGCACGCTTGAAAGGTACCATTAGCAGTCTGCACGTCAAAGCGCAGTCAAGTCGTCGCCACTATTGGTGAAACGGCAGCACTCAATGCGAAAATGACAGCCGCTGTTGGCAGCTTGCATGCAAACACACATTCATGTGGTGGCATTGTTTATTTTGGTTACCTGGCCCAGGCAAGTAATGCGAATAGGAGAACAATTATCAAACATCATTAGCTTAGTTAGGCCCAAAATACTCAGTCGGGCAACTATTAATAGCAGTAGTCGAGGACACGCTTGAAAGGCACCATTAGCAGACTGCACGTCAAAGCGCAGTCAAGTCGTCGCCACTGTTACTGAAACGGCAGCACTCAATGCGAAAATGACAGCCACTGTTGGCAGCTTGCATGCAAACACACATTCATGTGGTGGCATTGTTTATTTTGGTTACCTGGCCAAGGCAAATAATGCGAAGAGGAGAACAATTATCAAACATCATTAGCTTAGTTAGGCCCAAAATACTCAGTCGGGTAACTATTAATAGCAGTAGTCGAGGGCACGCTTGAAAGGTACCATTAGCAGTCTGCACGTCAAAGCGCAGTCAAGTCGTCGCCACTGTTGCTGAAACGGCAGCACTCAATGCGAAAATGACAGCCACTGTTGGCAGCTTGCATGCAAACACACATTCATGTGGTGGCATTGTTTATTTTGGTTACCTGGCCCAGGCAAGTAATGCGAATAGGAGAACAATTATCAAAAATCATTAGCTTAGTTAGGCCCAAAATACTCAGTCGGGTAACTATTAATAGCAGTAGTCGAGGGCACGCTTGAAAGGTACCATTAGCAGTCTGCACGTCAAAGCGCAGTCAAGTCGTCGCCACTGTTGCTGAAACGGCAGCACTCAATGCGAAAATGACAGCCGCTGTTGGCAGCTTGCATGCAAACACACATTCATGTGGTGGCATTGTTTATTTTGGTTACCTGGCCCAGGCAAGTAATGCGAATAGGAGAACAATTATCAAACATCATTAGCTTAGTTAGGCCCAAAATACTCAGTCGGGCAACTATTAATAGCAGTAGTCAAGGGCACGCTTGAAATGCACCATTAGCAGTCTGCACGTCAAATCACAGTCATGTCGCAGCCATTGTTGTATTTGTTTATCTGATGGCAAGTAACACCAATGTAAGCACAATTATTCACCCTGAATAGCTTTGCTAGCATTGTTTGTACTAAAAAATTCTGAGTGAAGTTGAATGTGTTTTATTGAGGCAATCATTTAATTCACAAGCCATCGGCATAGCGATCGACGGCCAGGTTCAAACAATGACATTTGTGAAGTAATAAATGGTGAAAGTTGCAAAAGCTATCAGTGCACTGCTTTGCTGGGCTCCATTTACTGAAAAATGTCTTTGCAACGACGAAAGCATCAGACAGGAAATGACACCCCACTGCACAATGTTATTCGTGTTGAACTTTTTTGCCATCATATGTGATGGGCAGCGAAACCATCCGTTTACTAAGACTGATTGCATGAAAAATGCAACAGCATAGCAAGGTGTAGTTTCACAATATGGCACCCTTTCATGTGCACTTCTGGCGAGCTGCCACATGCACTGATGCATAAACATGAACAGAGGTAAGAGGCTAAGTTGCTGTGCAACCCCCATGACGCTTTTAAGAAAATCTATCTCTAAACCTTTCTGTTTTCATAGGCGATCAAAATCTGTTTTGAGCAAGTTGGTTAATCACACTGCAGCAACAACACAAGAAGCAAGGACAGAAAACACAGCGAGTAGGCAGATTGAGAAGACGAGGTAGACCAGTGAGAAAGGTTTTAATGAGATGGAAGAGGCCAGCCCTGCCGTGTACATGAGTTAGTGCTTTGAATGAGATTGGTTAAGGAAAACGTGTAATGACTTTGCTGAAAGAAAACTAGTAAAAGCAAATGCTAATATAATATCAAAGGACAGAAATAATGGTAAGCGCACGCACGCATGGAAGCAGGCACGTATTCACACACAAATGCGAGAACTAAGAAAAACTCCAACGTAAAGAAATGTGGGAAATAGAAAAAAAATTGACAAACGCAAGAAAACATACATTTACAAACAGACGCGGGTCGAGGTATTATAGGAGCGGGTTCACAAGCTGCTGTGCTTACCTTCTCATATGTTTTCTCTTTTTAACCGTTCTCTTAACACTGTCTTGGGAATTTTTAGTTGCATTCATGACATTAGTGCTCTCAGGCGCGTCCACATTTCACGACAGCGCTGAACGTCTTGACGTATGCAATTATAATGTTGTTCCCTAATTTCCCCCCACCGATAGAAGCATCTTTAACCGTGCAGTAACAACTTTTGAAACAAACGATAGCTGTACGAAGCAGAAAAGGCCGGCGTGATAGGGCTTCTCTATCGGGCTACTACATAAGAAACGCAATCGGCAACACTTATGCTCAGCTCACTTCTGAGCACACGAACATCGCGTAGTACGACCACTTCTACACCCAGTAACGCTGCAACACATCGCACATATATATCACGATTTGTAGCTCGCAAACGCACTTCATAACAGCAAGAGCACAGCTCGAACGTCGCGGTCACCACGGCGCATCGCAGCCGGCAAAACGGCTCGTACACAGTATAGCACACGCAGAATGGCAGCGATAACTAGGCGATAAAAACTTATCGCTACTGATCGTATCGTTACTTTTGGTAAGTTGCGAAAGGCTGGCGTTCACCACACCGCGGCAACGATCGGCATACACAGAGCAGAAACCAAACGAGTACGCTGGGTGCGCAAATCGGACGCTACTTATTTCGCCACGACTTGAACGTGTGTGCTGCTCAGAATGCACGTGTATGTGATGGAGTTCTCGTCTGCGACGCACACGCGAAGCATGGCACAAGAAATCACGAAGTCGACGGCTTGAAATATTTCTTCCGACGCTCTCGTAAACACAACACACTTCCTGCGCTCCGTCTGTTTCTGTTGGCGATCGCACGCACTGATGAGGTCTGGAAGCGTACACCGGCTTGCTTCTTCCGATGACTATCTCCGTGGGTGCCACATATCTCTGGTAAAAATCACAAACAGGAGAAAAAAATAGACTGTTTCTGACGCGGCTGTAGCCTAGGCCTTGCGTCCCTGCTTCGCTTCGCTTCGAGCACGCGCCATGTTTGCTGTGACGACAGCCGAACTATCCGCCTCGGAGCAGCCAATGGGAGACGAGCAGGCGGCCGGACGGGAAACTTGCGTCCGCTCTTCGCTCGCCAGTAGAGAGCTATCCGCACGCGACCGGACGAGGGCGGAACGGACGTGCGGAGCGACCATGTACGGGCCCTAATGGAGTGCTCGAAACGATGCCGAGCTTGGGGCCGTAGTCTTTGGCCATTGGGCTCGTAGGAAGCCCCGCCCCCGCTATCGCTGGGATCTGCCACCGGGTGGAACCGATGATCGGAAAGGAACAGACTCGATTGAAAATACATCACGAGGAAATGGCCTCCTCCGGTTTCGCATCTTCGGTTCCTTGGTTTTCCAGCTGTAGTAATGTCCTTTAAGCCCGAATGGATTAAGAGTGGCGCATGCACTCGTAGACGGCAACGCTTTCGGCAGTGGAAGCTTGTTTCGTCTTTGAAACGTGGCCCCTTACGTCTGGTTACATTTCAGGAAGTACAAAGTACGGCGACTGTGATGTCCCCGTAGAATTGCCCAAGGTACAAAGACATGAAGGGTTTGTCCTTGTCACGCGCAATTCTGCCGAAGGGAGAGTCCACGTTCCGCCCCCCCCCCCCCCCCCACCGCCATATCGTATCGCGTTTGCGTATATGCCTTCGTCACGCGTTATTGACGTAAATTGAGACGATTGCCCACTCGCATTTGCTTTTATCGATTTTTTTTGTCATGTAACGGCGCGTTACAGAAGGCTTGTGCGTCGTCTCTTAAGAGCACTGTGATTGGCCACCTGACGCGCGGAGCTGTTGTGGTATGCGGGAAGCGTAGCATCTGCGACACGTTGAAGGCGTTGCATATAAACCGACGAACAGGTTCGTCCTGTCACTGTTACGCATGCATCGCAAGCTGAATGTGCATAGTCTACTGTGACTCGTGTGGCATATAGGCGAGCTTCGCGAGCACTTTTGTTCCCAAAGTTCGCCACGCACCTCTTTCTGTCCAGACGCCGCAGTAAATTTGATTGCGTATCAAATAAGAGTAACGGTTAATCGGAATTCGGAAAACTTAAAGCAGTATGAAAGGTAGGATCGGGCGCTGCGTTTTTGTTTGTTTGTTTGTTTTTTATAGGACTTGCGCTTACAAGTATCCTTCGACGTCAGCTTCCGCGCTAGTTTGCATGTCGCCTTCCATGACGCGTCAGCTTTACGTCCGTTTCGGCCTCCTCAGGTTGCCGACGCGTTTCTCTTCGATGCACACTGGGACACGCATTCGAGTTCGCTCTTTAGCTATTCCATTCTTCCAGGGCGCGCTCATCTGCAAGTTAAGTAGTTCGAAATCGAACGCCTCGCAGTCCGGTGGGGAGATCGATATCTTGTCGGTCATTTGCTAATATGTCATGGCTCTTTGCGCGCGGTAAACGGATGTAAATGCTAACCGATGGTGGCGGTTGAGGGCTGGCGAGTCGGAGACCGCGCTATAGCTCTGTAGCCTTTCCGAATTGTAATCTTCGTGTTCGGGTCAATGCCGCGGTGCGAATCTGCACGCGAGGTTTCTTGGCGGCTCCAACGTTCGCGTGCGTGTGTTGGCTTTGTGCTCGGCGGGCGCTCAATGCGTCTTACGCGCGTCCGATGCCGGACATTGCGCTGGACATTGAGCGATGGGGCGCCACTGACTTGCCGGCGCGACTTCAAGGTGTTCCTCCGTCCGACTATACGCTTGCGGTTGTCCTCTGGCTGAGACTGCGGGATATTTAGCCTGGCGAAGCTCTCTTTCGATATTTTCGTTTTACTTTAAGCGGAAAAAGAAAGGGTAATTATTACATGGCGAGAACGAAGGCCAGACTTGCGTGATTTCCTACGTCCGATTTTCGACATCGCTACGATTGCGTGACATCAAGGGTTTTCAAAGTATTTTGTTGCGTATTCGAATCGTTTTGGAGCAGGAGAGGTTCAGTAGTCGAGGTCGTCATTGGTTCTCCCGTAACGAAATGTGTGCAGCTCGTTTTTTACCGATGAACAACTTGGCTAGACTTGAGCAGACGCCGGTTAAAGCCGTGACGTCATGGGGAGCTGGTTCGGGAACTTGACGGTGGCGTCGCCACCTGTGTTTACCTGTTTTGCATCTTTCCCGGTTTGCCAAGCCACGCCTCGAGGTAGGAGGGACCGTTTGTTGTCGAAATAAACGTAATTTAACAACAATCGCAAAACTCAACGCTCGTCTTTAACGAGGCTCAACTGTGGCGCGGGACAGTCTCGTCCCTGACCCGTTCGTGTCGCGGTTCTTCTCGGTGCGACGGTGTCTGGCTTGTTTGTCTTTCTCTCGAAGGGCTCCCGGGCACACGCGTTTTAGTTTCCCGAGGGCGTACCGTTTGGGGCCATACACACAGCGGCAGCAGACCGTAAGGCAATTTTATGAGCGGTAGCGTAGCGCGAGGTGGGGATTATTACTATGTGTGTCAAGGAATTAGCGTCATTACGAGCGAGTGTGAGGAGGTTGCAGCTTAAGGGTAGATGGCGGGGGAGGGGGGGGGGGGAGAAGGGAGGTCACTTTTGTCGGGACGCGCCTCGTCGTGGAGGAGCCGCGATGCAGTCGCATACAGTCCAAACGCGAACGGGGTAGGCTCGGGGGTCAGCATGCCTGCTTGTTAAACGCGCGCTTTATGAAAAAAGAGCTGGCCGACCGTGCATTTTTCTCGTTCTTTTTTCTCGTTCTTTTTTCTCTCTCTTGTTTCTCCTTGTATTCTTCACCCCTTTCTCCAGCGCAGAGTAGCCAGCCGGCATTTACAGTGGCTAACCTTCCTGTCTTTCCTTTCCTTTTTGTCTCTCTCTCGACTTCATTTACTGCAGCGTGGTAGTTAAAAGCTGACCGTATATGAGTCGTATGTGAGCCGAGAATGTGTGCGCCATGAATTCCGCTGCTGCTAAGCACGAGGTCGTGGGATGGAATCCCGAGTGCGGCGGCCGCGTTTCGACGGGGTCCGAAATGCAGAAACGACCATGTCCCGTGCATTGGGGCTCGTTAAAGATCCCCTGGTGGTCAAAATTGACCGCCGCATGCAGGGGCAGGTTCGTGCATATAATTGTACTTTAACGGCGGCAGCTAGTCCTCCTGGTAATGTTTGCGTAACTTGCGTAAGAATGCGCCTTATGTTTGCTGTTTGCGGCAGGGTACTTACAGACTCTGTGGGCAAACCGTTACGCATTGTAAACGACAAGAATTAATGGCAGTACGGCGAACTCTCGCCAGCCAATAAACCGCTATTTCATTGGGCGTTGTGCCGGTTACCGTCGTCAGGAAGCAGACAGGAGGATCGATAATTGAGCTTATTGATGTATCCTGTTGAACGAGCAACGAAAGGAGATGGCTCGCTGAGGGCACGTGTTACGCTGATACTACATAGAATCTCGAACGCGTCTTCTCTCGCTTCGCAGTTTCCCAGCGCATTCGTGCTTGCGCCCCAAGTTTGCGGCTGTTAAGAATGGCGAGCCGCTAAGCAAGATTGCCACCTTGCCACCCGATTACGACAAGGGGTGCAAGACGCGCATTCCGCACCCTCTCCGTCACTGCAGCTAGGAGGCGTTCGAAGAAGCGGCCTTTGTGCTGAAAACCCGCTTCCTTCCTCCAGCCCCATCGACATTGTGACGGGACGAGTCCGGTGTGTGAACAATGGTTTCGGAGTTCCCCAACGTGGACCTGATTTTACACGCATGGACAAGCTGCCGTGGGGAAGACGTATTTTGGGGCTTCTCACGCTTCGGCATGACGCAAAACAACGAGCGACCCTCGATCGGCGCCGATAGTTCCCGGAACGGCACCCCTCCAACGCCGTCGTTTGGGCTTCGGAATGTGTGTGTCTGTGTCTGTAAACTGATCTGCAGAGCAGCGGCGAGTTGGTGATGAGTAAACGAACAGTCGCCGCCTCGTATGGCCGGCGGATCGAGTGTATAAAAACTGTGGTTGTGCGAATGCTGAGGACACTTCTCTTGAGCAGTCATGTTAGACTGATTCACTTCTCTCATGCAGTCATGTTGGACTGATACTCTTTTTCTCAAGCAGTCATGTTAGACTGAGTTAATTTCTGTAAATAAACCCTTTTTCCTCGTTCTCGATGAGAAGCAGTTCTTCACTTCATCAACGATCTCAGCGTAAATAACTTGGACGACGGCATGGGCCAGCTACCTTCGAATTCATGCCGTACTCCAATCTTGGCAAAGGACCACGAGCGATGGGATTGAGCCCCCAATCCTGACACGGCCCAGCATCCGAATGAGTTCCGAGCTGCAGCCTCTTCTGAGTCGGCTCTGGCGTCGGTGAAACGACGGAGTTTTGCCTACTGTAATTTTTATCGCTTTAATGGCGATTGTGCGGACATTGTGATCGTGTTTTTAGTTTCCACCGCCGCTGTGCTGTCCTGGGTTCGAAAGCGAATGTGCCTTCCGCGCGGCCCAACCCGTGTCGAGCACGCATGGCCCGCGCGCGCCGTTTTGGGAATCGTTGTGATACGCGCTGCGGATGGCTGCAGGACGAAGGGCCATTTGCGCCAGCGTTGCGTACGTGGCGGCGAGTCTTTGCGGTCGTCGATCGAACTCTGTCCGTGGGCAGGGGCGTTTCGTTATACCGTTTGTCTCGGCCATAGCGTTAGCCATGCTGTTCAGCTACAAAAAAGAAATGTTTGAACAACGTGGTGCGAGTTGCATTTATAGTACATGGGGTGTCCGGTCGTCAACGGTCTGTCGCGACCAAACCCGGTGGCTTTTTAATCTTGCATTTCTTTCTTTCTTTATTTCTTTCTTTCTTTCTTTCTTTCTTTCTTTCTTTCTTTCTTTCTTTCTTTCTTTCTTTCTTTCTTTCTTTCTTTCTTTCTTTCTTTCTTTCTTTCTTTCTTTCTTTCTTTCTCGAACTCCTTGGCTAACCTTAGTGGAACGCCCTATAAGGCAGCAGCATCAGCTAAGCATTCCACTTGGAACTCTGTGTGCCGGTGGTGAAGGGATTCGCTTGCGGCTGAAGCAGTTCTCGATCTACACTTGCTTGATGCTTCAAATAAAACTTCTCGGATTTACTTCTTGCCGACAAAGTTGCCACAGTCCCGTACCACACCGAGTTTCCGTCATCGCCCGTGACGAACCGCCGTGCTGGCAGTGGGCACGCTTCTTTTTCAGGTAGTGTCGGAAACCGGCGGCGCGGTCACGTGACGAGCGTCAATATCCTCTCCGCCTGGACGCGTGCTCACGTTACCTGCCCGAGGCGAAGCTGCGCCACTGGAGTCCTTACGGTGGCGAACCCGCCGTGTTCGTGCCGCTTAATTCCTTCGCCGCCGTACGGCGGCCGTATACGCGGAGACCTGCTGGTTGAGCGGCTTGCTGCTGGCCGTGAGGTCGTATATAGATACGGATCGACCTGATTAAGAAAAAGAAAAAAAAAGAAATTGCTGCCGTGTTTATGCTGCCGGCCTCCCCGGAAGCGAATGCTGACCATGGGCTTCCACTTGGTGCGTCGCTTTAGACCGCGCGGTGAGGTGTGTGTGTGTGTGTGTGTGTGTGTGTGTGTGTGTGTGTGTGTGTGTGTGTGTGTGTGTGTGTGTGTTTCGAATAAATGCATGCAACAAAATCAAAAGGTGGCATTTCACTCTCTGCCCTGCAAGCTATACGTGAAGCCAGGAGTTACACACGCCGAATACTCCGTCAAATGAACGAACGGACGGAACTAAGCGGGCGCTACGTGTCGGAAGGTCAGGCTGAACCGGAGCGAGGGTAGATAAGGGATCAGCTGATGCTCGTGAGGCGCGTGATTATCGTCAGTTCAGAGATCGCGCGTGATTCGACGCAGCATATACCAGGGATCCCAGCTAATGTGGACCGTTTGGTTTGGTTTGTTTTGGTGCCTATACCTATAGCACAACCCACTACGGGGAATTGGCCATGAATCGGGTGACAGTGGGTTGAAAAAGAATAAATACCTAAATAGGATTCTTTTTTTACTGAAAACGAGATATTAAACGAATTCTGTATGTGTGTTCTTTTTCTTCTTCTTCTTACTGAAGCGAAGGAGTCTGTGCGGATGTGAACGATCCGCGTGTTGTTCCCAGCCTTCTGGAAAATCCTGCAGTATATTTCGTGTTCTTAATTACAGAGTGATCAGTACTGAATGGTAACAAACTTTTTAAGATAACTGTGTATACTGCCGCGATATTGACACGAGAATTCTGTAGAGAACATTTGGAGGCGTCACATCCACTCATCTGTGACATTTTTTTTTTGTGCGTGTTCCTAAAAGAACAAAAAAGAAAACTGTCGCCGCTACCCGCGTGCCATCTTGGGCGCCACGTACATCGGCATTTCTCGAAGCACTGAAAAAAAAAAAAAGTGCTACGCCAAAGCTAACGCGAGTACACTGTTTCCTTGCTGGGTGCCTTGACATGCCGAACACGTTTTGCACACATATACACATATACAGAGGTACCAGGAAAGGGAAAGCGAGGAGCAGGCTGGCAACTGCCACCGGAAGGGGCACAACGCCTGCCTACTCTTCTGAAGGGAGGCGACAGCAACACAGAAATGGAAGATAGGAAGGAGGGGAACACGTGCGCGCACTGACATTAAATGCAAGAACCTCGTAAACTATCGTGCAATTAAATAAATGAAATTTCTCCTTTCTGGAAGTGAAAAAAGTGCGAATACAAAGTTGAGTTAGGTGGACGTATTATTCGTCTGGAAAATGTATCGTTCTCCGCGTGCCAGTGTAGGACTTCGCTGCGTCCTCCTCGAGTTGAATCGCTCGTCTCCCAAAACGCAGGAGTTTACGTAATCCTCGAATGGACGCATCCCTCTCTGCCGCTTGCACCTGTTGCGGATCATTTCTCGCAACTTAACGCGCACTATATATATATATATATATATATATATATATATATATATATATATATATATATATATATATATATATGGAGCTTTCACATGCACGTGCTTACGCCCTGCTTGAACGTGTGTGTGTGTGTGTAGCACTACACTCACTGTACATAGTGCGTACCCTTTGATAGCATATACTTCAGTGCACGTACCCTTTGGTAGAATATAGAGTAAGTCTGTAACGCTGGATTTCTAAGTGCCGGCAACGGAGAACACGCATCTCCCCCGTGTACCGCGCAAGTGCAACTTCGCGACGCCAAAAAACAAGTAGCAATAATAAATAAACAGCGAATGTTACTTGTTTTTGTTTTCTTCCCCCTTTTCGCTCGGTACAGGCTGCGAGCGTTAGCACGTGCCAGCGGCGTGGCGGCTTCTTAAGCCGCAACGGCTCCTTTCCGCCTCACACGCGTTTCGTCCTCCTCTCTCTCGAGTGATTCCCGAAGGTCGGGGATGAGCTCGGCGAGCGAGAGGCGGGGGAGAGGAAGTACGCCGTGGCGAGCAGCCGCGGGAACTCTCGTCCGGTCAAGGCACTAGTAAGATCTTGATGAGGGCTAGTTGGTTCATACTTAGAACTGAGGTGAAACAGCGCGAAAAAGACGAGGACACAAGGACACAAATACCACAGACAAGCGCTGTCTGTGGTCTGCGCTGTCTGTGGTATTTGTGTCCTTGTGTCCTCGTCTTTTTCGCGCTGTTTCACCTCAGTTCTAAGTCAAGGCACGTTGCGAAAGGCTTCGGGATAGAGATAAAGAGGTTGCGTCGGTGTGCCCCGACCACAACCGCCGCGCCGGACCTCTGACACGGGCCGGAGGCAAGACGTGCACGTGTTGTCCAGATCCGATAGCGACGCCTCTTGAGAGCGGTTCGAACCATTTTAGAAAAAAACGCTTGAAGTCTTTTGCGCGCGCTCTTGCTCCTCGAACGCCCGACCTGCCGCGTGACGTGATGGCGGTGAAAGTTGAGCTTTCTTTTCGTATTCGATTTTCTTCCTTTTCTTTTTCTTTTTCTTTTTTTTGGGAGGGGGGGGGGGATCGTTTCGTGTGTTGCGTATTTTGTATAACCACTATGTGAGATGGAATAGCCGTCACCATTGTAAGGTCTCTAAACTCTTTCGTTCATTTTCCTTTCTTTAAAACAAGAGAAATAGAGAAGTGCGTGTAGTCATTGTAACTATACCTACTCTATATCCGCTCATCCGTATCCGTTTCCGATAGTTCAGTGCTTAATCTCCCAAGGACTTGCAACGTGTTATGTGGCTGCCGTAGTTACTTGTCGCAACAAATATTTAAAAAATGGCTGTGGCTTACCTAAGGTTAAGCCCAGGATGCGAAGCATACTAGCCTTTATTTTAGTTGTTCAACCACTGTTTAGCCTGGTGAACTGCTGTTGCTTGGCTATATTTGGTTCGGCTAGACGAAGAAACAACTCATGCATTACTGCTTCGCCTTCAAGAGAGGAACGCGACAGCGTTCCCGTCGACCCGCCAAGGGGTGTAAGACAATGGGCTACAGGGCAGCGACTACGCGCCCCGCATTGGACGCGGTGAGCGTCGAGCAAAGCAGCGTTCGGCGCGGCAACGAAATGTGCGCCTGAGCAAGAGACGCACGCCTTAGAAACAGCTCGTTTCTAAGGCAACACTGCATTCACTAGAGGCGCTTTTGTACCGCTTTGAAGCATCGTACTCGTGGCTCAGTGGTAGCGTCTCCGTCCCACACTCCGGAGACCCTGGTTCGATTCCCACCCAGCCCGTCTTGCAAGAGTTGAGCCAAAGCCACTTCTCCTCTGTCGTGACGTCGCGGTGTCACGTGGTTTCATGGCGACACCGCCGCGCCTGAGGAGCTGGGTTGAGCTCTCGTAATATGCTTCGCATAAAAAAAAAAAACAGAAGAAATAAGGTTTTACATGCCAAGCCCAATAGCTCATTATGAGGCACGCCGTAGTTATCGACCAGACGCCGCATTAATTTCGCCCACCTGGGGTTCTTTAACGCGCTCCCAATATACGTTACACGGCCGTTCTTGCATTTCGTCCCGCATGGAGATGCGGCTGCCGCGGTTGGGATTCGATCTCGCGACCAGAAAAGCGAAGAGAGTGTAAATAACTCTATAGCTCACACCCTTACACCTAAAAAGGGTGTAAGGGCGTGGGCTATAGCTTTTCTAGCTCTTAAGGGTGTAAATTGTTCTACAGTGCACAGGGCTCCACCGCGGTGCTTCTGCTTTGTTTGCTATCTACGGCGGTCTTAATCAGGCATCGTGAGTATGTTTAGTATGCACACGTGCGGGTTGTCCTTTGGTGTGGGCGCAGTTTGTGCGTGTGTGGTCGCTGTAATGATGATAAAGACACCTCCTTTGTGTGCCGTGTCTCACTCTACAACGGAGGAAGTGTGCCAGGCGCCCCAGTCGGGATAACATGTCGAGTCGGCATTTCTCTGGTTATAGTATCAGCCAGAAATAGAATCCGAAGAAAATAATAAACTAATCACAATAAGGGAAATTATGTCTATATTAAAGAAAAAGAAACGAAATCTTGCTGAAGCCAGCAGAAAACCAGTAAGAGCAGCATCCTCTTGTCATGGAAAAAAGAATCGCGGTATTAGCGTGCAGGTTCCATACTGAACGCTTAACTACAAAGGTGACATGTGCGCTTTCTCAGATTAAGAAATGAGATGCCAAAATTCAGCATCCCATCCTTCCGGCGTTGACGCAGGATTAAAGAGTGACATTATTAGATGGCGCACTGCAAGTAAGGACGCAAATAGTTCAACAGCAGATGAACCATGGAAATAGACTACGCATGATACCGTAACGGGGTTGTCTTGATATGTGCATCACGCGATAACGTGACAAGATAACGGGACGTGATAGCAATGAACGTTTCAAGTTATCTAATCATGCAAATTTTATGTAACCATAAGCGTTGTGTTCTTTGCAAACTTCCCCTTTTGTAACTTAACTTTCCGCTCTTACAGCTTGCCTTGCGCTTGCGGTATTCTTCTTTTTCGTCTTACAAGGAAATATTTAAAGTGTTGCAAAGCCGTGTCGTCTGCTCCCACGGCGTCGTGACTTGTCGTCTGTCCCTACTTTCCCGCGCATGCGCAGACGCTCGGCAGGAAGCGCACGCTCGCGCGTTCTCGTCTTCACGCACAGTGTGCTCCGTGCAGACGGCTGTCACGTCGTCAGCACCCAGCAGAACCTCGTGGCGGCCGCGCGCGCGCGGTAGCGGCGCAGCGAGACCTTGGAATCCACGATGCGCTGAGGTCGCCGAAGGCTTCATCTCGTCCTGCGATTGCATATGCGAGGCTTCCGCCGCCACAGCGCTGCCTTCTGCTGTCCGCGTCACGCTTTTCAGCGCCCGCTCGCTTCGCTCTTTTCGCCTTTCGCGCGCGTGACGTCACGTGCCGTTTCTTTTCGTTTCCTGTTTTCGTTGCAACCCCTTCCCCCCCCACCCCCCCTTACCGGCGTCCGCGACTTTTCTCACCTTCTGCGCGTGGCTCCTTGAGCGACGCACGCTGGGAGCGACGCGAGAAAGCTCCAGGCGGAGCGGTCGTCTGCGGCTGGGGTGGGCAGAAAAATTGTACGAGGCTCCGTGCTGAGCCAGAAGTCATTGTTATTCTCGTTTATTGCAACGATGATAGCGGAACGTACACTGTAGAGAGTATATGTAGAGCTTTGCATCGCAGATTGTCTAGTGCCTTGCCCCACGGGATGCTTGATTGCGGTGTGTGCAGTACCGCCCGGTGTGTGTGGTCACATAACGGTTTAGTGCCGTAGCTATGCTGCTCACTGCGCTTGTACCCTGTCTTATTGTTGAAATGGTACTTAAGCTAAACCAATTGCAGTTATGTATGTGATCCACTGTGGGCCTGGATGAACTATTAAAAAAACTTTATTGTGTAGTTTCACTTCCATGAGCAAAGTTTTTTGGCCCTTGACCATCCTTCAAGTAGGCTTATCGCAAGATTGGGATGTACGTGGCTAGCAGATGCATCGCGCATGGCGTGCGGTGGAGCGCATTCTGTTCTCTGAAATTGGAACGCTGACGGTTCTAATTAGTATGCGCAAGAAAGAGGGGAAAGGCGTCAATAGAAGTCGGCAATACCTTAACTATACCAGAACTACAGTCGCGGACAACTTCACAACGCCGCGGCAAATACACCGATGTCCGACTCGAAGAAGGCGTATTTCTTTCGGTAGCTGCGTCCCTCGGGCACTACTTCTTTTTAAACGCGGATCCTCAGAGGTATAGGGCAGCGCGGTCATGTGAAAGGCACTTCTGCTGAATTCTTACGTCGCAACCGCTAAGTGGACATCCGTGGCTGTAACTGAACGTGGGACTTGCGACCGTCGCGTGATACTATAGGACGACGGGTGTAAACCCGCGCACGGCCGCTCCGTTCGAGCAGGTTGCATATACTACGCACGTGCGCGGCCCTACGCGTTTCGCCGCATCTCGCGTTCGCAAGCGAGCCCTTTTTCTTTTCCTCTCCGCGTCTGGCGCAATCCGACGACAAGCGCTGATTCAAGGCCCAGTCCGCTGCAGTCAGCCTTTCTTTATTTTATTATTATTTTTTTTATTCACCCGCTGGTTCAAGGTGCCAGGCGCTTCGGAGTCTTCTCCGTCAGCTCATCATCATCTTTCCCCTCTTGTTTTCTCGTTAGCCGCTTTCTTTTTTTTTTCCTTTCTCTCCAGCTGAGCTCGGCCCGCGTGTTTGTAAACGGTGACGGTGGCGGCCACTTTACGGCAAGGAGCCGTCCTCTTTCTGCCGCCGCTCTCATCTATGGCTGCAGGAGCATTTGACGCACGTGGTATATATCGTAAACAGTTGGTTGGCGCGTTCGTCTGACGACGCTCGCACGTGACCGCACGTTGCTTCCGGAGCCGCGATGCGCAAATCCTCAAGACACTCGACGGCCGCCGCAAAAAAAAAAAAAAAAAAAAGCGTGGCGCTTAATTCGCCCGTGAAGCAAGATTGAGGTTCTCAGGCACGCAGTCGCGTCACGTAGCGCGGACAAGTGGCCTCTGCAGAGAAGACGGACGTGAACTCGCCGAGAAAGCCATTCTGCGCTGCTCTCTTATGGTAGCGCCACCTTGGTTGGAGGGGAGAGGGGGGTGATCGTGGACGCACTCAGTTGGGCTCTTTGGGGAAAGCAGTGACTAAAGCTGCGTGGCGTTTGTCAGCTCGAATTCAAGACACAGACGATTAAGAGAACAGACTGGTGGGCTAGTTGGTACTGCATAACTTCAGGCACAGTCCAAAGAAAAAGGCACGACGACAGCAGAAGGAAACGGAAGACACAGCGCCGTGTCTTCGTTTCCTTCCGTTGTCGTCTGCTTTTTTATGCGAAGCACATTACGAGGGCTCAACCCAGCTCCTCAGGCGCGGCGGTGTCGCCTTGAATACCACGTGACACCGTGACGTCACGACAGAGGAGAAGTGGCTTTAGCTCAACTCTTGCAAGATGGGCTGGGTGGGAATCGAACCAGGGTCTCCGGAGTGTGAGACGGAGACGCTACCACTGAGCCACGAGTGCGATGCTTCAAAGCGGTACAAAAGCGCCTCTAGTGAATGCGGTGTTGCCTTAGAAACGAGCTGTTTCTAAGGCTCAGGCGTGCGTCGCTTGCTCAGGCGCACATTTCGTTGCCGCGCCGAACGCTGCGTTGCTCGACGCTCACCGCGTCCAATGCGGGGCGTCCAAGTCGAAGCAGAGTAACGCATGAGTTGTTTCTTCGTCTAGCCGAACCAAATATAGCCAAGCAACAGCAGTTCACCAAGCTAAACAGTGGTTCAACAACTAAAATAAAGGCTAGTATGCTTCGCATCCTGGGCTTAACCTTACCTAAGCCACAGCCATTTTTTTTGCGCATTGTCTGTAACAGGCGGCCAGGTGATGATTAACCGCGAGCTGTTAGTAACACTGAAGGGACAGGGCCAGCCGACGTGGACTTGCGCTGCCTACATCGGCCGTGAAAGATTGAGGGTCGCACGTGCAGTGCGTAGTCATTCAGCTGCCTCGTTTCGAGTGAGCGACCCTTCGCCCTCGAGTTGAGTAAGCGCCTGTGTCTGTCGCCGTGTCCTCTCTGGCTGCGACTCGCTGCTTGTTCGACGCCGATGTGTCGAGGTCGATCCGAGAAGAGCCACGTGCGGGGACATGCGTACCACAAGGTGGCGATGAAATCGAACACTCCCAGGCTTTGCGTTACGCGGGAGGCTTGCGTACACTACACCTGCCGTGGTTGCTCAGTGGCTATGATGTTGGGCTGCTGAGCACGAGGTCGCGGGATCGAATCCCGGCCACGGCGGCCGCATTCCGATGGGGGCGAAATGCGAAAACACCCGTGTACTCAGATTTAGGTGCACGTTAAAGAAACCCAGGTAGTCGAAATTTCCGGAGTCCTCTACTACGGCGTGCCTCATAATCAGAAAGTGGTTTTGGCACGTGAAACCCCATAATCTAATCTAATCTTGCGTACACTACAGAACGTCCGTTCCACAGTATACGAACTGGCAGGTATATACTTCCGAGGGCGCATGCTTTAAGACATTGCATTTAAATGTACAGTCGACAGCAAAAGTTTACGGGATGCGGTTTCCCCTTCAAATGTGAATTCCTGCGCCGTTGAGGCATGACACTTCGCATTTAATGAATCACTGCGTAGGTGGCGGAGGCTGCTTCATGCTGGAACATTTAATTCGAGGGTGTGTGAACACGCTTCGCAAGAATTCGGCTTCTTGGCACATTCTGCGTCCCACAAACTTTTGCGGTTGACTGTACGCGTACGCGAGCTTTCGCTATACGTACAGCGTGTACGAAGACATGCAATAATGACGGAGTTCCTGTAATAACGACAGTAACTGTACCGACCTACTGTCTGGAAAGCGGGATGTCTTAACAACACCCAGCCCATCTTGCAAGTTGTTTTTTATTCATAAAGTGCCTGCTGGGATTTATCGCTCACGGCCAACGCCGCCGACGCCGCCGACACCAGCTTTTCCGCGACACGAGCTCCTTAACGCTGTCGCGTTAAAATGCGGGATAGCTCGAATAACGACACTGCGGGAATGGCGTATCCTTGTACGCGGCTTCGCGTGCTTTTCTTCTCTTTAGTGCCAACTGCGCAATTTCTGGTTAAGCTTCGACCAGTTCGAGCAGGGAGCTCCGAAAACCTTTTGCAACAAGAGACCGCGCTGGACGTTGCCACGATATCCTTTGTAGACTGTCGTGAGGCTACTTGAGCACCTGCTCAATATAACTGCACGAGCGCGAAGTGAGAGCTGCACGGGGACAGTTACAGCGCGTGCACATTTTTACCCGTGCGCGAGTTTTTCCAGAGGTTTCCTTGCGTCTGGGCACACAAGGGTCTCGTCAAGAATGCCCGCCCTCTACAAGTTAGCTTTGGTGGCACAAAAAAAAAGAAAAAAAAGGAAGAGGATGGGAGGATTGCTAGCTCTTATTCAGTGCCGCCAAGCGACTCTGCCGTGATCTCTCTCTCTCTCTGACAAAGCAAGATTATGATATCCGTTGACGTCCCCATAATCGTGTGCGCCCCTTCCTATAGACATGGATTGCGTGTCTTATTTCGCGCGATCTATCCGCGAATTATCTCGCTGCTCTTTTCCGTCAGGCTTCGCTCGGAACGATGCAACACACCTCTTCCACGTCTCTGCTGCATAGCTGGCATTTTGGAGCGCAGCGATATGGCACACTTTCGAACACGCGCCATCGCATCAGTATCTGCCAAATCACCACGCTTGCTTGCTTGCCTGGCGGCCCCCCCGGACACGTGAAATTGATGTCGACGGAACGGGCGAGCCGGTGTTTACCGTTACCCCCTCGATGACCGTTGTTCGAAGCGCCGTCCGTATCGGTGACGAACGCGCAATGCAGGTTGCCCGTACTTACATTTGACGAGGCGAAACCATTGGCTTCGATTACGTCCTTCGACTTGGGCATGTGCTGCGGCCGCTTTCCAGAGGGAAAAGAAAAACCTGTCTCGATTCTTATCCGGGCCTCCGGCGTGCTTCGTCGCGCCCAAAATTTCGCAGTCCGGGCCGATGAAAAGACTGCCCCGGCTCGAACTTGGCAGGTTGATGAGCGTCGACCGAAAACTGCCGAGGCTGGAACGTATATACCGTTCTCGAATCGGTCGCGGTGCGCCGATAACGTCGTGGGTCGTCAGCATTGACGATCTGGAATTTATCGAAGTATAGTAAGGGAATGTCTACGGCAGGACAGAACTGGGACGTTTCTTTTTTTTCTCATTTTTTTTTTACCCGGAAGGACGCGCATGTGGGTTACCAGGAAGTGTTTGCCGTTCGCCACGTCGTTCCTGTCTGGAGGATGTCTTGTGTGCGTTTTGTTCGTCTTGTGCTCGCAAGTCAACGGGCGTGCCTCAAAGACTAAGGATGAAAAGTCTTAGTTATTTAAATGATCGATCAAACCAATAATCGTGCTCTAAATGAGTAAACCACGACATTAGTCGTACGGTTTCTTCGGTAATGAATGAATATCTTCCGCACCAAGCGATGTCCTGGAACCATGGTCTCGTCCAAAAGAAACTGCAGAAGGCCCGCAGAAATGCCGATGCGAGTCCTTAAAATCCACGAGCGACCGTTCGTGATACGGCAGGGCTGAGAATTAGTAGATTCCAGTGAACATCACCCGGTGGCTTTCCCTCCTTATACAATTATTTTCTATAATTAATTTATTGGGTACACCCAACTGGGCTCAGGCACACCTGCATGGTTACCCTTCCTAGATTTCATCTATCTTTTAATGCCCTTGTTCTTTTTTCTCTCTCTCAGCCAGTAATATAAAACACAACAGAAGACAGCTTATTCTTTCTTTTTTTTTCCGATTCCGCGTCGCGTTGGGATTAGCCGTTTGGGTTAACGACTAATGCGCTACCTATACGCGTAGTACAAAAAACGCGGTAGCTTTCCACCAAAAAAATCATAAAAATAAATAAAATGAAACACACACACACAGAGAGAGAGATTGCACATTGACGCTCGTTAGTGAAAATAATGGCCAAGTTGTGCTGCTTCACTTCTCGCTCGCCGGCCGCCTTATTTTTAGCCGACCCGCCAATTTCTCCATGCGTACAAGCCCGTCGTCCGCACCTGTACCGGTCGTTACGAAGCTCTTAATTACCGTGAACGGGGGCGGCACGCATTCTTTCTACGTTAAGCTGGCAATGATGAATGGGCCGATTGGTTATGAGCGTCGGCAGAATGTCGGCGCCTCTGTCACGCTGTACCGACGCCGACATGTTGCCGACGGTCGGGGGACAGTGTGACAGAGGCGCCGATGCGAAGGCCAAAAACGCTGTCGCCGACAGTCGGCAGACCCAAATCGGTGTCGTTTCGGCCTATAGTGTGAGTGAGCCTTTAGCGACCGACCGGCTTAGGGAACACAACGACAGTGTTAACAACACTATTCGAGGTTACCTAGGCGTTCGCTGTCGCGACTGTGGGTGTAAACCAGTCTTCAATAAATGCGAGATGGTATCCAGGAGCAAACGAAGCCTTACTAGAGGAATTATCGCGGCTGCCGCAATTTCGCGTCCGGGAAATAACTGTGGCAGTTGTCCATCGATAACCTCGTGTGAGAAAGAGCTGACCTAGGGTGCCATAGCGTTATGAGCAGCTTCTGTGCGGGTGTGTGATGTACTTCTTGTTTTTTTGCCAAGTGTTCACTATGTAAAGCTAGCTGCGCACTGGCAAAATAAACATTTTTGTTGAAAGCCAGCGATGCCTCTATGTACTTCAATTTGTGTGCCTCCTTTGCCTCCATCGGTTCCCGGGCTGTAGCCTTCTACTATGTTCAACCAACCAACCCAGCCGATTACTCTGCTTAACTTTATGCACTATACACCGGGCTCACAAGCCATGCCGGGATGCAAACACCTAATCGGGCGTGTGTACAGTGTGGGGTGTCTACTCAGCGCGGTGACGGAAGGCCAGGTACGATGCTCGTCGAGGGAAGAACCCGCGCTATTGGAAGTTGCATGCATGGACAATTAAGGCACTTTCTTTTTCGCTACCTTTAAGGATTCCGTCGCTGTCGTGTCCGAGTGGCACACACGTATTCTCGAGGACTATTGGCCAAGACTGGACGCACACACACCTGCAGCGACGCATACACTGAATGGCTCGGTAATGTAACACTGTGACACCATTTCGTGCACTCTGACTCGTGATGTCTTCGTGGTTTAGAGATAGCCGCGAGCTGACAGTCCTCGTGAAGGGTTTTGTATGCAGAACTATATAGGACCCCGGTGTTGTAGGCAAAGTAAGGCTACGTTGCCTATAGACTAGCGCTCTGATCCACATCTTCAGGTGCATCCGCGAAGCATATAGAGAGACTCGGAGACTACTCCCCCCCCCCCCCCCCCCCCCCTCACTTCCTCCCGCCGGGTGTTCGCCTGTTGGGGGCACTTCCTTCGCCGCCACGATGTCGGCAGCATCACGCCTTCCACAATGCTTTGATGCCTCGGCGGTGGCCGCCTCTGCAGCGAGAGGCGGCGAGATCGCCAAATTGCGGGGCGCCCATTAACTTTCCTTCGCGAAGGGCCCTCACACGCCCGCGCGCTTTTGGCTTCGCCCGCCGCCGCCCTTCGCTATTTCTTGCCTCTTTTGATTCCGCTGGTTTGTTTCTCCCCCCCCCCCCCCCCCCCCCCCCCACCTCCGTGTCAGTTACAGTAATAGCGTACTTCCACGCACGTCGCTGCGAGAGACGTTGCTGGGACGGGGTGGCGCGCCGCTCCTCAAAAACGCGAACGGCCGTTCGGCGAGTCGAGCAACCGACGCGGTTCCTCGCACTGCCTTCAAGGTTTCGTAACTTTCTTTGTTTTTATTTTTGTCATCCCACGTGTTTCGTAGCTGGAGAAATAAGGCGCCGGTACCTTCATACGGCACACGTCATGCGTACTGTGTCCCCACCCCCAACTTGTACGGAGCTCATTGATTCGTGCTAGCGTGTGCGCGCGTGGGTCGCGTCCAACTAGCTCCGATGCGCGCGCCTTGCACTTCTTGCGTAGGCAAGAATTGTACAGCAAGGGACTCGGGCAATCCGCAACAATTTACCATGTGTCCCTATAACCTATAATTTTAGAATTCATCCACCAGTATTTACAGATTTCTTTTACGTGTAGGCCTCTATACAGCCTCTATTTTAATTCACAGCACCAAACCCACAATTTTACTAAACAAAAACATATGTCCTGGCCCTCTTTGGCCTTAGATGCCCTTGCGCCATTAAACTCCAATCATCATCACCGATGCGCGCGCGTTGCACGGGACGTCAAGCCAGTGGTCGCATGCGACGTGTCTGACCTTGAGTTGGGGGGGGGGGGGCGAGTACAATGACATTCCGGTGGTGCCGCAACGGGACTTTGAGACAATGACACCCGCGGCGCCTCGTTGCTAAGGCGTTACGATTCGGCATCCTGTAGGATCCCGTGAGGTATTGCTCTCTTTGCACTGTTTTTTTCTTGCGCTTGTCTCGTTTCCGCTCCGACTATAAGACGGTTTCGTTGCTGCAGCCGTTAACCGCGAACATCGTACTTAATAAACCTTCTCCTCTGAGCATATTTAACAGGGATAAGCGGGTTAGTTGGTGGTCGTTATTGGAATGCATCATGTAACCGCGCAAAAACAAGGGACAAAGAAGGAACACACAGTGCCTGTCCTGTGTGTTCCTTCTTTGTCCCTTGTTTTTTGTGCGGTTACATGATGCATTCCTCTGAGCATGTACGCGGGCTGTGTGTTCTATGGCACGTCATGCTCGATAATCGAATTGCGCTCGTTTTCCCAATTCATCGGTTCACAAGGCCCCAACTGCCATAATACGCGTGATTTATTAGTTTTATTCTGCGTGCAAGCCGTTTTCTTACCACTTGCTTCGTCTGAGCTTTTTTGTGCACAGTTTCCTTGCGTCCAGCCACCCAACGCCCGCGGTAGAGCTGTTGATTTCTCATTTTGCGTCGAATGCTATGCACCGGCTATGCTATGCACAGGCAAAGAGCGAGCGCGGTATTATTAGGGAATCTTAGAGAAAAAAAAATCAGGGCTATTCCGCTCTGGGAAGGTCGATCACCAGCGGGGCGGTAAACATCGGGGTAATAAAACCTGTGGTAGAGACTTTATTGGCATCGCGCATTGTGACTCGGTAATGACGGTCACAATGGCTTTGTAGTCGCTGTGATTTACACTGATAGGGATACTCGCACCTGCAATCACATTCTTTCGTAATGTCACATCGATGCACGTACGCCGCCAGGCGGGCGGTTGGGCCGGATCGGTGTGTGGCATCGCAAGCGATGTGTCTGCAACGCGAAACGCGTAAACCACTCCCTTTTCGGTCTCGACACGTCCACATTGAAATTGCCGACAACGACCACAGGGGTTGCTTCATCGCATCTAACCCATGGAAATGAGTCGCCATGAACACTACAGGCCTTTGAGCCATTGAGGTACCCTAGCCATATGCAGCTGCGCTGTTTAAAAAAAAAAAAGATAACGGGCGCAAGTCACCGTCCTTGCAAAAGAACCGCCATATCTAGGTTCAGCGCATGCGCATTGTCGCTGATCCTACACTTAGCTTACGCTGTACGTAGGCGCTAGTGGGCGGTCGAGAGGAAGAACTCATAAGCCCCCTGAATAAACTTTCAGGTTGCTTAAGAATTTATGGAAATGCGGTGATCAGCCTGAGCTATGTTACTGTCTGGCCTGCTACTTTTCACTGGCGAAAAGTGATGAAGGGATGAGTGGTGTTGAAGATGAGGAAGTACGTACCTAACGAGACCATCACATTGCAACGTCCCTAAAGTCCTGTGCCCCGCCCAGTTGTCTCGGAAGAGGGCTATATAGAGCAGCCCATTGCCCAGAGGCCTATAAGGCCGGAAACAAAATCGAACGGATACGAAGACGGTTACTATGCTATGCTAAATAATATGCTAAATATGCTATGCTATGCTAAATAATGTGCTAAATACTATGCGCTTGCGCGCACAGTGTTTCTGGATCTTTGTGAGTGGACTGGTGATGAACAGGACTGGACAGGATGCGAACGTCGGGCTGATCGCAGCTAGCGCAATTAACGGCCCACATTGCAATTTCCGCCCGTCACTCTCTTTCACTCGACTCGCGACCTGTTGTGCTCAACCGGAGGCGCCGTAATTGTCGGCATCGCATCTCGGCAAACACTTTACCGTGACCCCTTGTAGTCTCCTTCGAATAGTGGAATACAACGGAAATTGTTCCCCGAGTTGCACGGACGAGCCATTCAGCCTTCTTGCCTTTATCGTCGAAACAACGGGTTGTGGGGAAGCAGGGATGTTAGCTTTTCATCAAGCCGCACGTACTTGCATCAGTTTCCGAAACTACAACAACAGCGAAATGCTGCTTTCACTTTCACGTACTGAGACGCACCACCTCGTTGCTTCGCCGCAGCGGTGTCGAAGCCGCTGACTGCTATTCCGTTATTCAAAAGTCCAGTGTGCCCTGAATAGACTGGATGACAGGCCATTTATGGAATCGAAGATCTTGGGAGGCTGGCCTCACAGTTCATTAGCGCAGAAAGCAGTTCGAGCGCTTTTTCACTACCTGAAGGCAACAGACTCGAGTGCCCGACTATAGGCATCCTACAACTAAGTTCTCTCTCTCTCCCTCTCTTTCACTCCCCTTCCCCTCCCTACGTGTAGGTTAGCAAACTGGACTCAGTCTGGTTAACCTCCCTGCCTTTCCTGCTTCCCCCATCCTCTCTCTCTCTCTCTTTCTCTCGTGCCGGTATCCACAGTGCACTTGACAGAACACTCCCGACTGCCAACGAATCTACGCCTGCGAATAAACCGTGCAATGGCTGCACCGCCTCAAAAGAAGCAACTAGACACGGATTCTTCTGCTCGGGAAATATATCGCCTGCTTCACAGAACAGGATGCACTTATGGTGCACGGTCCGCGTTTACTTTCGACCGAAATGTTTCCTTCGTCCCTGGAAGGAAGAAATGCACCTTCGTGTATAAACGTTTTCCCTTCAAGTTCGGCTTCCTGCGTAGAAAAATAAAAGGAAAAAAAAAAAGATGTTGCGCCGTTTTTATCCATCACGTTTCCGCGAAAAGGTCGCGCGTCGATTGTTAAAGGTATACGAAGTAACAAAGTATTCGGTGGCACGCTCCACCAAAACGCCTCGGAACTGTCTATCCAGCTCCGATCGAGCTCTTCAGGCAACGCCGTCGGGAAGTAAAGCAAGCAGCGCGCCCTTCGGCACCTGCACCTCTCTCTCTCTCTCTCTCTCTCTCTCTCTCTCTCTCTCTCTCTCTCTCTCTTTCATTCTTTCTTTCTCTCTCTCTTGTCCCGAAGCCGTGAATGGGCGTCGGCGAACCGAAGCAAGCGCAACCGAAGCAAACTGGGGTCCGCTTGTGAATAACCGCACGTATATAGCTCAATGCTCGTCGTCTTCGCCTCCATGCAGTCTCCTATTCGCGTATGCGGAAGAAACAGGAGCCGATCGTGCGCGTATAGCGGGTGGCAATGTGGCCACGGGAGCGTACCGAGGAGCAGTGCGAACAAGCACACACAGCCTTCCGAGAGATCGGCATCCTGCATATCGGCATCCTGCATTCCGCGCCCAGCGGGGAGGGGACCGTGAACCGGGCGATGCACAATTCGGTATTGCCGGAGGCGCGTCTGTGTGCGCGAGTGTAGTGGGAAATGGCCTTTGCTGAGAGAGAGAGAGAGAGAGAGAGAGAGAGGGCGAATTGGGAGAGGGCGAGAAAGGAATCGTCCTGTCTCTGGAATCTATAAGTAAAGGGTGTATAGCACGCGAGCGGGGCATTGCGGACAATGTCAGTTCTCCCACAGTAGGAACAACGAGCAGAGCTTAGTGTATTATTTTGGGAGACTGCTACTCGTCGCGATGCCGATCTAGGCCGTTAAAATCGAGAAAAAGAAAAGCAATTCGGCTTGATTTACGGCTTCTATAGGGATCGTGGAACTATTGCTGGTTTTAGGACCAAGGAAGGCAGATTTTCCTTTTCCGCGAGTGCGTCGTTTTCCTGGGGATCTTCTTCCTTTTTTATACCGGTTTTTTTTTTTTGTTCCCCGGGAGAAAAAGTCAAGGGTTAAGCATGTGTTCGAAAAACGAGCGGGTTGTGGTGGTGCGGAAGCTTTTTTTTTTTTTTTCTGTGGCACATCAGTTTGCCTTTTAGGAGGAAACTTTACCCGTGACTGCGTGTAGTGACTTCCAAAGAAAACCCCCATCTTGGCATGTCCACCTGGTTTCCTATCCAGACAGGTTCTAGACGCACGTTGTGACTGCGATTTTTGTGTTTATGCGATTTCATTTGTGAACATCCTAGAAACCTAAGTCGACTTTCTGAGGAGCCGAGTAGTTAAAAATTTCACGAATAATGCTTCATTTTTTCATCATGAAGACGATAGAGCTCCTATATATGAAAAAAAAGCACCTGTTGTTCCTGTCTCGCCAAAATGTAATACATTGAAATACAATGTTGATGACGCTTGCGGTCTGGAGTTCTGGTAGCGCAGCCTCAAAATCTGCTGGTTCGAATGCGCGCCCCGTTATCTCACGTCTCTGCATTGTCTGGGAAGATTACGAGTGGAACGAGAGATTAGAGGGCAGCCAAGCCGGAGCCAGGAAAGCGGCCAAGCCAAGTAAACGGGGCGACCGGGGTGCGCCCATTCCAACCGTAGTGCGCCGCTGCTTCTGTTGCTCTCGTTTCTGTCCTCCAGGCTTTTCCATTGTCTTTTTTTTCCCTTCTTTCTGGCGTTACTTCGCCCTGGAATCCAAAGTCACGCCTCAAACATGTGCTTGCATACCTGTTGCGATAGCAGCTCGCTGACAGATTCGTTTTTTCTTTTAATTTTATGTTCTTTTGCGGTGCATTGCCTCAGTGAACTCTGACCCCCTGCACTGTCTGGTGCGACCGGCGACGCCTTGGGAGGGCCACTTCGTCCGTTTCCCCACGCGTATGCACGTAGTTATTTTCTCTTTGCCCATTTCTTTCTGAAGTCTCCTCTCTTTGTGTTGGCCTCCAGTGAAAATAGATCACGTGCCGCGCTGCCTGCATGCCCCGCGCCCATGTTGCCTGAGAAAGTAAACTAGAATGTATGACGGGCACACAGAAGAGTTGCCGACATCTGAAGGAGCTCTGCAATGTCTTTTGGCAGGCAGGAGCTGGCGTCTACAGACTATCGTATGATTATTAGGGCCACACTGCTCGGCGGTCTTTCCTATTGTGCGGTCGTCTTTATAATCAGCAAGGAAGTATACGTCGGCCGCCATTGCTGCGCCACTGTGATCTCTGCACTCCCTCCGGGTCTCTAGGTGGTGGGTTCGTGTCTATAGGCGTCGGTGTGCGCATGGGTGCGGCGGCTGTTTCCCCTCCCCCCGCCTCCATTCTCATGTGGGGCGGCAAATTTGTGTACAAGGGAGTCATGGTAGTAGACTGGTAGTCGCTCGTGTGCTGATGACGATGCGTGTCGTGTAGACTTGAGGGGCAGCGTTCTTCCTTTCTGCAGCCGGCATGGCCATTGTGCTCGCGCGTACTATAGGTTTCTCGCTGAGGAGGTGTTTGAAAATTGTTAAAAACGAGCTGGTCCGATAGGAGCGGAGTATAAATGCCAAGCCAAACCTCTGTATTAGGCACTTCTCTCTCTTATATGGGACACTGACGATGTGCTTTCCACTGAGCAAACGGCACACGCGCAAGCTTGCACAGGCTCATAATTTTTCTGCTGCTTTCTTTCTCTCTCTCTTCCCTTCGTTACAACCGGATCGACCCAGTACTGGCACAATGTTATCGGTCTCTGTCGATCGCCATGGGCATGCACCTGCAACTGCTCCCATCTCGATGCGGAAGAGCGTCGAGTCGTATGGCTCCCGAATCTTCTCCAGCGCGCCCGTTTCTCTCGCCCGCCAAGTTGATGCATTGACTCCCCGTTCCCTTGTATATACGGGCGTGCTTGTCGTCCATTTATATTCTGGCCCGACTCCTCGTATGGACGTCAGCGTCCACCGTTCCGGGTACCGGAATAATCCGGTGCATCGACACCACCCTGTATGGGCGAGGGAAGAGTACGTGTTCGCGCGGAATACGAATATCGCTTCGGTCTATGCTATAGAGCCATAGTTGCACTTTCTTCCTTGTGAAACGTGCGCCTTTCCTATGTCGTACTTTCCGCACAGTATGGAAAAAGTGCTGCTTGATATTCAAGGCTAGGGACCCTGCAGCCTACATGTACGCGCGCTATATACTCCGGAGCTGCTCTCGTACGTAGACTCCCAATCGAAGGCTCTTGTAGCTGTGAGCCTGTGGCTGCCGATAAGCTGATAAGCATGTATAATATACGGCAGAGCGGTGCTGCGGTAGCGACAATTAAGCCAGCTTCGCGCAGCGTCTTTATCGCAGCCGCCTGTCAATTTGTCCAGCGTCCCATCGGTGCGCAGTGGGGAAAACCCGCTTTCCTTTTGAAAAATTCGAACGACTGCGCGGTAAGCGCAAATGCTTCTTCCAAAGCTGTCACGATGAAAAAAAAAAGTGTCCGGATGTAAATCTCTTTTCTCGATATGGCCGTGTCGCGCCATCGCTCAGGTGATTCGAGCGGCCGGGTAACAGTACGCCCGTGAAAGAAGTTCGAGAGATTGGCACGCGCGGTCCTTCTCTCGTCTCTCTTCTTTTCTTTTTATTTTTGCGCCATACACGCTGAGGAAATTGGCTGTTAAAGACCTGCAGACTGGGAGTAGCATTGTCTCAGCCGGGACCACGCGCCTCGAGAGCCTCCGATACGTGCGCATCTGTCGATAGCCCAACAGCGAACCAAGTTGACCACGCTTCGACTGGTATGTTTGTCTGCAGATCGCATTTTCCCCAGCGTCCGCAGCGGATCCAAACCTGTTCAAAACCGCAACGTTGTTACACCTCGTGGGCCACGAATAGTCGTCTCCTCGCGCCGCATTCCTGTAGGATGCATGGCGCAAGTCTTCTTTCGTGCACAGCAGCTTTCGGGCCGGATGCTCGGATATCCATCGCATGCCGTCGAATAGGAGCAGGGGAAAAATGTTACGAATGGAAAGGAGGAGAGGCTGGCAGGGAGAGCGCGTGTCTCTATAGACGGCTCACTCCTCACGGCGGTTATACGGGGCAGTAGTGTAGGTGACTGTGCAACAGCGCAATGCAACAGTGCAATGCGCTACGTACACAGCGGCCGATGCGCGGAATGTGTGTACTGTATACACGCGCTACACGAAGGAGTAATTCGCCCTCGAGCTGCAGCATAGTCCGCGCATTCGCACCACTTATGCTCTGAAGCCGACTCTCCGGGCCCATCTCCAAACGTTCAACAGTTAATGTACGGCGTGTCGGGCACGGTAAACCTTGCAACGAATATGCAGCAAAAATTGTGCGTGCGAGATGTCACTCCATCCGCAGTCCCCTTCTTCGCTGCCGTTCTGGGAGCGGTCTGTTAGCGGTTTTCCTTCCCCCCTGTGCTCGACAACCAGCTCGTAATACGGGCGTGTCCGTGTATACCATACTCTTTCTCGCAGTGTTCATTGCCACCGGCTTTGGCGCTGTTTTATCAGTTCTTCCCTCTTTCTTTTTTTTTTTTTGTCTATCTACGTTGCTCTCGTAGGCGTGTATTGTCTCGCACACTCCATTTCTGTCTCACTTTTCTCTTCCTCCATCGGTCTTCGGTGCTTGACTCGAGCATCGCCCCCAACCTCACTCCTCTTGCTCCTCCATCTTCATCTTGCCTCCGCAGGAATTAATTACTCGCGTAGCGCGGTTCTCATCGCGGGGCTCCCGCTTCTTTAACAGTCGCATTGTCGGTCACACTTAGGTGTTCACGGCTACTTTAGCGTGCAGTGATGCACCGCGCGCTTATTTATTTTACGAGCGATCGCCGCTGTGTAAGGACAGCTATTATATATAAAAAAAGTTCAGTTTAACCGCATCGATAATGTGAGAGGAATGGCGTAACACCTGAGCTGGTGTCGATATTGAAAGTGAGGAGCGTGTTAATCACGGTACCGGATAACGCTTCCCGTGCAGTGTGGAACTTCGCGCGTTTCTAGCCGTCGTTGGCGTGATGTCGGTGGGATCGCTGACCGGTCATTCGATGCACTCGCGTGCTTTTTGGACACCTTCCTTTCCATTCTTGCTGTCATTGTCTTTCAACTCTTGTTCTCTGTCTGTCTGTGAACGAGAAGGGCAAACTGAGTGGCCCGATTTTCGTGAGAAGTGGAAGAGGTAATCTTGAGACAACGGTGCCTAACTGCGCTTGCAGTTACGCATGTTATGACAGGAGGAAGAAAGAGGCCGTTTTTACCAGTGTCCTTCGCGCGTTGTTGTAGCCGAAATCGGTGCTAGCCGCAAGAGTTCGTGTCGTCCTTTTCTTGATTAGTTGAATAGGTTCATTAATACAAAGTGTAGTTAAAATGTATTTTGTTCGCAATGGAATGGTTGGTGGTTCAGTAAAAGTTCTGTGCCATTAGCAGACTCCATCCGAATTCGTGACGTCAATGGGAGCTAGTGCGGGGAAACTGAAGGGTGGTGGCGTCTTTCGTCTTCGCCTTGTGTGGTTTACGAGGCCTCGCACCTCCTGGTATGTCAGTGGCGACATTCGACGCCACTGCAAAACGCGTACTTCACTAATGCAGCTGAAACACTTTAGCGTCCCTTCGAAGCACTTTCGTGTCTCTCCATCCGCAGCTCCCGGACGTTGTGCACCACTGTCCGGCTACACGTATACTGTCGCTCCGCGCAAGCGCACCTCACCGCTATACACTTCCACTTTGCATACGGCATGCGTACACCGCGCACGCGTTCCTCATTTTGCTCGCGCACGTATACAGCGGCATTGTGTCCTCTGCCGGATGTTATGTTTGGGGTGGGCCACGCGGTGGCCCGACGCGCCTGGCTGGCTCGGCTGCCGCATTCCATGGCGGCGCCCGCGTAGGTGTAGCACTCTATCGCCGCATCGGCGTTATATAGCGTGCTTCGCGATCGAGTGCATGGTGCGGTAAAAAATAAAAAAAAATGGCTGTGGCTTAGGTAAGGTTAAGCCCAGGATGCGAAGCATACTAGCCTTTATTTTAGTTGTTGAACCACTGTTTAGCCTGGTGAACTGCTGTTGCTTGGCTATATTTGGTTCGGCTAGACGAAGAAACAACTCATGCATTACTGCTTCGCCTTCAAGAGTGGAACGCGACAGCGTTCCCGTCGACCCGCCAAGGGGTGTAAGACAATGGGCTACAGGGCAGCGACTACGCGCCCCGCATTGGACGCGGTGAGCGTCGAGCAAAGCAGCGTTCGGCGCGGCAACGAAATGTGCGCCTGAGCAAGAGACGCACGCCTTAGAAACAGCGCGTTTCTAAGGCAACACCGCATTCACTAGAGGCGCTTTTGTACCGCTTTGAAGCATCGTACTCGTGGCTCAGTGGTAGCGTCTCCGTCCCACACTCCGGAGACCCTGGTTCGATTCCCACCCAGCCCGTCTTGCAAGAGTTGAGCCAAAGCCACTTCTCCTCTGTCGTGACGTCACGGTGTCACGTGATTTCATGGTCACCGCCGCGCCTGAGGAGCTGGGTTGAGCCCTCGTAATATGCTTCGCATAAAAATAAAAACGCCGATGTTGCTGTGAAGTGCCGGTCTCCCCCCTCCGCCGGCGACCGCCAGGGATGACCTGCGTTCTGGAGGAAGTGCGTGTATGTTATGGGGGATGCTAGAAAGAGAGAGAGAGATATGCTGCACGAGCTATTGTGCATGCGAGCGCGCTGGATACGTGCGAGGCCAAGGCCGCCGCGGCCGTCAGGCGGTCCTTGACTCGCGCTGACCACCGCCGCTGACTTAACGGCCGCGCATGCGCTGTAGCGTTTGGCGCCGTCGGGCTCTTCTTGCGTTCAGCTTCGCGTCAAGCGCGAGACTCGCTGTGGCGACGAGGCATCTGGGAAAAAAAAATGGCTGTGGCTTAGCTAAGGTTAAGCCCAGGATGCGAAGCATACTAGCCTTTATTTTAGCTGTTGAACCACTGTTCAGCCTGGTGAACTGCTGTTGCTTGGCTATAATTGGTTCGGCTAGACGAAGAAACAACTCGTGCAGGCGAGCGCACGAGCTGAGACCCGGCTATGTAGCTACGCGTCCGCAAGCGAGCGCACGAGTTGAGCCGCCGCTTTTGCGGCTGTTATGACGTCATGTGGTAGCTACGCTACATAATAAGCGACAGCAAAACAGCCATCCACAATTACGGAAAAGGCAGAATCGCACCAGAAGCGATACGAATACTAACAGGAAAGAAAATTAACAGAAAAATCAGCCTCGTATGGGCACCAGCTCACACGTCGGTCCCAGGCAACGAGGCGGCACACTTCCTAGCCCGAGATCTCTACTTCCGGGCAGGAACAGAGCCGCCCGCTTGCAAGGAACTAGACGAGAGACTACAGACCTACACAGAAATAATTGAAAACTATAAGCTTCAGCGTAGAACTGTCCCCCCTCCGGACAAGGAGCTCGGAAATAGAGAGGCGAGAGCCTGGCGCAGACTGCAAGCAGGAAACTACATAAATCCAGTATGGGCGTCACACGTACTGAAAGACGACGATATAGACGATAAATGTAAGAGATGCGGGGAGAGGGGGACCCTCGACCATATAATCTGGCAATGCGTAGACTCCCCAGGTGTCAAGGAAGGAATAAATAGTAGAGAAGCCTGGGACACCCTTCTGCAAAGCGCGGACCCCGCCATGCAGAGGAGAGCCATCCATCTGGCGGCAGAGGCCGCGAAGAGTCAACAACTCTTTGCCTGCATCTAGTCGCGGAGCCTCCCACCCCTGTCCCTAGGCCTGCGCGCCAGGGACAGGGAGTAGGGGGTCTCCTTCTCTGATGGAAATAAAAGTTTTTGGAACGGAACGGAACGCGGCCGCGCGCCGCGCAGCAAGGAAGAGCGTGGTTGTGCGGCTAGTATGCTTCACATAAAAGAAGCGATGGTTCCGAAGCGTGTGGGCGTGTCTCCCCGACTGTTGGAAAACTGGTGCCATTCCTGTTGGAAACTTGGGGGGGGGGGGACGCGTCGGTTGTTGGTGCGAGGGAGGATGCGTGTCGCGTCGCATCCGGCGTGTTTCGCGACCTCGAGGGCGCAACCCAACTGCGCGTAAAACCTGCACGATTCGACGGATGGCTAACTGTAGTGAAAATCACTTCCACACAAGGTTTCCCACGCGTTGCAAGAGCTCTGCGCGGCCGTCCTTGGCTATTAGCCTTGACGTATCGGACACCCTTGGCACGCGTCTCTTTATACCGCCTTACACGATTATTGCTCGTGCTGTCGTGTGATGATGATCAAAACATATTTTTTATTGACGGGTGAAGGGAAATTGAAAAGGGACCCCTAGCCCGGGCTCCTGTGACGTTTTCGGCGATGACCCGTGCCCGTCGGATCAGTGCCCAGCGAACCTCGGGACGTTAAGAAAGACTCCATGGTTTAATGGCGTCGCGATTTCGGCCCATATTTTTTCAGGCACATGCTTCTCGAAGCCATTATTACACTGCCCTCCATTCGTTCTGCCCAATAACAGGTACGCACAAAGCAACCCACGAGGTTGATTATCTCTAACACAATTTTCTCTGAACTGGCGTGACGTCAGTCACGCAGCCAGAGCGAGTTATTTGCGTGTCACCATAACGTAATTTTAGCTTGGCATTTCTGATTTATCTCCTTTGTTACCTGTGCCTGCCACGAATCCAGTGCCCTTATATCTTACCTGTATTGTTTTATTTTCTATTACTATACTCTGATCGTCTCTCCCTCGCTGAACATTATAAACGCTAACGTTGGCCGTAGTGACGCCTCGATCGCTTAGTCGAAAAACTGCTTCAGTTCAAGCCTATCTCTCACACGCCTGGTGGAAACAGAGATGGCGTAGTAAGCATTTACCCTGAAGGGGGCGTCTGGTTGGCTACCAACGCTGGGGGAGGTAGGGGCTACGCGGTGAATTCGTGGACCCGCACCGACAACTCCGCGGGGTGCCCGCAGACCGGTCGTCCTCAAGAAGCACAACAGTTTTCACGACCGCGGGTGGAGTCGGACACGCCACCTGGAGCTCTGCACGGCTACACCGTGTATGTACATATATACGTATCGCGTACCCGTCCACCATTTGGCCGTACTCCTCCCAGATTCTCTATGCGTGTCATTACTGCCTCCCATTTTCCGTTCTTCCGAGAAAACCAAACAGTCCCCGGGATCCATTGCCGGACCATTTCTACACGCCGCCCACTTTTTTTTTTTCCACGGGTGCAACGCTCTCTGTAAAAGTGCTGCGTCAGCAGATTAGCCAGCACGTCAACGCTGCTTAGGGCACGGCAGCTCGAAGGCACGTTGAGGCGGGTACGTCACGAATGCCGGCAGACTCAATGGACCGCAGAGTTTCTCACAAAAATTACTATAGGCGGAGTTCTGGCCTTAGTGTCTTCAAGGCAGCAGCTCGTGTGCCGGTTCAGACAGCGTGGAAATGAGGGGCAGTACAGATATTCGTCTTAATTCTTAGTTCGACTTAGTTCGACTTAATTCGTCTTAATTCGACTTAGTTGTTCTGGATTCGAATGGCTCCGCAACAGTGCAGATTCATTTTGAAGTAAATATTCCGCTAAGCCCAGCAATTCACGATGGTTATGCCTATTGCGCAGACGCTTACTGCGTTCGTGCGCGTAGAAAAAAAAATTATTCAAATTGGAAACATACTGTAATAAATAGTAGTAGGAACTTCATTGTGGGGGAAAGAAATGTACACATGAAAACACAAAAGACTGTACAAATACAGGTACGTATATGCATACTCCTACAAACATACACGTGACAAGTTATACATAGTCGTAGATGCATAGACGCGCATAATTAACGCCACAAGAACGTCTGAAGTCGCAAGGCTGTGCAGAAATCCGTGCACCCATGGTAGCGGAGCCATCTCAGCGCCAGAGGTCCGTCTAGAGGTCTTTTGTAGGAAGCTTTGTGGCTGCGCGTACAACCGCGTAGCGATCGGGTTAGCGTCGACCGCGCTTCCTGTTTTAATGCAACTTCGCCCCTCCCCCCCCCCCCCCCCCCCTTTTGACGAGCTCGCTAAGTGGGTGGAGGGGTCCGTGGTCTTGCACGCTGACTCAGGGCTGCAGGCACGTCGGGTCGGACGCTTCTTTCCCCGCCCACGCCGCGACTGACCTCTGCTACCTCGGCGAGCACTTTTATCTGCACGGCTGGCTGCCTTCGCCTCTCTCTCTCTCTCTCTCTCTCTCGGTGTCGGAGCGGGTGTTGTGAGTCATCCGCCCGACTCTCGTGCTTTGCGAGCAGTAGCCTATCCCCCTCTCCTGTGCGCGTACCGCCGCGTATCTCACCAGTTCTGTGAGAGTTGTTTGGTCCTCAAAATCGGAAGGAAAGTGGGTTGCCGCAGATGGGCGGGCAAGCTTGTAGTCGCTGTGGAGACGCGAGCGCTACCGCAGTGCGAGCCGTCCGGGATTCCCGGCCCGAATGCGCGGCCCCTTTGATTGACGGGTGCGAGCCTGAGTGACGTAGCTGCGCGATACCCGTGGTTTGAAGACGGATACGTCGCACCTGCTTCGGATGGTTTTACTGGATTTCGAGGGATCGTGCGGATTTCACCTGTCGCGCAGCAACGGCCGCGAGGTTTCGAGGAAACTTAGAGTGAGTGAAGCATCCTATTATGTGTAACCACGCGTGTTGGTTTACACTAAGACCTTGCTATCTTCATTTTCAGTCGTTTTCGTTTAGTCTTCAGCAGTCGCGATGCAAGAGCTTTTATTTCCCTATGTATCGCTTTACGGAACGTATCACTGACCGTTGAACGTAATTTGTTTTAACATTGTACGTCCTCAACTTACACGGGGTCCTTGCGATATATCTCGGCCCCCTGTCGACATTTTGAAAAACCTGGAGATTCCGACCACCGAGCCTCCATGTCAAATCGGGTCATATTGTTCGAACGATTTTCGTCGTTAGACAGATGCAGTTCTGTGATCCTAGTGCTCTGGACCCAATATATATTCGTAACGGACTATATATCCTAGTGCGACCCTTCCTATAAGTTATTATGCACTTTGACTGCGATTCTTTTTTTCAAGTTAAATCGGAAGCGATTACATACAACATTCGTCGCGGATACAAAGTTGGCTGCATGTGGGACTTCACAAGTATTCTAAACACCCATTACGGGCGTTTATAATACCGTGTGTAGAAAACTTGGGATGCGAAAATTTAGGATGCAGCATCGACGTGCCAGCCTACCACGTGCTTATTACGCCTTTATCTTCGAGTCGGCGATTGCGCTCGTTAACTGTTAATTTATCTCCGAGTTTAGGTCGGGAAAAGGGGCTGTGACGAAAGTGAACTGAGGAGACTGTTGCATTCTGCACGAGGCGCTGCCCTTCGCATTTAGCCGTAGTGAAAAATTACTTCCTCGAATTCGTAACATATCAATCGGTACTAATTAAGAACAATCTTGAAACGCAGTTATATCCCCGAACAGTCTTCAGGTTTGAGGAGGATATGATGGCGCTGCCAGACGGAGCAGTCCTAACCAGTGATACAGTGCTGCTGGCAAGGTACGAACGCTCGCCGCACCCTCCGATTACCAGCTGAGCTGAACGACACAGTTCGGAGTCGCAGCCACTTGGGCGCTGTGTCGAGAGTTCGCGGAACGCGTGCATGGTTTCGGAATCGCGCGTTTCGGCTAACGCGATAAGGAAACTATAGGCGTGGAGTTGGGGATGGATGTTCGCAGTTAGGGGTGCTGGACCGAGACGGCGCCCCTCGATGGTCCGAGTGCAGGCCAGCAACGCAAAAGAAGAGCCAGGGTCAGGTGGAGCAGAGGCTTCAGAGCGTTCATTTCTGCAGCAAAGCGTCCGGCCGGGCTACGGCCACACAACCTCCCCCCGTCTCATTCCGAGCGCCCGTTTTCTTTTTCTTTTTTTTTTATAGGGCTCGGTCTCGCTCGATCAGACGACCGCAACGGAAACGCGTGCATTTTCTGACTGCCTCTGCCTTTTCCCCGCCGCTACAGCAGCAGTCCTAATCTTGTCAAACCCCCAAGCGTTTTCAGCAACTCTAAAAAACTGGTACAGCGCAGCGTTGAAAGGAAGAAACAAGCTGAGCCGGCCAGGTAAAGGAACAGAGCGCTGTGAACAGCGCGCTGTACTAGTTTGAGAATGCAATACCAACTCGCCCAATCCTGAACCCTAGCGAACTTCAGTAACTCGCTGCCAGTTAAATGCCCCCCGTCATGGCCGCTTGAGGGAACGGTTACCGTCGGTTGGTGGCCCCCTGCAGCAACATGGGTTAAAAAAGCCCCATCCAGCGGAATTCCATTCCTCCCCGAGTTAAGGACCCGTCGCCACTGCTCACTCCCACGAAACACACTTTCCACGCGTGCCTTGTCATATCTCCGCGAACTGGCTAGGGGTACGTCGCCTCGGCTTTCAACGCAAGTTTCTCCGACGGCGCCCGTGTGCATTGCCTAATGCTCGGCGCCACTGCAGCTGCATCCAGTATGAAGAAGACAGCTAAGAAAAGCGCGGTGAACCGTATCAAATGCCCCAACGTCTACTCAAAGTGAGTCTTGGCGTTGGGAGTTCCCCAAGTATGGCGCCTTCCCCAGCGATGCTTTTGCCGCACTGTACTGTACGAGCAGCGATGTATTGTTGCTCTTCTCGTTATGTATTGCCGGGCTAAGGCACTTTACGTTAAACGGGCACAATAAATGGCCTTCTGTAAACTTATTGAACGAAAACGAAAATGTGCCAGCCCGATAGGACTGGCTTGTCCCGCTATAATCTTACGTGCGTGCTCTCACGTGCTCCGCTCTGGACAGCCGCCGAGTTGCCCAGTTTCGGCATTCGTGAACCTCTACAAACATTGTCGCGCATTTTTCGGAATTGCGGGCGGTGCTGGCCGCACATCGAAAATCCCGGGAAATACCAGGGCGCCTTAAACTGTGGAGGCTAGATCGCCTTTCCCTGTGGCAGTTCCGGCTCGTCGTAGTGAGAGCTGTCCATATGATGGGTGACATCACGCGATTTCCAAATGCAATATATAGAAGCACTAGAGGTACACCATCGAAAGCTTTCTCTGGGTCGAGCTGGAGAACTGCCTCTATCGCGTGCTATTGTTCCCCGAAAGCACGCGAAGAAATGTTCGATAAACGATCTACGCCGTCAGGATGTTGCACGTTTCGGCCGTCTCGAAAGGCTCTTCAGTTATGAAAGGGTTTGAGTTAGGCGATATTTCGCCAGCTCCTGCAATTGCGCTGAGTTTACGCGGAAGTGCGAAAAACGGTCTTATCATGACGCGATGGCGTCTGCAGGCGACACTCCGCTGAATGTTGGCGCAGCCCTCTGACGTCGCCGCTTATTTCTTTTCAGCCTGCCCTTCGTTTATCGCCCAGCGAGCCTCTTACAATAATTTATCCAGTTGTCGGTACGGCCTCCCGCTTATCGTCCGGACCTTCGGACCCTGCAAGCGGCAGTTCACCCTCGAATCGAGGTATACTTTCTTTCGGCACGCTATCGGAAACGCCGTTGCCCTTTTATGGCCCGTAAATAAGCCTCTCCAGTTAAAAGCAAGCGCCGCCCCTTCTTTCCTTCCTTCCCGAGTCACTGTACCGGCACGGCAGCCATAAATACTGCTCTCTGCGTAACTAACACTTTCGGCAGCGGCGGCTTGGATGGTCTTCCGAGTGACATTACGGCGTTTCCTATCGTTGCAGAAAGCTTCCGCTATCTTCCGATGGGGGCTTCACCGCTGACGGGGCTCGAGAAATTATGTTTCGCCCCCCGTCACACTTTTGACTTTCGCAGTGAAGCCTCTCTCTCTCTCTTTCTCTCTCGTGACCATACGGCGGCTCGTCTAATACAGTACCATGTGGAGAGGCAGGCAGCGTTTTGGAACTGGTAACTTTTTCGCAGTGCATCCGCTGCGGCCTAGTTTCTCTAGATGGGCCCATCGGACCTCAGCTCCCCTCCCATTCTACGTCCCACCCGCGCCCCAGCATTAGGCGAGGTCCTCGTTTTCTGTCCCAACAATAAATAAAGAAAAAGAAGGCATTGGTAATAAAATGTGGCAGACGGCGGTTTGGACATCCGGCCACTTTATGAGCGACAGCTGAAGTAGCTTGATGCACCGCAGAAATGGAGTTAAAGGTTGAGTATAAACCTCAGGCAAGCGATCTTGGCCGCGATGGCGACAGGCGACGCAATGGAGACTTCTGTCGCGTTCGCTCGTCGCCCTACCAGTCATCGTACCCCAACGCGAGCGACGACATTGAGCGACGTCTTTCCGGTGTTGCTGGCATGAGGGCAGCAAATATGCGCCGAAACTAGCGTGACGCGCGCTTTATTAATTTAAATCGGTGTGTTTAACTGTAAAAAACAGCGCAAAATATTTTTAAAGTTTGCAGTCTGTTCTTAGCCTTTCGCGTATCGAAAATTAGTCGGTTGCTCGTTCCAAGCGACAATCGGTAGTACTTCACCGATGTACATTCAGTTCTGTCCTTGCGCCATTGGCTAGTCCTTCGTGGCACTTCTGCGATGGGGGCGAAGTGCGAAAACACCCGTTCACTGAGATTTAGGTGCACGTTAAAGAAGCCCGGGTGGTCGAAATTTCCGGAGTCCTCCACTACTACGGCGTGCCTCATACTCGGAAAGTTATTTCGGCACGTAAAACCCCGTAGTTCAGTTAAAATTTTAATCGTAGCCCTTCCGGGCGACGAGCGACGAGTTCTAGATTTCCAGAACCGAGCGACAGAATGAGCCACCTGTTCGCGCGAAGGTCCGTTTCACCGGTCGCCGCCGACGAGAACAAAATCGCTCTCTCGTGAGGTTTGGGCTTACAGGTTCAGACACCTCTAGCAGTACAAATGTGATCGGCTTGATGTTTTTGTGAGGCGACAGTGCCCTTCCACGTCATCGTAGCATCTGTGTATCACGCCTAATTGTCTCTGCTTGATTTCATGACTTATTTGGACGTAATTTGAAGTGCTGGCGAGTATTTTGTCGGTGGCTCCTCTTCAAAACGATAAACTGTTATATGATTAAAGAATGGCATGAGCTGGTATGAGCTCATTCCGGCAATAAAGACGGTTTATCAAACAGGCATGAGCCGTCAATGCAATAAAGTGTAGGGGGAAAAAAAGGCAGAAAACATGCAGCACGTTCTGCTGTTTCGATGACTAGACAGAGCACCACAAGTAGAAGACTAGACTAGATAAAGCACCACCAGTAGAAGCTAGAGGAAAAACAATTATATTTGTGAAGATTTGATGAAGCTTTGAGCCTCATATACACGCGGGCAACGCTGTTCTCGGATATGCGCAGATGAACGCCTGAAACAATACCAATGAATTTGCAAGCAGCGTTGCCGGAAATGGCTTATGTGACGTCAGCGAAACACCGGCTGTTCCGCTCCACTCGAGCAACTTGTATCGGGCGGCGTAGTGTGGAGCCTCGATTTGTTCAGCGCTCCGTGTCTTCACGTCGAACCTAACGCCGACCTCGTGGGCGCTGGCCTCTGTGCGTGCCCCAGATTCGGACAAAAGACGGAGCGCAGATTCGCCTTCTGCCCGAGTGTGACCAGCGGTCAAACGTAAGCAAGAAGGGTCTTCGAGGTGGAGTCCCACTGTCCACTGACTTCGATCAAACTCGACGGCCCACGGAGACGAGCCGTTGGCCCTTCCTTGACGGGGAAGTGCACCCGGAGAGGCTTGACGACGATCGTATTATAGTCGTATTTATAGCAAGTAGAACAGAAGAAAATGCTTCGTCCGCAATCTGTACCCTCTCCGAGACTCGGCACCCCAGAAGACGGGGAGACTTTTCAGACAACCGTGCTCGCACTACAAACGACCAAATTCAGTGCCCATCTCCGAGCAACGGAACATTCGGAAGAGCGCAAACCGTGCGCTGACATTCCTTGACCGCTGGGAACCCCTAAATCTTCTTGTATTCCTTTTTGTTTTATCCAGGGGAGTCGTCGTCGTTCGTCGCCCGAGAGGTTCAAGAAGCCAAGCGTAGCCGGGAAGATCCAAGCAGACGCTTGTTTCGTATCCCTCCAACGGCCTCCTCCTCTGCAGAAGTGCAGTGTGTCAGAGGTTGCCGAATGCGGGGACGAGACGGCAGTTACTCAGTGAACCATACAGGGGGCTTTTCAACTGCAGCCACTGGCAAAAAAGCATTCGGTGCGCCGAAGGCCCCCTGGCCGTAATAGCAGCCTGTTGAGCGACGGCGTGTTGGGCCAATTTAGGCCATGAAGTGTTGACAAGCCCCGAAGGAGCGGGGGGCGCCAGAGGCGTGTGAATTGGAGGGGGAGGAGGAGAGACTGCAGTGTGCTTGCGTGCTTTTTGAGTTCGCGGGTCTCTGCCCAGTTGCGCAGACCCGCTTCATGTTGGCAGTAACGCGTCGAACTGTCGTCTGTTTGATGTGGCTTAATAAAAGCAAGCCCGTCTTTCTTTTTTTTCTGCATGTCGTCTGTTGCTAGTCGTCCTTCATTTTCATTCGTGACCTTTGTCGTGGAGCGCTTGCTGGCTCTCCCCCTTGCCGATGGGTCGTTTTCGGAGCGATGGGGTGAAGCGTGTACGTTGTCTAGCTGGCGGCACTCAGTGGAACGTGCGAGCCAATTGTGACTCGTCGGCCAATTGCGAGCCAATTGTGAACACCGTGTGACTCGTTAAAATGCATTTTCATTTTAAGCTGGTAGCATTGCACAGATCAAAACTTTGCTCCTCGCCGATGTGTAGGGGTCGAGGTATGTCCTCAGCAGTAGCAAATGGAGGCCGAGAGTGAAGAGCGAGACTTAGATACCGGTGCAGACGATCTTCTGATCATTATGAGGACGACGAAAACAGAATGGCAGTAAGCCATTCTAGCATGCTAGAATCTAGCAACCTCTCTGCCGACGCGTTCGCTCGCGCGTCTGCTGCAACTCGTGCTACTGCATTCGTCTAGGCTAGGCTAATTTTGCTTGACGTTTTCGCAGTCGACGTGACTGTGCTTTCGTAGCATTGTGCGTGCTATTCACAGCAACGTCGAATTGTCTGCAAGCTGCAACAACGCTATCGCCTTCTGCGTACACGTCAGTGACCGGTGCAGAACTCGTTCTGCTAGCACTATAGTTTTTCAAGTCTAGAGGCAGTGGGACGGGACGACTAAATGACCTTTTCTTTTTCTCTATTTATATCTCCGTCCTTTGAGTTTCGTTTTCCCTTGCGAACTTTCCTGGCCTTTTTGTCATCCTTCTGCCCGAGGGTTTCCAAATCGCGTCGTCTGCAAACGGGGTCGTCCCGCAGACGACAGGCACCCAAATTGCCAGCTGTCGTCTGCTCCAACCGAAAGAGACTCGGCAAAGTGAGTTTTCCCGTTCAGCCGCCAGGCCGCGTCTGAATATAAGCCCAGCTTCGTAGGCCAGGATGTGCCCTGTATATACCCCCTTTTTGGGTAGCGGCGTGCAACTTTTTTTTCTTTATCTTGCCTGTTGACGTCTATTAGCTTTGAGGAGCCGAATTTAACGGTCCCTCCCAATTGGTTCTGAGAAGCGGCGAAGAAAAAGTAGAGGGGAGAATGCGCGGATGGTCTACCCGGCGCATGCGCACACTGCTGTGACCGCCTTCCGCTTTTGAGACGCGCGACGAATGGGTCAACACTGGGAAGATGAGGGCGGCTTTCCCTCCGGTCTGTGTATGCGGATGTCTCCGCAAAGCGTCGGCGTTTTCGCTACGGTTAGTCCTAGCCCTCGCGTCAGACTTTGTTGTTGTGTCAGTTGTTTGCGTTTCTGGAAGCTCGCGTTTTCGTCGGGCCATTTCCAACAGCTAGAAGCGTAGTACCTCCCCCCCCCCCCCCCCCCCGACTTTCTCGCAGGAGTGCGAGCGTTGTTTAACTATGTGAATGTTTACCCTGCGCCGTGAATTTCGCTTACGAAACTGGCGTAAGTGGCTGAACGATGTTGCATTCAGGCGCAGCAATTGGCCAGCCCAGACTGCCGGGCCAATTGACCACTTGCAGAAGTACGACTGCGCATGCGCCAAAACCGGCCGCGAGGCGGCGCTTCGTGAGCGCCGTCTCCGTGGTTGGAAAGCAAACTGCGCTGCTCGGGTAGGGTGTCTAGCCACCCTAGCTCGTGCGTGACATGCCGGCCAACTGAGTCGCTTTCGGGTGCACGAGCTATTATTATGAAAATGGAAATAGTAATTTCTTCAGATTTCCGCCCGCGAAGGTTAAAGTGGAGAAGTTTGTGGACGGCAGCGGTGAAGCGGTCGAACCCGGACGGCACGCCGCGGCAGCTAACAGTGCATTCTAGGATCTGTGGCTTATGCAGGCGACTTCTATTCCCTTGTCATCTCCTGCCAGTTCTGCAACGCTGAACAGAAGGCCAGCGACGTGCTGGCAGGGCTCGCTGAGGCTGTAAAATATAAATAATGCAGTTTTCCTTCGCGCTCGTCACTGAGTGACCCTGAGTACATGCGAGTACGATTAAGCGATTTGTGAAGAACGGCGCAAACAGATGCGGCCAGTCTATGTACGTCATGTCATTTGTGAGTCTGCGCTCATCTTCTTTTTTTCCGTACATGTCAGCTGTGTTACACTCTCTTCCAACATGACTTCGAACCAATTCGTCAAACTATCTGCCTTGATGAGTATTCGCGAGTGAGCGCGAGCGTACTGGCCTGCCGCACACGCTGCCCATATTTAAGCTAATATAACATATAATAAAATAGGTTGGCGTGAGCGTTGAGGCCTTAGCGCTCGCAAAAACACTGAATAACCTACCGCGTACATATAGCGCATGCGAAATTTGGGAAACGGCTTCGTAAACCACAAGCATGCAACACAGCAGTTTGGCGAAACAGCACGAGATGAATATCAAATTTGCAAGCTAGAACGTGTACATCTGTTGTTCCATGCAACAACTAAGAGTTCGGGGAATGCGACAGGCATAAAGCACTCATCCGGCCACACATTCACAGTGCTCTCCGGCAATGTCGCCAATGGTTTTTGTGAACCATGCTGTAACCACGTAGATGCCTGACTTCATGGATGGCGTGTACGTAGCTCCTATGAGGCCAAGTGGAAGGTCCACGGTGTTTACGTTAAGTTTTATGTGCTTAACTTAACCCTATTTTTTTAAAGCCCATCGGCGGTGTGCCTGACAAACGGACGAAGTGTTGGCATGAAGATAACCCCACGCATTGTCGCTCATTATCCAGCGCTCTGAGAAGTCAGCTGTCCGTCACATTTGCAAAAACGGCAAGAAAATGAAGTCCTCTTCAAGCATATTTAAGGCAGGTCATATATGGCAACTACCAAAGAATGTCGGCGCTTTCACAAAACGTGAAAGAAGCGCTGCAAACACAAAGTCGCCACTCGATGCCGCCGTACCAAAGCAAGGCTGGAGCCGGGATGTTTTCCAACCAAGCGGCGAGGCGCAAGCTTCCCGTTTTTCGCGCTAGGTGGCGCTCCGACTTCTGCAAGTGGTCAATTGGCGAGGCTAACCCCGCAACCGTCGCAACAGCGCCACAGCAGCTGCAACCAGTTCTACTCTATCGGAAAATTATTTTGGCCAGATTGACATCGAAATGGCTCACTGGGAGAGTCTGCACGATTCCATTTGGTACCTGGAATAGACAGACATTTCGTAGAGCGGGAACATTCCCTAAGTTCAGCGGATAGATAGCGTCGCTTGCAGCGCATGACTTGGACAGTTATCAAATGGCTCTGACTTGTACTTCGTTGTCGCAGAATGCTCTGGTTCCATTGGCGGCACGTCATTCGTCGATACGCTCCATCAGCACATCTGCTTGAAGAGAGCGCACGTTCTTGCGGAACACAGCCTGGGCTGAGCTTCAGTTCCAGCTGAGTGCTCCTGCATTCCTTCTTAGCGAAGTCCAAGATTCGCTGCGACAGTGTTCGCACTTAACAGGTTCACACTCTGCGTTACTTCGGCGGTTACTCAAAGCAATTAAATTTAAACATTCATCAAAGATTTCTCTACATTATGTCTAGAACTCATTCTTGAAATGTCGTGTTTTTGTTGTGGTCCAACGGCTTCTTAATTGACCGGCTATATTTGTCACGCGGTAATGGACGTTGCGCCTGCGACTCTCTCACCTTCCCCTTTCCCCCCGTGAAGAAGAGGACCGGTGCCTTGCACGAGATGTAACGGGCGCTTCTTAATCACGGCGCTTGCGAAACGAACAGCGAGAGACTGTGTGCAAAGTAATTTAACCTATTAGCAGGGGTAAGTTGTATCTCTGTTAACGTCTTTGACTACTCCAGACAAATACATCTTTAAAGGGACACTAAAGGGAAAAAATGATTTCTTCTGCATCAGTAAATTACCGTTCTACAATACCAAAAACACCACTCTTACAACGACAAGACGTTTGGTAAGCCAGAAAAAAAGCAAGAAAGAAATACGGCGACGCCTACTTAAGTTCTGCACCTGGGGGCTGTGATGTCTTGGATTTTGATGGCATCTTCTAGGGCCTAATAATTATATATAGCGGTACAGATTGACTAAATTGTGTTCTAAAGGAACCAAATAGTAAACATGACAAGTTTCGGGAACCTTTATTCAGCCAACGCGGCCCAAATACGAAAACGTAATTTGGAATCCCTGACGTCACGCTGACGTACAGGCGCTGGGGTTTCGGCGCGAAATTCAAATACTGATACTTGGACCTTCATTTTCTCATATAATAATCAAAATATTATTTTTTTTGAAATGACTACCTGCAGGGTTCTCAAACAATGCTTCATTAGCCTAAACTGATTTATTGTTTCGCTTTAGTGTCCCTTTAACGGCCATTTCTTTTTGTTGTTGTTGTGCCGTTTGTTTACTGGCAAAGCCTGCGGTTTCGTCGAGTGCCGCGGCAAACCGTCGAGACGGAGCGTGGGCCCCGCGGTGGCCTCGGTGCAACTGTCTAACGCGGTGAAAACAATGGAGGCGCGCGTGGCGTTTCGAAATAAGCGCGTGCGCTCAGGATGCAGCGCCATTGAAAGTGGCTGAGACAAATGCTCTAAGTCGTGGGACGGGTGACTGTGCTCATGCTTGCTGTCGTCTGCTTCTTGAAAGAGCCACCAGACGACAGCGAGAGGCGCAGACGGCGACGATTTGTCACGCAGTAATGGACGTTGCGCCTGCGACTCTCTCACCTTCCCCTTTCCCCCCGTGAAGAAGAGGACCGGTGCCTTGCGAGATGTAAGGGGAGCTTCTTAATCACAGCGCTTGCAAAACGAACAGCGGGAGACTGTGTGTGCAAGGTAATTTAACCTATTAGCAGGGCTAAGTTGTATCTCTGTTTCCACCAGCGGAAGCATCGTTATAAATGAACACGCAGGACGACGAGCAAGACGGGACATTCAAATGAGCGATTGCGCGTCCGTTCTTGCACTTCGTCCTGTGTCGGTCGCGCTGTTGGCCATTATGCACCCAAACCATGCAACTCGCCAAGTTTTGTTATTCCAACTGCGAACTACTTTTAGAGTTACGCTGATTAATCTTATAATTTGGCCAAATCCACGTGTCAAATATTTTGTTATGGTAATGGCGACAAAATATCCAAACGCTATTTACGAATATCATAGATGAAAAAAAATTAAAGGAAAAGTTCAGTTGCGGTTTAGGGCTAAATGCGAGTGAAATGCGTTACGTGTTACGTCGCAGCTCTTTTGACGTCCCAGATCCATCCATGACCGAGACCGCGTTCACCACATTGCCAAGTGCTGTTCAGGAGCGAAATGCAAACCACCGTCAGCTGTACTAATACATACATATATTTCCACCCAGACACTCCAGATGCTAAAGCATAAAAAAAGCGCAATATGCCAGTGAATGCACTTCGTAAATGTTACCTTTCTTACAGAGGCCTGCAGGAGAGCGATTGTTTACACGTGGGCTTTGAAAAAACTTAGTGTTCCCGGAAGAACCGGAAGTAATAGAGAAAGCAACTCTTCTTAATTGACCGCTTTCCTCAAAAAAAAAAAAAAAAAAAAAAACACACACACACACGGTTGGTGAACATTTGTTGCAACAGACGCGTGGGAAGAGCGTAATAGATGCTCGGGCGGAACAACTGCCGGTCAAAGCATCTTGCCAAGCTAACCCTAGCTGCCGGCTTCGGCAGCGCCACCACAGTACTCGCAGCGTACACCGATCGTCCGATGGTTCGGTCTGCTTCGAGGCACACACGTTTGGCGTTCAGTTCGACGCCACTGCAGGCTTCGCTGAGTCCGCGTCCGGACAGGGGACAGAAATAGGATGCAGAAGGGGTGGGTGGGGGGGGGGGCGCAGGGCTCAACAGCCGAGCGGATGCCGCTTGAGCCCGTAAAAGCGTCGACGGAGGTTGAGCGGTCACAACCGCGTCGTGTCCACGTGGGGTCCCACGCAACACTGACCTGCTCGTCACTGCGTCAGTATACGCCTTGCGTCGTGCTAACCGGAAGTGGAATGCGTGACCACTGCGCACTTCCGTGTCGTGGTCTTGTGGCGGGGGGAGACGGGTCGGCCCGCTTAAACGCCGCGAGCGGAGCGATCTTTACTGAAACGTGCACTTGGGTGATGGCTTGTCCTCTCCCCCCTCCCCCCCCCAATTTTTTTTTGAGTGACGGTTTGTCGCCGAAATGTACAATGCACCGTTGTTCCTACCGAGAGAGAGAGAGATAGAGAGAACGGCAAAGGAAAGACAGGGAGGTTAACCAGAGATTATCTCCGGTTGGCTACCCTGTACTGGGGGAAGGGCAAGGGGATGCAATAGGTGAGAAAGAAAGGATTAAAAAAGGGAAAAAAAAAACCTAAGCACACACACGCACGTACACGGATATCGGTATATAAACGACGTTGCAGAGGGGACACATAGGAGCAGCCTTTCACGCTAAATACATTGGCAGTTGAAGATTAGATACGCCCTGGGCATGTCGGTAATGTCATAGCATTCAACGAACGCAGTGAGCGACGTTGCATACTGCACGTTGCGGCGCAAGCGAACCGATTTATAAGAAAGTTCTGTTCGCTGCTGGGTATTTTCGATTGCGGCTTCAATTCCGAGCGGGCCTGTTTTACATTTGCAAGCTTACAGTGGACCACCGTGCCCTAAGGAACCACTAAATTCGCTCTCGGTACCCGTCGTCGCCGCCTGAGAACATCCGTCCATCGCGGGTCAGCTGATTAACAGCTCGACTATCTTACACCGAAAACGAAAGACAAGATCCCTGCACAGCTCTCAACCAGTTAGATAGAAAACAGTTCACCTCGAACAAGATCTTGGGACCATGGCCTCGTATATCGCAGCTGCAAAAGGCCACAAAAGCGCTGCTGCGATATTTGAAAGATACAGGATTGAGTCAGCGTCTGTAATCCGGACTGAGTGACTGAACGATATCCCCGGTGGACTTTCTCTTCTTTCTTTAATCTTTCCGTCCCCGTTTTCCTTTCCCCAGTGTAGGGTAGCCAACCGGGCTCAGTCCTGGTTAACCTCCCTACCTTTCATTTATCATTTGCTCTCTCTCTCTTACACCGACGCTGGCGCTTGGCTCACTATAAATGGTAACACAAGTAAGGTTAAGCTGTTAATTCTTCGTGCCATTATTTACAGTTATTTGGAGGTAAAAACGTTTTTGATAGCGCTGACCTAAATGCTCCTTTTCGAACCCGAGTCAGAAAGCGCATGGAGGTTTTAACCTCGGTGGCGACTGCGATGTCACGAACTTCTTTAGTATTTTCTCTTACTTCGGTTCTTCGACGGATGTAAAATTCTCAAAACTTCCTAGCTTGAGCCTTAAGGACCATGGAAAACGTGATGCAGCGCTTCTTTACCGACGAACAATCAACTAGGCCCGAGTAGGCGCCCTCTAATTTCATTACGTCACAGCGATTGGCTGCTAGAAAACCTTGCCAACTTTAACATTGTACGCGTGTACTTTTTTTCGCTTGGCAATCATTCTTTCTCGGCGCACTCGCTCGTTTCGATATCGCAGAAGCGTAACGCCAGCTGAACCCTAACCATCCTTTATACTCTTTCCTAAGTATACAGAGCCGCTCGACGCCTCTACCTTCTGACGTAGCTCGGCGCTTACATCGCCGACTCCAGCAGGAAAAGGACGTGCTGCAACGCTTACAAGGCCGACTCCGTGCCTTCCGCGCAGGCACACTCCTCGGAGCACGTCTTGCGACCGTGCCCGAGTGATTGACGTCTTAATGCGCGCATCCGGAAGTCGTTCCGCGCGTGACCTAATCCAAACAGTCCGTGCCGGTTGTGTACTGTACACGCGAATGAACTTCCGAACCTCGTCGAGCCTTGTACAACTAGCCTGTGCAAGTTTTTTCAGATCACGCAGGGGCCTGCCGCCTGTCTCGGATCAACCGCGTCGCTTGCGCGTTCGTCCGTGGTGCCGATCGCTGGAGAGAGAGAGAGAGAGAGAGGGGGGGGGGGGGGAGAAGGGAAAGGCAGGGAGGTTAACCAGAGAAAAAGATACGGTTTGCTACCCCACGCTGGGGAGAGAGGGGAGGGGGAGGTAAAGTGGTAACAAAGTACAGATAAGGAAAGACAGGAGCATAGACACGCAATGACAGTGAGAGATAGAGGAAAGGGGGAAAGGCAGGGAGGTTAACCAGAGAGAAAGATACGCCGCTTTGCTACCCTACGCTGGGGAGAGGGGGATGGGGAGGTAGAGTGGTAACAAAGTAGAGATAAGGAAAGAAAGGCGCATAGACACACAATCACAATCGGTCACTGTCGCCGCGTACTGTCACCGCACAGCACAGTAACACTTGCAGCACTATCAACGTCTGTTCAGGCTACAGCCGCTTGTCCAATTCTGTCGCCCTCGAAAACCGATCGCTGGAATTTCGTGAGCGCCCTGGGGCCCGTTTAGCGCCGGCCAAGCGAGACGGTGCCTGCAGCGTATTACATTCGGAAGGAATCGTACGCACGCGTGGCACCTCTTTAGGTGTGTGTGTGCGCGAATGGACGAAACCTCGGCATAGCGAATCGAAATATTGCCGCGTGCGAGTCGGTCTTTCAATCGAAATGTTACCATTTGCGAATTCCTGTACTCGTCTAATAGTTTTCGAACTGTTTTCGGATAAGCCAAATCGCGAGCTGCGTTCTCATTTCTGGCCGGGTGGCCATGATAAGCGTGTAAAACGCGATAAATTAAGTAGGGAAGCACGCTGCATGTCAGTCGGGGAGCCGGACTTTACCCGATAAACCGCTAACATTCGAACTCGACAAGACAATGAGTCCCAAGTATGTGGATAATGTTTGCTTTGCTCCTAAATGCGCCATTTTTACTTTTCATGAAAATTGCTTCGTAACGTGCAGTCTTATAACAAAAATTCGCTATAACGTTATTGATGTTACTTGGGAGTGAAGTCAGTGGACAGAAAGTGATTTTTTATTCGAAAATTATTCGAAAGGTATTTGGTTCGATTCGCTTATCACGCTAGTCATTCTTTTTATTCGATTCGGTCTCGAAAAGTGCTATTCCCACGTATGCTACACCTAGATCTTGTCTAATAAGCAACCTATCACCCCGAAATGAACGAAAGTAGAGTTCTTAAAGAATACTTCATCGATATTATAAATTGATTCAGTGCTTTTGTTCAGTGCCCGTTTAATAGGTTAATCACAACTCGTGCTATATAGTCCTTGTGCACAGGTTGCCGCACGGAGTGCTAAAGGCTGGAAATGCTGAAATGATGCAGGCTTAGTTCGTGCAGGTATATTACAGTCAACTGTCACAGGAAAACGTATTTCGGAACTGATTGCAGCTCGGTTTTGATAGGGAGGCTCAGGGTCAGCCTCAGGCGTCACATCAAGCATTCTTTTCACGCGCATTTGACGAAGCGGCCGTGTTATCTTGTTTTGATTAGTTTGGCGTTACATTTAAGAGTGGCTTATCCTTCACGTCAAGGGTAGCACGAAACTGACTGCCCGTTACGCGCTCAGCGTCCAGATTTTCTTTTCGGTTGATGAAATTAATATATTCTGAAACGATTTTCTCGGACCGGGCCCTACCATAAAGGATTGCGAGCGTACACCGCATATTCGGGAGCCGAACGCTTCAGAACCGTCATCACGTGGTCGCCGGCCGTTCGCGCCCTCGCAGAAGCGACCAGACTCGTGGGGAAACGCACGGGTCATCAAGCGCTCGAACGCTTAAAAGTGCAATCGTTTCCTCGCATTGTGCAAGCTGAGGCCCCACACAACGCGGCTACTGTCAAGAGGGATCGCGTCCTCCGTTAATCTCACCGCCGGCGACTCAATCGCCAAACCCATTTCCTGCTCGCCCGCTAGCTCGCTTAAGGCGCCGCGAGAACCCGCAAATGAAGAGTGAAAACGCCGAAGACGCGTTGCCCCACACACCGCCGTGTCCCGGTCAGAAGCGCGACCCCACCTGTAAGACGGTGGGAGCGGTTCATCGATCTATCTGGGTTAAGGATGCGTCTTCGCGGGGGGTGGTGGGCCACTGACTCACGCGGCGGGGCCCACACGAGGTGTGTACGTCGACGTTTGCTGTTAGCCCTCGGCAGGTCGTGCCTCCTCCTCCTCCTCCTTTTCTGTCTGCCCCTCCCTGAGATGCGTCGGAACAGGTGAGGAGGCGGATAGCCCAGACGTCCCTCTCGCATGTCTGGCAGTTTCCGACCCGCCCTGGAGCAAGTCCGGCGGTCCACGCCGGGCGCGGTGGAGTCCTTTGACTGGTCGGTGGCCCCTCTTTGCCTTTGCGCAAAAAAAGAAAAAGAACCCCCTAAAATTAAGGAGGCGCTCCTCTCGGGGATCCACGTCCCCTAGTTTTAATAGCTCGTCTTACAATAACTGAGCCGCCCTGGGGAACTACCAGCTGTACTCTGTCGCTCACGGACGCTGTGCAACAGGCGTTTAGTACAGTGCCGAGCTTCGACACCTGCTTGCATTCTCTTTCAACACTGCGTTCTATAGTACACGAGTGTACAGTCGCTGACCGATTTGTCAGAAGCCAAATTTTTTGGTTCCGGTCCATTATTCGAGCGTCCCCTCAGGACTGTCGTCCACTGCACGGAACCAATGTACTGCACAAGAATAGAGAACACGACGAGCTTAATTACGTTGTGACTTGACTAGGTTTACATGTACGCGACGCGAGCGGGTCGAGTCAGAAATCGGGTCGACCGAGCCCGACGCGACGGCGTTTACGTGGACTCGCTTCTGACGGGTCTGGGACGACGACGGCACGCAGCGTCGAGCCGAGACACCAGCGCATTCGAACCCTGCTTCTGGTTCTTGCAGGCGTCTGCAAAAGCTCTTATTTCGATGCTTGCCATCGTTACGTGGATGAGTTTGAACTGCACGTAGTGCCTGTCTTTGCTTTGTCCCGACGCCATTCCCGTCAGCCAGAACGTAAGAACGCTGACGTTTCGGTCACCCTGCGGAAGTATTAGCACCGGCTAGTCGGACCCGTCGGGCGTTTACATTCGCGCTGTAGACGGAGCCCGGCTCGACGCTCGACCAACTCGACCTGATGGGGTTTGTACGTGAACTCGACAGGTCGATCCGAGTCCGACGAGCCGAGTCTATTGACTTCTGTCGGGGTACACGGAAACGCCATGAATGTATGGCAACTCAAGGAACAAACACAACGACAGAAATTGAAGGCCAGGCACGCCGCTCGTATCTTCCCGTGCATTCCTGTCTGTGCCTGTTTTTTGCGATGCTACATTGCGAACCAGTGGGTAACGGCAACCGAAATTTCAACCTCCGTTACGCGAGTATTGCACGAATAAACTCCGTGAATGTGTTCCCCCCTGTCTGCGCTACATATCATTCTGGCTACGACTGAAGACAATCATATACAGTATTCACAGCGTCCCTACAAGACAAAACCTACGATTTGTTATATAAAAATAATAATCATCATTGGTAATAAATATTTCGTAGTATTTATCAGCTAATTCCATCGTACTTTTGGCATCCACTGTAGGATGCTAGAAGTGTTCAGGTTAGAAAGCCAGAATTCCTCGTGTCTCTACCGCGGAAACTCGCGCAATCTGGCTCCACGCAAAGCCTTGTCTCCAAGTTGGAACTCAAAACGAGGCGGGAGCTGCGCTGCCGCATTTTTCACGCCGTGGGAAAGTTCGGCCCAATCAGTTCGATCGAGCGCAATAATCGACTCGTTCAAACAAGGGCGCGCGCCGATTCTCGCCGACAGCTGCAGTCGAAGGTGACCCGACGGTCGCGTTCGATTGTTTGCGTAACTGATCGAGAGCGACCGCAGCCAGCATGCTAAGTGCGTCGAAAAGCGCATGAATGTCGTCCCTCTGTGCAGCACCTCGGATTGTTCCGCTCACAAAGCGCGTCTTTCTACGTGGCCGACATCTGTCTCCGGATACGCGGGGGAAAGGCAAACAAACGAACAAACAAGCAAACAAAAAACTGCCATTGTCCGTCGTGATCGTCACTGTTGATCTCGGAAGCTAAGCCGCGCGGCAGGAAAAAAAAAAAAAAAAGCGGGGTGCGTTGTTATCTCCTTTTCTCTTCGATTGGAGCGCTCGACAGAATCGCTGGCATTTGCATATCGCGGGTATTTGCGCGGCACGCAAATTCTTAGGCGATTGCCGTCTCCACGGCGGTGTCTCCGATGGAACAGTGATATCGGGCCGACTTGTGAGAATGCACAGTTACAGATGGCGCGAGATTGAGTCAGTGGGGTTACGGTGGCCGCGGTGTGCGTAGGGTCCGCCAAAACAGCTTGAGCAATCAGTGGCTACACGATACGTCTTTTTATTCGTCCAGCCTTCTTTACATCATATCTTGCCTTTGTACCTTCTTTTTTTGTTGTTTTATGACCGGCGTCTGTCCTTTAAACCAACGCCCGATTGTCAACCTTGGCCGCTGGGCTGTTGAAATCCTCGCAATGTAGCGAGGCAGTTACGGTTGCCAGGTGACGGGGGCTCCTGTAGCCATACTGAATAAAGTGTTTGCCTTTCTGCGGGTGTTGTGCGGATGGCGAAATGGCAAGGGGAATGTAGTAACGAGCGCATTCGTGGAGCCGCGCAGTTAGTGTAAAAACCGCAGTTGGAAATATGGTAGTATACCTCAATACCAGTAGTGCGTAGCGTCTGTATACTATGCAAATGGGAGTCGCGTAGTCTGTACAAGGAGACCTATGCTGGAAACCTTCTAATATATAAGTCAGCGTCGCCCTATAACTCTGCAAATCTGGATCCGCCTTATAGACCCAACTATATAACTGGTTCAGTAACGTGGAAAGTTGGGCTAGTTGGTGAGTGATCATAGTACCTTGCTGGCAGTGGCGTAGCCAGAAATTTTGTTCGGGGGGGGCTGCGCCACTGGCCCCATGTGTGTGTGTGTGTGTGTGTGTGTGTGTGTGTGTGTGTGTGTATATACAAATATATATATATATATATATATATATATATATATATATATATATATATATATATATATATATATATGTCGGGCCAGTGGCGTAGCCAGAAATTTTGTTGTTGCATTTAAAAGAAAAAGTTTAATTCTAGTGACTACTGGTTTCAACTTTTTTTATTTAGGTGGTCAATTATTTATTAAAAATTGGCCAAATCGAAAATTTTCAGAAAACGAAACTATCAAGTTTAAAACTCCGTGACTCAACAATGAAAAATGATATCACAATTCTGTGAATTGCATCTAATAGTACATCTACAGCGGACAAAATGGATATGTTACACATGAATCTAAAAAAAAATTAGTATTGTGGAAATACGGCTTGTGCAGAACCCTTGTACACAACGTAACCAATTCACGTAAGATACAAATTGACATAGCAAACTTGTCCGCTTTGACTGTTATAATAGATGCCATTTACAGAACCACAATGTCTGTAATTCATGCATAGCTATTAGTTTGTAAACGTCATGCTTCTATATTTTCAAACTTTCGAATTTTTCAAAATATTTTAAACAACATTCAGGCCCTAAATCGAATTTGTGTTTCCAACAGAACTAGGATTTAACTTTCTCTCTCAAATGCAACGAATTTCAATAAAAGCGATTAGCAGGATTATCTAAGAAAAGGGTTTCTGCGTTTTACAAGTATTTGAATAGGCCGCGTCGGATTGGGCCCGAGCTAGAGCTTCCTCTTAAACAATTTGTCAAGGGATCAAATCCATCAATAATAACTGCATTGTCATTGCCAAAGATGCTGCAAACGAATTCTTGAACGCTACGCGCAGACAAAACAATAAAATATGTATTTTTTCATAAAAGAATATACTCGTATGTGCCAAAAATATTGCCCAAAATAACTGATATCAATGCTTCCATATTTTTGTCTATTTAAGTAAAGAAAATATCACAGGAACTTTAGAAATATATCAGTTCGAAACCAGGAAAGCAGTGCATGCCACTGATATGAAAAATTAAAAGGCAACGAACTGAACAAGTTGAGGACAAATGTGTTAATGAAACTTTGTCATTCAAGAACCGTGCTTACATTCTTGTATATATGCAATGGCCAGTGAAAGATCTCAATGACGCTGTAATTTGTTTTAATGTATTACGCAGAAGCAGCTGTCACCGGTCGTGTATTGTAATTGCACCGAAATCAGTCGCAATAGAGGGCACGTATAAAAAGCAGGAATTCTGCAAGATATACGAGGGCAAGTCAAATGAATGTGAGCCAACAATGGGGCACTTCTTTTAAAAGTAGTCTTCATGAGAATTTAGACATTTGTCCCATTGACTAACGAGTCGCGTGATTCCCGTCTTATAAAACTCCTTGGGTTGCTGCTTCAAAAAGTCTGTATCTGGTTCCCTTGAGCTGTTTTTTCGGTTGCCTCAAAATGTAGAAGTCGCAAGGTGACAGGTCTGAGCTGTATGGCGGATGCTGCAGCATTTCTCACTTGAACTTTGCCAGTTTTGTATTAACCTCATAAGCGACGTGGGGACAGGCATTGTCGTGGAACAAGATGACCCCATTCGTCAATTTTCCACGTTGTTCGTTCTTGATTGCGACACACTGCCGTTCTGGCGTTTCACAATATCGGAAACAATTGATAGCCTCTCAAGATTTAGCAAATTCTATCAGTAATGGACCCTGACGACCGAAAGAAAAGTCAACAACACCTTTCCAGCGGAAATGATGGCCTTTGCGTTCTTTGGGCGTGGTAAATTCGAATGTTTCCACTGTAAGCTTTGCCGTCGTGTTTCAGGCTCGTAGTAGTGGCACCAAGGTTCGTCCCCGATAACAATTGCAAACTTGAAGTCGTCATCCTCATTGTGATACCCGATCAGATGAGTCAAGGCAGCGCGAAACTTCTCCGTCTTCTCGCTATGATCTCGGGGATCCATTGCGCACCAAAGAGCCGATAACCGAGAAGCTCATGAATTAAGGCGTGAACCGAACCGTGACTGATGTTCAGACGGTCTGCCAGTTCATCGATGCTTATCCTCCGTTCTTGTTTCATCAGCTCATGAACCTTTGAAATTGTGTGGGGGGTGATTGCACGATGGTTTTGGCCCGGTCTTGGAATGTCTTTACAACGTCCTTTAAACCGTTTGCTCCAAGGCTTTACAGTTGTCAATGAAATGCCGTGTTCAACGTAAACGGCAGCCATACGGCGATTAATTTCTGTTTCGGAAACACCTTTAGCTGTCAAAAACTTCGCGACACCGAGCTGTGCAACTTTTGAAGTGTCCATTATGTGACGCAACCATATTCAACCCAGTGTATGAGAGCATTAAAGAACATTTATCTTCACACCTGCGTGTCACTTCTGTAAATGAGACATGCCGTTCTCCTACGCGCATGCCTCGCAGATAATGAACCGAACCATTATTGCGCGGTTAGGGTAGGCGCACTTTCATTTGACTCGCCCTCGTACATTAGAAATGCAAAGATACAATGGGATATACAAATGTGAAAATACGGCTTGATAAAGGACAAAAAAGTGTCACTGGAAACATAGTTCACTGCATGTATACACAAAACATCGCAACAAGATATTTAAGTATACGTAAAAGTTTCCAATGAGTCTATGTATGTAAGAAAAAGTAACTGTATGTAATGCGTCAAACAAGGCAAATAAACATGTTGCACAATCATAGATTCACAGAATCCTAGATTCCGCCCCCATTCCATCCACTCCCCCCGATGTATTGCGCGCGACGGAAGGCGGCGCGCTTGCTCCCCGCTTCGAGCCTGACTGAGCCACCTTCGTCGGCTCACCCATTCCACCTCCCCCCCTACGCTTTCACTCGCACATACAGCATGCAGCGCGTGGTCACGATTTTATCACCCTTGGACGTTATACGAAACATGAGGGCGACGGCGACGGCAGGAATGCGCCTGGAGAGTCCATATAATTGCTTTCGCAATAATACAATAAACGTATCCGGCAACTGAAGCGTCCCGACGCCCATTACTTTCCGCAAAAGAAGTATCAAAATCGAACTTTCACCATGCGACAATTCGTTGCGCCGCAACAATGAATTTTTTTTCTGTGGGGCGGAGGCACCGAAATGCAAAAAAAACGCATAGGAAAGTATGTTGGCCAGAATCGAATGCCTACATCGGGCACCTAATGGGGCTACAGAATTAATACCGAAGAAAACATGAGACGATTGGCCCACTGAGAACCATACGCATATTGCTCAGTATCCTACGCCGGCGAAACAAGACTTTCCGGAAAGGTTCCGCTCAAGGAACGCGGTGCAATCCTTCGAGTCCCCACAGTGATGGCGGCGAGCGACCATTTTTTTTTCTCGTCTGCTAGCCAGAAAACTTCCAAAACTCTGTCAGGTGAAAATCCACTCGGCCAGAGCAAACCGAACGCCCACCGAAGTGCACCGCGGTGGTCGGAGCCATACGAGAAAAACATATGCGCTCTGGCTCGCTCTGGCAGCCCGCGGGTAGGGTAGCAAGAACAAAAAAATTGAAAAGGCTCAATGTGTTCTCGGCGAATAAAAGTCAAAGTAGAAAAAATAAATAAGAACGTAGTTACTTTGGCTGGCTTTAGTGTCTTGACATGGTTGTTCTGGCGTAGGTTATAAAAGTGTTGATATTTTTTTATGCGACATGACGGCACAAATGAACCACCCCAACGCATCGTCTCATTGGACCTCGCTGCGTGCTTTGTCAACTCGTCTGCTAGTGTGTTGATTTGGCTTGTCTCGTTGTATGTTCCGATGTAAAACTTTAGAAGAGTCAATGGACCTTTGGCGTCAAATGTTTATAACATTAAACCCACAAAGTTCCGCAATTGAAAATTTAAAGCACGACTTTGGAAATGTCAATGCACGTTTCACATCAAGAGCTTATGAGATTTATACCCATAAAGTTTCGCAATTGATATCCATGCGCTCCATAGATTCCGTGGCCTCAGTGAGATGCCGCGGCGAGCCCGCTCACCATCAAAGCGCCCTTGAAACATTGTGCTCGGATGGGACTGCTTGGCGTTATGTGACTGCCGGTGTATGGGCGTTGCCACGAGATCCAGCCCGAGTTCGCAATCTTCGTGGTTAAATGTCTTTTCGAGCGTCAAAAAGACATTCTAGACAAAATCCAGAGTGATTTCCGGCGCCGGGGGTCGCTTTGGTCGGCGGTGCATGGACAGCACGAAAAAATTTCGGGGGGGGCTGAAGCCCCATAAGCCCCCCCCCTGGCTACGCCCCTGCTTGCTGGTGAAGCAGCGCACAAACACGGACACAGTGAAGACAAGCAGGAATAGACGACACTGGTGTCGACGACATAACTGGTGTCGTTTCGCCGTCCATAGTTTTAGCATGCTTGTATTATGCCGACTCAGTCCAACTTCCAGAATGCCGTGTTCCTGTGTGTACACGCGCAGTAGCATGTTTCAACAGGTCCACGTGCAGCATCGTGTTTCTTCTGTGTCGCCGTGCCGTGCAGTAGTACACTATGGCGTATTAATAAGCAAGCCGAAGCATCAACCGTCGCATTTGAACACAGGCGCGTGCAGTGTGCATCGATTCAGACGCAGATCGTGGTTTTCCTCTAGACCGCGCAGCTGCGTGTCTCACTTTGAAAGTTCTTCCACGAGATGCCGCGCGAGCTTTCAGTGCCGCCGGCAGTGGGCGCACCAAACGGTTGCGCGCATTAAAAAAAAAAGAAAAAAAAACCCCTCACCTATAGTGCCGGGAACTGCGCCACGCACACCTGCAAACTCCGCATTGCCGCCACTTGTGGCGGCAACAAATTCTGCGGGTCACCCAGACACGTAGTGTTATGCTCGCACATTATGAGGAGAGGATTAGAGAAATAGCTGGCCGGATTAAGGGCACATGCGGGACGCGAGCCAGCCACGTGGCTCGTCCAGGGATTAGGCCTCTGACCCGTATTTGGTGTCCTGTGCGACCTTGGAAGCACCGACACACCATTAACCAAAGGAGGGCAGTGAGTAGGGGGGGGGGGGACCAGCGGGTCGCATTCCTTGCGACCTTGACATCAGTGAGGGGTCACGTGAGAAGTGTAGGGGGTGGAGGGGGAGGGAGGTTGGTAGCGCGGGGAGGCTCCATCATCTTGTAGCTCGCCTGAACAGCGGCGCGCGTACAGGACCCAATTATAAACGTGCCGGGTGTCTCGGAGGCGTCGGCCCTCGCCCGCCCGCAGAGCGCGCCGTCTGCCCAGAGACAAAGCAGCGCGTGGCGGCGGTCGAGGCAGATCAAAGGAAACGCGAAGGACACGCGCTCAAAGCGAGGCTGTCGCATCTCCGTGCGGCTTGCTCTGTAGGCCCCCGCGCTCGTCGATCAAGTGGCGCCTCCCTCGTGGATGGCGTTTCGGTTCGCGTGCGGTGTTCGAGCGTGCTCGAGCGAAGCGGAGCGCCCCACGAGGGGGAGGACACCGGGCCTCTGAAGGAGAGCGAAACTTTGAGAGAACAGAGAGGGCGCATCGTGGTGTTGGCGTCGCTGTGTGGCCGCTTGCGCGCTCGTCTTGTAACGTGCGCGAGATTTGGGCAGCGACGCTGCTCGGAACTTTGCAGGCAGTTTTCCCATTGTGTGTTGGTTCCCTGTTGAAAGGGGACGTGTACTATGCAGCTTCGGAACTGCATGGGCGCGGGATCAACGAAAGCATTGAATTTCAGTGAAGCCGCCTCGATGCGTTTAGCATGGTGCTGCCAGTTGCAAGTATTCTGTAATTTGTGCTAGCAACATTAGGTTTCGTTCATTTAGACGTTTCGGGAGTACTAACTGAGGAGAGCTCCTACTGTTTTCGTGGAGACCACAATTTTTAATGTTTCGATCTCGAAGACATCCGGCCTAGGGAAAGTGTCTAAGCACAGAAAGCGATGGCAAGATTTAGCGCTTCGCTGAAGGCGTCTGACAACGACGTGCTCTCTTTCACCATTGTTTCATGGAATAGAGAACCGTGAGTGGAAAACCGTAATTAAAGTCAAGTGTATGTGGCTTGATAAATGTTTCACTGTGTGAGTTCTATGCACTTACTACGCAGTTAAGTCGAGCAGGAGACAAGCCGCGTACGCACACACATTCAAGGCAAAGAGAGGCTATGTACCTGTTGGTGACCTTCTGGTAATGACAGAATGGCAGCTCATGCGAACATCGCAGTTCAAGCATGGAGAAGGGATGCCAAAGCTTGCACTCAGGAAGGCCCGTGTCCTCAAAACACACTGCCGCGACATGCCTTGTGGGCTACCGCAGAAAAGGCCGCGCACAATTGACATCTTAATTTCCGCCCAAGAAAGTAATTTTTTTCGAAGCTGGAATTGGCGCCTGATCCAGAAAAAAATGCCATTTGTCCTAAGCTATTGCCTGAGACGTGACGGCGAAAACCTTGTAAAGCATACCGTAATTCACCTTAATCGAATTTAATCCTCCCTAATCCACTTTAATCGACATTATTCCACCTTAATCTACCCTAATCCTCCTTGGCACACCTTAATCCACCTTAATTTACCTTAATCCACCATAATCATATCGCTAAGAAATCGTTAACTTTGCTAATTATTAATCATCTCTTATACACTGCTGGACATGATTTGGTTCGCTTCTGGCCTTCCGTGGGGCACATATTTTCTGTGCCTCACAACGCCACCTTGAAACAGATCTAAGGTTTTCGACTTGAAAAGAAAGAAAGGGAACGTTTTGCATTTCGCTCCCACCGGAATGCGGCTGTCGCGGCTGGAATCGAACATACCGACGTCGAGCACAGAAGCGCAATGCCACAGCCTCTGCAGATACTGCGGCGGTGGACTTAAGGATCTTCATCACAATCAGATCATCTAATGCTTAGAGCAGGTAGGTAACTGGTAGTCTTAAAGCAGTACAATGGATACCGAAAGGAAAGGCGAGACAGTGTAGACGAGGTTGATCATGTATTAGATATTATGGTTAAGAAATTTGCAGGCATAGCATACAGTGAACTGACGCACGATGTACTGATAGAGAGATAGGAGGACCCGTGATAGACATTCATAATTCAGCTCACTTAAATAGGCTGATCATGATGATGAGCCTACATCATCGTAGACAGCACACTATACGCTGCCGCTGCAAGGGTTTCGCGCTTGGAGCGATCGCACTGCTGAACAAGTGTTCGTGGGACCTTTATAATTTGTTTGGGTGACCAATAACAGCCACCGTTTAAGGCATCTAAAGCGCCGACTTTTCTATAATTGCGCATTCCTTTCTCAGTGCCCGCCGAATTGCTCTTTTGCGTCAAACAGCGTCAGCGGTTGCAATCGACGACTTACCGGGACAAGTGTCCTCATTTCGGCAACTGTCCTCGCCGATAGCTAAGTGGGCCGGACTCGTACTTTCAAGCGGACGGCCCAGTCGCGGATCAATCGTGTCAAGCACGTGCCATTGTGTACACGGTCTGGAAGTCGTATACGCGCTGCACTATCACAATGGATGCAATCGCATCCTTGTAGTTACGTTCGTTGTATCTGTGGGGCCTCCTCCTCCTCTGTCTCGCCAGATACTTCAGCTCTGATGATCCGCACGGACGCGTCATACAGAAGCGTGATCGGCACCTGCGTGTTTCTATAGCAAGTGGTCCGTTTGGAGGACCGTTACCTTGACGTCGTTGAGTGGCAATCTACACGTTCGAGTGAGAGGGAGCTGTTGGCCTCGCTTGCGTGTACTTACTGTATCAGTCAAACCTTGGGATAAGCTGGGTGGATATATTGCGGCCTATAATCGACAAGCTTAGGAAAATACAGACCACTGACGAAACCTAGTACTCTAGTACTCAGTACTCGGCCACTCTTGGAAGATCCGCGCAGCAGTACAAATTTGTAAATCGCGTGGGCCTCGGGGTCTCACGCGCGCTTCGTTCAGCTCATTGCCGCCTAAGCACGCAAAAAAAAAAGAAAAAAAAAGCGGGCGCCTTCGTCATTAGTCTTGTCGGTGGCCTTCGCATCCCATCCTCTTCGAGGCAGGCATGCGTTGTGCCCTTCAACGGTACTGTTGGCGTGAAACGTAATTTACGGACAGGCCATAAACGAGGTAGTATGACACGCGAGTGTGATTTGATGTCCCGTGCGTAAGTCTAGGCTGCGCGTTATGCGGTGTTCGTGAAGCAACCGGCTCGTATGGTTAACCATCGGTTGACGGTTCTCTTCAAAAACACCCGGCAAAAATTGTCTCGGCTGCTTTTCGCGCTTGTTTCTCACATTGCGGCGACAACGGATATCTATTGTATCTGTGCGGACTTCCTGGGTTACGCTGCGCACGTCCGTTGCGGTTCTCTCGTGCAGTCATAACGTGCGTACAATAGACAGCTTTAGTTTAGGGGACGCAAGCGGCTTGCGTACGCAAGAACTAGGGGCGACGGTACTGCGCATGCGCAGACGGTTCTGCGCATGGGCAGTACTGTCCCCCTAGTAGTTACGTACGCAAGTCGCTTGCGTTCCCTACACTAAAGCTCTCTAATGAAGCTCGGACGACGCGCGTGTTTCTAGCCAACATAAATTGAGAAGATTGGCCCGCATACTTTCTTTTTTGGTACTGTGGTCGGTTTTGTTGTTGTTGTTGCGAAGACAAAGTACAGTGTAGCTTGGGCAGTAGTAGCGCTCCACTGCTCCTCACGCTGTGTGTCCGCTAGCACTGCGCTTGCCTCCATCGGAAAGTGAGGCGTTAGCACGAATGCGGCGAAGCAAAAAAGGAAGAAGAAACAAAGGGAACTCCGTTCGTGGGGGGACCGTCATCTTCGCCACACAAGGGGACTCCGCTGTGGTTCGGCCGCAGAACGAGGCGGGTCCGTTCCATTCTTTCGTCAAGACAAACAACGCAGCCGGCGTCGGCCGCGGTGGGGGAGCGAGCGTCTGACCTTGGCACGTCAACCCCCCTCCCCCCCCCCTCCCCCGACTGTCCTTCCACGCCCGATGAACACTCCCATGGAACGTTTGCGAAAAGGGCGGCCGTCGTCTGGAGAAACGGCGAAGGCTACCACCACCACCACCACCCGCACCATGCGTCATCATCCTCCGGCGTGGCGCAATCCGCCTCTCTTTGGCGACGATGTGCCGACTGTTTGTTCCGCTGCCCTTTCTGCCGACGTGGATTCGTCTCGCCGACCCCTCTCTCTCGCTTTCGTTTTTTTTTGGTGGTGACTACAGTGACGGGGCCCGGCACTTTAACATCTGCGCTACAGTGACGGGGCCCGGTACTTTAACATCCACACTACGGTGACGGGGCCCGTCGCTTTAACAACAACACTACACCGACGGGGCCGTCACTATAAAGATGTCGGTATTGGGGGCGAGGACGACTTACGGAGTCACCATCTGTCGGAAGCGCCTCACATGCGTCGGCGTTAAATAAAGGTTAAATAAACATACTACGCGGCAGCCCTCCTGAGCAATTTTGCAAGTACTCTCGAAATGGCAGTATTCTACCTTTAAAATAATCATGTTGGACAAACAGAAATAATAATAATAATATATGGGGTTTTACGTGCCAAAACCACTTTCTGATTATGAGGCACGCCGTAGTGGGGGACTCCGGAAATTTTGACCACCTGGGGTTCTTTAACGTGCACCTAAATCTAAGTACACGGGTGTTTTCGCATTTCGCCCCCATCGAAATGCGGCCGCCGTGGCCGGGATTCGATCCCGCGACCTCGTGCTCAGCAGCCTAACACCATAGCCACTGAGCAACCACGGCGGGTTGGACAAACAGAAAGCACAGAATGGTTTACAAACGCTATCTCTTTGCCTACTACGTACAGTAAGCTGGGACACTGCGAGCGGTCGCCGCAATCGATTCCACCGAACCGGTTTGCGTGAAACGTAAGCAATCGCTGAGAAAACTATGTGAAATATGTTCTTATAGTGGGATGGCTGTCTGTGTAACTAAATGTAGCATAACAGAATGAAGCTGCAATGCAGCGATCGCACGGGTTCGCGGTGACCGACTTCGCGTCTGCATGCATGTCCTCGCGCAATGCTTCGCTTTCGCGCCGAGCACGTTTTCGCACCGTGCCGTGAGCTTTATGCCGCAGCATATGAGCACTTGACAGTACGCAAGCTACCACTGTTGCATGGACACTGTCGGAGCTGTTCAAAAATAATTTCGTTATAGCTAGGGTCTTCGACGCCTACAGCGACTTGTGATGTTCCGTCGCGATGATTCAGTCTTAATTTTCTTTTTCTTTTCTTCTAAAGTCTTGGAAGCTTCAATATCATTATTTCTCAAATTTCATCGAACTGCATGTTTATCGGTCTTCTAAGCGAGCAATTACCCGCTGCTTCTTTTTCTTAATTCAGTAGAATATTCATTGTCTGGTGCTACACAAGCAGGAACATGGGCCGTGCCTTTTTAAATGTTTTTACCGTTCGCCTTCCATTAGAGTGAACTTTCTTTCTTTATTATAATCATCATACGTGTTACAGTGCATACGCAAAAGATTGTACATTCGTGGACAAGTACCCATTGCGGTCGTTCGATCCGTATGTGTGCAATCAATGTATTCGATTACTGCACGGAAGTTGCTGACATTGTGAAATTCACGTGGTGTTGTGGACAGTACTGGAATAAAATACCGCGGTCCGTGAAGTGCTTGGCATCCCCATAGGCGCCAGCACCGAGAAGCTCATGCAGCTGGGGGTCCACAACACTTTCGATGAGGTTGGGTCACAGAAGTTAGTCCAGGTTGCCAGGCTCGCTTCTTCGCCTGCGGGGAGGCGGATCCTGGAGGCGCTGGACTTTAACCCGTCAGGGAAAGGCGGTGCGTGCTCGACGCGTGGTCGCGGGAGGCCGTCACGGTCTCGCCGTTCCCGCGCAACGTGCACCCGCAACGCAATGTAGGCACACGCCGGGCCCGAGCGGCCGTACTTCTCGGATCCGTCGCCGACGATCCACGATCGGTCGCGTTCGTCGACGTCGCCCAATATGGTTAGTCCGACCGGCTCGCGGCGGCCGTGGTGGATCACAGGGGCAACCTAACGCCGCGTCCGTGCGGCGCAGGTATCCGGATTGCGGAGATCCATTCTGCACTTTAGAACACATGCTCTGGCGGTGTCCCTCGTTACGGGACCAAGGTCATCTCACCACAGAAGAAGAGTGGGAGGAGGCGGTCAGGCACGGCCTGCCCTTCCCAACGTCGGAACGGCTCGCGGCGGCCCCCTCCCTCATAAGGGGGTTTCGGAGTCGCTCCTCAAGACCTTCATAAAGTTCACTGCCTGCCGTGAAGTGCTCGAAGTTGTTTGCATAGAATGTTTGAAAGAAGCTTGTGCGGACATTGACGTCGCTACAGTGTTGACGTAAAGTGCCGGTCCCGTCTGTGGTTAAGGAGACGGGCCCCGCCACTGTAGTGTATATGTTAAAATGCCGGGCCCCGTCACTGTAGTACAGATGTTAAAGTGCCGGGCCCCGTCACTGTAGTGCACGCATATGTTAAAGTACCGGGCCCCGTCACTGTAGTACAGATGTTAAAGTGCCGGGCCCCGTCACTGTAGTCACTGCCTTTTTTTTTACTACGTGTCCTTGCGGATTTCGCTCCGCAAGAACGCTTTTCTGTATGCGCTGGCGTGCTTCTTTCGAATCCTTGACTTCTCGGTGACCCGCGGCGCACCAAAGAAGCCGTAGTGCCCGGATTTGGATAGCCCGCTAATGTCGCCCTCAGAAACGGGAATTTAAGTGTCTGCAGTCTTCTTGCAGAGCGTTTTTCCTTGTTACAGACTTGTAATTATGTCTATAGTTAAGCCCATGGGCTGCCTATAGGAAAAGAATTAGTGCCCTAACCAAGAAGGATAACCAGCGTAGCTGTATTGGGATGACTATGTTGACAACTACATTGATTGGTATGGTTATTGCTGTGTCGATTGAATAAATACACATACACCTAACTTCTTCGTGCTTGTCATCGTCTTTATTTTGTCTCATTCGTTACCAGACTGACCATAGCTTTGTGGTCGCTGTGGTGTACCGCGATCGGTTGTACTGCTCTTCTAGACACGTCCTCGCCAAAGTTTAAATCTAGGCACGACCAACGACACATGGACGTCCGCGTAGCATCCAACTCCGAACAGTCCCAACAGGAAGCGTACAATCCCCTATATGAAGGATACAATCCTTCGGCGCGCGCTGTAGGTTCAAGTCGACTGTTGGTGGGTGCACTATTGCGTTTGTTTATTATGCTTTTCGGCTCTCCAATAGGAGCGAAGGAGCGCCACCATCCCACGTTTTTTTTTTTTTTATGCATGGTCACGAAGGTCATGCGCCATAACATGGTCAATAACATTCAGCGCGACCGCCGCGACTGCTAACGCAATGCGTGCGAATAACAATTCCTTTACGTTGAGCCTGCACTTTCCACATCACTGACGTTTTGACACGCATCGTCATAGACTAAAACGTTTGTTTGGCCAACAGCGTTCATCGCTCTGACGCATTGTTTTTTTCAGCATCTCGGACACATTTTTTTTTCTCCAGATCCTTGCCACAGACAGCTTCGCTGTAAAAACGTCAAAAAACCATGCTTCTTTTGGTCAAAAGTGGTCCACAGATCTTACGAACAAGTTTTCTGCAGAAAGATCGTAGGAGTTATAGCCGGCCAAACACGGGGCCGGAAGTTTACGAGTTGTCCGTGGCAATTGTCTAGCCTCATCTACACCCGCAGAGAACCATGCGAGCGTACCGTATATGAGCTTTTTTTGTGAGTGAAGCTTCAGTCAGCGAGGCCACGCACACAATGATTTTGCAGGCGAATCTTGTGTGACAAAATGCCGTTGAGAGTCAGCGCCCCTGCGGACACGCTTGTGGTTTGTGTTGCGTCGTCATAATGAATCATTACCCAACTACCCCCATCTGACTTTCTTTCCGGCGCTGGGCAGCGTAACGCTGAGCGCGACCTGCATGCTAATCGTTCTGTTCCACGCTTTTAACTTAACACAACGTGTTCACGGAATCCGCGTATCTCAAGCGCCTATATAGCGACCGGTGATTGCGTTAACGCTCCGTTGATCCGCAAAAGGTTCAATGCCCTCGTTTACCGCCGCTGGCCTGCGGAGTGTGCAACACTTCCCGTGTTGTCTGTACGACAGCCCCGTGTGTCCGAGCATTCCTCGACAGTGATCCATTGCATCTCAGTCTATCGCGTGTGCGGCGACAGCTCATTGGCTTTCACAGCGTTCGACGACGCCATTGCAGCTGTGCGAGCTGTCCTCTTCGGTGCGGCCATGCTTGCTGACGCGACCTCCTCTTTGATGCCGGCACGCGGTCCTGCGCAATTACAGAAGGGCCTTGTTAGTGTTCGAGCATTTGTAGCAGCTAAACCTCGGAGTGAACTGCCTGTGTAGACAAAGCTATATCAAGTAAAAATTCTTGCTTGGGCTAGTTGGTTCATGCTTGAATATGTAAACAGCAGGGCAGAAAGATCAGAAGCGTACGGTGAGGGGCTAGTTGGTATGACATTATGAGAACAAAGAAAAACTGCGCAAAAAAGAACAAGACGGAGGAAGAATCACATGACACTGCACCTGTGTCGTGTGGTTCTTTCTCTGTCTTGTTTTTTGCGCAGTTTTTCTTTGTTCTCAGAAAGATCAGGGCAGAACACCGGCGCCGGTCCTGTCGTTTGTGTTTTTCTTCTGTCCTGACCTTTGCGCCCTGCCCTTTACACTGTATGATCAGTTTAACAGATATCTTCGTCAGGCGCGGTATGGGCTACGTTTTTCTGGGAAATTAAGGAGAAACGCTGGTGTTACGCCGGTATACGAATACGTGGTGGAGCGACATCGCCTGCCGTCAGCCGCGACGTTTTGTTGTCATCGCTGCTTGCACGGCGACCGCACGTATACTCAACGGGCCGCACTCAATGGGAGGCAGCGTTCGTCTTTCGGACAAAACCGCCCCTGCGGGTCGTTACAACCGAGGCCGTCGGCGGTGCGTCGCTGCACCTTTGTACCTTTCCCCCGTCGGTCTCGCATACCCCGCGGCTTCACCATTGTCGTTGTTGCAGGGCCAGCACAACCTGTAGACGCGCGTTATAACCAGACACCGAACGAGACAAACACTAACCCTGACGCAACAACAAACGCAAGCGGGAGACAAAACACGAACTCGCACAAAACGGCGATGCAAGTTCACCATTGTGTCGCTTATAGCTTGCACGATCGCGCGGGCACACTCTCGAGCGTCCCGAGACCCAACTCCCGCGTGTACGGGGAGTGTCGGGGAGCACGATTATCTCGCAAGCACTGTATATACACTGCTCCAACGTGCCTCGCCGTATACGGCTTTCCCTCAACAACGTCGCCCTCCGCCGCCCGAAGGCCGACTCAAGTGCGGTGCAGAGGTCATTTGTTTTTCTATTTTGTTTGCGGGTGGTTCGTGACTGTCGAAGAAAGCGAACGGATCGAGCGCAGGCCCGTCGTCCAGCGACGAGCACAGAGGGGAGGAACCGTCTTATCCTCCCTTTGCTCCCCCCGGCTCGCTTTCCTCGGCACGTATCGGCTAAGCGCGTTGTTCGGAGCGGAGATCGGTTAGGGAGCGCCGTTGGCCCGTTCTTTTTTATTTGCTGCCGCATTTGCTCAGCTGCCGACACCCGATAACGCGCGCTTGGGGGTCGAACGTCGATGCACTGCGGGAAAACTCTTATCGTGACCACGAGGCTACGGGGATGTATGCACTGCGCTCCGTCAATGCAACGTCTGCCACCGTACACACGTGACGGGTGCATCTGGCGTGCTCGATCTACTTCGGAATTCGCCTGCGCGACTCGCTCCGCTCCTATTGCGGGCAAGAGCGCACGCGCGCGACCCCTAGTTTTGCCTTTCTTTGAATGCCGAGCGCAAAGTCGAACGTTGGGTGCCTCGAGGGCTGCCGGTCTTGGTCTAAACGGGGCGCGTACTGCATGCACGCTTTTGCGGAGAGCGGAGAAAAAAGCCCGTCGCCGCCTCCGGCTAAGCAGACGCGTACCAGGAAGGAACGGGTCTCCCTCCGTTGTCACCAGGTCGCCACTTAACCTTGAAACCCAGATGGACCGAGCGGGCTTGCTTCATCGAGTTCGTCATATACTGGGGATCGCCTGGAAGACGGCGGGCGAAAGGTCTCCCGCGTTGTTCTTTTCGCGACCGTGCGTGCGAACCGCGACTTTTGGGCGTTCATTTGTGCCGCCACTGTCACCTTTCGAGACCGTGAACTTTTATTTTCAAATCAACGAGATTCGAGTCCCGCGTCTTTCGGTGGGTCTGGGCACCCGCCGCTGACGCGGTTCCGAGACCTTGTCTCGAAGCGGCATCCTCGGCTCGTTGGACGGCCCGGAGTTGCGCTTTCAGGTTCGAGCTGAGCAGTGCGGTCTTCCAGCGCGAGCGGAGGCTGGCCGTGGAAGAAACGGAGGGGTTGGCACTGCCCGACTTGTTTGTTATGTGCTGACATTCCCATAACATGTGATTAAGTGTGGCAACCTCGCCACGCGATATGCATCTGTTTGCAGTGTACTACATGTCCGGATACATGGCGTACATGAGTCTGGGGTTTCTGTAAGAATCCGTTTGCAATTGTCACCTTTCGAAACAAATTTTATTTTTTCGCCGTTCTGCTGTCAGCGCGTGGCTAAAGTGAACTGCCGTTCGCACTCCTCCACAACGAAGTGACCTGTATAACGAAAAAGAATGTCGCTTATCTGTAACCGCACGCGCTTCTTCATTCACTAAGCTCGCGGGGGCGGGGTGGGTGGCACCAGTTTCGCTTCTACATATTCGAGTGGCGTCTGCCAGCCGGCGTTCCGTTCGTTCCCGTGCAAGTGTAGCGCGGGTTTGGCCGCGGGATCGCAACAGTGGCGCACCCTTGTGTTTGTTACTCGCGGCTGACTTGTCGTCTGCTTGCTTGCTTGCTTGCTTGCTGCTTATACAACGGGTTGCCCTTCACTCGGCGAGCAGACGGCGGAGCCGTTGGACGTGCTGAGGCCATATCGCGACCACATTCGCGCATTCCTCTGCATGGTAGCTGGAGACGCGTGTACGATTCGAAGCTGTATGGTACACGCCTCGCGGTTTGGATGTAGCAATTAAGCGATTACTGCGCGCCGAGGAATGGGCGCGTGTGCAATTAACGCGAGCAGCAACGGGTCCGCGTTTGCATAATGTGCCGGTTGAGCGCGTGCCACATGGCGGCAAAGTGATTCGGTGCCACCGCGCTCGTATGATTCCGTGGCCGGATGTCCCATGGCGTGTAATTGTGTTTAAAATTGTGCGCTTTATTGTCCTGGAACTGCACCGCATGTGGTTATCGCAATCTAAGGAGAGCGGAGGAAATTATGAAGCGCCTATATATTGTAGAAGTAAGCGTTTCGAGTAATTCTGGTTCCATTGTACACGGCTTTAACGCACGTTTACCTGGAATGTTCTTTTTTTGTTTTTGTCTATAGATGCACGTTAAAGAACTTATGAGAATACGATAGCGGTGGCTGCTTGGAACATATGATTGATATTATTTTCCCTCTTGTCACTCACAGCTTCGCGTAGCTTCAATTTATGAGCAATGTACGATAGCCACTTTGCAGATGAATGCTATGTGTGCTTTCTCATTGAACAGCGGACATGTTATTAGAAATCTGACATATTAAAGCGAAGTAATACGGCACAATGTCATAAAATGAGTCTAGATGTGCTCTTTGAAATATTTCTTCCCTTATACTTTTCTTTCGAGGAAGGCTGCCTTAAGTTATAGTGCACAGAAAGCCTTGTCAAAGCCGCCTGATGGTAATTCTGCGAGTCTCCCGTTCTGCGTTCTTTTTATTTATTGTGTTAGTTTTCCCTACGCTATGGAAATTATAACTAAGCACGAACGTAAAGCTTCACACCCGCGTGAAGTCAAGAACGATGGGTGAAGAAGTGTTCCAAGTTCAGTCGTGCGACCCTGGTGGTCTCTCGAGCATGTGGGTATCCTGTATATAGTCTCAACTGAAGCTCAATGTTTCGGATGAGTATAGACGCATGCCCGTTGGTTTAAGGGACAACAAACTCGCACCGTCATTGTTGCACCAGCTGCATTGCATGGGGCCCCACTCGTCTATCGTTTCAGCGTTTCTTTATTATTATTATTATTATTATTATTATTATAAGTTTGCCTTGCTGCAATCCACAGAACTAAAGCTATATAGATTGGCGGCCGTTCTTTGTACAGTGCACGGATGCTGGTCCATGACTCAGTTTGTGTGCTTTGTATATACGTGTGTGTGTGACAGCGAAAACATCTGTCGCGACGCTTCGTGCGCGTCATTCTGTATATGTACAGTGGTATAAAAGTTGCACAAACATGCATGTGTTGTTTATATCGATTTGAAAAAAAAAAGAGCAAGAACACTGTTGTGTGCGCGGCGTGTTTAAAAAAGTACGCATCTCTGTTGTCTTTGCAGGTGAGTGCTTGCGCTGACCCTTCGCGTCTTCTTCGAAACGATCGCCGATGCAGGGCGGCTCGTGCAACACGTGAGTGATCGGTGTGGCGCGCTGCTTGTTATCGAAACCGCCTGTTTGTGACTTTTCGTTGCGGTGAAGGTGTCGGGCGAGAGCCGTGTCTGGAGACACTCGGCGCAGCGAATGGGACGGCTTTTGGACATGCTAGGTCATGTACGGCATGAGCACATGTTCGCGCTATCATGTAGGAAGGCAACTGTAGCCATTTCGTGGTCTAAACGATTGTCCACGTTATATATATATATATATATATATATATATATATATATATATATATATATATATATATATATATATATATATATATATATATGTGTGTGTGTGTGTGTGTGTGTGTGTGTGTGTGTGTGTGTGTGTGTGTGTGTGTCTTTGACGCAAATATAGCTCTTTGCACTACCCGCCGTGGTTGCTCAGTGGCTATGGTGTTAGGTTGCCGAGCACGAGGTCGCGGGATCGAATCCCGGCCACGGCGGCCGCATTTCGATGGGGGCGAAATGCGAAAACACCCGTGTACTTAGATTTAGGTGCACGTTAAAGAACCCCAGGCGGTCGAAATTTCCGGAGTCCTCCTCTACGGTGTGCCTCATAATCAGAAAGTGGTTTTGGCACGTAAAACCCCATGATTAAATTAATTAAATTAATAGCTCTTTGCACTCTGTGTATATCGCGTCGTATAGTTCTCACAGACAATATTCATGCGAGGTAGCCGTGGTATATGCCTCTCGGGCAAGACTACAATCGTGGGACCTTGGTTTCAACAAATTTCGTTGAGAGCGCGTAATGTAAGGGGACAAGCGCCGAGATCACGTGAACGGCAGAGCCTGCGATAACTTGTCACTTTGATAAAGGGTGGATTGAGGTCACGTGAAGCGGTGCTTTGTCGCACCACTGAGATTTGGCCATGCGGCGTTGTTGAAGCGACCGCGCGTTTGGGAAATACGAAGGTATATACCCCCCCCCCCCCCCTTCCCCCCGTCCCCCGGTAAGCGTTCAAGCAACGGAATCGTCTCATTGAAATGTTTCGTGTGTTTCACAAGTTTCACAACGTCTGTTTGAAACATATTTTTACTATAAGTATACCTATACTCTAACCGCACCTTTACTCGAAGTGGTGGATATTTATAATCAACCTTGGAAGTGACACAGGGAACTCGCTAGACTCGTCTTACCGCGCTAGGTTTCGCACTGATTTGTTTTCGCGCATGTATTCAGCACGCGTCCATTAGCATGTCTTTCCATGTCGCAGGGCATCACGGGATGTTTTAGCGTAGTTTGTTATCTACAGATTGCGAGAAATATAGACCTGTTAAAGGGTAAAGTGTAATGAATCGGCGTCAAATTATACTTTCGTGGGCCGTGTTTCGCTTTCAAACTCTGGGCTCGAGGCCCTGGTACACGACTCGCTTTGAGGTGCGTGAAAGAGAGGAAAGCGTCTGCTCAGCCCTTTAGAGCGTGGCAGCTGAAAAAGAAAAAGAAAGAAAAAAAAGAAAGAAAGATAAAAAGAAAGAGGAATAGAGAGAGAGAGAGAGATAAAGAAAAACTTTATTGATTCTATCGAGGGGTTTAGCGGTGAGCCGTCTTGCGCTTGCTGCCTGGCTCTTCAGCACGGGTGTGCCCCTATTCCAGGGCTCCACTGAGCCTGGCCACTTCGCACGCGTGCTGCACCATTGCCCTTTGGGCGGTGAGCTCGCTGCTGGTGAGCAGGCCCTCCCATTGCTCCGCACTCGGGTTTTTATGTTTACGGAATATGTAGTTATGCTTACATTCCCATGTTATGTGGTAAAGAGTTGGTATTTCTCCGCACCATGGGCAGGAGTTTCTGTATTGTAGAGCGGACTTGCGAACGTGCAGAGAAAGTAAGCTGTACAGTCAGTGCGTTCTACCGCTGCTATAGTATATCGGGCAGAAACTTGCAGGTTGACAAATAAGCTGGAGAACAAGTTACGGACCACGCAAGGAGCGATGGAACGAAGAATGTTAGGCGTAACGTTGAGAGACGGGAAGAGAGCGGTGTCGATCAGACAGCAAACGGGGATAGCCGATACTCTAGTTGACGTTAAGAGAAAAATAAATGAAGCTGACCAGGCCGTGTAATGCGTAAGGCGGATAACCGGTGGACCATTAGGGCTATAGAGTGGGTGCCTAGACAAGGGAAGCGCAGTCGATGACGTGAGAAAACTAGTGGGGCGATGAAATTGGGAAATTCGCAGACGCAAGTTGGAATCGGTTGGCTCAGGAGAGAGGGGTAATTGGGGATCGCAAGGAGAGGCTTTCCTCCTGCAGTGCACATAAAATAGGCTGCAGCTGATCATGATGAGGCGTCCTCTGCGTAACGTCGTCAGTGACGATGTCAGAAAACACGCGTACATCTCTCGGGGGAAACAAACATTTTGTGTTCTGTTAGCTTTAGGATAAATTTTAAAGCGACAAGCCAGCGCTTCTCTCAAATCTACGTAATGTCATGGTGGCGTTGAGTGGACCAAGGTACCGGGGAAATGTAACGCTCGATTACTAAGCGTGTTTGCTTGAGTACGAAGCGGCGTCGCGGCTAAGCACGGCCGCGACTGGTAAACACACGCTATTGCCCCGTGATGGTACAACCGGGTAAAAATGTTCCGAATAACGCCGGCGCATTACTCAGACCGACGATAGACGTGAAAGCTCAGCGACGTGTCCCCCCCCCCCTCCCCCCTTCACTTTGACTTGCTCGTGCTTGAACTTAACGCGGACGGGAAGTGCGCCTCCAAGTATATTCCTTGTTCGCATTAAGCAGCCTGTCTTTTCCTCCCCTTTTGGAATCCCCCGTGCACAGAGGAGCCGAACGGGTGCCACGAGTGCTGACTCACGTCTTGCCCTCTCTCGGGTGTGCTCGCATATTCATTTGGTTGCCAGAATAGCGCGCACCCTGCGGTGTCACGTGATGCTGTGTGTGTGGCGCGTGTACGTTCAATAGAGGTGTGTCTCCTACGGGCGGAGATGACTAGCTTCGGCCCTTGCGTTCTCTGGCCCCCGCACGTCTACAATGTACCACCTGTCGAGCGCCCCGGGCAGATCTTTTCCACTGTCTGTGGAGCTGCCCCACGCCCATCGCGGTAGAGCCTATTCCCAACCCTTCCTTTTCCTCGTGGAAGGCCGCTCTTCGGGCTACTTGCTCGCATGACCAGCTCTGGCTGGTGGACCGTGCTTGCCTAGAGATGTCGGCCAGGGGGCTCCCGGACGTCTAGGAGCCCAACCACATTTAAATAGATCCAATAAAGTTTTATCCGTCCGTCCGTCTGTCTGTCTGTCCGTCTGTCCGTCTGTCTGTCTCTGTCTGTCTCTGTCTGTCTGTCTGTCTGTCTGTCTGTCTGTCTGTCTGTCTGTCTGTCTGTCTGTCTGTCTGTCTGTCTGTCTGTCCGTCTGTCCGTCTGTCCGTCTGTCTGTCTGTCTGTCTGTCTGTCTGTCTGTCTGTCTGTCTGTCTGTCTGTCTGTCTGTCTGTCCGTCTGTCCGTCTGTCCGTCTGTCCGTCTGTCCGTCTGTCCGTCTGTCTGTCTGTCTGTCTGTCCGTCTGTCCGTCTGTCCGTCTGTCCGTCTGTCCGTCTGTCCGTCTGTCCGTCTGTCTGTCTGTCTGTCTGTCTGTCTGTCTGTCCGTCTGTCCGTCTGTCCGTCTGTCTGTCTGTCTGTCTGTCTGTCTGTCTGTCTGTCTGTCTGTCCGTCCGTCCATCCATCCATCCATCCATCCATCCATCCATCCACGCCCCGCACACACGGGTATAGCTGTGCTCTCCCCCAATGCGCGACGCACCCGATCGGCCGGCCGTGCTTAGCGTTGTCGACAGAACGAGCCGCGCTGGACGCGTTGGTCAAGGGGCGCGAGATGTGCGCGCACTTCCTTGACAAAGTCGGTGAGGGACCTCTCGCATCACCCGTCGGGGTTTGCGAAGAGGCGTGGTGGTAAACTTCCGAATTTGTTTTTTTCACCATAATTTGCCGCGTGCCGTGCCGTCGATTACGTTTGTAATTTTTTTTTTTCGTGTCCGCCGAGAGGTGGAATGAAGCTGCTCGAAGCAACCGTTTTCGACCTCTTCACGTGATCCCTGCGTTTAGTCCTCTTAACGTAGCCCTGCGTTTCATTCGACACACAGAGATTGGTGATAACGATGATCTTGGCGCCAATTGTTCCAACAAAGAACTACGCGGGGGGTGGGGGGTGGAGGAGGGGGGGGGAGGAAGGACACCTTCGTCTGTCTTTTTTTTCTTTTCTCTGGCAGCCTTCTATGCCAAACCCTCGACATCGCATTTGCACGAAGAGGGGCAGCCAAAAGAGTAAGAAAGATAGATAATATACCATGGAGACCTGTTTTCTTTTTTCTTTTTTTCAAGAATAACTTCTTGTTGTGCCGACCGACTCCTCCGAGAGTGAGACCCGCGACCGCTACGCGTTCCCCGCGAGCTATCGGCGACCGAAAGGCCGGTTTGCACGCGATCGTTATGCGAACGCAGTCTCGACCAACGTTACGTCTCGACGTCGACGGCCGAGACGGGAAAAAGGGGGCCGCATCGGCGCGCTGACGTGCTCTCTTTAATCAAAAGACTGGCGCAAATAACAGGGACACAGGCAGAGAAGACGGCAGGACGAGCGCTAAGCCCTACAGCTGTGGCGCTGGTATGCTGTCAACTGCATGCCTGTCTCAGGTGAAAAAAAAAAGTAACGGAAGAAAAGCTCAGGGGCGAGAGACAGAACGACGGACGCATCTTTGCATACCTAGATGTGTATGCGCTAGATATGAATATATAGGTATAGACTGACAAATGGACGAATGTGTAGTTGGGCAGAGGGAATTAACAATTGCTTGACAGGCAGGTTCTTATAGTTCATCACGGTGTAGTTAAGACGCGAAACAATGTAAGCTAAAACATGGGATAGGATACATTGGACAGGCACAAGGAAGTACGGGAACTTTACTCCTTTTATTTCGCGTTTCACGACGCCCTAATCACTATGAACAAACTAGCCTAGCAACAACTAGTGACAGGTTACTTATACAAATTTGGATATACAGATATAGGTAGATGAACAGTTGGATAGTTGCGTATAACATTAGACATTTAAGCTGTTTGATACTGATGGGCAAACGGATGGTCGAAGATAGCCTGTGCGCAGGTGTATTGCCTCCCATTTTGCGAGACTACATTCGCGAAAACTGCAAGCTAAGACCGCACGCCTTTCCCTCGTGCACATTCACGGGAAGGGCAGGAATGTGTACGTGCAAATTGCGCGTGCTGCTTGGCCAAGCCCATGGCGCTGCCGTTTTCCGGGTGCAGCTCTGAGCACGCCGATTAGACCGGCGCATCATTGATGACTGATAAAGGTGGGCGCCTGCTAACGAAGGTGCGTACGGCACGTCGCTTAGAGCACTCTTACCAGACTTGGGGAAAGTGATGATGATGATGATTATGATGATGATGACCGTGATGATGCAACTGGTGCGCATCTTTGGAGTATTGCCACCGCCACGCTTCCGGACAGCGAGAAAGCGAGGGACCTATGCTGACACGGAAGCCAGAGATTCATGCCCGCTATCGAATAATTAATGCAGAACGGGGGGGGGGGGGGGGTGTTTCTGCTCAGACCCGGGTAAATGGGAAGTAAAGTGAACGCCGTCTGCCGCGTGGTGATGTCGCAGTGCTGGTCAGTGCTGCGAAAATTGAGCTCGACGTCACACATTCCACGAGAAAGATTGAAACAGATTGTATTGTGCATTGTTAACTTGTTTATTGATTTTTGTGTCGCGTGGAATTAAACGTCCCTCGTTCAGAGTCGCGGCATTTCGAGTTGCGAACACGATGGACGCGCGAGGCCGCACGCCAGTTCGTCGAGGCCACAACAATCGCAAGCGCTTTGGTTCGTCCCGACTATGGCACCGCGCGTTGTCGATAACTTGTCAATCTGTTCTTTTTTTTTTTCCTCTCCCCGTAACATTAGTCTTGGGCCGGGCTTCGGCGTATACCGATATCGTCGTACGCTTTCAATACTCTGGGCACAAGTAGCCCTCTTGCGAACGCGAACGAAGGACTTGGCCGACGCCGGCGACCGTGATCCAGATTTCCGCCCACGGGGACCGGCTGCCAGCAAAACATCAGCGGCGTGCTTCCGTCGTCTTGAGCGACGACAGCCGGTCTCCCTCATCGCCTGCACGCCGCCCTGGGACGTCATGAGTAGCTCCTCCGCGTCCTTCTTGCTGACCCGCTTGACCAGTGTTCTGGGACGGCGACGCCGACAGAAGCAGTGGGTTGACACTTGGGACACCGCTATGCACTTCGTTAAGAAGCAAAACGAGCGAGAGAGAGAGAGAGAGAGAGAGAGATTTAATAATACGCCGGATATAATACGCCTGAGAAGGATTTTGTAGGGCTACGATACGAACTATACTCGTCGCACTGCCTCCTTTACTAGATGCCCGCCGCGTTGCTCGCTTTCCTGTTGTAGCGGTGGTTCCCTTAGTTGAAGTTGGTTCAGCATAAATTCCGTGAGGCGGCGCTCATTGCCTTTTCAACTTCCGGCGGATGTGGCAGCGGCGGCTGAATGCATCCGCCGGCGCGTTAAATGCGCGGGCGTCTGTTAGCGAGCGTTATCGCGGGCCTCCGAGACGGTGACAGATGCCACGTTAATCTCAGAGGCCGCAGCACGTGATTGCAAGTTGCAGGCGTTCGCCATGAGAGGCGCTCGTTGCCTCTTCGCGGAGGAGAGAAATGGGAGAGGGCCCGGAAGCGAAGTACCGCACAACGCGGCAGGCATCTAGTAAAGGAGGCATTGCTCGCGGACAAGTTTCTGCGGCAATGAAGGGAAAGCTACGGGCGCGTGGCTGCTGCACTTGTGTTACTACGCCAAGTAGTCCGGCAGCCTTTGACGGTGCTTTTGCTCTCGCTCGGAACAGACGCTGAATCGACGCAGCTTCGCGCGTGCGACGGTCTCGCGTTTGCGCAGACGCGGAAGGGAAAAGCCGCAATATGAAGGAAACCTTTACGTCCAGCGGAGCATTATGTCTTATTACTTAGTGGAGCACTATATCTTATTCAACTGTTGCTAATAGGGTGTTTAGGCTATCTCTACTCCAGCCTAAACTAGCGTCGATGAAAACACGGGACTCTTTTTTTTTTTTTTTCAGAAGCGGTCTCACTTGTGCGCACTTTGCCTCCGTAGCTTTCCCTTCATTGACACAGAATGTTGTCCGCGAGTATAGGTAGAACAGCTCTGTTCTACCTGGTTCGTATGTTAAGGTATGTAGGTATCGAGAGAGAAAGAGAGAAGGATAATTTAATGTCGGAATTCCACTGGCAAAGTCTGAGCGAGCGGCGCTTTCCGCTAGCGAGCGTCTTACGACTGCAACTGGATTACTTACAAGGTAGCCACGTACAGTCTGTTAAAAAAAAATAAATAAAAAAATAAAAGCTGTTACCACGGCTCCACTGAGGAGTGATATCGCTTTGGTGGAGATTACTTGGGAATGATGTAGGCCTGCTCGGGTAATATGTGGAATGTCTGGACACTCTGAACCCTTACTACTCTCACGGTTTCAGTCATTGTTGCAGTTTCAGCGCGATCCAGGGCTTTACTATTCTTCTTTTTTTTCAACTTTTCTTGCTCTGTACGGCAAATCTTTCGATACCTTCATGTTTGGCGAACCAGTGACGAACAGGCCACTAGCAGACGTGCGAATTGTGGGAGAGACGGGGTTCGAGATCGATGGGGTGTCGTCATTGTCAGCTCAAAGAGCGAGAAGACCATACGTGCGAAGTGGTCTGTGAAACACACTTTCCCCCGCTGCAAAATCAGTGCCTACGTTTTGTTCCTAAATAACGCCTACATAGCCGCCACTTTGTCCCTGTATTCGCCTTCTCTTCAGCGCATAGCACCGTATCGCGCCTGCTACATATTGTCGCCACTTGGTCTTGGTTTTGTGTCTGGGCCGCCGCAATTATGTACAGGTTTATGTATAAAATGCGCCAAGAATGTCGCGGATGTCCCAAGAAGAGGCGTGGTCACTTTACAGCGCGCTCTCCCTCCGTATATTACCGTCTACCTCGTACTCCACCGGGCCGTGAAGAACTCCCTCCGGGGCGTATAATAACGAGGACTTCCTGCTCCAAGTGAGCCGCGAAGGCCTCGCTCGAAAATGCGTCGCTTCGAGGGAAACGATGTGGTATACGTGTTTGGTTGGTTTCCCAGCGTGTAAAGGCATCGCGTCGGCAAAGGCGCTCGCCGGGATATAAACGCGTCGTGTGCTCGACGGTCGAGCGAAATGCGCAGCTACGGTCGCTCCGCCATGGTGAGAGTCGCGGATACCACGCGGCACTTTTTTATGCGAAGCATACTAGCCGCACAACCACGCTCTTCCTTGCTGCGCCGCGCGCGGCCGCGTAGCTACCATGTGACGTCATAACAGCTGCAAAAGCGGAGGCTCAACTCGTGCGCTCGCTTGCGGCCGCGTAGCTACATAGCCGGGTCTCAGCTCGTGCGCTCGCCTGCATGAGTTGTTTCTTCGTCTAGCCGAACCAAATATAGCCAAGCAACAGCAGTTCACCAGGCTAAACAGTGGTTCAACAACTAAAATAAAGGCTAGTACGCTTCGCATCCTGGGCTTAACCTATAGCTAAGCCACAGCCATTTTTTTTTTACTACGATTTGGCTGCAGACCTAATCAGAGCCTCCCTTGAGTCCTAGTGCGGCCACGTCATCCGGTGTTGCACGTGTTTCGCTTTGCGCTGTGTATTAGTGTGCTCAACTTTGTTTTCTCTCTGTGTTTGCTTTTCTGTTCTCATGCTGTGAAATTTCATTCTTTCGAAACCCTTTCCCCCCTGGTAGCTAGCCGGCATTTAGACAGCATGGATAACCTTTCTGTTTTCCCGCCTATATATATATTTTTCTAATCTTCCTCTCTCCTTCCTGAAAATAGTCTTCACAAAGACGCGCGTTTCAAGTCGGAAGATACAAGATACTTCGACCGTGGCGACCTGCGAATTGCAACAGGAGGCTTGAAGTTATACCTGCCTACGTACGCCCTCTGCCTTTGGGCCTTAGGAGAACTCGGCTCCTGTATTCCGTGCTGCACAAAAGGATCTTTTGATGTAAGTGACCCGGAGCTTAAGCAAGTTCTGTCAAAATGTCCTCCCTTCGCATATTTCTCATTGAATTTCACTATACGACAGCGGTAAAGTGCTCGTTTGTCGTCACCGGACCACCACGTCATTCCTCGTGTCACCATGCCGCAACGTGAACCTCCTTCACTGGGATTCGAGGCCTTGCTACAGAAGGAATGTGCGTTTGGGACTAGAGCGCGCTAACCACTGAGCTATCGGGAATTTTTTTACGTTGTATCTATCACAATGATTGAAATTATGTATATACAGGAACTGTTTACGATATTGTGAGCACCAGGTGGTCATAGCCAATGACAGGTCAACGAGCAATACATACAGAGAGCGTCACACAAAGCAGCACCTTCAAACACGACATAAAACTTGGAAGGAGAGGTCAAACACCTATAGTAGAAAGTATGCATCAATGCGGCTGACATTCATTTTGATCGTAAATGACCTTCAAGTGCGCATTCATACGAGAGAAATGCGGTGTTAAAATACGATCGATTGTTTTCTGTATTTCGTTATTGCATACGATTTTTCCATACGCTATACAGGCTTGTCAGCATTAAAAAAAAAAGGAAACAGTCGAATAGCACGTCATCACACGGAACAAGATATCGGATACTGTGAGAATTTATATCAAAATAATTCTGCCAATTTCTATGGAGGAACTCCCAGAATAAAGACGACGTCTTTACAACCAATGTAACAGTGTTCAATAGTTTCTGGCACGAAAGGCGACACGCCCAGTTATTTGGAAGATTCGGCTCATCGGAAATGGGATGATTGGTCTTGCCTGTGGGAGGATGCTGCTGTCGAAGTAAATGAGCAAAGAACAACAACAAAAAACAAAACAAAAAAACCAAAAATTGCTTGTCTGCTGTCATCTTTCTTTTAAATCATTTTACTTGTATCCTTTCGAATGCGTGTTCTTGCGCCTACTTTTTTGGCACTGTTGCTTGCTGTTTTGTTCTTTTTCTTCAGTTTCTGTTCTCTTGTATATTTTTGTCTCAACTTTCATCCTGATCACTCAAACTAGTACGTTACGCATATTTCTTGAACTCGTAACTCATTAAATTGATCCTCTGTCTCACCTGTATACTTTCGTACACCTCGACCTACTGTGTTGGCAACCTTTTTTGGACCAAACCGCACTGACTCGTTAAAGACGTTCAACGAAAAAAAAAAAAAAACGTTTCCCAAGTGAGGGCTCTCTCGTGCATCTCTAGGTCGGCTCACGGCGTCCCGCTTCTCGTACGCGCCAAATCGGGTTATCGTTCACGATAACGATAACCCGAAGAAGAAGGCGCATAACCGGTGGGACGCGCTTCGCATCGGCTTCGCAGTTTTTCGATGACTGTGCCGGATCATCACCTTGTGCTACAAGAATTCTTGCACCACGTGTTCCGTGTCGTCATCAGGACCACGAGGATACCTGCCTTTAAGGTAGGGGACCATTTTTTGGGACTTTAAGGACGATTGTGTGCCCACCCAAGGCGAGTCGTCGCTAAGCCTAGGCTTGCTCCGCCGACAGCTTGGCCTAGCCGCCGCGGCCGACGGGCGGTCGCTGCTGGAACGCACATTATTCCGAACTCTACCTGCATCATGGCCACTCCCATGAGTGTTGAAATAGAGGGGGAGGATATTCACCCCGAAGAAGTAACCAGGACCCTGGGCTGGCGCATCGCCGGTGAACGCAAGTCCCGACCACGTCAGCGAGACCTAGGTCTACCCAATGCACTTCAATCAAAACCCTCCGGTGCCGGTCGTAGACCCGAGAACGCCAAAGATACGTTAATCAAGAGAGCGCGCATGCCTGCACTGCCCCGAGACGATACCAAGATCGTGGTGAGACCACGCGGTGGTCTGAATATCAGCAAGGTCGGCCATATGGAAGTTGGCCGGGCCATTTACGCTGCGGCGGGAGTCACCAAAGAAGAATGGATCCGGGACGTGATATGCCCAAATTACCAGCAAAACATCGTTGTCATCAGTACTTCAAAAAGAGAAAATGCTAACCGGTATGTTGCAGTCACCAAGATTGTCGTCCAAGGAAATGAGCACGAGGTCAGCGCCTACGAATCGGCCCCCCATGGCATGACCAAGGGAGTCATACGAGGCGTCCCCCTCGGAGACACGGTTCAAGAAATCAATGAGAACATCGTCAACGAATATAATCCCACTGCTGTAGAGGCCAATCGCATCGCTAACACGACGTCTGTGGTGATCGCCTTCAATGGACCCAAAGTGCCGAACTACGTTCGTTACGGGGGCGTGCTCGCCAAATGCTCGTTATACAGAAAACAGATAGATATCTGCTATCAGTGCGGTCGCCTGGGCCACCGCATGGATGTTTGCCCTGATCCAACAGACCGGATCTGCCGGGGATGTGGTGCTCGAAATCCCGATGAACAGCACAAGTGTACCCCCAAGTGTGACCTCTGTGGAGGAGAACATTTGACCGCAGACAAGGTGTGCAGAGCTCGCTTCAAGATCCCGTACGTGGTACGGAAACGCCGGTGGGAGCGGAAAGATACCAACTACACGCCTGCAGAATCCTCCAAACCGCCACGTCGGGAGGGAGCAGCTACGTCAGGGTACCGGAATCACTCTCTTTCCTGTGAAGGCGGACGAGGGCGGAGCAGCAGCTGCGCCTCAAAGCCGGGCTCGAGAGCGTCGTCGCCGTGTGACGTGGCCGGCAGCAGCTGCAGCGGGCGCCGCCGGGAGTCGCGCTCAAGGTCGAAGACCCGGAGCCAGACACCGTCGAGGAACGCCGCTAAACAGGTGGGCTGGGCAGTTAGATCTCCTATCGCTCTTAGCAACAAAGATTTCCCTCCCCTTCCCCAGACTCCCAAGAAAGATTGTGAGGAATGCATGCAACTCAAAGCGCTTGTAGTTAAGCAAAATGAGCAAATCAGCGCGCTTCTTGCACGCATGGAGGCATTAGAAAAATCGAAAAACAGCGAGGATGTCACAAAACGCAAAATTGCCAAGAGGGACGCTCAACCGGAGCCCCCGGTAACAGCAATGGAGGCAGAGAAAATTGAATCGAGTCCGTCTGAGGAACCGGCGTGGGCCAAGCCCATTGAAGCCCTCACCGAGATGGTCACACAGCTTGCCAGCCAAATCGGCCTGATAACGTCCAAGATGGCCAAATTCGACGCGCTAGAAGCTAATGTCAACCAGCTTATACTAACCACTCAAAAAGCTAAAAAGGGAGCCCCGTATGGGAAACCGTGCATGGCGAGTAGTCTCACGACTACCAACCTGAGCCAAGATGGCGGCCAGGCGTAAAAATAGGACGGAAGATACAACGATCTTAGCCCAATGGAACTGCCGAGGAATTAAAGACAAAATAGGCGAATTACAGCAATACATAGATAATGCGGAACACAAACCGGATATCCTTGCAATTCAAGAAACGAACTCGCGACCAAAACTCGCGGGGTACGTCACATACACCGATCCCAGTGAGAAAAGCACAGCCATCCTAGTCCGAAGCAACATAGCTGCAACGCAGCACATTACCATTCAGAGAGGGTGTGAACACGTTCTCTTGGAAATTCACAGCAGAGGCATAGGAAGCAAAAACAATATCTTTATACTCAACGCATACTGTCGGCCCTCCAAGAAGAACATCGACATAGATGGCACATTACTCGACAGCAAGAGAGAGGCGGGCAGCCGACCCCTATTGATATTAGGAGATTTCAATGCGCCTCACACAATATGGGGTTACAAATTTTGCTCCAAGAGAGGCAGGGTGCTGGCGAACCTCATGGATCAGCACACATTAGCCCTACTCAACGAACCAGACACTCCCACCCGCATGGGCACAAGTACAACCCGGGACACCACTCCAGACCTTACCCTGCTGAGTGGAACCTTGGACGTATCGTGGCAGAACACAGGAGCGAACCTGGGGTCGGACCACGATATCCTCAGTATTACGATCAGGGGGCCCGCCTTCAAGGCCCGAATGGGAACAACAAAGATAACTGACTGGGACAAACTTCGAAAAAGGCAAGCAGCCGATGAAGACGAGGACACGAACAGCACCAAATCGTATGGGGAATGGGCTAAGGAACAACTCGAGCTGGTAGACAAATACACCCAGAAAATTGCGACCACACTGCAGACACCCTGTGTGGACGCAAAGCTTGCCCACCTTTGGGAAGCACGACACAGCCTCACCAGACGCTGGAAGAAACAACGACACAACAAGAAACTTCGCAAACGCATCCATGATCTCAACAAGCAAGCAGCTGAATACGCGTCCAAGCTGTGCAGAGAGAACTGGCTGAGCGTGTGTGATGGACTGCAGGGCACCCTTTCTACCAGGAAGACGTGGTGCCTCCTTCGTCACCTGATCGATCCTCTCGGCAGCAAGAGCGCCACTAATCGAAGCCTCACACGCACCCTCAACAACTATACTGGGGGCGCCGAAAAACTGATCAACGACCTGAAGGCCAAGTACCTGAAAACGGAGAAGGGTGATATCGCACCTCCCGACTACGCAGGACCTACCAATGAAGCGTTAGATAAGCCATTCACTGACACCGAGTTGATCTCAGCAATCTCCGAGAGCAACAGGGGCAGCGCGCCGGGACCCGATTCCATTACCTACAAGTTACTTAACAACCTCGAACACAAGGCCCGCAGACAGCTGCTCGAGTATATGAACCGGGTCTGGGAGTCTGGCAATCTTCCACACGAATGGAAAGAGGCAGAAGTCCGCTTCATACCCAAGCCTGGGAAGACACCTCACATCGACAACATGCGACCGATATCCCTCACGTCCTGCGTGGGGAAGGTCATGGAACGTATGGTACTTAAGAGGTTGCAGCGACATCTTGATGCCACCGATCAGATGCCAGAGACAATGTATGGCTTTAGGCAACACCTGGGCACCCAGGATGTTCTCGTACAACTCAACGAACTGGTAATTAAGCGAGCAACGAAGCAGGCGCCGCGAGCGATAATAGCGCTAGACCTCACAGGGGCCTTTGATAACGTCACACATGAAAGTGTCCTCCGCAACCTGCGCAACACCGGTTGTGGAGTGAACACTTACAACTACATCCGAGACTTTCTTCGTAACCGAACGGCAAGGATCAGAATAGGAGAGGAGACATCCCAACCGATCTACCTGGGGGATCGAGGAACGCCGCAAGGTTCGGTCCTTTCCCCCCTCTTATTTAACATGGCTCTCCTGCCGTTGCCCAAGCTTCTCGAATCAATAGATGGTCTGGGCCACGCATTATATGCCGACGACATCACCCTCTGGACTGCGAGGGCAGGGTCGGATGGCTGGATAGAAAACACACTCCAAAAAGCGGCTGACACGATCAACAGCTATGTGAAGACATGTGGCCTTTGCTGTTCGCCTCAAAAATCGGAGCTGACCATTGTCAGACCACGTGCATCAAGTACACAAGCAGAAAATATAGAAATCACTTTGGAAGGGAACCGGATCCTCCCGGTACCACAACTCAGGATCCTGGGCCTCCTGATCCAGGCAGACGGCAAGGCAACAGCCATGATTAGAAAAATGAAGCTCACGTCAGACCAAATCTTGAACATGATCAGACGAGTGGCCAACAGGCGGAGGGGTCTGAAGGAATCGGACACCTTGCGCCTCGTTGAGGCCTTTGTTATATCACGAATCGTCTACGCGGCGCCGTACCTGCAGCTCCTCAAGAAGGACGTCTTACTACTTGACGCAATAATCAGGAAAGCCACGAAGCAGGCCCTGGGTATTCCCATAAATTCATCCACGACAAAATTACTTCAAATGGGAGTCCACAACACAGTAGCCGAGCTCGTAGAAGCCCACCTATCCAATCAAAGGGTACGCCTTAGCCAGACCAAGGCGGGCAGAAGCGTCCTCCGCAAGCTAGGATGGCAAGAATCGCACTACACCCGCCACGACCAATTACCCGAAAAGTTGAGTGAGAAGTTGGAATGCAAACCACTACCACGCAACATGAACCCCACAAGGCATGCCGGACGACGCGACGCCCGCGCAAGAGCCATCTCCAGGACCCTGGAGGAAGACGACACTGTTTTATATACAGACGCCTCTCTATCGAAACGCTCCACGAGGGCAACAGTCGTGGTCACCGGGCTGGAAAAGCTGGTCACCTGCGCATCAATCTACACTCCGTCTTCGGAGGAAGCAGAAGAAGCAGCGATAGCTCTCGCACTCCTGCAACCAAACGTCACCAAGATCGTCACGGACTCACAAGCTGCATACAAGAACTACAGATCTGTCTGGGTGTCCCTTGGGGCACTAAAAATTCTTGGTAAAGCTACGCCTCCTAAACAAGCAATCGAATTAGTTTGGGTCCCGGCTCACTCCTTAGTTGAGGGCAATGAATATGCTCATCAACAGGCCCGAGCGCTAAACTCCCGGGCCAACGAGGAGGAGGCAAGGGGATGGCAACCCATCACAAATTACAGAGATATAGTCAAATATTACAGGGACGGCAGGAAGACATTCCCGCACCCCCACCACTCCTTGACCAGAGCCGAACAAACAATATACAGGCAAATCCAGGCAGGATCCTTCCCCACCCCTGCCTCCAGAACAAAATGTACCCAGAGAGATATAAGAACACATGTCCTCACTGCAATGCATTAGGCACCCTTCGGCACGTCATAGGAGAGTGCAATTTTTCCATAGACCACCCCCCACCTATACCCATAACTAACCCCCCTGCTATCCCCACTCTTTCCGAGCGATGGGAGATCATGCTGTCCAGCCCCGCCCTGGAAGACCAGCTCCGACTGATCCACAGGGGCCAGGCGGCCCTGGAAGCATATGGAGCCCGCGAAGAGGGAGCCACCCCATCAGACGCTTAACGCGTTTCAGTTCATAATGGAGCAGTAAAGTTGTTTCTCTCTCTCTCTCTCTTCACGATAATCGTCGCCGCGGCCGGCTGGCCCTTTTGCGTAGTACGTCCTCTTGTACTACATCGTCGTGACGCAGCCTGCACAAAAACGAACGTTCGGCGTCCGAGAAATCGCCCCGGGTGACGCGAAAGGAAGAGGAAAGTCGAGAGGAACCGGAGATAAGGAAACTGCGACGAAGGCAGGTACAGTGTAACGCAGCGTCTTTTTTTTTTTTTCGTCGCGTTTGATCGCCTATACAATCCCGCGACAATAAGATACTGTATCCAGGTTGCCTGCGCCGATTTACCGCCGTTTATGTAGGGCAAACAAGCAAGATTCGAGCTGGCTCCGTAACGGTATATATACCTCTGCCGCTGTTTTTCGTCTTGCAGGTGAGAAGGACCCTCAGGCTGATTCATACAACAGCGCCAAAAACACGGACAAGGGAGGACACAAGACGAGCGCCGACTGCCAACAACACCTTTATTGTAGCCTGCGCAAATATATACAATTTGCAACAGGCGCTGTTTTAAATATGAATGATCCGTACCAACTAGCTCGCGCCCAAACCCTTCTGAGCCTCAGGCTGAGTTCACGTTAATGTGAGTGAAGTCGTTGGCTGAGAGAGAGAGGGAGAGAGAGAGAGAGAGAGAGATTAAGTTTGAAGATAGCTGGAGGGTTAGCCTAGCGACACGTCTAGCATTGCTACTCCAGGTGAGATTGTGAGGGACGCAACAAAAGGGGGTGTGAGATAAAAATGAAGTACGCACGTGCCTGTACACGCACTATCACACATGCGCTATCACACATGCACTAACGCAAGTTATTTACTCTCATTGTAGTCTGTGTACCGCAGGAATATTATGTTTTTTGTTGTTGTTGGGCGAGTTGGTACGTTATCATTAATACGAAAACGTACGAATTTCACTTAGACCTGAAAGTCGGTCAACTAGTCCACTCGACATTGTCTAGATTTGGTGGCAAAGAAAAATTTGGAGGACGCTTGAGCTACGCCTTTGAGAGTAGAACGCGATAGCATTCAAATATCTCTGACTTCTCACGCTTCCCGGCAACTGGAGCGCGTGTAACCGTAATGTTTACCGGGAAACGCTGGCCGCGAACTCTATGCACGAAGGCGGGCTGTGTAGTAGAAACGCGGCCACTTGCGTGGGCCGCGGTGCGACGGAGGCGAGCGCCAGCTGGAGGCATTGCGAGGAACCGCGGGCGCGCCGGTCCGTGGCCCCCCGAGACACCCGTCGCGCCGGCGCACGCGAATGGCAGACGCCGCGGCCGGTCTGTGTGTGTGAAGAAATTTCTTTGAGTTTTCGCGTAAACAAAGTTATGTTTTCTCGTATAGTCAAATTGCAATACGTAAGCTATGATGTCTGTAGGTTTGTGTGCAAGTCGTAGTTTACGATTTTTCCGCGTAGCTTGAGAAATTAAATTAGTTCAGTAAATTTCTTGCCTCACATGGAGGGCCTGGATTTTGGTCTCTCGAAAATCGTTTTGTGAAAAGGCCGCCTGACGCTGGACGCCCACGCCGGATTTCTTGCGACACGGGATAAACGCTAGTGTAAAAAGAAATTAACCCGTTTATTCGTACAAGCCAAAGTAACGTACTACGCAGCGTTGAACGCTTCGAATCTTGGAGGGAGCTGGCTTATAGATAGCTCTTCTTTTTTTTTCTTCTCTTGATAAGATAGATGTAACCGCTTAGGAGAGGGAAGTACTAAAAGACTTAGGAGAGGGAAGTACTAAAAGACTGCCGTTTCTTCCATATCTTCGCCCAGGAGGGGTGCTGATTAAAGGATCTCTACTATAAATCTAGGTAGTTCTCGAGCCGGACTACATATATAAAGGCCATCGCCTTAAGATGCAGCCTGCTTGGCAATTAGGCAAAATGTCGAGCATACTTTTTTCCCTCCGTTCTTTCCAGTTAGTCTAAAAAAAAAAATCTAAACAAACCTTTTGCTCCTACATCTGCTCCATCTATTCCAAATGTGCATACCTCTTTCTCCTTCCGTTCGCCCACAGCATTTCCTATTTTGCTTGACTTGTTTCATTCGCATTGCCATGTTGCCTTCATTCTCGCCTTGTTTTGACACTGCGATTGCCGCATCTGCTCAGTTGCATGTTCTGCTTCTTAGCTGAAGCTGTCGGGTTCAGAAAGTTAAATTATGGGGTTTCACGTGCCAATTAAAACCACTTTCTGATAATGAGGCACGCCGTAGTGGGGGACTCCGGAAATTTCGACCGCCTGGGGTTCTTTAACGTGCACCTAACAATCTAAGTACGCGGGTGTTTCCGCATTTCGCCCCCATCGAAATGCGGCCGCCGGGGCCGGGATTCGATCCCGCGACCTCGTGCTCAGCAAAGCTCTCGGGTTCGGTTCGATCTAATCCGGGCCATAGCGCAGCACAGACCGAGCTATAGGCACGACGCTGTCTTTCCCAGCCGGCCAAAGACGGCATCCTTATTGCGATGGGGTGAATGTGTTGGAAATAATCGGTGCCACCACCGTGCAGTGTGAAATAGGAATACCTTTACGAATTCGCACTAGCCATTCGCTTGGTTTCAGCTGACACTGGCTCGTTGAAACGGTCTTCTTCTGTCGAGTCACGTGCTGGCACTAATCTAAAGAGCACTCGTGTTACTAACTAAGCAACTGGCTAACTAGCTACATAAATATACCCTGCGGTGAATGAGCCGCTCGCCTGGCATCTCTCTTGACGCAGGGTCCAGTCACCGTATTCAACGGCAAGACTTTGCACTGCTTTCTTTAGGAAGTATCACTCTGACATACCTTGTATCATCTCCCTGGCTGTTCTATTGGCTCTCTACTATACTCCCTATTCTATACGGCTGTCTACTCTAACGCGATTAGCATACGCAGTTAGTTGAAATGCACCTGCCAGCAGTGCTGCAGGTTGCCCCGCACCCGAGATGGAAATAACGAAACTGCGGAATTATGCAGAACGGGTTGTTATCGCGGAAGAGGGGGGTGCCTTAGCGCCGCGCACGCCATAAATAAGCGTCCGGCCTTGGTTTGCTTTTTGCTTCGCTTGCTTGTCCGCGCTTCACTGTTGTTCTCTATCCGCCCTGTCCTTGCACCGACGCAGCACTGACTTCATCGGTGCTGTTGCCGTATTCTGTGCAGTCCAGCGACCCTCTCCTCGATGAACCTGTGTATCAATTCTGTCTACACTCGTCGATTGGGGCGCACTGCACGTAACATTACCTCGGAGTGTGTGCATATGTTTGTTTGCATCGTCTAATTCGGCGCATCACGCGGTGTCCGTTCATTCGACCAGCCTTTGAGGGCCTGCGCGCGTGCGCCTGGAGCAGTGCTTAAAGGGACACTAAAGCGAAACAATAAATTAGTTTAGACCAATGAAGAACTGTTTGAGAACCCTGCAGGCAATCATATAAAAAAAATAGTTTGATTATTAGATGAAAAAAAAAATGAAGGTCCAAGTATCAGTATTTGAATTTCGCGCCGAAACCCCAGCGCCGGTACGTCAGCGTGACGTCAGGGATTTCAAAGCATGTTTTCGCATTTGGGCCGCGTTGGCTGAATAAAGGTTCCCGAAACTTGCCACGTTGAATATTTGGTTCCTTTAGAACACAATGTAGTCAATCTGTACCGCTATATATAATTAGTAGGCCCTAGAAGATCCCAGGTGCGGGAACTAAAGTAGGCGTCGCCACCCGTATTTCGTTCTTGCGCTTTTTCGGGCTTACCAAACGTCTTATCGTTGTAAGAGGGGTGTTTTTGGTGTTGGTAGAACGGTAATTTACTGATGCAGAAGAAATCATTTTTCACTTTAGTGTCCCTTTAAACTGGCGGGCGTAGGAAGCCACCCTAGCTTTCCTGTGAGCGCTGCGCCTCGGCCAGGTGTCACGTGACGGTAAACGGCGACAGGGCGATGGCAAAGGCGACGCACTTGCGGAAATCTGCGCTCTTTTGCGGGCGGCCTATAGTGGATGACAGAAAGATGGGAGGAGAAGGTCGATCTCCACTGCGGCCCTATAAAGCGTTTGAACTGCGTGCCGGGTAGCGAGAGAAGCGGTCGCTTCAGCTTGTTCGTTTAAATGTTATTGCCCTTCGGCGTTAAAAATTTGGCCACAAGTAATTGTGAAGCTCTGTCTTCCGCGTAAAGGGACCGTAAAGAAAAGTTATGTCAGCTTTATCAGCAAATTACTGTTCTACAATGCCAAAAGGGCACTCTTATCGTGAGATGAGGCTCGGTGTAAGCCAGAAAAGACGCTAGTACGAAGGACTAGTGGTGACGCCGCCTTGGAAGTTTCGGCACCACATTGCCGGGAGGTCCTGGATTTTCAGGACGTCCTTTCGGGCTATGTTCTTTCGCGGTAGAGAAACTGCATTGTATTCTAATTCATTCGGTGACTCAACTTGGCAAGCTTGAGCATTTACTAAGCCACAGTGACCCACATACGACATGAAATTTGTAACGTCACACTGACGTGCGGCGCTGCTGTTTCCGCAGAAAATTTAATATAATGCAACTTTCAGCTTCGCTTTCTGTTCTAATAATCAACCTGTTTAGTGCAAAATTAACAAAAACAGAGTTTTCAAATAATATTTTGTCAATGTATAGACTAAAGTTGAAGAAAAATTACAATGTGGTTCGTGCGGAAATGCAGTTCTAGCTGGCGGCCGGTTTGGGTTGCAGCCCCCTACACACCGAAGGTGACGCAGGCGGACTCCTTGCCTCTCGGGGCGCGTCCACGGATGGCGATGCAAGTCTAACTCCATCATGTGCACAGTACAGGACGCGCAACTCGGAATAGATGTGTCTGTATACCTGTCCAGAAGGTCCGTCACGTGAACATGCGTGCCGCCTGTGTCGCTTTGCTCTCTGTATCTACATGACACGGCGACGAACTTCGCACTGCTTGCTTCGCGGTGCGTCACTCGAAAGGTCTACGCAGCATAGTTAGGACGTCTGTATGGTGGAGGCAACACAAGTGTATGGAAACTCGGAAGTCGTGAATTTATTGTCCGGCCATTTGTATGCAGGGCTTCTTCGAACTCTTGATACATGCGTTGCTCACCAAGCAGACACAAAAGGCTTCTATTTTCATTTTTTTTTCTTGTTGAAATGTGGCACCGGAGTGTCAGCTTACGGGGCATGAACCGAATTGCCTGAGGCGTACACTTGAGATCGAGCAGCTGATGCACTGACACTCGAATTTCTGGACTGCGAACAGTTGTTTTGGATGTCACTGAAGATTTTCCGTTAAATGACGCTGTAAAATTTTCTTCATTTTTTTTTCTTTCGTTTATCGGTGTAGGCTGCTCGTCACTTTCCGAGCGCGCTCCGCAAGGCCTGGTGGTCACCGCCCCAATACCGCCGCCAAATCGACGCCCTGTAAACTCGATTCGAGGCGAGCGGCGCCTTTATCGGTGCGCATCCAAAAACACGCTGCAGCGCACTCACCTCCCCCCGACATTTACGGGTGCGCCTCCCTCCATGCTCGCTCCCGTTGGCGTTCCTCGCGAAATCGCGTGACGGTGTTCTTCCCATCTGGCCCCGCGTGTCGGCAGCACGCCTTCCCATTGAGAGGAGACGATGTGAACTGACGGGAACGGGTTTACCGCAAAACCAGGCTGGTGCAGCTCGCGCTTGTGTCGTCCTCGTTGCTGTTTTGCTGTGCACGCACCCAAAAAAACGCCGAGTGCCGTCGTATACGTAGCATCTCACGCGAACGTTGCTACATCGTCTCGATGGCATTGGTGGTTTTGTTCCCACTCAAAACTATTTCTTGACCCTCAAACCGTATACCGAGTGCAACCGTTACACGATGGCTGATATTGTGTTACGCTCAGCAGGTTTAGGCTCCATCTCCAATTTTACGAGTTTTGTGGCCCACGCATGGTGTCAGTAGTTGAGTGAGCATGGCGGCCGCATTTCGATAGGCGCGAAATGCGAGAACACCCGTGTGTACTTAGATTTGGGCGCACGTTAAAGAGCCTCAGGTGGCCCAAATTTCCGGAGTCCCCCCTCTACGGAGTGCCTCGTAACCAGATCGTCGTTTTGGCACGTAAAACCCCATAATTTAATTTCTTTTCTTGAGTCTGCAGAGCTCTAAAATCCGTGCCCCTTGCTACAATGTGGATCACGAGGCAACTGAGAGCGCAGTAAAAATGTGGTTGTCTCTGTGATGCATACAGATGCCGCCGGAAAAAAAAAATGCAAGCCTGTTTTCAAAGGCACGCAGTACAGTGTACGAGACGATGCGCTGTTGCATGTCTGTGGTTTTAGTGACTGCGAAATTCAGCACGCAGTAATAGTTGCCAAATAACACGAACAAAAAGGAGGAAGGTGGAAGCAGATGTATACCACCTAATATGGACATGTACGGGTTTACAATCGGAACGCTCGCGTCTCCTACTGCAAGCCGGCCTCCGCTACAGTGTGACAACCAGCTATGACCGCTGGATACATGACAACAGATTCCACAAAACACTGCTTCAATTCATACACAACACAGGCCTCACAGCACACACATAATACACATATACGCTCCAAGAATTATGCCTTAAGGGCAAGTCTTTATCGCAATAAAAAAAAAGAAAGAAAGAAAGGAGAGGGTCTACTGACAGGGCGCAACAGGATTACGCCAACGGCTATGAGTCCATTGAGATTAGGAAAAGTTACCTCTATTTATCCAGAACTTCATTACATTTAGAGCCACTTCAAGTGGAAGTTCCACGCTCTCACCGAAGCAGTAGTTTGCGTTAACTTTGCTGCAAGTTCATGGAACGCCGTGAAGCGGTTCTGCAACGCTTAACGACCTGCCATGTGCACATTTCGCCATCTTGCACTGGCGAGCCAACGACGGAGTGCATCTCCGGTGTAGGAAGAAGATAGGAATCGAATTGACTTGACCTTCGTGCGATGAACTCTAGCTGATTCCGCCTCTTCGGCGCGTGACATTTGTGTGACGCTCCGCCATGATCGTCGTTCTGACGGCAGCAGCGATCGACTTCACTCGGGAGGAAGGAAACGTCTGGACCTGGTCCTCCCTCTGTGTGTAAGCAGGATGCTCGAGTTTCCAGATTAGAGCTTTAGAATTGGGGACCCAAGCTGCTTGAGGACCCAAGAAAATTGGAGACCGCAAGTGCGCATGCGCTGTGACACCCAAGCCAATCTTTGGGTTCATGGCGTTCGCGTTCACCCAAGGCCGAAAAATCGAAAGCTACAGCGTAAGTGCACAAGCCGTCTTGGGTTAAAACAGCATGTTTAATTCGTAGTACTGCCACATCTTATTGTTTGCCCTTTTAGTGCAAAAATGCATTCTGCTCGTTTCCACTTGTATGAAAAACTTCTCTTTTTTTTTTACTTTTAAGCACATTTTTACTGTCCCCACTCCGGCCTCCCGAGCGCTCGACCCACGGTGTGCGCATTTTACGCAGTTCTCAAACTTTGCTGCTCCTCTAGCCCCAAGAGCAGCCTACCCAATGTGGCTTGGGTATTTGGAGTTTTGATTCCCCAATTCTAAATATCTCTATTGATTAATATGTGGCAATGCGTTTCGGGGCCTCTGAACGGACAGAGTACCACGCGCCAGAGGCGACCCGAGGATCCGCGCGTCTGTTGCACGACGGCGTCCTGTTCGTCTGCTTCTGTTGCTTTTGTTCCGGAAGTGACGTCAGGACGTTGTGGCAGTGGCGGCACCCTTGTTTTTTTCCTCTCGTTGCCGTCTTTAGCCGCCGTCTGTGTCGGTTGCCGCCTATCGGGTTTCGGGCGGTGCAATTGATAGGCAACGCGGAGACGTGCATTTGTGTTCGGGGCACGCCGCGAGCGGATTGGTGTGGTGTCGGCGTCCATATGCGCATCGACACAAACGGGGTGGCGCTGCTCTCTTCACAACACTACACAACACAACCTTTGTTTGGACAGGCATCACGAAGAGAGTTTGGTGACGCACAGGCGCGGTGATGTACCGTGCTGCTGTGAACGTCAGTGCGCTTCGATACTAGGCACCCGTGTTGAAGAAAAGCGGCGGTGCCGAAGGATCGGCAGGCTCCAGCTACACAGTGTTCGTCGCCTTTATATACGACATGCGATGCTACTGAAGCTTTCTGCTTTTACGACACCTGTAGGGCTGGACCTCCACTGTCTTTAATAAGACATGAGCATTTGGGCGCCGCTGATTCCTACGCTGAATAAGTGTAGTTCTGTTTCAGCGGCCACACGCGACCGTGTTGCTGAGCGCAGGTTTCGGGTTCGATTCCTTGCAGTGGTGGCTGTGCATTCTGAAGGCGGGGCAGTGCCAGGACCCCCGTACAGAGAGATTTGCGTTCACGCTATAGAATCCCCGGTGGGTTAAAAATAAATAAAAAAAAAATAACCCAGAACATTCCACCGAGGCGTCTCTCATAGCCCTACGCTGCTTCGGACTTGAAAATCCCATGAACCAACGCTTCGCCTACTGCGCTGTTGTGCGGTTTTCAAGCAATATGTCTACGGAACTTTGCCGGGGGCTTGCCCTGGCGTCACCAAGACCGCCGTATCAAAGGATTTGTGGTACCTTAACAGCCGCTATCTGAACTGCCGAAACACCGAACGGGGGCTACATGTATAGCATCCGTGACGTCACGCGCAGGTTGTTCTTTTAGTACACATACACCGCTGCCCACTATCAACCACCCCCCTACAAGCGGCACGCCCATGTTTCGCCACGGAACGACGTGATTTTCGTCTTCCTCAGTTGTGCGGGTGGAACGGCGCCCACTCCGTTTGACTCGTGTATAACCGCGACGAACGCTCGTGTGCTCGCCGCACCTTGCTTTCTTTCTCCGGGCGCCGTCGTTGTCCGTTGACGGCGCCGCTCTTTTCTCCTGGCGGTAATCCGAGGTGTGGCGGTGGGGGGGGAAGGGGGAGAGGGGGCGTACAGTACGCACTTGCGCGGGAACACTGCCAGGCGCGTGAGAACGCAGACGCGCGTCCGGACCGGCGGTCCGTGTCCACTCTGCCGGAGCATCGTGGCGCCCATGCGGCAATGCTTGCCCCGCTGTCCACGATTCGTTCGGCCCTCAGGTGTACTGTACTCCGTCACCACCGGTTGCTGTCCATGCCAATCAAAGTACGTAGCCTCGCACTACTGTGTGTGTGTGTGTGTCCTCTTACAAACACGCAGAGGCGCATTCGGTGTGAGCACATGTGCGTGACAGGCCGGGCTGTGGCACGCTGCTTTCGGGAGCAGCCGTACGGCATGCGAGAAGGAAATAGGAGAACGGTTCCAAGCATTAACTCAAAACGTGACTTGCGATATGTATTTTACGCAGAATGGCTAGTTTGGACATATTTCGAGTGTCGAAACTAGTGATTTTGCATGTCTCTAGCACTGGAATTGTCCTAACTTTCCTGCCACTCTGTTGACTCCGATGATATTCTTTTAAGCAAAAAAAAGGAAATGTCATTATGTTTGCGCCCACGTATTCCTGCAGTTTTGTTTAGGGCACACCTGACTGGTATACAAGTGTTGAAAAGTAGGACAAATCGATAGTGTAGGGAGCGTTTACAGAACAGGGTGGACCACGAGATAGCACAGCAGAGGGGAGGGCCAACACCCGGGACATGAGTGTAACAGTGGGAGACCCCTTCGTTCTGCGGTATTACGTAATAACACTGCTGCCGATTATTATGATACTGATTGATGACGACAGGGAGCCCCGTTTATCACGAAGGCTAAACGTCATCCGTGTCTTAGACTGCTACCAATTGCTTTGCTGGGACAACGTATGTCTTACCGGCACACCGTGATCTATTGAAATCGTTTCGTAAAGGTTTCTGCAACAACCAATCACCAGCTCGGGACTCTTAAGTCGTGTCCCAAATCGCGAGGTGTACGGAGTGAAGTGTACGAAGCAAAACTGCACGTATGCGACGTGGCCGAGTTTTTGTGACAGCCTGTAGTACAGCTGTTTTCTTTTTTTTTTTTTGTTCTTCATTAACAGATGCCTCCTCCTTAGACGACAAAGGGTCGTTGTCCTGTTTTACTGTATGTCTGGGGTAAATTTGGATGGAAGACATGTGTAGCGTTCAATTAATGCCATTTTAGATGTGCCAGTGTCATTCGAATCTAATGAAACTTAAACCTTACGATATTCATGTCCTCCAGTGTTGTGACGGGGGTTTATTAAGGCCAAAGAGCAAGTTTCTCTCGCTTATTTTTTTAGTTTTTTCACAAAGCAGCAGTCGTTGTGACGAGGGTTTATTACTGCCAAACAGCAAGTTGCTCTCGCTTATCTTTGTAGTTTTTTTCACAAAGCAGCAGTGGTGTTTCGCCTGTAGTCGCAACTTCGAGGGCGGAAGCTCCCGCTAACGCGTCCGCGTTCCCCCACGTGCTGTACCGGCGCGGTGTGCGCGGGGCGTCCATTATTTCTCGCCGCATGACGTATCGCGCACAGCGTGAGAAAGCCGGCGCAAAACTCGAGCTCTTTGCCTGCTTCATCCGGGCACTTGGCGTGGTTCTCGTTTTCTTCCGGGTTTCGGTGGCAGACGAAACGAAGTCGACGTTGAACAGGGAGAGTGCTTTCCGCAACGATGTAATTAGCGTGTGCGCATTTTACGCTTTTTTTGTTTCGCTTCGTTCTAGCTCTTTTCTTTTTTAACGGTACTTTTTCTGTGGCTCTCGGCGAAGCGCGCAGGGTCGCTCGCTAGATTTTTTTTTTCTCTCAGTGTTACTTTGTTGCTCGCTGACTCGTGCATTAACAGACGTTGCGAAGATTGAAAGGATGTAGACTTCTCTGATTTCTGAGCGGCGTTGTAGTCTGGAAAATTGGTTGGAACTTTCGTCATTATACCAATGCGGAAGCTCATTTGCCGTAAGTGGTGGTCTTTTTTGTTTAATTCTACTTGGATATTTGCGCGTGATAAAGTCCCAAATTTGGTTGCTTCCCAGGCTGGGACACTTTCAGTGCTTTTCTTCTCATCAGTTTCCTCTTCTCCACCGGTGGGTTTCAGAGAGTTAAATCTGAAGAGCAAGAAAAAAAAAGCGTGAAAATGACTCGGCCTAGGAAGCAACCACCTTTATAGGCCTGCGACCTTTCAGGCGAAGCTGGCAGACCCAGTTCATGACCACCACGTACAGGCCATGACCGAGCTGATAACAGAGCTCGGCTTGGCAGACTGTAACAAAGCGGGCGTCTGTACGTGTGTGTGTGGGGGGGGGGGTAAATAGAATTAAATGTGTCATCCGTGCCGTCTGCTACGAAACTCACCTGCCTGTCTCTGGTCATGTCTTACACTGCCAGTTTCGCAATGCACTGTTTTCGCCGTTCATGTGATATCGCTCGCAAATATATCTTCAGGTGGAACCTGTTGGACAAACACTTTGCTAGATCCAACAGATCCCAGATCTCGGCGTATACTTGACAAAAAAGTGGCACTAGGATGTGTACGTGAGGCCATTTCTAACAAAGCTTAATTCTTCCAAAATCCTAGAGGTGTCGAGGTGTAGTGTTTCTCGCGTTTCGTAGCCTTCAAATCGTCGAGGTTTTTCTAGTGCGTTATGTATAGGCGTATTTTATCGCATTGCACTTTGTTTAATCGGCATTGTGCCTATAGGAACGCACGCATTGGGCTATGATGAGGGTACGCGAGTTTTTAGCTGCCGTTGTGCCAGATGCAACAGCCTTTAACTCTTTTCTTTATTTCTCTAAGAAAGTGAACTGGATAACATTGTTGCTTCGAATTTTTTTCCTGCAGGACTTGATTCCAATTCATTTGACGAAAAAATAATCACTTAATATTGTTATCGAAAGGACATAGCGGCTCAGTTTTCGCTGTCGTTTTGTCTTTCCAGGTACTCACTAACAGCAAAACAAAGCGGTACAAGGGGGTAGCTTAACAAAATACTTGTCTTTTGAAGAGCGTACGAAACCTGAAGTCCACACTGGTACTTCTCGTCGGTCGATGCATAAGGAAATCGTAAAGAAATCATAACCGAGTCGCAGACGAAGTCAACAGATCGCGTTGGTTTGCATCAGAGCCTGTTTTTCAATTAGAGAAGGAAGTGTTTGGCAATGCAAACACGTTCGCACTAAGACGGCTGCGCCGCGTCGCAACAGGAAGCATTTTTTTTTTGTTCCCTCTCTACACGCTTGTCGTCGCAGCCATCGACTCTTCGTGAGGCGCCTGTCGTGTCCACATCGCGTCAATTCTCGCGCCACGACGCGTGGCTTCGTGGGTCGTATAGCTTCCCGTTACGAAATTACACGCGCCTGCACAGCGAGCGAACTCACGCTTGCCTGTCGTATGCGAGGGGTGCCGATGGCAGCACCGTAGCCATTGGTTATCCGCTACATCGAAGGAAGACCAACTCGGTTCATGCTTGGCATCGCGTCGAAGCTGGTTGCTGTGCCGCAGGCCATGCCGCGCGAAGAACTGAACTTGCGCAACTGGTCGCTATACAAGTAGCACGATTCGCTGTCGTCTGCTGGAGACAGGCGCCGTCTGCGTGTCTCCGGCTTCCCGTACAGCGCTCGTCTGCTTGTTTTCTCGCTTTGTGTCGTCTGCATTTGGGTTTCGGGACAGGTCTCCGCTGCAGGAAGTGGAGTGGGCTGGCTCATTATCGCTTCGGGAGTTACTTGTTATGCAAACTACATAGTGTGGCACAATGTTTAATGGAGCGCGTGACTTCTGAGCACGCGTGAATTTCTCGCTCTAGCAAGGGTGGAACTACCCAGCTCTGGAGCGGATGACTTGCGCTTGGTGGCGCTGGTACCTTTCTGCATACATGTACGGTGCATTAACGTAACTTCAGTCGGCACTTGCACCTACATCGCCAGCAATGTGAGAAACTCTCATCACGGTATTCCCTCTAAGAGTGGAAACTGGGTACGCTGTAGTATTGCTTCGACTTAATGTTCAGTGTCTGTTATGGCGAGGAGGTCGCAAACTTCTTTCTGATTGTCGTCTGCGTGTCTACGGCTGCTGTCATTCCTCGGTACGCACGCCTTCGTAAACGCCGAGGTCGACCTCTCGAATTTCTCATCTCGTTAAGTGGACTTCGGCCTCAGCTTTAACTCACTCACTAATTAAGGCGACCTTGAGGTGAACTTCAACGTCAACTTTTAAAACAAAGCTTTCCTTCCTTTCTTTTTTGCCTACTTTCTTGGGTTTGGCGCCACTGCCTGTTGGGTCGGTCCCCATCTCGGTGGATGTGCTTTTGAATATATATTTGCAAAGGTTATACGAAAGTACCCGCGAAGTGGCTTATGTAACCCTTTTATGCTGACAAAGTATGCGCACCTCTGTTCTGTGTAAGAAACAGATAGCTTCTTGCATAAGAACCTGGACATATATGTGCGCACAGGCAAAACCAATGCCCGCGAATCTGTTATTGGAATGCTGAAGGATATTTAAAGGATTCTTTCGTATGCTTTGTTTTCTTTCAGTTAGCAATGTTGCGTGTGCCGCTGGGAATATGCCCGTTCTTGGCCATTCCCCCAGAATGGGTATGTCCCACTGTGACGCAAGATGTACAGTATCCGTAAAGGTTGCTTGATACGTGATGTATTTTTTCTGTGCACACGCCTGTAATCACCATTCTTCCTTTGACAAGCATGCTGCGTATACATCGGCGTCTTCCTTGTGGCATCGTTTCGCATGCACCTGGCATTATGCATCCACCTGATTCGGAGGTTGCCTTATGGCATGGCTCATGAACGATGCAGCGAATAAAGCTGAGAGAAAAAAAAAAACATTGCAGTGAAGTTGGGACCTTTGTTGTGGGTAAACAAACATTCCATGAAATTACACGTTGCATAGGATGAAAGCAAACAAAAATGTACGCATCACCGTTGTAAAGCATTTAATTAAGCGCTTTCCTTAATCATCGCTTCATGTAAGTTCCAGCATGTACTTGTGATGGGCTAGCTTTTTTTCTATTGAACTCTTTTGCATAATAATCTTGCATCCAATTGATTATCACCGCAGAAGTTTCCAAACCAGTCGTGTTAGGCTTGTCGTGCTTCAAACAGAATTTTGAGGGATCAAACTCTGTATCACACTTGATACGTTGGGTATTATTGGGTGAAAATCTAGCGCACTGTGGACTTATGCCCAAGTAATGCAAAAGAATCTCCAAGGTCCGACAAACACACTGCCGGGTTTAGCCGACTGTCGATCAATAAGAAACGCAGCAAGAATGCTGAGTGTTGCTAAACACTTCGTGGCGTTCAGCACCATTGAGATTGCAGTTCTAGTCCCTCTTACATCACTTTAGTATATCGCGTTCTCGTCGCTGCAATTTAGCTTTTTCGTTGCCGCCTGAAAAATGATCAGCGAGAATCTCAATGGACAGCGAAAGAACAAGCAACAAGGGGTTTTTGTTTCTTCTACCACCGAACCTTGTGGTTATACGTTTCCTTTGCCGATAAAACAACCCGTCCGTCCGGTGAGGCGATCCCACTACAGGTCGTCTGCAGCTCCGAACGTCTGTTCGGAAAGCGAGCAGACGAGAGTAGATGTTTCTTCTGGAGGGCGCGCTTAGATATCTGGGCGGCGCGTTCGGGTCACGGCACCTGTCGTGACCTGCACGCCCCTTGAATAGGAGGGGTGGATCCGCGTTGCGTGAACAGCGAAAGCGCTTGGCTGCAGAAGAGCACGCGCTTGACTTTGCAAGGTGCGGTGCGAGCTTAGGCTGACACCACGTGATGTACTCGAAGCAGACGAAAACACCGCCGTCTGCGAGCGCCGTCTGCGAGCCGCTCACCTCCCGATATAGAGGAGGAGGGACGCTGCCTGTTATGCAACTCCTGTAGCGGCTCAGAGCTTGTCTTGTGACTGGAAGCCGCGTTGTTGCGCCATGTGTATCGCCTATTCTTCCTTCACAAGACAACCTTGAACGGTACGGATTGTTCTATTTTTTGTTTTTATATTATTTTGCATTTTGGCCTTCTCGATATACCGAAGCATGCATATACCGCGAAGCTCTTGCGCGCAGCATTCAGCAGCCGGTGAGCTAGTGGTTGGTTTCTCCTCAACTCTATGAATTGCGCAAGGCTCTCTCAATTGCTCTGTGAATTGCAGCGCGCCTTTGTTTTGCAGCACGCCTTTGTAGACTCGTTGCATGAACATTTTATAATCAATCGCTTGACTGAGCGGCCCCTCGTACGGAGCGAAATGCCATCTCAAACTCGTGCTTGCACTTCAGGCGCTGGTCAGTCAGTGAAATTGTCCTGAAAATGCGAGCTTCGTGGGCGTTAAAATCTTGTCCACACCAAGCAGCCCCGTTTGATTAAGAGCGCGAGGGCCCGAACTGCCGTATTTCTAGCCCCCTTTTCAGTTAAGTTTATCTGGAACATTGATTGAAATGGAAAACGACAGTTGAGATACAAACTTGAAGCCTACGTTATTCGTCCGTGCCTAGAGCACACTTACAGTCGCGGGCCTGTTAAACTGGCGTCATGGTGGTCGAGCTTTAAAGCTAATCAGGCCGCCGTCGGAACTATTTATGTTCGCTACCACCTTTTCCACGTGCCTCAGTGTGAAAGGGATGCTGCAGTATTCGAGCCATAAGCTGCAAGCAGTAGCGAAATGCCGCCTATAAGTTGCGTCTTTGGAGGTTTACCATCTGAACTACATAGAAGGATAAGCTGCAGGGAGTAGCGAAATCCCGTTTATAAGTTGCGTCTTCGGAGGTTTACCATCTCAACTACATGGAAGCAGCATGCTTCTGTGTAGTTCATATGGTAAACCTCCGAAGACGCAACTTATAAGCGGGATTTCGCTACTGCCTGCAGCTTATGGCTCGAGCTTTTCGTTCGCGAGCGCTCCTTCATGCATGCCGGCCTTTTCGAACGTCCAGCATCGGCAAAGCTTGGACGGGACGGAGGCCGGGGTCCTGCTGCGGTGCATGGGTGCGTCACGGTCTCCTTGCTGTGCGCTCGGCTCGAGCGGATGGGATGGCAGTGGCCCACATAATATGCAGATCATCGCACGCCACATCGGCCGTAACCAGGACTCTCGACCCCTTCTCCCTCTCCTCGGTAATCCTGCGCCAGCCGACACTCTCTCCGCGAAGCAAAGCGCTGTTACTAGCGGACCATGGGCGCCGCTTCCATGTCGCTACCCCCTCCTCGAGCTAACCGGTTCCCAGGCGGCGTTGTTCCTTCTTATTAAAGGTTAACACACAGGCCTCTCATGCCCGCGTTTCGCAATGGTCATTGACGCGCGCCAAGGTGCCTCCTCTTATAGCGTTGCATACCACGCCTTCTTTCTCGCTGGTCGTTTGGTACTCGGCTTAACTACCTCGCGAATAAGTGTTAATGATCACTCGATGACGCTTCCCGCGTTGCGAAGATCCTCGTAGTAAGTACTCCCAGTTGCCCCGATTTTTGTGGCGGTTCTTTTGCCCTTCGTATCGCCTTTAGTCGCAGGTTTGCAAGCTGCCACGCTGGAGCGCGTGGGTGCTTTTCTGGGCTCTCAGATTTCGCCCCACCGTCAAATTTGTCATCCCGTCAATTCTGACTGGCTCACGAAACAGATACTTCTCTAGTATTGGTTCGAAGCGTCGAGTTGGCGGAAATTTGACAACATCGTGCAATATGACGCTGTTTATAAACAGCAGCCCGCGTCGATTGCTTATATAGGTACAGCCGGCTGGAGATGTCCTTTGCTTTTCTCTCCCTTCTGTCTCTCCGTTTGGCCTGGCCGCTATTGTATCGAAACCGCTATTGCGATGCTTTCAAACGGGATGCGACTCTTTACTGCCAATAGGCGGTACACTGTAAAATAATTTACACCCTAAAAAGTGAAAACGGGTATAAATGTGTCTATAACTCACACCCTAAGGTGTTATCTATATAATGGACACCCTAAGGGTGTGAGTTAGACACATTTACACCCTTTTTCACATTTAGGGTGTAAATTATTTTACAGTGTAACCGCTCGCTGGTATCGCCACAGGCGCAGCGAGACATAGACTTCGATATACGACAGGCTTCTGTGCGCCAAATCTCCAAGAGGGGCGCCGCAATCGATGTTATCCGAAATAACTGATGTTCTTTGTGTCGCAGCTAAATCTATGCACGCGAGTGCTGTTGTGCGTAGCGTTCTTCAGAACTTGTCTTCATCAGATGTCGATTGGCCCGTATCCAACAAATGGACGAGGTCAAGGTGAAAGCTGCTCTCGCCGCAAGTAGCACATTACTTGTTTGCAACGCTTTCTCCTATGTTTTTATTTATTGGATACTCCGGCGTCTTTTCAATTGGAGCTTGTTCGGCTGCGAATTTATGCGCACATCTTGTATCAAGCGCTTTATAAACTGCATTGGCCGTTGGATGAAGCGCATCAACGCTAAATCCTCGTCAAACGTGTGTGTGTGTGTGATTGCTTGCCTGCGTGCTTCGTTTTCTCTAGGGCATTATTTCTGTTCGTTCATATATGCCAATCGATTATAGGAGAAAGTGACATTTTCGATGTCTTATATAACCGAATAAACGTCGCACAACGTTCACTCCGCAACCTGCCCATTTGCTTACGTGCGCGTATACCAACCCCCGCCATTTATATCGACAAAACGCGATGGCGTGCAACGTGCTCGTGTTTTTTCCGCCTACCTCTCCAACTCTCGACAAGTCCGGCGGCCATAACTTGTGATGAAATGCTTATCCCGTGGATGCCAATTAAAACCCCTGCGCGGCACCCCAGATAGTTTCTTCACCGAGGGCTGCTCTCATTTCCATTAGAATAAGCGAGCAGATCGGCTTTTTGAACGCTCCCTCTCTCTCTGTTTTCGAGTGGACCCCGCTGCTGGCCTCATCTGCATGTTAAAGGTATTAGTAGACGGATATATGCGGTCTACACTCTGGCGGGCAGCCCCCCCGGAACTGCTCCATTATGGTGGTAGTGGAGGACGTCGTGCGATGCTGTTATCTGCATATGGCGTGACCCTTTGAGCACGCTTATAAGCAGATGCAAATGCTATAATAGATTGGAGAGGGCCAGGGCTGGGGACATCCTTTAGCGTTAGTAGTTGGGGAAGCGCCGCTCAATCCACTTTGTGGCTTACCGCTTGTAATCGGCGCCACGCCGGGTATATCTATAGTGTGCAACTCGTGCAGAGCTGGTCGAAAGCGGCGCTGCGATTTCTTGATGTTTGTGAAGAGCCGAGAGAATGAGCAAACAGGACAGAGTGAGCATGCGAGATTCATCTCCACCATATCTTTAAGGCCAACGTATAGGACGAAGGCCTATATGCACGTATGTTTCCTGTTACCAGCTGCACCATTCGGTCTTCTGTTGTCTTAGACGGGTGCTCCCCTTCTGTGGACGCTCTCTCTGTGACCCCTGATTACTCTAATTACATTCTGTTACATTGTTATAACCCTCACCTGGTCTACGTGTTGCGTGAGTTGTGGCCGAGTCCTCCTTACCCCGCCGTGGTTGCTCTGTGGCTATGGTATTGGGCTGCTAAGCACGAGGTCGCGGGATCGAATCCCGGCCGTGGCGGCCACATTCCAATGGGGGACGAATGCGAAAACGCCTATGTACTTGGATTTAGGTGCACGTTAACGAACCCGCGGTGGTCCAAATCATGCCGGAGGCACACCACTACGGCGCGCCTCATAATCAAACGGTGGTCTTGGCACGTATAACCTCATAATTTAATTTTAATTTTTTTCCCGTACTTCCTGTTGATGTCGGCTTCCTGTTATCAGCTACACAGATTTCTTAAGTCTTAACTCGTACCGCTGTCTTCCTCACGCCTGTCGTGCCTCGTACCATAGCTCGTTGCAGTGTCCTTGCGTACTTGTCAACCTGTCAACCTTACGTGTTAACCTCTGAGTAGCAGGCCTGTGCATATAGTACTAATCTCTTTTAGAAGTGCTTCGACGGGACCTAGTTGGCATAACATGTCAGTATGCAGCATGACGCTGCAAAGGCGGAAAACGCAGTAAGACTTAAAAAAAAAAACGAAATGACGAACAGGGACATTCCGCATGGTTTCTCGCGCAGTCAGTGTTAACTATTTTTCGTGTGTGCCACTTTTTACACTGCCATACAATCTACAGTAATACTACGTTCCAGGCCGACTTTTCTGCCTTTCCCGTAACAGACTCTTTTAAGGCGATCGCCTTTCTAGGCTCATGGTGCAGTTTGTGTCAGCAGACCTGACCGCCGGAGTGTCCGCCGAAGCGTCATCACGTCATATGGAGACAGATTAACGACAGATTAAAGAATGAAAAATGATTGATAGTGACAGTTAGTGAATGATAACGTTATAATAGATTGGTAGAGTTTACTAATTACTAACAACGACTTCTAATGACTTCTAATGAATACTAATGACTGCGAAATGACCAACATGTCCAACGAGGGCTTGTAATGACCACAATTGATTACAAATTACTTAAGATACTTAGTAATGACCATTAATGACTAACGACTGAAATGACTTGTTATGACTACTAATGACTACGATATGACCAACATGTCTAACGACGGCTTGTAATGACTACAATTGATTACAAATAACTGAATGCTTAGTAGTGAGCAGTGATGACTAAAAGAAGAGAAAGGAAAGGGGTAAAGAGAAGAAGTAAAGAGAAAGAGGCGAATGATAAGAAGAGGAAGAGTAGACTTTAGCCGTTCGCCTCTTCGGAGAGATATTAAGAGACCCTGTAATTTTTTCTCTCCCCCCCCCCTTGCCCCCCACCTCCTTTAGCGTCATAGGCTAGCGCACAAGTAGAAACGCGCTGATTCCATAACCTTGTTTTCAAGAATAAGGGTGAGCTCCTCCTGGTCATGATTTTGGCGCACGCTCGCGCCTCATCATCATCATCACCATAAAAACTTTATTGTAAGACTGAGGAGTTTGGAGCACGCAGGCACCTGGGCCCCCGCACGAACCGATCTTCTGCGAAAAAACGCACTGCGCCTCGGATGGACTTAATCGTCCTTGCGGTGCGCTGCAACAGAGGGGTTAGCTCTCTGTTCATTTTAACGCGCGTTGGTAAACCGGTATCGCGGCCGCCGGTTAAAGAAAATATCCAGCGGCCGTGCCGGTATTGTGAGGTTTCGCTTTGCGTTTTTTTTTTCTTAAACACGCGTTATGGGTGGTCCGGAAGCGGTCCCGTGATTTAGCGCCCAGCTGCACGAATCGCCGCAGCCTCTTCAGCGCTTGAGCGACGCGAGAAAGCGCATCGACTGTCGCATATAGTTTTGATTGCTGTAGTCGTACTGCTTTGCTAATCGTTGGGACAACCGGGCGCTTAGAGCCAGTATTCGTGGGCAAATGTCGACGGTGTTTGCGCTCGGCCGCGCTTGTTCCAGGTACTCGCTTCAATATTTTACATACTGCTGTACGAGAGCAAACGTTCGTACAAACGCATGGAACATGTGGCTTGTGTTCATCGTTTACTTCAGAGAGGAATGAAGAAAAACAAGTAACCTCCCGAAACTCTCGGGTTATGTAATAACAGGTGCCCTAAATAGGGGGCGGGGGAAAGGGTGGGGGTGGGGGCGAGGCTCAACGAACCCTTTCGCAGCGTTTTTTTCTTTTGCTGTGTACGTCTAGGTTATGTCCTTTATGTACATCTGATGTTGAAAGTAAAGGTGGTTGATCTTCGCTACTTTGACCACCCGGTGTTCTTTAACGTGCACATAGCACGGCACACGAATGTTATGGCATTGCCTCCCCCTCACCCCCTCCAATGAAATGCGATCGCCGCGGCCGGTTATCGAACCAACAACCTCGTGCTTAGCAGGCACAACTGCGCAGCCTCCGAGCGAGCGTGGCCTGTTGTCGGAATCCGAAACTATATTGTCGGAAACCGAAACTATACCGCAGCAGCGGAACTGCCGCTGTTTGGCGCAACGTGGGAAATTATATTGAAAACACTAAATTTATATCCCGTTTTGGAACGTTCAATTCGGCGGGCAATCGGGAGTGTACTACACCGTCGCCTACCTTTTATCCCTGGCGTGTTCGGCCGGTGTATGTTCGGCGCCGCGCATCAGAAATAAAAAAACTGTATGCACGTAGCCTTTGTTGTCGACTCGTTGGTTGGCTTTGCGAAAGCGAGTTCATGCTGTGCCGCGGCGGTGATGGCGTGTTTGACCCGACTGCGGTTGGTTTCACTTTTACCGCGTGGGACGCTCCCTCCCCTTTCCCTTTCTTCCCAAATGGTCCGACCCCGTTGAACGCGCCCGCGCAGCAGAAGAGCGTGGGCCGAAACGTCACTCCCTGCAGAAAATTCCCGAACGTATTTCTTGCGCATCCGCCAATTAAATGAGCGAGGCTTTTCTTTTCTTTCTTTGCTTTTCACTCGACCGTCCTTCTTTTTTTCTGGTGTGGACGAAGAACTTTCCCCATCCTTGACACCTTCTTGCGGCCGTGCATTTATCAGCCGCGAAACCGCTTGGCCTCATAATTCGCCAGCCCGATCGAGTGCTTTCTCGCGTCGTACCATTTCCTAAGGATAGACCTGCATCGCGTACGCGCGGTAGTTCGAGAACATACGTGGGGTGGGGGTGGGGAGGGGGGTGCGGGGGTGCGGGGCACCTTATGGTTCGCACGGTAATTTCACGCAGCCGTCGCTGGCTGGTGGGAGGAAGAGAAGTGCGAATGCGTGTCAAGGTATCGCCGTCATTACGGCTGCCTGCGCCCGGCACTCGACCCGTCAGCGAGCCCCCATATATATAGCTAAGCGACGATTATTCGGCCATAGCTACACTCACACGCACTCAATTTGAAACTCGTCGTATCGCTTTTCTTTTTCTTCTTTTTCGTTTTTTCGGCCGGCGACACACCCGGTCCGCGACGCTCGGCGGCGATGCATTTCTGCCGCTGAACAACATGTCGCGTGGGCTGTGTATGTTGTCACACCCGGGCATTCGCGGTTATCTACAGGAGGAAGGAAAGAGATAAGTAGAAGGCAGGGAGGTTAACCAGAATAGCGTCCGGTTGGCTACCCTACACCGGGGGAATGGGAAAGGGGGAAAACAAAGATAACAGGGAGAGAGAGGAGGTACAGATTAGCGGAATGTGCGGATGAATGCATGCGGATACATAGGCGACATTGCTTAAAAGGAGCGGATGCCAATCGAACGAAATATCGTTCTTGTTCTACCCGCCTTGGCAGCTTAGTGGCTGTATGGCGTCGAGCTCGATCCCGGCCGAATTTCGGTTGGAGCGAACTTAAAAAAAAAGAAAAAGAAACGCTCTCGTATTTGATTTAGGTGCACTTAGAGACAAGCACAGGTGGTCGAAAATTCATCCGGAGTCTTTCATTACAGCGTACCTCGTAATCGCATCGTGGCTTTTTTTTACATAAAAAAAGAGTTTAGTTAGGAAAGTGAAGATACAAGGGAGAAGCTCTACCGAATTGGACTGGTTAGTGCAGGTTGAAGGGAAATGGGACAGTGCGAAAGAGGGGAAATGTAGTGTAGACGACTGACACGGTGCATGGAGGAGCGTTCGACCAATCGTCGTCTTCGTCCACTATATATACATAGACGTTATTAGAATACATACACGAAAGACAAATTCTTCCGGGGCGTGCGGAAGGCTTTTGTTATTCGGGTAATTTCGTTGTATAGAAGCGTTCGTTGATAGGGCGCGTGCGACTACATCTGCGCATCAAGTTGCGTGCGTTTCATTTGGGGCTTGTCTTTTTGAAACTACGCGATGTTTAGACGACCTATGCGGTCACCTCGACCTGGTGTTTGAATTTAAGTCGATAATTGGGTCAACTCGCGATTCGTAATGTTACCTTTTGCCTTACTTTCCTTTCTTGTGGTCCGGTGCCGTTGGAGCTGCCTTTCGGAGATGTGACATCAGTCGACCGAAAGAGAAATTTGTCTCGCTCTACAGCGTGTTTCTCGAACCTTCGGTTGGTGTGGCTTTACAACCGAAATTCGACGAGCCTTCGCCGTTCAAAGCCCAGCGAGTACGTCACTGCCTGCCTGTTCCGAACAACGCGAGACCACGTGCCCACGTACCCATAAAATTAGTAATGCTAGGAGGCACCTTTATGAATAACATGCACGCGTGTTTGCGAATACAGTTGAGGCGGTTTCCTTTCCTTTTCTTTTTTGCTCAAGCGAAACGATTCCTATCGCAGCAGACGACTTGCGTACGGGACGCGTGCCGCACGTGACTCTTACGCGCCGGAAGAAGTCGTTGCGCATGCGCAGTTCGCGCCCACGCGCGCACACTCGACCTCGTGCGTGCGCATGGTCGCGGCTTATTATTCGCGCGCACGTACCAGCGCAGACGCAGCGTGGTCTCGCCCTTCTGCACGCGTAAGTGAGGAAAAAAAGAACAAAACAGCAGGCTACGTTCTTGCTGGTTTGTTTTTGTTTCCATCTTTCTTGGCATGCTTCGCGCCGCCGTGCGAGTCGTGTGCCAACGGCTCGGCGAGACTGCCTTGTTTACTCGAATCTAAGCCGACAAATAGAAATCGTAGGATGTATACATAAAAGAAATAGTTTTGTCGACTCACCTCCGTCCGGGGGTAGATCGGCGATTATATATAGCATACTGCTGCTGAGTATTAGAGGTCGCGGGTGCGATTACTGGCCGCGACGGCCGCGTTTCGGTGGAAGTGAAAGGCAAAATACGTTTGTGTAAATAGATGTTACAATAAGGTTGGGGTTAGGTTCGAACAAACGCGGTATATGACGGGGGCGACCGTTGAAGCACGCTGCGAGGTGGTTTCCATCGTCGCTGTTCGTGCGAAGGTCGCGATGAGACTTGGCTGCCATTGAAGCGAAGAGCGAGCGAGGAGGAATGGCGAGGGAGAGAGGATTCTGAGAAAGGGGGAAAAACGAAACGAAATTCGTGCCGAAGAGGCGAGCGAAGCCGCTCTCTCTCTCTGCTGCGACGCGGTGCGAACGTGCGCAGATATCACGCCGTCAGCGTTTGTGTTTTCGCGATTCGCGGGGCGATTCGACGCACTCCTCTTACCGAGACTTTTTCCAACGCGGTATCGGCTTCGCCGTTTCCAGACAGACAGACAGAAAAACTTTATTCATAGCATGTGAGTTTGGACTCTTCTGGGTCCCTGGACCACCGCACGGTCCCGCACTACGTCGAAACGTTCATGCTCCTTTTGCTCATGACGTCGGCAGCCCGAGCCACCGCAGTAACCTGCGATGTCGGGTCCGTAGACGAGAGCAGTACCTCCCAGTCCTCCCAGCTTGAGATGGCGGGCTGTCCCTGCGGGGGAGGATCGGCAGGGCAGCCAAAAAGGATGTGGGAGAGTGTGGCGTGAGGGTCTCCGCATAGGGAGCATGTAGGGGAGGTGCCACAGTAGTGGGATAGCAGCTGAGGGGATGGGAGAGAGCGGGTCTGGAGGCGTCTCCAGAGGATCTGTTGGGAGTGCGTCAGGGAGGAGTGGGGAGGAGGGTAAGACCGACGGTCCAAACGGGGTATTTGCGTGAGCTCCGCAAAGCTGTGTACCCGCTCCCTCGAGAAACCCGGATCGAGGCTGTCCTGAGCCCGGCAAATTAAACCTCGGGCCAATTTATCGGCAGCCTCGTTTCCGGGGTTCCCAGAGTGAGCCGGCACCCACCGGAGCTCAACCCTACGTGGTAAATTCTGGGTGGGGATGTTCAACAAGTTCCAGGCAGGGTTGTGAATTCTGCCTCTGGCAAAGTTGGACAAAGCAGTCTTTGAATCGCTAAAGATGTATTCAGCATCCGAAAGGGCAAGGGCTAAGGCGATGGCGGTCTCCTCTGCTTCCTCAGGTGTAGAGCCCGAGGGAAGATGGTGAGTTAGGGGTCGGGGTAAGGTTGGGTTGTAAGCAACTGCTACAGCTTCATGCGTTGTACATGCGGCGTCCACCCAGATGGCTTTCTCGACCTGTCCGTAATACTTGTGGAGGGCATTTGCGCGAGCTATGCGGCGAGAGATGTGATATTGGGGATGGACGTTTCGAGGAAGGGGTTTCACTACAAGGGGTGTATGAATGTGTCGAGGAATGGCCATAAGGGTTGACTGATTAGCGGGTATGTTGATGCGAAGGGAGGCGAGGATATGGCGGCCAGTGGCGCTCGCGGCAAGTCTTAAATACTGCGTCTGAAGGTGTGCCTCAACTAGTTCAGGAAGCGTGTTATGCATGCCTAGTGCAAGGAGTTTGGCTGTGCTAGTACTGCGAGGCAGGTTGAGGGCTGCCTTAGTTGCAAGGCGGATCATGGCGTTCACGCGCTCGGTTTCCGTGCAGTTCAGCTTGAGATATGGAGTGGCGTACAGAATGCGGCTAAGCGTAAAAGCATGAACAACTTTCATGTTGTCTGCTTCGTCTAAACCCTTGTGCAGGGAAGATACGCGGCGTAGAAGCTGCAACACTGATTGCGTGGAGGCCTTGAGTGTTTTAAGGGTATGGTCATTGCGCCCGGAATCCTGCAGGTAGAGACCAAGGATGCGCAGGGTGGGAGTGATGGGGATAGGGGATCCTTGTAAAGTGATTTGGATGGGTGAGTTGGCGGCAGATTTTGGTCTAATTAGGAGGAGCGCGGACTTAGAGGGGGAACATTCGAGTCCGATAGATGATACGTGAGCGGAGATCGTGTCGACTGCTAATTGTAGAGTTTCCTCAATTTCCCCGTCTGAGCCATGAGTGGTCCATGCGGTAATATCATCAGCGTACAGAGTATGTTTTAGGTGTGGGATGAGATTGAGCTTCTGGGCTAAAGGGATGAGAGCAATGTTAAATAAAAGGGGGGAGAGGACCGCGCCTTGCGGGGTTCCAAATTCACCGAGCGTATAAGAGGGTGTGCTGAGCTGATCAATGTGCAAGGAGGCAGTGCGGCCAGAGAGGAAGGCGCGAACGTAGTTGTAGGTCTTAGGGCCTACCTGTAGTTCCTGCAGTTCCCGTAAGATGGCGGCGTGTCGAATTCTGTCAAATGCCTTAATGAGGTCAACCGCCAGGATGGCTTTAGTAAGATGGGGGATGGTATCATCAAGCACATCGTGCGTAATTTGAAGTAGGGCATCCTGCGCAGATAGATGTGCGCGAAAGCCGACCATACTGTGGGGGAAAAAGTGATTTTCTTCCATGTACGTTGTCAGTCGGGCGAGGATTATGTGCTCAAAGGTCTTGCCGAGACAAGATGTAAGAGAAATGGGGCGGATGTTCTCGAGGGTGATGGGCTTGTGGGGTTTTGGGATAAATATAATTTTTCCATGCTTCCAGGAGGCAGGGAGGGTACCTGCCTCCCAGCACTCGTTAAAGTAGGTAACGAGGTGAGATATGGAGGCATCATCAAGATTTCGGATGGCAGCATTCGTAATTTGATCTTCCCCGGGTGTGGTATTGCGCAATTTCAATAGGGCTGCACGAAATTCAGATTCTGTAATAGGAGCGTCAAGCTGTGGTTGGGGTGAGCCCGTGTACTCGGGATGTTTGCAAGGAGGACCTGGGGTGGTATAGGTGCGTTTCACCTGCGCGAGGAAGGCGTCGGTGTCCTGCCGATGATTATGAGTGAGGCGGTGAATGCTAAGACGCGTCTGTGTTTTAGATTGCGTGGGATCGAGCATATGGCGTAACAGGTGCCAAGCGCGGGTTGTGGAGAGATTGCCTCGGAGGCCGTCACAAACCTGAGCCCAGTTAGCTTTGCAAAGAGTGGCACTATGGTGTTCTATTTGGGATTGAAGCTGGGTGAGTTTGAGTTTTAGTTTCCTGTTGTGCTTTTGAGTTCTCCACCTTCGCGTTATGTTCTCTTGAGCTTCAAGAAGGTGGGCGAGCTTACTGTCGATAACGGGGGTATCTGGGGTAGTATCGAGCGTTTGGGTATGTTGGCGAATGTCTTTCTGTAACTGAGTAGTCCAGGTGTCTAGGTCGAAGGGGCCCTGTGCTGGCTGCGCTTGCCTAAATTTACGGAGCTGATCCCAATTAGTGTGCCTAGCGGTAAATTTGCGCTGAGGTCGGCGATAGTTCACCGCTATGCGAATCAGGTGGTGGTCGCTGCCTAGTGTGGCTTGCGTTCTTTCCCACTGTAGGTGAGCCAAGTTTCTACCAAGCGTGAGGTCTGGGCTAGTATCGGCAGTAACACTGTTACCAACCCGCGTAGGTAGGCTAAAATCATTAAAGATGGTCAGGTGAAGTAATAGCGTATTATTGTATAAAACTGTGCCTCTGTGGTTGGTGCGTCGATAGCCCCAGTCCACGTGAGCGCAGTTAAAGTCACCGGCAATCAGTAGGGGGTTTGATCCGGCCATTTGGGTTACGGATTTGAGGAGTGGAACAAGTAGGTGAATCGGCTGTCGTGGGAGAAGATAGCAGTTAAGCATGAACAGGGGAGATTGTGCAGGGGTGGGGGGTAAAATTTCGATGAAGGTGTGAGCAATAGGGGAGCTAACGTCGTGCTCCGCGTAATGCAAGGTGTTACAGACGTATGTAACCACCCGAGGAAGATCAGTGGAGTCAGAAGGGATAACAGCGTATCCTGGCAGTTGCCTGCAAACGTTGGCATCCTGGATAGCGATAATGTCTGGTGGGGACAACGAGTTGGCGATAATCTGCTGCAGAGGGTCGCGCTTTCGCCGAAAGCCCCTGCAATTCCATTGAATAATTTGTAAGGAATTATGGCGCCTCGGAGGAGCCATGTTGAAGGGTGGCGGGGCGAAGGAGGAGTGCAGAAGGTGGGACTGCGGGAGGAGAGGCCGCTGAGAGGCCAGATATAAGGTTAGCTAAACGCTCCTCAACCTTGGCCATGATGCTAGATATGACCCTATCTATTATACCGGTAATGGTAGCTTCAATCATAGTCTGGCACTGTGCAGTGACCTGCGCAGTAATGCGCTCTGTGAACTTGGATTCTAGGTTTTGGGCGAGGTCCTGAAATTTGGCTTCCAGGTCTATAGGTTGGACTGGGCTCTCATCAGGCCTCCTCTTTTTCTGAGGAGGTTGGTCGGACGGGTTGGATGAGGAAGATGGGGATGGTGGAGTGGGGGGTAGAGCAGGGGTGGAGGTAGAGAGGGCTGCCTTGAGCTGCCTTACCTCATCCCGCAGAGCCTTCACGTCCGAGTCCTGGGAGGTCATGATATTCGTCTTGGCAACCTTGGAAGCCCATGTAGAGGTAGACGGGAGGGTCGTGTTAAGCGGGGGAAAGTCCTTCTTGGTAGGGAACTTCGACTTCTGGGGCGGTGGGCTATGTCGTTTGGTGGCGGAATTTCTTGCCTTGCACGAGCCGGTGCCCGTGAGGTGCTGCCCCCCACAGAGAATGCAGATCGGGATGCAGGAGGGAACATCTTGCGGCTCATGCTTGTCCCCGCACCGCGGGCAGAGACCACTCTTGGGGTGGGGGCACACGTCGTGTCTGTGGCCCGGTCGACGACAGTTTGTGCACGCGTCTGGACTTCCCTTGTACGTCGTGCATCTATGCACTACACTCATGTAGCGTATGGTGTGAGGGACTGGGCCATGCGCAAATGTGATCAATATGGAGAGGGTCCTACCCATTCTGCGGGCTGCGATGATATCAGCTTCCGGGTTGCGAGTCTGGAGGTCTTGTAGCATCTCTTCGGGTGTTTCCGCCCAGTAGGCTTGCGAGATGACTCCGCGCGCAGCAGCGGGCGGCGGTGCGATGTAGGCGGCGATGGGGTAACTGGTTTCTTGAAGGACCACTTCCTTGAGTTGGACGAGGTGAAGGGCCGTTGACTCGAGAGGTGTAGCGACCGTGAAGGTGTTATTCGTCGGGTGAATCCGGAGGTGAAACTCTCCTAGGTCCCGGTCAGCGGCGGTGACTCGCAGAGCTTTCATGAGTGGCTGCGCCATGGCTCCGTTCAAAGCGAGGCCTCCTCTTGGTCGGAAGACTACCCTTATAGTGCCGGGAGGGAGTGAAGCAAGTTGCTTACTTCGCAATGCGATTGCGTGCGTCACGCGCAGCTGTTGTTGTTGAGCACGGTATGTCGGCTTGAAGGTCGCAGGGGCAGTGTCGGCCGGAGCACCGACGGCGGGCGCGGCAGGCTTGTCTCGAACAGGGGCTGCATGAGGGGGCACAACCAGCGTTTCCGGGCTTGGTTTGCCTCCCTTGTACGCGCGGAGTATCGTGGTCCACTCACTGGGTCTGAACGTTGTCGGGTCGAGGTCTTCGCCCTGCACCTCCATGGCTGTTGGGGGTGGGTGCGCTACCAGTGATTAGCGAGGCAAAACCAAGTGCGGCGGCTGGCCAGGAGCAGACTTTCCGACATCGATGTGGTCCAAAAAAGTTCGGATGTAGGTTTAGCGGTCGGCAGCGGCGCAAACGGAGGGGATTCGTGCGTATTCCGTGGTGACTGGCACACACAGCGCACGGCACCTCGGGAGGCCCGGGCGGGGGGCGACGGGCAAAGCTCGCGCCTCGGGAGGCCCGGGCAGGGGGCGACGGCCAAAGCTCACGTCGGATCGGTTCGGAGTGCGCGCCGACGGCACGTACGCTCTCTTCGGGCAGATTTCGGGGTCCGGAGAGCGCCGACGGCACGTCCGCTCACTTCGGGTGGCTGTGGTCGACTCTCCCGTTTCCAGAGCGGAACTTGCGTGTGTCGCCCGGGCTCATTAACAGCGAGGTGTGTAGTGGAACTGAGCCTTACAGGTTTGAAGAATGAGACGGAACTTTGCGTCAGTAGAGCGACACAGGTTAGCTGGTCGGGACAACTTGCCTTAACTGCACACGTGACAATTCGTGGGCAACGGGCCTCTGAACAGGACAGTTGGCGTGCGACGGCGTGTTTAAATGGTAGCACTGCTATATATGAGAAAAGACATTATATAGATTGCGATATGTGCGCCTGTCGAAGTCTGCACAATCGACGCACGGGCATAGTATTCTGCCATCGATGATCTGAGGTATGGCAAGAGGATTGAGAATTTTATCTGTAACTCTGCGTTCGATGGGGTCATATCCAGTGCTTCTCTCCAGTAAAGTAGGAGTGTTACAGCTATAGCGACCTTATTTCTAGTTGGGTGTTATCTTTAACCGTGGAGAGTGTACTGTGCACGGCCGAATGTGCCTTACTTCCAATACTGCCGATATACTGATATCTAGCCGTACATTTCTGAAAGGCACACTAAAAGAAGATAATACTAAATTGAAATTGGCTGGTTAATTACACTTGAACACATGAATAGAAACTTGATATAAGCGAGCAAAATGCGCATAAACTAAATACGTGGCGACGCGGTTGTGAAGTTCTCTCACTATTATATAGCTCGCGTGAAAATAAATAGGACTTCTCGGTGCCAGTGAATAGGTTATCACTTAACGAGTGTTGTCCCACACAGGTTAAAAGATGAGACACTTGCGAAGCGATTGGCGACATGCTTTGCTGTAGACAGGTGCCTGTGTTTACACCATGCATTATTCACCTCCTCTTGACAAGTTTTCAAAACATTTTCTGCCAAAAGCTCGCAAATGACTCGAAATTCGTGACGTCACAAAACCGTAGCGACACTCGGTTTGGGCGCTAAATTCGAAAAGGGAAACTTGGCAGAAAGCTTTTTCCCGCCATGTAAATGGAAATATAGCTTTGAACAAACATTTCGCCAGTCAACGTTTAGTTATTGCTTAGCTTTCCTGCCCCTTCTAATGTAATGTGCTCGAAATTCAGATAACGCATAGAGAACTCGCTCGCATGTACGGGGTGTACCAAATATCATGCACCACCAAGATTTAAAAATACATATATGTATATGCAAATGTCCCGTAGCTGGACAGAGCCAAGGTAATATTGTTCGCCGTCGAGATACTCGGATTGTTCTTTCATTCCGCCTAATTAGATAATTATACTTAATAAACTTCGCAAATATTATAGTCAGATGAAAAGTGTAACTGAGCAAATTGTCGAGCAACACGTAAAGCTCCCAATACAGATTTCGGTTGTATCCCGACACACCTCGCACCATTGGCAACGCGCTTAGCTTAAGCACCATGCTCGACGCTCCGAAGGCGTTGTGCACGGGGTAGCTAGCGCTGCACTTGCAAATTTCGTGCCGAACACTTGGGGCCAAGTGCCGTACTGGCACACGTCATACCGTAATGACAGAAAGGGCGCGAAACGGCGATCATACCGTGCTTCAAGACTTTCTCTGCGCATTAAACGCGGCGGTGGTGATGCGGTGGCGTGAAGCTTGATAACGTTGCCTCCGATATTCATTGCGTATGTGTACTCCATATACACTCTGGGTCGCCGTCGAACGACTGAACTGCATGACGCCGCTTTTGAGTGTTCTTCGAAGTCCAGGTTGCAGCTACCACGCAGTGTGTCTAGTCGTTCGTATACTTCACTCCTTTTACCGCTTCGTTCGCCATGGAATTCGCGGAAACCAGGTAGGCGAGGTGCGTGGCGCATATATATCGGCATCTTCAAAGCAAAACAAAGGCTTAGGGCAAGAAAACGTGATCGTCTGGAGCCCTGCCACATTTGTTCGAGGAGCATGCGCAGCAGGAGGCCGTCAGGGAGACAACATTGCGCTCCTTCTGCCGAGCCGCGGTCTCTTCGTCACGTGAGCCTGTCGGTTCCTGTGTCGTCTGCACGAGAGCCGAGAAAACGGGCAGTAAATCCTGCTAGCTCTGGCTGTCACTGCGTCGTAAGCACGCGCTCGGCCTTTCTCGGCCCGCACGTCTTCGCTGCAGCGACAGGCACGTAAGCGCATGACTATGGGACCCGTATACGGAGACTTGCACGACGATCCGCTTCGTCGTCTGCTCGTCTGTCGTCTGCATCCCGCACCTGTCGCCTGACCAATCGCTCCTCCACGCACTTTGCGTGGAAAGCGACGCCATAGGACAGTACACTGGCGTGCCTGGGACGACTGTCGAGATGACAATGATCTCTATCGTTTTTTCTTTCTTTTCCCGGCCTCTTGTACTTTGCATATGGACGCGCCCGTAATGTACCAGTACGCGCGCACCGATTCTGTCGGCGGTTGGCATGGATACGAGTCAGGCAGAGCTGCTCGCGCATTAACTCAATTAAATTCATTTTATTTCATCATGCGCACGGTCGGAGCTCTCGGGCAAAAAGGCCAAGATTAATAAAGGCGTCCCCGCAAAGTCCCTCGTTCTCCATTGCTGCTTTGAGCTGGAAACCTTCGATGAGCACGTGGTCATATCGGTGCCCCACGTTGCAAGGCAACTTTACAGCGCCACCTGTGTACATATATCGCCGTGCGTGGGGGATAGGACGCACGAAACCGAAACATTGCATAAAGAATGCGTAAAATTAAGTAAAATAAGTTGTCGTTTCGCGCGTCGTAGAATTCAAGCGTTTGAAATCGCTGACTTCACAGACACGTTTGACTTCGCGTATAACAGCTACGTTTGCACGTTTCTGTGTGGGCTATGTTTGTGGGAACTCGTTAAAAGCGTTTTTTTTTAGCCCTTCGTTAACATATTCATTAACAAGGTGGGACGGTTACGGCCACTTGTTTCTCGGTTGCATTGATTTGTTGTCTGCTTCTTTTTAGAAGCGGACAATCGGGACACGTGATGTGTTTTTTGGTGAAAATTGCCTAGGTTAGTGGTGGGAAATATCGGTCCCGCCTTTTTAGCCCAATACAATATGCTTATCAGTTCTCGAATTTCACTTTTCGGGAGCAACACCTTATCGAGAACGCACTTGTAATGCTTTGGACATAAAACGTCGTGTTTACCAAAAGTCGATTACTAAAACTTGTTTTCACTGCTGAAGTTTGTACTATATGGGCTGTATACTATAGTTAAAAAGGATATCACTGACAAGCACAAAAATAGTCATACACACCGATTCCTCAACTGCACTAAAGGCTCCACATCCGAAATCTGAGTGTGAGCCCCTGCTAGGGGATATTTTAAACATGGTGGCGCTTAGCAAATACGGGAGGCCAATTTGTTTCTGCTGGGTCCCAAGCAATGTTGTGATGCCGGGTAATGAAGCAGCTGCTAGATAATGTGCATCGATTGCAGCGTACAAAGGAATAACAAACGCAACGCTTCCATATGAAGATAGACTCCGCGCGATTAAGAAGGCCTTGACGTCGAAATGGCAACACGAATGGGACCGTTGCGCAGACAACAAGCTACATCTTACTAAACCAGTATTTGGTTAGTGGAAGTCGTGTAACCACGAGGAGCGGGTTCATTGGAGTAGCTTTATGCCGACTACGCATTGGGCACAGGCACATCACACACGATTATTTACTTACAAGAGAACACCCACCGACCTGCGCGAAGCACCAAGAACCGCTGACAGTCATGCATATATTACATACATGTACACATACTGGAATACACAGACGTAACCTTTTGCACAATTTGTATAAACTGCACACACTTTGACACCGTGCTTTAATTTTAGCAGGTGATCCGCTACTCCCACTATCTGACGTGCGTAAATTTCTAGATGGAATTTATTAATTTAAACTAAATTTTATAACACCTTGTGTTTGACTAAACCACATTTAACTTAACTGTCCGTGTTTCGATCACTGTTTTTTTGCATTCTGTTCCGTTGGAGGAGGCTGAGGCCCCGCCCTCTCCAACTTGTGGCCCCCGCATGGGTACACGGGGGCCAAGCTTCTTCTTGCCCGTGTTGGCGACCGCGGCCTCGTTTAACACTCTGCTCGAGCAACAGTTTCGATGGTGTGCCTCTTCGGAGTGCGCAGTGTGGCCAGCCGTCCCGCGTGCTTGTCCGCGTGCTCGAAGCGAACGGTGGCCGCACGTGCAGTCTCGCAGGCTGACAAGTGTCGCACGTGGCCGCACTCGGAAGAGGGACACCGTAACGTTTGTTGCGGAAGCAAGAAGTGCAAAGTGACCGGGGTCACCGGCAGATACGAGAAAGCAGCGTGGTGGCCCTACGGAGTGACAACCTGGAGTTTTTGTACACGTGATTGTCCTGGTGGAATTGTGCGCCGTGATTGTCACTCGGTGTTCGTATCGTCTCTTGTTAATAAACTGTTCTTCTGAACACAGTACCAGGGATAAATAGCCCATCCGACCTCCAACGTGAAAGAAACAAAAGTCATCGAAACTTCGACAGGTGGTAACGCTGCGCTTGCAGTGCAGACGTAGGCTAGACGTGATGCGCGTTGTCTTCAGCTTTTTAGAACAAATGTATCTTTTCGTACCCTCCACAGGACTTTGCTGACCAATGCTGTTGCTGATAAGGGCTTTTTTTTAACGCGACAGCGTTAAGGAGCTCGTGCCGAAGAAAAGCCGGTGTCGTCGGCGTCAGTGGCGTTGGCCGTGAGCGATAAGTCCCGGGAGGCACTTCATGAATAAAAAACAACTTGCAAGATGGGCTGGGTGGGAATCGAACCAGGGTCTCCGGAGTGTGAGTCGGAGACGCTACCACTCAGCCACGAGTTTTTCTTTACCTTTAGCGCGTGATATCGAGGAACGCATCAACATGAAATGCAAAATATTCAAACAAACCACTGATGACACTCACTCGCACTGTTCTGGCGCAGTTGTCGTTGCTGAACTTAATTGCAAACACGTACTCGCACAAGAAAATAAATTAAACGCGCCGGGTTGTCCCGGACGTCAGGTGCATTACAACTCAATAAAAAGAAAAAAAGATAACGTTGGTAACGCTGCCGCCGAATGCTTTTTTTACCGACTAGCTCTCTCACATGTGTCAGCGCTCGCATAACGGCTTATATGCTAACTGTGCAGGTGTGGTCGTGGTCGGCTGTTTTCTCGCCGAGTCGCGCAGTGCGACAACAAAGAGGGCCTAAACGTCCTCAGTGCAACAAATGTAGGCACTTCAAGCGCGTACACTCTTAGAAAAATTTACACCCTTTGGGGCTTATCTTGTCCCACAACAATAATCGTCATCTGTCTTGACCGCGTTTCCTTTCTTTAACGCTGCGAGCCCGGTACATCCCAGTCACGAACGGCACGCACGTTATCAGTGTGACGCAGCATTCTCGACAGGAAAGTAGCGAGCGCCGAGTTTTCAAGAAAGGAAACGCAAGCTAGGCAGATGACGATTATTGTTGTGGGACAAATATACACCCCAAAGGGTGCAACCGTTTTAAGAGTATAAGCACTTCATTAGATCGAGACTTTCTACACGCCCGGAGTTTGGCGGGTCTGCTCGGTCGCTGCTCGTTGTTTGATCCTGTCGCCAGTTCTGTAGTGTACACTGAGCCGATCCCGGAGATGAGAGTACAGTATAATCCGACGGCCGCGTCGGTCACATGGTTGACGTGTCCGCTTTTTTTTTTTTTTTTGCCGTTTCGCCTGGTAGGCACGTAATCGTTATGCTGCAAAGAGCGGCGCAGAAAATGCAAGTTTTGTGTCATTTCATTAACCGCTGCAATAATGCTTCGATCGCTTCGCCGATATATGGAGTCCAACGTATGCGTTGGATCTCCAAAACTTTTATAATTGTACAGTATTTTAATGCGGCACTTGGGCTCCGCCCTCCGTGAGCTTTGCTACTTCCTCTTGTGAACTTCCCTGTTGTCCGACCAGTTCGCCAACTCTGCTGCACTGCTCGAGACGCAATTTTAAGTTTATTTTACGTCCTCCACCTAATGGGATGTTGGCAAACGCGGCTGAGAGAGCAAACGTGGCTCAGTGCCGTCCAATCGCGAGGACGTAGCAGACCAGCTGCTGGCGTCGTCATTAGTTGCTGCTTAAAGCAACGCTGGTCCGGTCCGTCGTGTGAAACCCAGCTTAGAAGGCGCGCTGCCACTGATGCGACGGAGCTGCGTCCGCTCCATCGCGTGCAGTGGAATATGCAGGCGCTTCGTGCAGTGGCTTGTGGGAGACATGTCTTCGACTGAACGTGGCATACACGAACAATTATCTGTACCGCATAGGGCTTACCACTAAGCCATACTGTGATAACTGTCGCAACCTAGAGACAATTGAGCACATATCACTAGAATGTCCCGCGTACCGCGACGAGAGAATTTTTTGAGCAACAAATGGACATGATTTGCCACGAACCGTTAACGTTACCGAGCATCTTAGGTCCAATGCCCGGCCTTTCAAAACAGCGACCGGTTTTGGATTTATTGTTAAAATACCTATCAGAAATTGGTCTATCCAGAAAGCTTTAAAAATTGCACCCTTCATAACAAAAGCTTAAATTTACGCGCCAGGTCACCTGTAAATATTAGTATCAGGTCCACTCGGACATTTCATATTTATTTTTCTCCTCTTTTTCTCCCACTCTCTTCCGGAATCCTTTAATCCCATTCCCCATCCCTATACAGAGTAGCATGCCAGCGGTTAAATATGCGCCGGCAAAGTTCTCTGTTTTTCTAATAAAGAGCTCTCTCTCGTGCAGTGGCAACCTGCAACTTCATGGCGTGTGAGCATGACGCACGACATTCCGCGTCCCTCTGCGCGCTCGCGCGCTATAAACTCCGCGGCCGTGTCGCGTGGCGTTACCCCCCCCCCCCCCCCGGGTTGTGTTTGCCGGGACTTGTCGCGTTGCGTGTATTTGAGCAAACCGGAGTGCGGCCGCTCCAGCTGTGTTGTCGGTACGCGGACCACATTTCCACCGCTTCTATAGCACGCGTTTCTTCATTCGGCTTTCCGCGGTGATTCAGTGTCCTCTGGCCAACCTCTAACCGCCGGTTCAAGGTACGCGCGCCCTCGCATGTGATCTTTCTTTCCTCGTGACCTTCGTTAACAACTCATAAGCCTCTCCGCTTAATTTAGGCACGTTCACATCGGGGATCATGAAGAAGCGCCGCCCACTTCCCACCATGTAGTCTCTCATCTCTGCGTTCCCTTTGGATACAGTCTCCCTTCCCCCACCCTCCCCCCTGCTGAGTTGGTTACATAACGCATGGCTCCTTCCTCGACAACCATTCATTTATGCCAGTGAGTGACCGCGCCTGCCTCCGGTGAGCATAGCCGCAAAAGAGCAATCGAAGATGCCCTTCGAGTTTTACTTGGCGAAAACAGTTGCGTCTACACAACGTGTTCTTAGTGTAAGAGCTGGGCTTCGGCAGTCCGGTCACGTAGAGCTATAGGAAAGTGAGTTAACGTTGGGTGGGTGGCGCATTATTTATTTTTCTTCGAATCCTTGGGTGCGCGAGCCAAGTTGAACACACTTTACGGGGGCTGGTTTTGCGTGGTAAGAGGCGCGTCCCGGTGGCGTCACCGCGGTACGGGCGGTGCACTGACATCTGCGCCTCATGTGTGCGACGCTATGCACGGCACTGGCTGCATCGCTGAAATCCAGGGGTGTGTTGTTGCTGTTGTACAGCGTGTCGTCCACGTTTCACGACTTCGTACAGTTACGTGCACTGTAGACAAGTGTGTGCTCTGTGTATTTTTCTTTATTAACTAAACGGACGGGAATTCTTCGGTAACAACGTGCAAGTTACAATAGCTCAGTGGCAGTTGCGTTTACGCTGACGAGTGCTTCGTCACGGCTTTCAAGATGAGCTTTCTGTATACGGCCAATATTCGGGCTTGTGGTGTCGATCTCGCATCTATACTATGTACATTGTTCCACGCTATAAGCGGCTGAGATGGTTGTTGCATTTGGTATCCGCCTTTTTCCATGAGAAAGTTTAATTCACGATGCCGTACATAGTTGAATAAGGTCCTAGACGACTTAAGCGGAAATGTTACACAGACTGGATAGCACAAGCAACAATGATCAATGATAAATTTAATATTATTCGGCTAACATAACTTTTTGTCTTCACACTCTCTCCCTCTCTCGTGCTACTTCCAGTAGATATCCAACTGTGCCATTCGTAAAACTTCCCTCACCCAGCGGGCTTGCACAAAACTCATTCGCTGATGCGATCACTCTTTATCGTTCTCGTCTTGTTCATATTGTAAACGGACATTGCGTGTTCACATACGCCGCGGACGCATTTGTTGATTTCAGGTGCGTGTGGCCTCAGAAACCTCATTTGTATTTTTCCCCGAGGCGCTGTGTGCTATTAATTGGGCTGTCTTAATTGACGTTCGCGACAGGCGACATTCTGCGTTCCTTTCACCTTAAACGCTCCTCTCGCAAACCGCGTGTGTGATTCGCATCCTCCATTATGTCGTCCGTTCAATCTCTGTTTTCTGTTGTATCTCTTGAGCGAACAAAACAAAGAAAGGGTCGGGACTTTCGGCACAAGCGACACATCTTGTTTGCTACTGGCATGCGGCGCCCAGGGCGGAATCAAATAACCGTATATTAGCGAGAACGAGGCCAGCGGTGTGGAATCCCTATGCTGTGGGAGTGGCGCGTCGTCTTGTCGGCGATAACATCAGCCCTGCGAGGCCGTTAATGTTGGCGGCGGAAGAAGCGGGATCCCTCCTCTTTCGGTTCGATCACGTGAAACGGTCGGCGCGTGCGTTATTACGACTTCCGGCTTCGGCGATGGGCCGAAGGAGGCGTCGCGGAAGAAACCGTGTCACCGGGAAACGCCAGCGGGTGGCTCGTAGTGCCTTAATCGTCAGTCGCCTTCGGCGGGGGTGCTCAGATGCTGGTGCTGACACTCGAGCTGGTCACGTACGGCAGAGGCGAATATTCGAGCGACGGCTACTTTCTTTTTCTCTCGCGTTGGTTGCCACGTATACTGATGCGTGCAATCGTTTCTTCTTGACGAAAGTGCAGAGCTGTCTTGTGGACGTCTCTTAGTCTGCAGGATGCTCTGTCCCTGTCCCGGCACCTCGGAAATCCAGGTGGGGCGGATAAGCGTGATGCGATCATCATCATCATCAGCAGCAGCATCATCATCATCATGGTTACGATGATGATGATGATGCGATGGTGCAACGCGTCAAACGAGTGAGAATTTGGTCTAGTTGGTGAGGTTGTACATCTGAGCTACGAGTACGGGTGCAAGTTAAACAAAAACAGGCGCTTTGTCTACACCCCCTCCCCCCATTTTTAAAAACAAGAAATCATTACATCATAGGCGAACACTGCGCCGGTATATAACACCTTCAGCCACTATTCACACATGGAGGCGCTATACAGGGACCGACCGGGATGAAAGCGGCGACTGTAGACACAATAGCTGCAGCGAATCCGCCCTCCTGGCCTCGAATAGCAGAGGCAAGCATAACATAGTCGTTTACAGCAACAACGCCTCTGCAGCCGCGGTATACATGAGCCAAATCGCGCGAGGCCATTTTTTTTCTCCTTCATCTGGAAGGGACGTGCCTGCAACCGTCGCTCACCCCCCACGCCTGTACGCATTATATTCCCGCGCGATTTCTTCTTCTGTACTCTCTCTCTCTCTCTCCATCTCTCGAAGTGGTTATAGTATTAGAAGTCCATACGCCCAACATGTAGAGTAGAGGCTGCGGGTCTTCCGCAGTTCTCCATAATACCCGCAGCTTGTAAATAGAAGACAACCGGTTTGAAGGCTCCCCTTGTGTGGGCCCATTTAGGGGACGGCGCAAGTGACTGGAGTTGGAATGTGTGGCGCATCGCACGCAATGTAGTATAGTGAGAACCTTCGTGTGGAATGAACATTAGAATAAACTTCCGATTGTCCTGCGCTGAGATCGGGTGTTTCGGCGCCGTCCCTGAAGGTTCTCGCGTTCTTTTACGGGGGAAAGAAAAGAAAGCGTACGGTACAGTTGTGGCAGTTGATCTATTTCATCTGTGAAACGGGATGGTACGTTTTGGCACGAACGGGAGTTACACGTTTCAGCTACCAGCGGCCACAGCGCTGCGCTAACGACCAAAGCATAGCACGTCCCATACTGGAAGCGCATAAATCAACAAATAACGCGCGATTCTACGTAACATTGCGTTCACGCAAAATCGTTTTACTAGAGGCTTTTAGCGTGTCCGCTATTCCGGCAAACGAGAGCGGTTTGGGCGGATTACCGGATGGTCGGGGGCGTAAAAGTAAGCAGCCGGAGCGGTTCAGCCGCCTGGCGTTGTATAGCTCAACCACACAAACACAGAGCTAAAACTGCAGTAACCCACTATATCCTGCTTCGCTACTGGTGCAAATTTTCGGCAGCGGCGTAATTGCGTTCAGAATTACGCCGCTGTCGAAAACTTACACCCCAGCTTAGGACATAGTAATTGGCTCTGTGTTTAGGTGGTTGAGCTGTGCACCACTAGCTGGCGCCACCAATCTTGCCGCTCACATTCACGCCCCCGCTGATCCGGCAAACCGCCCGCACTTGCCGGAATAACCGGACGCACTAAAATTCTTTACTATATACATGCTACGGTATACCGTATACTCTGCTACAGTATGCACTTCCCTGATACGGTATATCAGGTATACCATGATATGGTATACCATGATACGGTATACCATGATACGGTATACCATGATACGGTATACCCTGATACGGTATACCCTGATACGGTATACCCTGATACGGTATACCCTGATACGGTATACTCTGATACGGTATACCCTGATACGGTATACTCTGATACGGTATACCCTGATACGGTATACCCTGATACGGTATACCCTGATACGGTATACCCTGATACGGTATACCCTGATAAGGTATACCCTGCTACTGTGTTCCCTATATATGAAGTATAGGGTATACCGTAGCAAGCGTCGCGGACCAAGAACTGCACTGCGGAGGGAGACGGTACTTCTGTCGCTGGGTTATGGCCGGACGTGCAAATACGCGAGCTGAAGCGACCCACACCGACGCTTTCGGCAGCCCGTGCGCTTTTCGCTGCCGCCTCGCGCACGAACCATGAATTCCGTGAACGGGCGGCGGTGAACCAAAACGGACGCCTCTTGCACTCGCGTCCGCCCCCGAAGCGCCACGCTTGACCGCCGTGCACAACCTGCGCGATCTCCCCCGTACGTATGCCCACACGCACAAGCGCGTTCTCTGTGACCTCCGGTATACAGTATACACGCGGAATCAGGAGCGCCGAGCCAGCAGCAGGCGGCGGGGCGCTCAAGTGCGAATAACTGTCGGTTCGTGCGGAACAGCGAAAACAAACTGAGCTGTGCATGCTTGCGCGAGTTGGGAGGGGGGCGGCATCCTCGATTCCGGGACCCGAGCGAGCGCGGCAGGGAACCGGGAGCCGTGCGGCGGGACCCGGCTGTGTGTGTGTAGGGCATGTGGCACCGAACGCTTTTGGCTCTCGGAATACCGTGTTTCTCGGGACAGTAGCCCAAGTTCTGTGCGCCGCGGTTGCTCGCCCAAAACTGTGACACCCTGTGTATGCGGGCCAACAGTGTACAGTGGACCTTCGTTTTTGTTGCTGAGAACGGTGAAACATGTGGGATTTCTGGGGCGTCAACTTGTGATGTTTGAGTTAGAGCGCCAATAATAATAATAATAATAATAATAATAGTAATAATAATAATAATAATAATAATAATACGAGTGCAGGGCGAAATAGCGCAGTCGTGTGTGTGTGTGTGTGTGTGTGTGTGTGTGTTTGTGTGTGTGTGTGTGTGTGTGTGTTCGAGAAGGTTCGTACTAATAGCTTTCTTTCTTCCTGTCGTGTGCACTTGTCTTTGCACACGCGCACACGCACACACACACGAACTCGCTTTTGCACAGGACATTCGAATTCCTCTTTCTGGGATCACCAGCTTAGTGAATGTGCAGCACACCGACCCTCCCCCCATTCACAAGTAGTGCTAATCCATGGCTGTGACACACATGGTACGTCACACTCGCTAGCACGTCACCCCGAACGGGCGCGCTTGGATGTGCGCGCATCTGCGTTCGAACTTGCGGCGGCCCGTGAGCTTTCGCATTTGAAGACGGGGGATGTTACTTGCAGCGCGCAGCGTTGTCCAAGTTTCGATGCGTGTCGGTACAGACGCCAGGTGATTTGGCCTTTAACAGATTACTGTTAAAACATTTTCGTTTCTTTCTTTTTTATTGGGGATATTTAGAGGGTTCCGATGTCGCCTTTCGAAAGCTGTACAATCAATTCGAGATGTATGGTCTGTGCGGCTCGCCCAGTTGAGCGCTTGTTTTATTGTGCGGTTGTGAAATCGTGTTCCGAGGAATGCTTCGGGAAGTTCTGCGAAGAGCCGGATATAAAATCAAGACTAGAGAGGGGGCGGGGGGGATAGACGTTATTGGCACCGCGAGTCGCTGCAAGAGTTCAGGGTCATAAGGTTGCAGCCCTCGGTTTTCTTGACTGGAAGCTCGCAGCGTGTGGTCTTGGGGAAAAATAAACGAAGTGTGTTTATCAGGAAGCAGGAACGTCAGAGAAAAACAGCTCGAAGATAAAAGAAAAAAGAAATACAGATGAGAAATGAAGTCGTGAGCAGATAGTAACAGTGCTCACTAACAAAATAGTGACATATTAGCATATTGGTTGCGTTCGCTACTTCGTAGATCTTGTCAAGTTGCAGATCTTTTTTTTTTTTTTTGAGCAGCAGGACACTGCACCAAGAAGTGTGTGGAGGGACTTTTCTTCTTTCAATTGTTTGAGAAAAATAATTCTGAAAGGTTTTCTCATTTCAGCGTCAATATTGTGAAATTACAGTTAATGAAAAAAGAAATGCAATGAAGTAGTTTTCAAACTCAACTTGGTGGCTCAGTGGCTAAGGTGTTCCGGTAAGAACGAGGTCGCCGGTTCGGTACCCGGCAACGGCGGTCGCATTCCGCTGCAATTCCAAAAAAAAAAAATCTGGTGCCTTTAGCTCAGAACCCGCTGTACAACTTCGGTGCGGTGAAACACCACAATGAAAATTTCCTTCCTTTGCTGCAATCATTTAGTACCGACCTCTGTTCATGGTGGCCGACTTTTTTGCGTAACATCAGCGCGAAATATGAGACGAGCTAAGAGGAGGGGTTTTCTTTTTATCTAGTCACAAAGTAATGTGCGGCTCTTATGAATGAACTTTAGAGTATACCCGTTTTGGTTGTTAACTGGACCAGCGTACAAGAGACAGCTCAGACCTTGGGCGAAACGCTGCAAACTTCGCGTAAAAAAAAAAGACCGAGTAAAATGGGAGCTCCGCATGCCAACGGAAGAGAGACAAATCCCTGGGATTCCGCTCCATCCATTTGTCTTGTTTACGACGCGCCGGTTTTTATTTATTTGTTGCCCGTGCGGCTAAGACCCGTCGGCGTTCCACAGTCACGCCCCGGGCGTGCTCTCCCACAAGTTATTTCCACGACCCCGCCGCCTGTATTTTTTTTTTCCTGGGAAGAGCGGCGGCCCCCTTCGTTGCCTCCGTGAACTGTGACCCCTTCCCCCTGTGCTGTCTGGGCCGGCTACGCCTTGGGAGGGCCGGCCTCCCTTTCTGTCGGTTAACCGGGCCGTCGCCGTTCTTTTTAACGCGATAGCGTTAAGGAGCTCGTGTCGCAGAAAAGCCGGTGTCGTCGGCGTCGGTGTCGGCGTCGGCGTTTGCGGCGTTGACCGTGAGCGATAAATCACGGCAGGCGCTTCATAAATAAAAAGCAACTTCCAAGATTGGCCCGGTGGGAATCGAACCAGGGTCTCCGGAGTGTGAGACGGAGACGCTACCACTCAGCCACGAGTTCGATGCTTCCAAGCGGTGCAAACGCGCCTCTAGTGAATGCGGTGTTGCCTTCGAAACGAGCCGTGGAAAGTTATAATGCGGTGTATATCGGTAATTATGAACATGTAACGTACAGAAGTCGCAATTACACGAGTTGCGAAGTGAATTTCCGCTGCATTTCTTCTGCGCTTTCCGCACACGCAGAGCCATCTTGCGGCAAACACAGAAGACTCCCTCCTCTCAATGTACGGCGCTGCCCCGACAGGAGGCGCGCCGCGCCCGCATTGGGACCACTGCCAGGCGCGTCGCGGGACTCCCTCTCCCCTGACGACGCTTCGCCGTGCTCCCGGTTTAGATTACTATCTCTCTGCCCGTGCCGATCACGACGTTTGGCTGGCGTAGATCGTTTCCCCTCCGAGACACCGAGTTCTTTGGTTCGTTTCGTTCGCTCAGGCGCACGTTTCGTTGCCGCGCCGAACGCTGCGTTGCTCGACGCTCACCGCGTGATAGGTGGGCGCTAAGTCCGATGCGGGGCGCATCGTAAGTGATCGCTGTGCCGTAGCGCATTGTCTTATACCCCTTGGCGGGTCGACGGGAACGCTGTCGCGTCCCACTCTTGAAGGCGAAGCTTAAGCGTCCTCCAATTTTTTTGTTTCTCCATCCTCGTCGTATTTTGTATCTCTTCCTCTAATGTAGCAGATAAGACACCCATATATTGATCACAAGGAACAGGAATGCGTACTGCAGACTGCTGATACGAAAACGTAGGGAGGAAAATTCGATGCGTTCAGCAAACACGGTATACGCATCTTTTACACAGCCCTTTCAACTACTAAGTTCTAATGGCTTCGCGTAATGTAACAGGCGCCGTGCCTTTTCCCCAAGTGAACGAGAAGACTGTGTCATTGGAGCGCACTCGCAGAATGCGATGTCAAAGGCCACCGAAAAAAGAATGGGCAACCAACCTTTCGGTCCGATCTTTCGGTAAACCCACTCGGCGTCGTGTTCTTCGAACCCTTAATGCGTTTATTTCTTTCTCGCTGTCCCGACAACCGCGGCACGCAATTTATGAAGCGAGTGCCAGAGCTGCCATCGGCGAAGAACGAGCTCCACGTTGTTTGCCTCGAACACGCCTGCGGACGCCGTAAGGTGATTTGGAAAGACGGGGACGACCAAGGTGCGAAAGCGGGTACGACGCGTTCGTCGTGAACATTTCATTTCGCTGCATCCTCACCGCCTCTTTCCTTTTTGCAACATTACCTTTTTGAAAAGCGCTATAAGGTTGGCCCCGGTTTGCTGTTGCTTGATCGATTACGATCGCATTCCCGGCCCTGGGCCGCTATCTTGTACACGTTCGAAAAGCCGACGTTCGATTTCGCCTCAAGCCTGTTTCACATGATGCGACTGCAACGACGAAAATCGGTGCTGTCGCACGCGTCGCAATGCGATTTTTAGAGGGCTCATTTCACATGATTGCGATTTTAACAATGCGACTGGTGCGACGCCCAGGGTTGCTTAGTGCCAGGTTTCGTGGCACACGCTGCATAATTCATTTATTGTAGTGAATAAAACGTTTACACCATAATATTATTGACTTCTTTTGATTATAAGCAAATAATATGTACGTTTACTCATTTAAAAACGTTAGTTAAGATTTGTCTTGGGGTGCGCGACGGCGGTTTCTGTAGTTCAGTGCGACATCGCGCACGTAAACAGCTGTTCGTAGGTGGTTCAGCGGTGTGTGTTGCCTTATCTACCTTCTATGAACGTTTTGTTCTGCCTGTGCTACAACAATCTGCAAGATGACCTATCGACAAGTTCATATAGCTACCCTCACCGTATATGCAGTATTCGGAATTCGGCTGCCACGAAGTTGTCGTGTCAGCCCAACAAGATCCTCGCGCTACCCGTGCTCGGCGTCAGCGTCTAGAGAAATGATGCGTGTATATTGCCTGTCATTGCGCATATGTGGTGCCTGCTCCTAGCCGTATTCTTACGCCAAACGCAACAAGAAGCACCAACCCGAACGCCCGCGTGTGCCCCTGAACGAAGCCTCAAACGATCTGTGTGATTACGACGTGGAATGAAAATTGTGTTGTGAAATTCAACCTTAGCGCTAGCCTGGTTCGTCCATCGCCGTGCTTGCGCTGCGAATATATATATGGGAGCCCCCTCTCAATATTTCTAAAGGCGCAAAAGCCGACGCATCAAATGTTTCGAGCAGTTACCGTCACTTTTGTAGAAACCTGTACGTTGTAACATAGCATTCTAAAAGACACGCTTCTCGTCCACTTTGTTGTCCCGTGTCTCGCGCTGGTAGTATACTCGGAACTTCTAACAAGAAGACCATATCAATACGCGCTATTCATAATGCAGGATCGTAGGCCCACGGCAGGCGCACTTGCCGTAGAATTTTTCAGCTTTCTGCTCAGCCTCGCACGCCTCTCACGGTTAGCCTGTTTTGTGGAAATAAATATTATTATATTATTAATGTTATTAGATATTATAGTTTCTTCACTGTAATTTATAGCAATCGTCCAGATTTCTTAAGCTAGTCATGCATTTAACCTATATTAGATCAACATTGTTACGACATGCTTATGGGAGTCATTTCAAACTAGATTGCTCAGCCAGAGAAAGTACAAATGCAAGCCTCAATGTTTATTCCAATTTGGTATTCCTATACATTATATTGTCAGAATTTTATGCCTGCTTGCATTTCCTGCAATTCAATGTTCAGAGCTGGAAAAACTGATTCCTTTTCTTGCTGTCGAATGGCTGCTTCAATGTCGATAGCAAGCTATAATTATTCATTTCGAAAGTGTTACGCAATGACTATATGTCTAAGCTTATCAGTGCGTTTTTGTTCCACGAACACTTTTAAGTTTTCTCTCTCCCTCTCATTGACAGCCATGGAATGAAACCGTTCACTTTCATATGTATCAGAATGCAAACATTCTGAAATTTGTCCTGAACATTTGTCTGCGTCCTATAGTGTGCATGTTTGTATGAAGTTCTGGGGTTACAATAGCAGTGATCTACACATATTGTTATATTGCAAGAAACAAATTTATTTCACTTTGTTTTCAAATCTACAATGTGGCCATGCAGTAACGACTGCATTAATAAGCAAAAAAGAAAACTGCAGATTCAGTGTACGTGTTGGAATCTATGCGAAGTGAAGTTTTTGTCAAGTGGTCAATTAAATGCTGTTAAAGTAACTGCGATATATACCATTTGTCTTATTTTCAACAATCCAACTTGTCATCTTTTGCAAGGTTTGCTTATGCACCGCATAGGTCACAACCTTAATGTCATGTAATCTTTATGCATTACACTGTTCACAAACCATACCGAAACGCAAACGGCAGTTAATGTAGATGCACGCTGCAAGACATCAACACAGTGACGTTTGTTGAGCAAGGAATGGTGCGAGGTGTATGCAGATGAATGAATGACGTGCTTATGTACTCATTTATTTATATACCTCGCAGGCTGCAAGGTTGGAGTATTATGCAAGGGGGAATAAAAAAGTTGTTACAAAAGGAAGAAGGGCACAACATTAAGAAAAAAAACAGCAAAAAAAAGCAGTACCACTACATTGCACCAACTAGCCCAACGTGTTTTACTGGCACATTATACAATACTTAACAAACAATAACAGAAAAAGTTACTGCCCAGGCACCCTGTACAGACGGTAAACCAGCGAAGCTGAAATGTGCAGCCCCGGTTTTTATCACTGGGTTAATTCCAATGGCTTATTAAAGTCTTTCTATATTATTGGTTATGTCTGTGTTTCTTAATGAGGTTATGCACATGTTTGGTTTGGGTTTATCACATTGTTTATTTGGAATGCCGCACATTGCACTTTGCAAGATCACCATCTTCGAAAGTGCAATGAGCAGCGGTTCATTGTGTTAATCCAGGTGGTCCGTCGAAGTCTTTCTGAATTATGTTACGCATTTGTGTTTTGTAATGCGTTAATCATAATGTTTATGACTCAGTTATGCACTGTAGTTACCAAGTGACACACCGGGGCTGCACATTTCATTTAATTAAATACAGGGACACATTTTTGAACCTATAGGGAAGTCTGAGAGAGACTTCTGCACGCGCGCTCTGCTGCTAGAGAGAAATGACGTCACTATCGGTGTAGCCATTGGCCCGCCACACCTTTGCTGCAAGATAATTATGACATCATGATCTTGTCTTAACCCCGTCCCACTCTGTGTCCCTTCCTTGGAATAATGCGTAGATAAATGTTTATGTGTTAAATGCATAAGCAATTTCTATGTCTACCCAACAAGAAATGTCTCCGTCCCTCATGTAAGACGAACAATGGCTCACAACCCCCGAAACAATGGCTCATACCCCTACGCTAGGGTTCTTGTCATCGGACCATGAGTGTTTCGCCTCGGCATATACAGCTTCACTCCAAAAAGAATGAACACCTTTCTGCTAGATACCAAGATAATCTCATGAGGTGTTCTAACAAATGAAAGTTTATTGACCATGCCGAGTAAATGCTGGTCGACAAGCAATAAATCGAATTTACACAAAAAGCAGAAGCAAGATCTAATGCGTGTCCATACAGATCCCAACAGGAAACGCATCCATCTCTGAAAGTGTAACAGCGGCCATGCTGACACAAGATTCTCCCAGTGTATTTGCATCTACAGCATCCATAATTTCTCTAGGCAGCCGATCTCCACAGAATGCTAGCTTCTTCCTCTACAATGCACTCTCCACATCTGAGCGTGCATTGTAGAGGAAGAAGCTAGCATTCTGTGCAGATCGGCTGCCTAGAGAAATTACGGAAGCTGTAGATCTAAAAATGCTGGGTTAATCTTGACATCACGGCCCCCGCTAAAAATGGATGCATTTCCCGTCAGGAAATGCACATGAATTTTCGCTTCTCCTTTTTGTGTATGTTCAGTCTATTGCTTGTCAGCGAGCATTTACTCGGTGTGTACATTAAACTTTTGATTGTTAGATCATCACGGTTTTCTTGTTTGTCCTATGTGTTCTTTGGTGCCATTTGCAGCCAGGCTATTCGTTTTTTTTTTTTAGACTGCAGCAAGTCACTTTAATAGCCCTCATGATACCTTATAAAATCTTTTATTTGGCCAATGTAGCAAGAATTTACAGTGTGAAGCAGTAAGAACAGGGTATGCTAACTTCTAATTAAAAGGTTTATTGTGAAAGTGCAGTGATCTATAAAGGTTACCACAAAGTAGTGCAGCAATAAAACCTGATAAAGACTAGTGCTTGATGAAACCAAACATAAAAGCAGGAAAGGGGGAAAATACGTATAGATATACAAGTCCAGGGAAAAAAAACAGTGATGACCAAGTGTGCAAGTGGCTACCTTCCAGGAAACTCATTTTTTCCCCAATGGCATGGAACTGGAAGAATGTGCTTGCATTGCATAAGCAAACTGTCAGTCTGTCTATTGGAATAACAACAGTGTTTCTTGAAAGGTGCTGGCATGCAGGATTGGCAATTGTAATTATTTTTTCCTGCACTTGGAATTTTTCTCTATTTTCTTTCTGTAGCATATTTATTTGTTTGGCTGCATCAAGCACCAATTTTTATCTATCCTTCAATGATGTCTTTCTTTTTCTGGGGAAAATTCGGGGAAGGCAGGAGATGGAAATTCAAGACGATGAGCAACATGATAACAAGGTGAAAGTAGGAGCCAACGTTTCCACACGTGGACTTTGAAGAAGACAAGTCCACTTGTCGAAACGTTGGCTCCTGCTTTCACCTTGTTCTCGTTTTGCTCATCGCCCTTTTACAACTCGCCACATTTTTACAAATGAACCTCAGTTGAAAGTTAGTCCTCATCCATATCTAGTGTCATCCTGTTGATACTGCTCCATGCTATGCACTCTTGCAACATTTGTGTGTGTATGTGTGCACACGTGTGGATTTGGATGCGAGATCGGGCCCTTGGGCAGAGGTATCATTCTTCTCCTGTGCAGCCTTATGAATTCATTAACTATACTGCAACAGAAATGCAATGGACAGGAACGAAGTGAACACACACAGCGCTTCGTTCTTGTGTGTTGTCTATCTGTTGCACTTTAGTTAATAATGAATACACACAAACTCATCTAGTTTTCAGTTATTATGTCAGGCTTATAAGCCCGCTTGTGTCCTGGAATAACTGCATGGCTATGTATCCTGTAATTTAATTTCTGGCCATGTGCTGGCAAGTCGCGTGTTAATCTCTTGATTTTCCTGACAATCTTGTGTGATGTGCAGGCCCAGACAGTTTCTGGTGAATCCATGCAGGGTGTTGTGCAGGGTGTAATCTGCATTACAAGTGCTGCTTTGATTGCTTTCCGTTCAGCTTTTCTAGGTGTAGGATGACCTAAAATGGTACTCACTTATATGGGGTTTAGTTTTGTGTAGTGTCATACTACTGTTACACTGCTATTGCCAGATCAGTGTACTATATGTGCCTTATGTTTGCTTGCATCTTCGTGATTAGCAACCTCCTGTGTTTGTTTGGCAGCTGCATATAATCTCCTGGCCTAATTGTTTGTCCCCATATTTCACGGTATGGGCCTGTTGTGTTTCAACTTCACGTACTCCCGAGGTTGCCTTTCTGAAGGGAGGGGTGTTTGCATCTCATATGCTAACTGGCATAGTATCTTGGGACGAGGTTCTGAGCTCTTGAGACAAAGAATTTGTGCTGCAGGCTGCAACTCTACTCTGTCTAGGTGCTTGTTCGTTAGCTCTTTCTCATAGAGGTCTTCAAGCATGGTACAGTTGGAAAGACCTGTTATTACTACCCGATGCCTGTATTCGATGAGTATTTCGATGTATTTTTGTGTGCTGTTGGTAATTCATACCGTACCATACCTTGGACACAAGCACAGCATCTGCGATTTTCTATAGTATCCGCTCGCCCACCCCCGTTATTTCGAGATTATTCTTTTCACCAGGTGTGGAAGTTGCGTCCAGGCATTGCATAATTGTTTCACCCACATGCTGGCTCTGCCGTCATGGGCTTACACTAGCTGAGGATTTGTGGATGTTGACTTGCGGGCATATTTGTCCAGCTATGTGGATCACTATGTGCAATCTGGGGTAGTTCTTGATTCTAGTCTTTCTTTTTTTCTGACGTCGATATGAGCTGACTTATCAGAAAGCGAGAGGCCAGACTAGCCAAGAAAGTCTGCAGTGTTGTCGAGGGCTTGTTGCATCATTTTTGATTTCTGTATAAGATAGCTTTCCCACAGACTGTAATACACCATAGGCTGTAGTGTTTCTTGTAGTATGCCCGTGTTGTTGGTGTGTGTGGGCTAAACGTACCTCCAACTCTCACCTGGAATTTTCTGTCTTTCAGAAAGTTAGTTTAAGTGTTTTACCAGAAATGTTTTTGCACATCGTTCCTCTTATTAGAGCAGCATGAGGTACTGCTGTTAACCCTTTAATGACGAGACATATAAATACCGAGAAAACATGTTTATTGTTCTATCTAAATATGCAAAACACGTCAAGAGTAAGCATAATCAACAAAAAGAAAAAATATTTTGCAGAAATTTTTCAGCAATAGAGGGAAAACCCCAGGCAGGAAACTGGAAGTGGGCTTCACCCCATTGAAGCCACCTAGCTTTATTTTCCATTTGTATAGACAGCTCTTATCATATGTGAACCAGAGGTGCCCATTTCATTTGCTTTACATCAGATGTGCGACACCAATGCAGCTGCATACGTTGCATTGGCCTGTCTCCTCTGAACTTGCTTGCACAAGACAGTGAGTCACGTGCCAAACTTCTTCCTCGTCCAGTGTTCCTGCTCTAAACCAACAAATTGACAACCAACAACGCTTGCTGCTTGTCATTCAGTGTTGGCCGAAGACATTTAGCTAGAAACTTCGTACTCGATACTTAAACTCGACAAGAAAAAAATTCTTTTTTGGTGTGTTGCCTGTAGGCAACACTCGTCAATAAAGGGTTAAAAGCCTCTTCACTCTGTTCATTTTTTCATAAGCGGTATTACACAATGTCCTGCAATAAAGTTTCTGCTGCTTATGGCCCACTCATATCTGCCAGAAGGGACAACTCTTGGAAAAGGTTTTCTTTGTGCTATGTGTGCGACGTAGTATGAGCATTCATGCCTTGACATTTATACATCTGTATAACCAGCTTCTTGACAGAGTACTTGCTATACCTGATCATGCTTACTTGTGCAGTGCTGTTGAACAATACATATTGATGCAATGAATATTTACACACTTAAATTATCACGAAAGATGGTTGTTTTACAATTCTGCGCTTTGCTTTCTATTGGTGTTAGATTTTGCATAAGCATGCCCCCCGTGCAATAGCATTTTGAAGTGCAAGGGTTCAATAAAAGGTGATCAACTAAATCTAAGTGCAAGAGCTTTTTTTCGCACCTATGACTCCCATCGAAATGCGACTTCCATGGCTGGCAAATCAATCCCTCGCCTCGTGTTAGCAGCAGAATGCTATAGCCACAGTGGCAGGTGAACAAATTGAAGAACAATATTTCTGTCTATAATTTTTTTTCTTGCCTGTATATAAGTAAAGTTTGGAATAAGTTTGTCATTGCAAAAAAGCCCAGTTTGTGTTCTTTTATTGAATAAACCACATATTGTGTATAGTTGAAATGCAGAAATTTGTTCTAAAATCCTCAGGTGATATATGTTGTTGCAAGTAGCATGGTATTTCATTACTTACAAAGATAGTAATCGCAGCGGATATCGTTATATGGGTTTACACACTAATATATGTGATCACAAACTTATTAGAAACTTACTAGAAACATGTAAGGCATGAATGTTTCTGCACACTTGATCAGCTGTGAACGTGCAAGAACTGCTTGTACTGGCTGACTTCACTGCACAGTTTAGATTTACTTTTCTTCAGCGTGTCGTTTTATACTGTTTTATCCACACAAGAACAGGGCGTCTGCCTGCTTTTCGCATTGTTGCACGAGTTCTACATAATTGTGCAGGAGGGTACGTTGTCACTGTATTTACTTAATCTACTAGCTGTGCAGTTAGTTACCTTGCAGAGCAAGTGTTCATACAGATGCAGTAAGGATACAAAGTCCGCAACATAGTCAATGTTTATTGGTTTCTGTGCAAGAAAAAAAAAATTCTCCAGCGAAGAGGTGCAACCAAACGTGCATGTAATATTTTATTCAAGCCACGGATTTAATGCTATCGTAGCAAATTCATTACGATAGCCTACACTTTTGCTCTGTCAGATTTAATAAGAGGCAAGATAAGCTTTCAAGATGCATCGGGAAATTCGTGCTTGAAAACCGACAAGAAAATGAAAACAAGAAAAATCAGTGAACGGTACCGCGTTCAGCGCAACGTTGAAACTTCGGGTACTTTGCTGTCTTGTCATTTGCCCTTGACGAGGTTGAAATAATTCAAGCTGCTCCGTAAGCGCGATTTTTGCATGCTACTCAAAACATTGTAGCGACCTCGTCGTCTGCTGGGGATCGAACACCTCCTAGCACTGACAACTCGCAAAGGCGTACGAAGCAAACGTGAAAATGCACTTCATTTGCTGTGCAGAGTGTCAACAAACGCATAGAAATCGGAGAATGCAATCTGCGGTACAAGTTTTTTATTCTCCCTTCGCGTACGTACCGAATTCGACGATCCACGTCTCCGCGTATTGCACTTGTCGATCGAGACGCCATTTTCCAAAACAAACCAGCGAAATAGCTCCTTTGGCAGCTCTCCGCGCAATTTCGACGGAAAATCGCAGCGATCGGTGCGACGGTGCGACTGTGCGACCAACCGGTTGGTCGCAGCCGAAAATCGGGGGGTCGGCACTGCGACTGCGATTTTCATCGCAAACGACGGAAATCGCACTTCCGGTGCGACGAAAATCGCATCATGTGAAACAGGCATCACGCGATTGGACTAGATTGGCCTAGGCCGCGATATCGGCGCAGCCTGGACAATCGCGCGAGGCGAAATCGAACGTCGGCTTTTCGAACGTGTACAAGATAGCGGCCCTGGTCCTCAGTGCAGTCAGGACGCGCATATTCTATCAGCGTCTATCGAAAAAAAAAAAGAAAGACACAGGCGCCGTACGTAGCCACACAAACGCTTCAGAATCTTTCTGTGATCTGTCTGAAGGGATTGGCTTTCTTTAGAAGAGGGAACGGGGGGAATACGTCGACGTCTGCATGTGGGCGGAAACCCGTAATCAGATGCGCGATGTTTCAATAATTCGTGACGCCCGTAACGATCGCGATCGATATTGGGTGCAGCGCGCGTTTGGACTTGCGAGAAGCAGACGACGGTCGTCTGCCGCGAAAAGTGGACGTGCGGCTTGGCCGACGTAGAAGCTACATGCTTGTGTGAAACGCATGTGTGTGTGAATACGCTCGCGTGAAAGCAGCCTCGCAAGTCACTGTGACGCGGTCTTCTTGGCCAGCTTCCTCGCAGCGACCTGGCGCTCTGGGTTAACGAATCAGCCATCGGTCGAAGCTCCACTCACCGTCAAAAACTAAAGTCTAGGGGCGGTATTTTGTAGCGATGCCTTTTCCGATTCTATTCTTTTTCAGACTTTTCGCGTTTGGCCAGTGGTGAGAGCGACGGTCTGCCTCAACGGGATCGGGCGGACGTGTGTGGTGGATAAGAACAGCATAGCATAAGGCATAAGGCATCGCTACAAAATAGCGGCCTAGAATTGTGCCAGTTGGTTGCATGCGTATGAAAGGGTTGTGGCGAGCACTAGAGATGAGAGGAAATAGTGGCGCCACCCGCGTGGCACCGCTCTCGTCTCCCCGTCTTCCATGCATCGCCAAAGCCAGTTTTAATTTTTGACGTTTTTTTTAATTGACGTCCGTCATCATTGTTAGGTTTCGTCGTCATCCGTCGTTGTTGTCGCGGCCAAGGTAACAGAATGATTTCCGCGCATAAACAGGCACATTTGTACACGCGCGCACGCACGCACGCACGCGAACACACACACACGTATGAACAGTGGACTTTCTCTAGTGCTCATGTCACGCCGAAACCTTTTCGAATAATTCAGCGCCGACTGCCTCACAAGAAGTACCCATTCGACGCAGGGTTCCTAAGGTGTGAGAAGCCGTGCCATCATTTTCGGCGCGTTGCATAACCACACTGGCTTTGCGTGTCACTTAAGGCGTTAGGTTGAATGACCGTTCGCGCATCTCCTTTTCTTTGTCAGAGAGAGGCCGCTGCGAGGCAGAGCGTCGCGTCCATTAGCGTTCCTGATTGACCGGCACCATTTGTAGCTTCCATTAGCGCAACATTATCGTGAAAAACCGCGATTACTTATACGAAAATAGGTCGCCGCGGTGCTGTACAGCCAGACGAAAATATGTGGGAAATAGGTGATTGGCAAATTGACACCTTCCCACAGAGCCAAACCGTCTCGCGCGTGGTGACTATAGCGTTCAGTATACCATCGTTCGGTAAAACGACTGCGGCATCAATCGATGTTTCGTTCTTTCGCTCTCGGCGATCGCCCTGCTCGCGCCAGGACGTGGAAGTTATGCTAAACGTTGTCGTGGCCGTCGGCGTGCAGCTAAGTTTGAAATGAAATTGAGAGGTGGCTTTCACGATGATGATGCAGTGTGCGTGTGAAAACGTACTGGCTGTTTGCGACAACCAGCGGAAAGGCTGCCTCATTCTATCACGTTCTGCGCAATTATTCTCGTCCTTCCACATACGTCTAGTTGAAAAATCCCGTGAGTGAGTGAGTGAGTTAGTGAGTGAGTTAGTGAGTGAGTTAGTGAGTGAGTTAGTGAGTGAGTTAGTGAGTGAGTTAGTGAGTGAGTTAGTGAGTGAGTTAGTGAGTGTGTGAGTGTGTGTGTGAGTGTGTGTGTGTGTGTGTGTGAGTGTGTGAGTGTGTGTGTGAGTGAGTGTGTGTGTGAGTGATTAGTGAGTGTGTGTGTGAGTGATTAGTGAGTGAGTGAGCGAGTGTGCGTGCGTGTGTGTGCGTGCATATTTATAGGTTGCAGCGCAAGCTAATGCATACTTATCCTTGTTCATTCCGGCATAACATGCACTACATTTATTCTCAATGCTCCCAATCGCTTGCTCGCAGGATCACGCTTTCCTTCATTAGTTTTTGCTTGAGAGCGGGCCAAGTTTGTGTTCATATAACGAAGTTGACCACTGCATGATGCGTGTACGTTTTCTTGCGCAACCGTTTGAAAACTGCAATTTTCTGGCGCATATTTCGCACCTTGGGATTATTGTTTACTTTGACTCATTACCTAATCGTTCAGGCTCTGAAAGACGGGGAACGATACAGATTGTACTCGCTGAATTCAGAAGAAAGTTGTCGCGCAAATTATTAGACGAGTCTTCGTTCTTCACGACTGTGACATTTCTTTGACTTTCTTCAGCATGAATTAACGAGGATAGACTGTCAGGATAGCACGTCAATAAGATGAAAACATCTAAATGTGTGTGACGAAAACGGCACGAGTACTTTTCTTTCTAGCGATTTTTTTTTTGCGGGGGGGGGAGCCTCTGACGTGCCTGGCCTTGTTCTTTATCCGTGTATAAAAGAAGGTCGTGCCCATAAATTCGCACAGTTGTTCGGCAGTGCCGCGTCTGCGTGCTCGCTGTTGTCTCGTTGCGCGTAATAGAGCTGTGTTTCGTCTCATTAGCATAGATCACTGCCCCCGCGTGTCGCTGAAGTGCGCTCTGTTCTTCTTATTGCTGCCGCAGGCTTCGATGCTGCCATCGCAGACGGCACGCTGAGCCGCACGCCGTTTCTGGACCGTTGACGACCGTACGTGACGGTGCGTGGACGGTGCGAGGGTGAGGCGACGATGGCCGGCAGCGAGGCCGTCATCTACTGCTCGTCGGACATCGTCAAGAACTCGCTCAAGATGGGCATCGAGAAGATCACCACCAAGTACGACACCGTGGGCGCGCTGAGCAAGGACCCCGAGGACTCCGGCCGGCTCACCGAAGTCGAAGTGGACCAGGTACGCGCCGCCTGCGGGCGCAGCTCGTCGATGCTGGCGCGTGCAATCTGGTCGTTGGTTATATACCCCCGTTCGCTCTCCCAATCCACCCACACAGCTGTCTTCTCGTACCTTAACAACTGTACAGTCGTCGACTGTCAGAACTAAAGGTTCTAAGCCAATGCTGCCAAAGCAATCCCGCGCAGAAGGCTTTATTGGCGCTGCTATGGTTTCAGCGGTCTGCAGGCCGTCACGATAGACTCCCAGAACGCAGCCAGCTACTGCTCTGCAGTGTACACAGTTTCTACTCGTCTCTTTTTCTGCCTCTCCCCCTCCGCTCTGTCTCTCCCCTTCCCCCTTTGCAGGGTAGCCAACCGAAATTACCTCTGGTGAACCTCCCTGCTTTTCTATGCATCTCACCCGCCGTGGTGGCGTAGTGGCTGAGGCGTTGCGCTACTATAAGCCCGAGGGCGTGGGACGGAATGCCGGCTGCGGCGGCGGCATTTCGATGGGGTGAATTGCAAAAGCGCCCGTGTGCCTTGCATTGGATGCACGTTAAAGAACCCCAGGTATTCAAAATTAATCCGTAGTCCCTAACTAGGGCGTGTCTCATATAGAAATCGTGGTTCTGGCACGTAAAACCTGTTTTTTTTTTCTACGCATCCTTTCTACCTTATTTGCCCGTTAACGTGTGCTGGCCGAGGTGTTTCTTTTTATTATTTTATGCCATTAACAAATGTCCTTTAAGGTTGCCCATCGCTGCTTGCGTGGTCCTTAACTTGTTCTCGAGCTTCTTTGTTAACCTACAAGGTTCTGCCCCATAGTAGCATAAGCTGGTAGTTATAACTTGGTGGTGCTTGCCGTGTACGCTCTAACCCATTTTTATTCTTCCTGCAAATGTCCTTCTCATGATCAGGGTCCCCGGTGACTAACTGGGGTCGATAAACACGCGGTTGCACAGATTCTAGGTGCTGACTGCCAGTCGAATTCTCGTTGCCTTGCCAGACTATTGAATATTACTTTCATCTAATGCACTGTGAATAACTACGGTAGTGGCACGAAGAAAAAAAAAACGCTCCAGGCCGCCGCTGTTAGCACACCAAGCGCACTCGTAGCATGGCGTTCTGGTGATTTTTGTTTGGATGTTCTGGTGCTTAGTTTTAATTTAACAGTTGGGAAGAATGTTCATACTTTTTAATTCCTTGCGTAACTTGCGAGGCCGAATTCGTGAGTATTCCCACTCATTTCAGCCGTTCTTGCTCAGCAAAGAAACACTTTGTGCGGACTTGCGGATTACCGTGGCGCCTACCCCTTAAAGGGAAACTAAAGACAAATGCTAAGTCAACGTGGACTGTTCAAATAGAATTCCAGAAACCTTGCTGCGCTTGTTTCGTGCCATGAAAAGACATCGTTTAACAGAAGATCGCATCTGAAGGGTGCGAATAGCTTTGGCGCAATTCAAATCGCCCGCCCTTAATGGGGAAGTGGTGACGTTCCATACCGCCCGACAGACGGCGCTACGTTCCTTTTTTTTTTGTTAAAACGCAAACGCGTGGCCGTGGAGAAGCCGAGCCAAGACATAGCGTTATATTCGCCACTGCAGCTGCTTTTACTCTAGCGGCATGGACCGTTGGGGCATCCCGGGACGTCACATAGACGTGTAAATATCTCCTACTTGCATTTTGTGAGAGTCTCGCGAGCCAACAAAACCAGCGCAGCACTACACGATAACGAAACTACTGGAACGCGAAGGCGCGGGTGGTGCAGCGCCGAGCGAAATCGAAACCAGTCACCGCCCGCGTCGTTGTCAAGGGCAAAGTGAACGAGTTACTTTTGATAAACATCGAATACTACTGGGCAAATAGAATTTTGCTGTTACGAATAGTAAATAGTCGTATAATGCATTGCAATTTTTTTTATTACGAGAAGTTTTGTACTTGCGGCAGAAAGAAAATGGAGTGCCTTCGTCAGCGGGTTAGCACTTGGATGTCCCTGGCGAGTCGCAAATCGTCTCCTGAATTTACCTCAACTTCTCGATTACTTAAACTTTGTTCGCGGTAGTACTGACGCCTTAGGCGCCCTCGAGCATTTTTTATCTATCACCTTAGCTTCACCTAATATTTGCCTTTAGTTTCGCTTTGATCAAGTGGGGTTAACCCGGGCCAACGACTGCCTCTGGTGGCACTAAACTCGCCACATACCGAGCCACGTTAACAATAGTAGCCACGAGGTGGAGCCCTTGCATACACATTCGTGTGCGACCACACCCACAAATCGTTTTTAAGCGATTGATTATAGCACTAAACAGGCGATAGTCAGAATCGGCGACGTCACGTGGGGATGTGGAAGTTTCAATATGGCGTCGCCACTCCTCAATTGTCTCCGCGTCTTTTGTCGCATTCCGGTTCTCAACCTACCGTAAGCGCGAGATGCGTAAATTTAAGATTTCAACATATAAGTGTAACTGCGAATCTAGTTTAACATAACCCCACTGTGTTTTCAAATAGCTTTTTTTTTCTATTTACACTAGCTCGTCTTGCCAGTGGAGTAGCACGTGACACATCTCCCACGCCCGGGATTCCCCTTCGCGCAGGTCGAGTGCTGCTTCAAGAGCCACAAGACGTACGTGTACGGCTGCCACTGCCTGGCCAACCTGTACTTCACGGACGTGTCCCAGGACAGCACGCCCGGCCGCTGGGAGCTGGCGCGCACGGGCGTCCCCGTGCTTATCCTGGACAAGGGCGAGACGCGTGCCAGGACGCGCCGCATGGTGCACGTGGTGCTGGCCGAGCGGGGCACCGGGTTCGCCCTCTGGAAGGACGTCATCGACAACCTCAGCAGCTACCAGAAGTCGGCCATCACCTTCCACACGATGCACCTGTCCTCGGACCACCGCCGCATGGCCGGCCTCAGCTTCGACGTCCCGGATGCGGCCCAGGTGCGTGTGCGGCTGCCTTCGCTTCGTAACGTTTTCGGTTACATTTGAGCCCGGCTGTACTCATTCGCTAGTCAATACAAATGTACTAAAACGGGGTATGTTGGCTTTGGTATAAGAATGAATTTGTACGATCAACAACCAGCCCCTTCAGGCGCTGTGTCCACATCTGTGGACGGAACTTGTTTTTTCCGGTTCTATAGAGGGGGGGGGGGGGCTACCAGTAAAAGCAGCAAACTTCTGTTGAATTCAACTCCTGCATGCTCAACGTGCTTTGATTTAATTTTCTATGGTTCTCTGTAGTGCTACAGATGGCCACCTTGCTGAAAGTACTGCTATGTGGCGGGACGTTGCATATTCTGGCAGCAAAGTAGATGGAATAACTTTTGCTCGTAATGCATGCAGCCAATCATAATGTTGTGCATATCCTTCAAGCCTGTCATTGACATTGTTACGGAGCAGCTACGTAGCATAACCGACTGAACAATAAATAATTGCTCTGTAATTCTGATGGCTCGTCAGATTATCCATTAAGCCTTATCCAACCACTTTCTTTTTTTTGCAGTGAAGTTTCAAGTGCCTTAGAATGAAGTTGGGCGAATATAGCAGCTTTATAGACAGTCCGTCATATTTCACACCTGAGGGAGTTAAATTACATTTGTGCTATAACAATATGGCTATTCCTAAGGTCAGAGCAAGTGGTGCAAGCAAGAAAAAAAAAAGACCAGTCGTAAAACTCTTTCAGCTGCTCCTCCTGAAGTTCTAAATTTTGACAGTACTTTGTTAATTATCTACGGGTAAAAGACTAAATTTATTCTAGAACCAAAGTGTATCATATCTGAAGAACCTTTACTGCGTCAGAACAACCCTAATGTTGATATCCATGATGTCACACCTACCTACCATGGCTAAAGTCTTGGCCTGAAATTCAAAGAAAAGCAAGCAGTCCACTACGAACCACTACTTTTTGTAAAAAAAGAATGTAAGAAGTATTTGGAAAGAGTATTTAGCGAACACTTACGTAGTGTCACTTTTTAGTGTGTCAGTAATATAGACAACACGCATTAATCATGGCACACAAGCATCTTGGCTATCAGATTCCCATTGTCATATGTCATCACTGCACATGACAAGTGAAAATGCACAACTCCGACGTTTCTCACAGTGTCAACGTGTACTTTCAGTGCCTCTTCCTCCGCGGTTGTGTGAAACATTTTCATTGTTACAAATTGTATACCTGAAAATGTAGCCACTTACTGCTTCTAGCACTTGTACGATGCCCATGTGCTCAACTAATTCTCGCAAATTTCTGTCCTTGCACTATTCTATGTAACATGCATGTATTCCTTGAAGGGACACGAAATAGAAACGCTAAATCAGTTTAGACTGGTAAAATATTGTTTTAAAAATATACTTTTAATAGGTTTATTAAAAATAAAATCAGTCAATGACGTCATAACTATCTGGTGAGAGAACTATCTAGCTACACCTTGCCTTTTTTGTACTTTATTGCTTTACCAAGCATCTTCTCGATGTAAGAATAGTATTTTTTGTATTGTAACGGGCAATTTAATTATACAGGTGAAACATTTTTTTCTGTTTAATATCCAATTACCTTTCTTTGGCTCACTAAGCAATGTGCCTGTTGTTAAGTGTATAATGCTTCATCAACCATGTGCGTTCAGCTTCTTTGTCTTGCACCTGTCCTAACAACAGACTTTTCCTTCCGCTGTCGTGCAGGAGTTCTGGGAGAAGGTCGAGGAACTCATCTCGGACCCTCTGAACATCAGCTTGTCTGTTCCCAAGAGCAGCAAGAGTCTCAAGAAGAAGAGCAGGGCGTCCAAGCCCAAGCCCCTGCCCGGCAAGAGCGATATCTCTCTGCCCTGCTGCTTCCAGCATGTGACCAGCGTCGGAAGCGGTGACAAGGAGCGGTTCTACTCCTTGGCCACCTTGGGACCCGACTGCGACATCGACTAGACTCGATGGGAGACCACAAGTCGCGAATCGAATGAGAGTACTGGCTTCTACTTGCAAACTGTGCATGCCATTTGCTATTGCTCCACCATTGGTACGTGTGGCCATGGGACCAAGGTGCGCTGATATTCGAGGCTTGTGCGTTTATTGGACTCAGCTGGCAGAGCAGGCTTGCAAAATGTGCGTTACGGCTCTATATACGACCCTTCGATCTGTCCATAATGCATACCAGTTACCTTGGGATGAAGACAGACAAGTTTTGAATGGAGTTGCGTGGGCCAGTATGCCATGTTTTCAGTTCCCTACCAGGAATTCTTTCAATATTTTGTGGAAACTCACATGCCTTGAAGGGAACCTCCTTTTTCGTTTGCATTTTAGCGGTTTTATATCGATGTTCTCCCATCTATGTGCCTAGACGGCACCACCTTCCACCTTTGGTGAGACACAACCGAAACAGTGGAAGTGGTGAAGTGATTGTCGAAATGCATGGACCTCAGTGCAACCTTCACGAACCTTGACGCCCGTTCATCGGTACAGGTGAAGTGTGTGAAGTGCACAACAAACAATGCGTTTCTCTCTCAACTTCCCAAAGACATTTTCTAATGTCTTCCACAGGGTTTGACTGGACACTACTGCTGTGTTTTTGTGAATGCACATACAAAGCTCAGCAGTGCTTCGAGAGTTCTTTAAATTTTTACACGACAACGTGCCTCTTGTGTACATCGAATGCAATGTTTAAGGCGAACTACTTCATCGTTGATGTGCTGTAATATGTACTAGGAATGTTATTTTTTTTAATTTTCACGAAATTGTCGAATCGCATGCCACATCATTCCGCCGGTATTTACATTTGCGTGAGCCTGGCTTGAAAACATTTGCATGGCGAAAGTCTGTTGTCATGAACGGCATTGCAATGCATCTGTAATTCAGCTAAATATAATTAAATGTGCCACAGCACTTGCCAAGATTACCTCATGTCCACAGCCTGCACTTGAAGCACACATAACTGCGATAGTGACTTTCATGTTGAAATTGGTTTTTCCTGTAATGACGTGGGTTCTGGGGTGGTCAAGTTAAGTGTTCAATGCTTGCTGGTGGCTGCCCAAGAGTTGTGCTACGGGCATAGGTGACTGGTGGAATGTGATGTGCACTCTTTTGAAACTAAAGTCAACGTCGTGTAGCTTCAGAGTCTGCATGATTCTCCCATTCATATTTTCTGGCGGGCGCTTACTGCAGATGAAGAAAATCTCGCACCCCGTTTGACATTGTGCCTTGCGAGACACTGTGCCGTTCTTTTTTTAATGTCGCCTGTATTGCAAGATTTGTTTAATACTGTCCTGTTGCCAATTTTTCTCCTCTGATGACTCAGTATTAACGTAACAGTTGTATGCGAGATTGAAAAGTATATTTGAGGCCTTTATTCTGAGTCGTTAAGGGGGACGCTGAGACAATGTTGAGTGTAGTTTTGGGATAACCAGATAGTTGAAGCTTGCGCAATCAACATCCCCTGTTTCTGAGCGTGCTACATTTTTTTTTGTATATACCGCATCACTGAAACTGTGTAGGAGTGTTTCGTTAATGATCGCCACTTTAATGCCTGGGAATCGTGTATTTGTTCGATGCAAGGTAATACAAAGTGTGTTGTACTGACACCGTAGTCATGTTGATAGTCGCGAGTAATATCCTGTAGTGTGTTTGGGTCAAGCGTATGCAATTTTGCCTAGGGCCTTACTTTAGTCTTATTTTCGTTTTAGTTTGTGGACAAATGAGAAGTGTATTCGTGTGTGTGTGTTTCGTTTAGTGCTTCCTTCATTGAAGAGTGTTTGAAACTCCTTGTGGAGCTGCTATCATAGAACTATATCATTGCGGAGCTAAATTGTCAGTCTTTTACACTCATGTGCGTAAGCTCCTGCACTTTTCTGTTGAGCTAATGGGTTTGTATTTCTCCAATGTCTTGGCATACTACGATATTTAGTTACCCGCATTTTACTGCGATTCTTTAATGTCGGCGCTGTGCAATCTGAACCATGTTTTGAGGTGGAACTTTGTTTTGTGATTAGCTTGTTTTTGGGAACAAATGAAACTCGCGGCTACTGCGCCCGTGTTGACTCGCTATCGTGTTGACCCTCAAAAATTTTAGATAGCGTGTTTAGGGGTTTTATCGAGCATGATGTGCAGGTTCCATGAAGGTACCATCATGAAGGTACCATCCAGCATGCGAGCATTCTAAAGAAAGTGGCAAACAGCAGACAGTGCTTCACACTGTAATGGGCAAGCGCGCTTCACATTTTCTGCGGCTGAGTTGTATTTAAAGTTGAGCTTGTGTAACAATGTAGGAGTAGGCCACGTGCCCAGTCCTAAGTGGATTGCACGTACATTACAAAACATTACACAAGCACGTACATTACAAAACAAGTTGCTTGTGGCCGTGATTTCTTTTCTCTAAGCTTCCGTGTGGACCCCGAGATTCGTAAACCTTCACGAAATTTATGTCGTCTTGTTTCCGCCACATATGATTGAGATCGAGCGCGAAACAATCATTTGTTCAAGTGTTATCTTTGTGCGCGGTTGTTGGCTGTATCATTAACGAGCTAGAAGCTACAGCAGCGCGTATGTGAATAGCGTCGAATGCGGCTCAAGGTTTTGGATTCTCGTCCAGTTCTGTAGCCTTGTCATCACGACTGGTCAACCGTCAGGTCACAAAATACGGCTTTTCAAGATTCACGCTGTGGTGGCGTTGTTTGAAATGTGTTGTGGCTTATTATTAGCCTGCGCACTTCCTTGAGAGCTGTTACCGATGGATGCCGCTGATCACATTTCACACCCGAGTCGATCGCAGCGACGTTCCCTGTACGTCAAGAATGTTACATCGGTCACCGAGGTGAATAATCTTGCACGCACCGATCTTGTGCCCTGATGTCAGTGGATGCTTGCAGTGTCGACAGCTATGCGTTGCTGCTGCCGTATTCCCATTGAAAGGTGCAAGTGGTGACCGAGCTACCAGTGCTGCATTTGCCTGAAGTTGTCTCAAAAGCGTAGTGGTGTCGTGAGGTTGTTCGCCATGCCATTTAAGAGTGCTAATCATTCATCTAACATGTATATACGCGCCGTGTTTTACTCCTGTTAGCGGTCATCTCTGTATCGTGCGGTCGCTCTGTGGCATCTCGGTGCCTTGAAGTGGTCTGCACTTTGTAAATAAATTGACTTGAATCTGTGCAGTTGACTGGTCTATAATCTTCCCATTCAATGTACTGCGTGAGTGATTACATGTGTGTATTCAACAATAAATGAACAAAAAGAAGCAGGTAAAAGGCAAAAAAAAAAGAGGAACACCCGTGTGTGTGATCTGTCTGCGCTGAATGGTTATGTTTATACGTCTGTGCGATTTCATCAGACAAAAAGGAAATCGTCCAGACTCACACGCTGCGGGACTTGGTGTAAGCGAATCTTCGATGAGCCAGTGAAGACCTACAAAACGGCCCAATGAGGATAAGAAACACACGGTGGATATCGGCAAGAAACTGGTCTCGCAGAGGTGATTAGCCGCGGTGGCGTGTACGTTGTGGTGCAGCGGTAAAATTCACTCGGGGGGTGATGTTCTCGAGCGATCATTTTCACTAGTACTATCACCTCCGCGAGATTTCGCGCGACTCAGCACCGAACGCGATGAAACAGATTGCCGATATTTCCTTGCTTGATAGCGAACTTCGCGCAGAGCCCGAGACGCCACCAGCCATACATGCGCCATCGCGTCTGGTGCCGAGTCGCGCGTAACATATAGCGAAAGTTGTCGTATATTTATCTTTCCGACAGTGGCAGTATGGCGGCTGGTCTCTAGAGAGAGGGCTCCCACTCGGCGAGACAGCGACGACGACCATTCCATTCGACAAATCGCGTTGCTGCAACCAATAAACTGCGGGCTTCTTCAATGCGCAAGCACTCCAGGGTGTCAGGATTAGAGTCGGGCATGAATTAGATGGTAGCTGGCCTATGCCGTCGTACAACTCATTCATGCTGAGGACGTTGAAGTGAGAGACTTGTTCTCATCGAGAACGAGGAGGATTATGGGTTTATTTACAGTATCTGCAGAAGGACGTTGCAGTACATCAGTCTAGCATGACTGCGAGAGAAAAGCACACTCAGCAGCCGCACAACAGCTGCTTATAAACACTCTGACCTCAGTAGATCCCTAGGTGAGGGAAAAACGGCTCTTAAACCGGCTACCAATTCGGAGCGTTGAAGGCATCGTAGCCGATCCGCCTTAGAGGGGAGGGCAGTTAAACACAATTCTGCAAAGGTTTCACTGACCACGCCGAGGTGAGTGGGTTCTCGGAGACATGGTGCTTTTCCCCGAGCAGGCGCCTCTTCATCCCAGTGTTGACTCTGCAGACAATGGCCGCCGTGTCCGTCCACGACTTCTAAGTCCCGTGAAACGGCTGCCAGACATCTCCCAGGATTTCCGCCGTTTCTAAACAAGCCGTGGTGATCACGGCGAATCCACGAACAACACTTGGTCCGCCGACGCGTTTAACCATAACGGCGGCGCTCGCTTGGGGACGCGGCGTATTGTTTTTTTTTTCCCAGAACGAGTCATCGCAGGGGGCCGGGCGCGTTCCAAGGTCTGGTTCTCTGAACATCGTTAACCCCACCGCTGCGGCTGGCAGGGAGTATTTTGTAGGTCGGTACCCTTGCAGGCCGTTCGTAACAAGGGCTACTTCCCTCGGAAATTTGTCCGTCCGTCTGCAACGCGTGACACAGCGCGCTCTACAGGCATGCATGGGCTTCTATGAAGATTATACAATAATGACAGAGAATGGACAAAGAGGGGCTCGAATTTTGTTAATCATGACCGTGATCTGTTGGCTTTTTATATGTCATGCTTATATACGTACGGGTACGGGACACCATATATATAGAAGGGCAAAAAAAAAAAAGAGCAGACCTCGCCATTATACATACGACCAGACGCATTCGGACACGTCAGAAACGTACCGTCAACGTCGCCCTTGAGTAGAGCGCGGCCGCCTGGGCGCTCCGCTAAAACCCCTTAACAAACACGCGAGAAGTAGCGCCATCCTTTCAACATTCCCGCCGTCTTCCTCCCCTGCGCTTTCCCTCGACGCTCGGCCGTCCCATTGCCCGAACGCCGTCACGTGCTCTCTCGCGTTTCTTTTTTTGCTTCCGCCGCCATCGCGGTCCCAAACATTGCGAGCGGCGCACGCTGGCACCACGTTTCGCGCCTCCTTTTGTGCCTTTGTAGCGTAGTTCAGCGTTCGCGACGCCGCGTTGCGGTGCCATCGGGTGCAGCACAAGTGGAAGGGCCGGCAAGTGACTATTCTGTATTCCATTTGCCAAGCGACACGCGACACGGAGGAATGTCCGGCTTCAAAGAATCAGCCGGGCTGATTTTGGCCCAACGCAATCGTCCTGGCTGTGTGAGGTAAGCGAGCGATTCTTCGTTCATCACTAATCTCGTGTGCTGCCACTTGTATGCGGCTGCGTTAGGTTTTCGCTCTCCTAAGAGTCGCATGTTCCGCTGCGTTTATTTGCAACCTTCATGCCCGAGTTCAATGAAGTCGTCTTCAAAGGCACGTGCCTTTTCTCGACTCGGTCATACATTCCATGGCGTTGTCTTTGTTGGGCCTGAATATATGCGAACAGCATATTTTGAGTGTATCGCCATACGTTACGAAGCGGTGAAATACGTAAACAAACAGGTGCGCCGATAACGTTCGGATCCTTGTGTATTTGTTCAAGGAGAATAAAATTCGATTAAATTCAATCTTCCTAAGCCGTTGTCGCTCTTTAGCGCCTTATCCATCCGGGTCGAGCCGTTCTGAACGGTGACCAAAATTACTCGGGTGGCGGCACCGCTGCGCGGACTGCACGTTGAAAGCGATCTGCGATGCCGACAAACAGTGCCGACTGCTGATATAGCTTCGCGCTTTGTGTTCTCGCCGCATACTTGCGTTGAAGAGAGGCGCGCAGAGAGTCTGCGGAGAGCGTCTGCAAGTTCAGCACCGCGTAGGGGGAGCCACGGTCGACAGAAGAGAGTGAACGCGGGAGCAGGAGAAGGACAGAGGAAATTGCTCTATTAACGCGACAGCATTAAGGAGCTCGTATCGCAGAAAAGCCGGTGTCGTCGGCGTCGGTGTAGGTGCCAGCGTCTGCGGCGTTGGCCGTGAGCGATAAATCCCGGCAGGCACTTCATGAATAAAAAACAACTTGCGAAATGGGCTGGGTGGGAATCGAACCAGGGTCTCCGGAGTGTGTTTCTTCATTCAATTTGGGGTTCTATGCTCCGCAGCCAGCCAGCGACGTCTAACGGTTGTGGCTGGGCGCGAGATTAGATGCGCTGACAGGTGCTCAAATTTGGGCTTACACGCGGTCAAAACGAGCAGCGGCCACCAAAATTTGTGCGAAAGTGTGATACGTGGGGTTAACCGCACGTGCGCGGATGGCGTGCGGAAAGCCATGTGATTTAAACGTAAGTCGGCCTTAACGTACGTTATTATTGCTATAGCAGGCACATTTTCGCCATCGTCGCCGCCGTGAGGTTCCGTATGAAGTCCAACGGCGAAACCACCGTCGCCGTGCGCCGTATGCAGTATGTGAAAATTAAAGCCTCCGCGGGTGAGCCGACGCTCGCGGCTCAGTTTCACGCGCGCTAGGGAGGAAAGTGGGGAGGGAGCGCGCCGTCCGTCGCGCGCAAGGAATCCGGGGGAAAGGAGCCGGGGGGGGGGGGGGGGGGGGGAGAGCGCTGTACTTGGGCATCCGCGCGCGGTCGTGTGGGCTTTTTCTTCAAAGCGATCTGCTTTGGAGGCAGAGTCTAGGGGGGGGCCGACAGCTCCTAGCTTTGCGTGTGCTGTGTTCTCGCCGCTCAGTTTGCGTTGGAGCGATACACAGCACTAAAGTCACTACGCTCGCTGTTGCTGCCGCACATGCTCACGCCAACGTTTCGACAGCGAGTGTCTGCGGTCATCGAGTGCGACGCGTGCATGTTTGCCTGTGCGCGCCGACACCATGCTTGTGAATTTAGTTGGTAAGCGAGTGTTTGCAAGTTCACACGACCGAGTAAACTATCCGACTCGTTCCCTACCATGGCGAAAATAGGTGTTTACTGCAGGTTTCTGGATGAACTACTCCACTGAATATTTCATGTAGTACATAGATAAAAAGCATAATTAATGCGGTTTTCACGCATAAATATTTTATTATCGAAATATATGTCGATATATGAAACCACGAAATGTGAAAAAAGCCACGTGACGGAGCACTTGCGCAGTTGCATCGTGCTCCTCTCAAGCGTGCGTTCGGTGAACAAGGTCGGCTCCCCTTGGATGACGGCGAAAATACACGCTGCTGGCCGAGGGCTGCCGATGAGATAAAGAACGCCCTGCCGCTTCCTCGTCGCCAGCCACGATGCAGCCGAGCTTGTTCACCGAACAAACGCTAGAGAGCAGCACGATACTACTGCGCAAGCGCTCCGTCACGTGGCTTATTTCATATTTCGCAGGCTTTCTTTGCAGCCGGGACAAATGGACTACGTGAGACGTATCGTAAAGAAAACAGCTCGATTGGTGGTGTCTGAAGGTACTCTACAAATCTGCGCATCATACTTGGGGTCCTCAGCCAATAATTAAAAAGTTGGGTGAATAAACTTAATTAGTGAGTTATGGGGGAAAACATTGTCTGTGTTACTATAGGCTATTGCAAATAGTATGCGTTCGGTTCAGTTCGCTTCCAACGCACCTTCCATTTTTAAGTTCCTTGGCTCAAGTTATGTGGGAGAGAGAGAGAGAGAACGAAACTTTTATTTGAATCAGTGACTTGTCACTCGAGGTGGGAGGGTCCCTTATTCCAGGAACCCTCTGGCTTGGATCGCCCTCCGGGCCCGGGCGACGAGTTCGCGCTGGTCGACCAGGTCAGGCTTGGAGATCGCAGCCTCCCACCTTTCAGCGAGGAGGTTTGGGTCTGCGTCTGCTGGGGCTACTAGTTGTGCCGCTGTGATAGTTTCTCGGGTTTTCTTGCATTGCAGTAGGAGGTGCGCCAGGCTGTCTGGCACGTTGCAGTGTGGACAATTGTAGCTGTATAGCGTCGGGTGGAAATGATGCAGTAAGCTTCCATGGGTAAAGGTATTGCTCTGGAGTCGCCTGTAGTCAGTGCCTTCGTTTCTCGTTAGTTTTGGATGTGGTGGAGGGTATACCCTGCGTCCAAGGCGATAGTGCTGCAGTAGTGCTTGATAAGTTAGCGGTATTGTTGCCGTTTCCTCCGCTGATTTGGGTGGGTGGGACAAGCCTAGAATCTCGTGCGGGGAGGCCCGGTGGACGCTTGCGCGGGCCGCGGTGTGTGCCGCTTCATTCCCCTCGAGTCCTTCGTGTCCCGGAACCCACATGATGCAGGTGTAGGGGGGAGGAGTGTCGCCACGTTTCAGTATCTTGATCGCTTTTGTAGAGATCCTGCCCTTCATGTAGTTACGTGCCGCTGTTTGAGAGTCGGTGAAGACCACTATGGCATGCTCGCTTGTATGGGTGGCGAGTGCTATAGCGGCCTCCTCAGCTGTGTCGGCTCGTTTGGCGAGAATGGTCGCCAACGCCAGTGTCGTACCCTTGTGGTCTGTGACGCTGATGGCGAACGCATTTCGGCCCGGATACTTGGCTGCGTCCACGTAGCGCGCCTGCGGGTTGTTATGGTGCTTGCGTCTGATGGCGTTTACTCTGGCGAGCCGTCTGCCTCGATGGTGTTCTGGATGCATGTTTCGAGGTATCTGAAGAACTTGTAGACATTCTCGGATCTTCGACGTGACCTTTTCTTTACATTCGCCATCGTGTTCTGGGTTGGTTACGTATCCTGTGCGTCGGAGGACTGCTCGGCCTGTGGTTGTTAGCTTGAGTCTCTCGATCTGGTTGATGAGGTGCGCTTCCGCGAGTTCTTCCCAGGAGTTGTGAACTCCCATGCGAAGCAATCGGTCAGTGGAGGCGGTTGTCGGCAGTCCTAGGGCGAGCTTCGTGGCCTTTCGTATTAGGAAGTTTAGCTTTTGTTTCTCGGCTGTCTTCAGGTTGAGGTAAGGAGTTCCGTATGTAATGCGGCTGTAAAGGAGGGCCTGCACCATTTGCAAAGTGTCGTGCTCTTTGAGGCCATTGCGGCGATTGGCCACCCGTCGTATCAGATGAGTGAGCTGTGCCACGGTGTTGTGTAGCCTAGGGAGTGTGGCGCAGCCGGACCCGTCCTTGTGTATATGGACTCCGAGAATTCGAAGTGAGTCGACCTTCGGTATCGGGACTCCCTGAAGAAGGACTTGTGGGTCCGGTGCGTCGTGGCTTGGGGGCCTGCCCCGAGTGCGTGCCCCGAGTACTAACAGCTCGGATTTATCTGGGGCACAGTGGAGGCCGCAGGTGTTGAGGTACCGTTCGATGATGTTGACCGCCTCCTGAAGACGGGCCTCCTGTTCGCCCGTGCTCGCGCCTCTCGTCCACAGTGTGATGTCATCTGCATATAGAGCATGGAATATCCCTGGGACGGTGTCTAGGAGGCGGGGAAGTTGGAGGAGGGCCACGTTGAAGAGGAGTGGCGAGACTACCGAACCTTGTGGCGTACCCCTGTCAGGTAGGTGAAATGCCTTGCTCCGGAGGTTGGCAATCCCCACCGTGGCCGTACGGTTGGTGAGGAAAGCGCGCATGTAGGCGTATGTTTTAGCACCGCAGCCGATATCTTCTAGGTTACGGAGAATGGCTTCATGGCTCACGTTATCGAAGGCGCCCTTTACGTCTAGAGCTAGAATGGAAGACTTGCTGTGTTTGCTCAAATGGTCAAGAATATCTTCCTTTAGCTGGAAGAGGACGTCCTGCGTGGAGAGCATCTGGCGGAAGCCGAACATGGTGTGCGGATAGCGATCGTTTTCCTCGAGATGTGTGGTGAGCCGCTCGTTGACCATGTGTTCAAGCAGTTTCCCGGCGCAGGATGTAAGTGAGATGGGGCGGAGATTTGCGATGGAGATGGGTTTGTTTGGCTTGGGTACCATGGTTACCTCCGAGTGTTTCCAGGCTGTTGGTAGCTCGCCCTTTATCCAGCAGTCGTTATAGTACCGAAGGAGAGCCGTCAGCGCCCGAGGAGGTAGCTGTCGAAGGTGCTTGTTGGTGACTCTGTCTTTGCCCGGGCTCGTATTGCGTGTTAGCCTAGAGAGGGCCGCCTGTAACTCTGCCTGTGTGAAAGGCCGATCTAGCTCTTCGTTCGGCGCTCCTTGGTACTCCGTGGGGGTGGAAAGGTTGGTGGCAGTGGTTTGAGGGTTAGCTGAGCCGTGTAGCTTCGTCTGAAGTTCTTGGAGTAGCTGATCCTCTGTGCCGCCATAGTTGTGGATTAGTCGGTGAATTGTATGTCTTTGTTGGGTTTTGGTGTGGGTGTCGTCGACCAGGGCTCGAAGTATATGCCAAGTCTTCTTTGTGCTGAGGGTCCCTTGAAGTTGGTCGCAGAAGGATCGCCAGTTATGGCTCGCTAGCTGTTCAGCGTACTCCTGTGCCTGCATGCTTAATAGGGCAATTCGGCGCTGGAGCTTGCGGTTGAGCTTTTGGCGTCGCCATCGTTTGAGGAGCGATCGCCGAGCCTCCCATAAGTGCAGAAGGTGGTTATCGACCGCCGGGTTGTCCTCGTCTAGTTGAATCGTCCTGGTGTGGCCGTCAGCCGCCCCTACGATACCGTTCAGCCATGCTTCAATGTCTTTGATGTCCGAATCGTTGTCAAGCTCATTCCTATACGCGTTCCAGTCAGTGAGTCGTGCCTTTCCTGTCTTGGGCGCGCGGTGGGATTGTTCAACCTCGATTTGAATTATGTGGTGATCGCTCCCTAGCGTGTCCGGGAGTCGGGTCCACGTGGCCTTTCGCACGTCTCGAGTGAACGTGAGATCAGGATTGGTGTCCCTCGACACGCTGTTGCCCACTCGGGTGGGTTGGAGCAGGTCATTCCATAACGTAAGACCGTGCTGCTGTGCGGCGTCGTGAACTCGTGCCCCTTTCTTGGTGGTATTGGGGTAGCCCCAGGCCGCGTGTGGGGCGTTAAAGTCCCCTACTACAACCAGCCGGTTGCCGTTTACGTTCTTGCGAAGGTCCCGGACGAAGCGGTCATAGTGGAGTAGCTGCTCCCGCGGCGGGCTGTAGAGATTGGCCAGGTATAGGCTCTGTTGATTTTTGCGAGTCGGCAACACCTCCACTATGGTGTGTTCGATTTCAGTGTCTTCAATTTCGTGAGGCTGTGCGGTTAGAGTCTTCTTGACAAGAATTGCGGTGCGGGCAGTCTGTGCCATAGTGTTGTAGCCGGGGAGCTTTATTTTCATGGTGTTGGTTTCCTGTAGCGCGATCATGTCCGGATTGTTTGCTTTGAGATATTCTTGCAGGTTGGCTGAGCGGGGTCTATAGGATCTGCAATTCCAGTGCCAAATGCGGAGGGTGGGAAGCTGCTCGGTATGTCTACGTTGGGGAGCCGCCATGTTGGTAGTTGTCCTCCACCTGGAGTAGGTGGTTTGGTGTTGTCGAGCTAGAATCCTCTGCGGATTCCACTCGTGCTGTCTTTCGTCCTTTGCGTTTGGTTCCTAGCTGCTCCGCCAGATGTTCATGAGTCACGAAATTCTTGTAAGCATATGTCATGAAGTTGTGTTGTTGTGCCATGAAGCCATCCAGTTTGGCGTCGAGTGTGGTGACCGTACGGGTTAGTGGCTCTACCTTTTCCATGATTTTAGTTACCACTGTCTGTATGGTTCTGTCTGCTGATGCGAGAAGTTTTGTAGTGAGGGTTTCCTCGAAGACTTGAAGGCGTCGTTCAACAAGGTCAAGAATCTTCGCTTCATGTGCTTGCAGCCGTTCGTCTACACGCTTCATCATTCTAGCTTCTACCTGTCTTAGTACGCTTTCTTCTACTCTCTTCGCTACTTTTTCCTCGAGTTCTGGCGTGTTGCACTCGGCTACCGGTTGCTGTCGTATCGTCCTCTGTAGATTCTGTACTTTATGTTCGAGAGTCCGTATCGTCGCTGTCTCGCCCGAACTGCTCGGGTTGCATGAGGAATTCGAGGCGCTGCTTCCGTTCGCCGCGGCGACGTAAGTGATTCGCCTAACGGAGCGAGACCGTGACCGAGAGCGGGATGTAGAGCCCGATCTTAGGATAGAGCGAGAGCGGCTCCGGCCAGGTCTTTGTCGAGGCGAGGGCCCCCGTGAGCCGTCCGAGGTGGTAACCAGTGCGGGGAAGTCTTCGGTGCTCGAGCTCCAGTGATTCTCTCGGGCGCGAGCGTTGTCAATCTGCTGTCTTCTTACTTGGTAGGGAGGCGGGTTGTTACGGAGCTTCTTCTTACATTCCTTGCCTGCCGTTTCGTGGTCTCCGCCGCAAATCTTGCACTTCGGGTGACAATCGTGTTCTTCCGTGACTCCATCGCGCCCGCATGTGTAGCAGAAGTTGGCTCTCGGCTGAGGACATATATCCTGTCGGTGTCCGATGGCGCCGCAGGTTCTGCAGTATTGGACGGATTTTCGGTAGGGCTTGCATCTGTAGTCACCGCTCTGGTACGTTACGTAATAAGGGACGTGCTGTCCGTCGAAGGTGATTACCGCGGCTGTGGAAGATCCTAGCATGCGCGCGCCGAGAACCGTGTATCTTGAGTCCACTCGAAGGCCGGCAGCTATCTCCGCGGGACTTGTACCCGGTTCGAGGCCGTATATCACTCCGCGGCACACATCGTCTGGGTGTCGAATGTGGGGATTTACTTGATAGACGGTTCCGCCGAGTTGTATGGTGTTGATGTGCTGCAGTTTGGAAGCTCGTTCCGTACTTGCCGTGCTCGCGATGATCACATTCTCCAGTTTCTGCACTTGTACACGGACATTATCGTGAAAGTCTTGCTGGACCAAACCGCTGGATCTTCCGATAGCATGTGTCACTGCGATGAGTGTGTGCTTCGAGAGGTCAAGTCCTGCTTGAGGGCGGAAGACGATTTTGAAGTCATCAGTAGGGAAGGGTCGCATCCTCGGAATGCGTTGACGCTGCGGCAGAGCTTGTGCTTGAGGTTTGGCGTCTGGTTTCAGGACTTCTATGGCTCTTTCCTCGGCAGATTTATTGTCTTCTTTTGCTGATCTGCCTTTACGAGAAACTTGTAGCCACTCGATGTGGGCTTTACCCGTCGTTTTGCCGCTGTTCACGTCGTATGTCCACTGTGGTATGGTGTCGGAGTTAGCATCGGTCGCCTCCATTCGCGCCGTTGTCGGCTCTTGTAAAGCGTTCGCCATCTGTTTCCAGAAAAGCGGGCGCGCTTCGCCTCAGTTGCTGGTTCTGCGTGATTCACTCCTACTGCGAGAGCGCCGTGCTCGTGCACCGCGGGCCTGCAGGCGCGAGCCGCTGGTCTCCCGCTCGTGCCACGGGTGCCCCGGCGTTAGGGTTATCTTGGAGCGCACGGTCACAGAATGTTCAGGGTTCGATTATTCGAGTAAAGGTCTACTCACTGCGTCGTGGCTGGTGTCAAACGATGCCTTGCAACTTCTGGAATCCGAGGTTCCCAAATTCGTTGTGTTTCCAGGCAATGTTCCACACAAAATAGCGAGAAAAGCAGGAGCCCATGTGAGGTACGACTGTGCTCCTCGGCCCCCTGGCGGTTTTTTGTGGGAGACCCTGTATTATATATAACTTATTTGTCCATGACGTATCTGGACATGCGCTTGTAATGCGTTACCGGCCCATTTTATCCAGTGCAAAATAAAGCGCCATCTTGGGGAACGCCACGTGATAGCCAGCTAGCTTGCTTTCTGCGTCCAATCCAATGCTTTCTGACGCCAACACGCTACGGAGCACGCTCCGCTCAGACAGCTGAGCGGAGCGTAAAAAAAAAGCGCCACAGTAAAACACTCTATTGTTCACGTGTGTTAGTAGAGTTGTCGAACATGGCGGCACCCATGGCTGCCTCTTCAGCGTGCATTCTCGCGATGGATATATACGCTCTCGCTGTGGTTGATCGCCAGTAACTGCTGAAACGAGCTTTCGATTCTCATAAAATCACTTGAAACGTTAGTTATGAGCGCGCAGCACATCCAATTTCTGGGATCGTTCGGCGATTCCGGCCTTTGTATACACCTGATGAGACGAGTCGGCATACGGATCGACGTGGCTTGTACATGTTTGGCACGAGGCAAAATACAGCGTCCTGTCTTTTAACGTCTTCTTTGCGTTTGAGTACACTGTAAAATATTTTACACCCCTTAAATTGAGAAAGGGTGTAAATGTGTCTATACCTCACACCCTTAGGGTGTTGTATGTGTAAATGACACCCTGAAGGTGGGAGTTATAGACACATTTATACCCTTTTCACTTTTAAGGGTGTAAATTATTTTACAGTGTAGCCCTACGTTAAACTAAAGGTATGGAAGGGTACCACGCCGTAACATCTCCCAATGGTGCTCGCGTTTAGCATACGTAAGGCGATAGACACTATTGTTATACTCAAGTAATATCTATTGTCCAATGTTTAAAGGTTGTAAGGTTCACGTTGAATTATTTCTGGTGGAAGTCTTTGCAGCCGGTGCTCCCCACAATAGATGTAGGGTGTTTCAGAGAACACTTAAATATTTTTTAATTGCCTGTGGCAGATAGCGCAATTCTAGTCCATGAACATGTCTACTCGAAGAGGCCTCGAGCGGCCAGTCGCGCGGCAATGTTGCGTGCATTCGCGGGCTTCTTTCACGCTCGGAAAAACTCTTTTATGTAGCACGTGTTGAGCAATAGAAAGCTGTATCGGGAGTTTTTCATGTCGCTGCACAATGTTCTCATTGACATTTTTCATCTAATTATAATAATGCAGAAGTTGATTAATTAAGACTAGTTATGTAATTAGGCGGGACGCATTAAGTAATCTGAGTATCGTCAAGCGACGGCAAACGACATTACCCTGGTTCTGTGCAGCTACATGACATTCGCATAATTTTTAAATCTGGCTTAAGTTAGCTGCGACAACCTGTATGTGGACTAGCACTTGGGCGCCGCGTGGTATAGGTTTGATCTTATCGGTTAAGAGGAAGCTTTAGCTCGGGCCCAACTCCGACGCGGCCTATTCAAATACATGTACAAACGCAAAAACGTTTTTCTGAGATAACCCTTGGCCCGATTTTGATGAAATTTGTTGCATTTGAGAGAGTAAGATAAATTATAGTGACTGTTGGAAGCAGAATTTTGATTTAGGGCTTGAATTTTGTTAGAAAGATTTTCAAAAATTCAGAAGTTTGAAAAAAATAGAAGCATGAAGTTTACAAACTAATAGCTCTGCATCAAGAACAGATATCGTGGTTCTGTAAACGGCATCCATTAGATCATTCAAAGCGGACAAATATTATATGTCATTTTACATCTTACGTGAATTTGTTACATTGTTTACGAGGGTTCTGCAAAAGTTGTAATTACATATTATTACATTTTTTGAGGTTCATGTGTAACATATCAATTTTGTCCGCTTTAGATGTGCTATCAGATACAATTCACGGAATTGCGATGTCATTTTTTCTTGTTGAGTTACAGAGTTGTAAACTTGATAGTTTCGTTTTCTGAAAATTTGAAATTTTTGTCAATTTTTTATAAAATATTGATGGCCTAACTCAAAAATTCGAAACCAACAGTCACTAGATTTTAAGTTTTTCTTTTAAATGCAGCAACCCCAGTCAAATTTAGTGCAGTGGTTGCTGATAAAAACGAATTGTCCTTTTACATGTATTTAGATGGGAGCACCCGAGCTAAATCTTCCTCTGAAGTCATTCTTCGGAGTTGGGAGGAGACGCTAGGTGGCGTCGACCAGTCAAGACGCCTTCGCATCGAGCTCCGACAATCTCATTCGTTTCATCGGTTTTTCCTGCTACCAGCCTATCGACAACTATATCCTCGGACGGTGCTTCGCTCAAGGAACGGCTGGATGTCCTGCCCTCCACAAGTGAGCCCATCTTTTGGATTTTACGAGGGTTTTTTATCCGACCACGTCGCTACGCCTAACGCCGGAGCTGAGACGCAATCCTGGAACCTACCCCCGCTCCCGTCGACGCCAGCCTCGCGCCACCGCGCGCGGCTGCGTGCCGGGAGGTGTCGGGTGCCGTAGACGCCAACGTGCAATCGGAGGCGCCTCGCTCACTTAGAATGGACCTTACCCCGCCTGCCGCCGCAACCGAGCCAGCCAATGTAATGGACACTCAGCAAACCGAGAACGCTGCTGAAGACGGCTGGACAACAGTTCAATACAAGAAGAAGAATCTTACCGCCCCTCTGCACCCTGCTGCGCTCCACACAGTCGTAATTCGACCTCAGAGTGATGTGCACCTCCCTCAGCACAAATTGCACCACATCTCACAGGCCGTGCGGCAACAAGCCCCCCTCAGCCCACACGAAGCCCTGGATCTCTCACTGCATATTAATCCACGAAGCAATATAATCGTTATCAAGACCCCAAGTTCAATAGCAGCGGAGAAAATCGCTTCCATGTCTCAACTCGCACTTGGACCAACCACGCACACCGTCACAGCATACATAACCGCGCCAGCCAACTCCTGCAGAGGGGTTATCCATGGAGTTGACGCCGGCACATCTTCGGAGCACCTGATGCAGAACTTGGACACTTTTGGACCCACCATACTAGCCTCCCGGATGATGGGCCGTACAGAGACTGCTATTATTACATTTGAGGGAAGCATTGTCCCCAGGAAAGTCCTGTATCATCGAGCTATGTTCCGATGTTTGCCACACCACCCCAAAGCAGAGTTCTGTTCCTTATGCCTGATGTATGATCATCGTGCTGACAACTGCCCCACCAAATCAACTATCTTCAGATGTCCTGACTGCACGAGACAACTCAAGCAGGCAGGAGAGGAACACCAATGCTTTCTCCTCTGCCTGCACTGCGGTAGCGATCATAGGACCAACGACCCCAGCTGCCAAATTAAAAGGCAAAAAGACCAAAACAAGACAGAACGAGCCTACTTGCAACGCATCAAACTGCGCAACGAGCAACAGCCTACACTTGGTTCCAGCGCCCCCAACACTGCAACATCAACTGATTACCATCGCGAATACCCTGCATTATTATCGCACGGACAGCAACAGCAAACAACGCAGACGCAACAGCCCCAGAAGAAGCAACAAGACATGCTACCTAACACACCGCTGTCACAGCCGACGACTTCGGCAAGCGCTACACCGAACGTGCAACAACCGGCCTCGAGCAAAAGCCCTGCGCGCACCCCACAGTCTGGAAGAACCATCATACCCAAGGCGCCTGGTAAGCCAAGCACTCCTATCATCCCGCAATCCCCATCCTTCAAGACCCTAACATCACAAGCACATTCTCCTACTCCAATTTACGAAGCACCACAATATCAGCAACACGTCCTACACGCGCATTCCCACAAGACACATTCAACGCTAGAGTCTCGTCTAAACAAATCAGAGACCCTGTTAGAACGCTTTGAAAGCATAGAAAAGAAACTCGACCGCCTCACTGATATTGTCGAAAAACTTGCCTCAGCCTACGAACGTCACGAAACACGCCTAACCCTGCTGGAACAACGAGTAGACCGCATGCTTAAGCGCCTTCTTCCAGATGAAGATCTTAGCTACGAAAACATGGACCACATGTCTCATTCGCAAAAGAGACAACTTCCTGATGACCCAATCGACACCTCCAGCACCCACTCTAAGACCGCAAAGGTCGCTAATCCATGGCAGAAGTAAGGGACGGAAACTTTCGCGTTTGGCAGTGGAACTGCCGCGGTCTCAGTAACAAAAAAGCAATAATGAGGCAATACTTCCTAAAATTGAAAAACCCACCACATGTGTTACTTCTGCAAGAAACATACAAAGAACAGAACATACCAGGATACACAGCTACACATTCAGCGCACAATGAATACGACCTACCATTGATTTCGACGTACATAAAACATAACATTAAACACTACACGGAAATAGCACCAGACTGTTTAGCAAAGTATGTCTTAATAACCACAATATACCCGGACAACTCACAACGACCTGCCAAGCTGTACAACGTCTACAATCCACCAAAATCCATGTACAACCTTAGTCAGATCTTCAAGCACGCTAAAAAAGATGAGAAAACACATGATATTTTCATCATGGGAGATTTCAATGCGCCCAACACATCATGGGGATACAAGGCGAACACGAAAACGGGCAGGTTGCTGGAAGACAACATAAACAAATTTCAGTACACAGTTCTCAACACTCCGGGTGTAACAACTCGCACAGGGGCGCAAAATCAAGTTCCTACTACACCGGACCTCGCGTTGCACAAAGGTGTATATGCTACGAGCTGGGAGAACACCCATGAAAACCTAACTAGCGACCACGACATAATAAACATCATTATACACATGACGCCTCGAAAGCGCCGCGCTACAGTCACCTTCACAAATTGGGACAAATTCCGGAAACTGAGGCAGAATAACACTGACACAGGGCCTGACTTGAACACGTGGGCTAAAGGCCTCATAGAAACTAAGACAGCAGTTACAGACACGCACACGACTTCAGCGCCCGCAGACCGGCCCGACCCGCACCTCACACGCGTCTGGAAAAAACGCAAAAAGCTATTGAGAGTCTTATCCCAGCAACCGCATAACAATCAGCTTCGTGAAAAGGTAGATGATATAACTATTCAAGCGATCAATCATGCCCGGACGCTCGAACAGACAGAATGGAACCAAATTTGCGATAGCATCCAGAATACGTTAGACAAAAAACACACGTGGCATCTTTTGCGTGCCCTGCTCGGCACAAAGAAACAAGTGATCCCTACCATAGAGAAACACGCCAGTACACAAGGTATAAACAAAACATTTGATGAACTTCAGACCCTTTACATACCTGCGGCACATCAGTCACTGTACACAGATTATACGGGCCCCCCAAACGACAACATCGGTGCCGACTTCACTATGGCAGAACTAAACATAGCATTGTTGCAAAACAATAGGGCGACGGCGCCGGGTCCTGACGGCATCACATATACTCTTCTGCGTAATCTTCCCGACGAAGATAAAGAAACGCTTCTCTCGCACATAAATGAGCATTGGAACGCGGGCACCCTCCCAGACGAATGGAGAACATCACACATTACCATGATCCCAAAACCAGGGAAAAAAGCCACGCTTTGCAACCTCAGACCCATATCGTTAACATCATGTATGGGCAAAACAATGGAACGGCTTGCACTGAACAGACTAGAAGAACATTTGGATAACACGAAACATTTTCCGCACCAGCTCATAGGCTATCGCAAGAACATTTCCACACAGGACTTATTTCTCATACTACAGAACACGCTTCTGCAGCCAAAGACAGCACAGACCCAAGCCCTTCTGGCAATAGATATAAAAAAGGCATTCGATAATGTCACACATGATCATGTACTCAAATCGGTTCACGACAGTGGATGCGGCGCCAACATGTACAATTACATACGCAGTTTCCTCAAAGGCAGGACGGCACGCTTCAAAGCAGCGCAGTCTCTTTCCTCCCCCATCAATATTACCCGTGGAACACCTCAAGGATCGATTATATCTCCCACCCTCTTTAATCTTTGCATGACAGCGCTATCAAGGCAGCTATCTACAATCCCTAATCTTCACCACACTTTCTATGCCGACGATATTACCCTATGGTGCGAAACCGGATCTCCAGGGAACGTCGAAACGACCCTCCAGAAAGGCGTCGAGACCATAGTTAACCACTTACATAAAGCCGGACTCGAACCTTCAGCAGAAAAGTCGGAACTTCTCCTCATGAATCGAACACATTACCAAAAGAAAACAAACGCCCTGATACAACTCACCTTATTAGGCAAGCAGATACCAAAGGTTACATCGTGCCGAATACTCGGATTTATCATAAATCACAACAACAATGCTAATTCTAACGTTATACAATATCAAAAAGACTGCCGAAATCTCACGCACCTAATGCGAAGGATCATTAGCAAAAAACACGGACTGAGAGAAGAACAAGCAACACAGCTCGTGACTGCGCTCGTGTATAGTAGGCTTCTGTACACCGCCCCATTCCTAACACTGACACAAACACAAACTCGAAAACTCGAATCTTCACTCAACACCCTTCACAAGGCCGCCCTGGGCCTACCGATATACACCTCAAATGATCGCCTTCAACAAACGGGCCTCTTTCACACTTTCGCAGAACTAACACAACAACACCGAGACAGACAAGTAGCGCGATTGTCTTGTACGGAGCAGGGATGCGAAATCTTGAAACGCGCAGGGATCGCCCCTATCCAGTTAACACCAGTTAACCAAAGCCCTCCGCTACCACGCAACATTGCATTTACAAACATACCAAAAAATATGACGCCACACCTACATGACGGTCGACGTCAAGCGCAAGCAAAACATCACCATATAGACAGGAAATGCATCACGATATACACGGACGCCGCACGCTCTGACATGGGGTCATACGCGTATGCAATATATACACCTGGACAGACAGCACCGATCATCCAAACAGCTGGGCCATTTTCCAACCCTCCCAACATAGCCACTCTGGAGACTCACGCGATAATATATGCCATACAAGAAGCCGTTCTACTCACTAAGCACCACTCCAGTAACATCAACCTTTATACCGACTCCAGCAAAGCCATTCGCAACATACAACACCGACTGTTGGAAACACACCTACATGACATCTTAACAGAATCCTGTAACCGCAAACCGAACATTACAATCACCCTGCGTTGGGTGCCTGGTCATGCTGGGATCGAGGGAAATGAGTTGGTTCATCAACGTGCCCGCGAAATTAACCTCCGGGCGCCCTCGATTCCCTGGCCAAATCCAACGACAGTGGAAGACGCTGCCACGTACAAAGCGCAAATAACTGAACACTACAAGAACATCAAGGAAAGCCGCACTATTTTGCCCCAACCTCACTCCTCACTCAACACGGAACAAGCACATGTCCTTCGTAAAGTTCAAACGAACACTCTTCTCACGCCACTAATGCTCTACAACTTCGGTTGGCGTAGCACAGCTCACTGCCCCAACTGTCCGGAGATAAGGGCAGGTGCAGAACACATTCTGTACTCATGTAACACTGCCATTACCTCTCCTCATTTTCCTTACCCTTCCCCTCCTTCCTGGAGTGCTTGGCTTCACTCGGACTCGGAGGATGAACAACGAGCCTTGGCGGGGCAGGCGCTCTACTTTACTGGGCCTTAGTGTTGGCCTTAAATAAAGTTTTTTCCTTCCTTCCTTCCTTCGGAGTTGGTGCCGCCGGAGCACTCCTCCTGTTCTCTTTGGCCACACTGACGCGTTCGGCAGGATCTGGGTCGTTCGGTGCGGATATAGGATAGGGAGAGCCTGGATGGAGCAGTCTGTACCTCCGTTGTCGCTCGCCAGCGCAGCCTCGTTACCGACGTCGTCCGCATGTCCTGTCCACCCGCACTTCCAAGTTATATATATGGGGCCAGCGGAACCAGCCAACTCCAAATCTTTATGTCCCTCAGCAGCGTTCCGACCCTCGGTGATGGCAAACGCTCTTGAATCGCAACAACACAGTTCCGCCCGGCAGCACTTAAAAGCCCAGAATTTAAACTTTATATATATATATATATATATATATATATATATATATATATATATATATATATATATATATATATATATTGTAAGCACTATTAACGTACTTCGTCGTTTTCATTTGTACATAGCCATCATCATCTTCCCTCTTCTTTGATATATATATATCAAAGAACGTTGATATATATATATAATAATATTTGGGGTTTTACGTGCCAAAACCACTTTCTGATTATGAGGCACGCCGTAGTGGAGGACTCCGGAAATTTTGACCACCTGGGGTTCTTTAACGTGCACCTAAATCTAAGTACACGGGTGTTTTTCGCATTTCGCCCCCATCGAAATGCGGCCGCCGTGGCCGGGATTCGATCCCGCGACCTCGTGCTCAGCAGCCCAACACCATAGCCACTGAGCAACCACGGCGGGTTTGATATAGTATATATATATATATGTATATTAACGCTGTGGGACAGACCGTCGGATGGACAGAATAAGTCCAGTTTTGACTATAAAACCGCTGCCGAATTAACGCGACACTGCTCCACCCGCTGCAGCGAGCGACGATAAAATCTCCAACAGGGCTGCCTTGACTCATCCCTGTCCTTGGCTTTGTCGCAACTAGCGAGAGTACAGCGAGATGTTTTTCACTCTTATTTTCCTGCCGACCTTGCGACACCGCACCGCCGCGCCACGCGTCGACCTGTACATGTACACGCTCTCTAGAGTCGCATATACGCAACTATGTGTAATGCCCTTCTGCAGCCCTCTGCGAGAACGCACCCACTCCTTCCTTTTCTGTTTGTTTTCCGTTCGCCGCCAAGTTTGCTCACGTTCGCTTTCGCAGCCACTCTCGAAGGGATGCTACTTCGCTTTGCGCCGATACGTTATGCGGGAACGCAACCGCAACATAAACATGCCAAACCACGTACAAGAAGTAATACGTGCTATGCGATTGCCTGTCACTGCCGAGAAGGTTATGAAGGTAATGGATACAGCCAGAGTTGTTTACCTAAACGAGAAGCTCGCTAGTCTACACTTGATTCTCGCAAGGAGTCGGCGTACAGTTTGAAGGAAAGTTCAGTCTGTTTCTTAAAGAAGTAATACAAACGTTTCCACACACACAAAAATGATACTTCGCCGACGATTAGGATACTAATTAATGTGAAATTTCAGCGCAGCTCTATACGTGTCTTCATTTCGCGACATGTAGACTGGCGTGGACAATCTGCCTCGTGCGGCACGTTGCAAACGGAGTGAAGTGTGGCGCGACTGCCTCGCTAATCGGGAGATCGCGAGAGGCAGCGCGTGGGTGACGCGCGGGCGAGAGTCGCAGCAGCCGCCGCAGACAGACCTGCGCTCATGCAGCGCTTTGTTTCCATATATGGTATCGGCGGCGTCATCGGTGAACAGACGACGCGCGCCACTCTGGCGCCATTTTGTAACCATCGTCGTCGCAGAGCCCGTATTGCGCTGCACTAGGCTTTTCTCACGCTTTCGCCGTACCCTCCTCCTCCGTTTTTCGCCTAGTGGTTCCGCTTCCCCCTCTTCCTCCGTTTTCCTCCTCGCGCTCTCTTCTCTGTCGCCGTCTTTCATCCCCTGCTGCGCTCCGGGTGCGCTCTTTCATTTTTCGCCGTGCTCACCGAGAAGCGCCTACGCTCAACGCTGGAACGGGCGCCTAGGAGCTGCGCTGTAAAAGAATCTCACTTACCAAGTGCGAACGTTGAGAAACAAAATCCATGGTAATTTGATGTAAAATTTAATGTTAAAATTTTAGACCTGGCATCATCGACGTTATGGTGACGTCATGACACAAAACAAACTTTGCTACCGTCGTGTGGTAGTAAGGCTAGGTATGATGACGTTGCTCATCGGGGGAAGATATGTCGCAGTTTCACCCGAAAAGCAAAACATTGATAACGATAGGAAAGTATTACACAACTACACGAAGTACGGTAAGTGGCTTTATCGACCGTACAAATTACAGAAAAAAATCGTTTACTAATTAAATTAACGAACCCGGTGTCACATGCGCACAGGCACACATGAACAGATCTCACTGTTTGGCCGCCAACACTGGCTGTCGCAATGCTGGCGCAATGAAGAGCGCAGGCGCTGGATTCGGCGCGTCTCCAAAATTTGAGATTACTCGAGCTCCAACACTAGGACGGTAGCGAAGACATTAGACATTAAGGCACCAGCCAAATGATCAACTTCCACCACAGCGTTGTTGCCAAGCATGATAACAAAGAACTCCTTTGAGCAGATTAACCTCAGTGTGCGTGCACAAATAAATATTCTACTTGGTCCGTTCGCAGCAGTTGACCAACTCGAAACCGCACCTTTCGCTCAAATCCAAAGTTGAGTATGGGTGCCGAGTTCACCTCCGTGAGTTCACAAGAAAAAAAATTTTGGAACGAACAGGCGACGAAGCCGGTGTGGTCAAGTCATTCCTGTTTGTGCTGGCAATGAATAGCCGACGCTTGTCGGCAAACGTATAGTGGCGGTGTTCACGGAGTGGCCGCGGCTTCACATTAGCTTCCGTAAGTTATATTTGCAGTCGAATACAGCACAATGGTAGCCCGTCGACCTTCAATCAGCTGACATAGCCATAATCACACACACATGAAACACGTTTGAAATGAAGTGATTGCAATGACATCGCTAGCGTTCCAAGCTGCCGCTGGAAGAAACCGCGATCCGCACATACCAGTGGAAGAAGAAAAGCGGTGCGGTGACACTGGTTCAAGGCTACGTTCCTCCTCGCCGATGCCAAACATCTTTTGCCTACTTTGGCACTCTGAGTTAGTTTGTTTGTCTGTCTGTCCGTCCGTCCTCTTCCGCAATAGTGATGTCCGTAGTGGTCGTTTCTTTAACTAAATCACCTGTAACTGGATTTAAACATGATATGCATGATGAATACGTAGCATGACATATTACTCATGACACCAATGACATGAATGCTATGATCTACAGTCGGGTACTACTTTAGAAGGCAGCGACATTTGCCCCTCAAAGGCGGATGCACACGCGCCTCCACCAATGGGCGCGCACTCTAGACGGAAGACATGAGCCTGATGACCGGTGACCCCGCCGACGGAGAACAAGTCAGCCCGCACTTCGAAATGGGCCGAGTCGTGCCAGTGGGACTATTTCTTTAGTTGCGGAGGCAACCGGCTGCTGCCCTTCGGTCATCTGGGCGAGCCTCTCCTGCCTTCTTAATTTGTACCTGACCATAGTCTCTTATGTCATCTTGGTGTCATCATGGCCATTTTCTCAACTGTATTATATCAGAATATGCATGACATGTCTGCATGACATGACATGCATAACATGTATAAAATGACATGACAAGAATTACATGTATTCATGACATACATGATGTGTTATGACGTGCATGCATAACATGTATGTTCGGACATGAATGGCATAACATGCATTTTCGGACATGAATGGCATAACATGCATGCCATGACATGACCTGCATGAAAGGCTACGCGAGTGACATGACATGCATTTTTGTCATGTAATTTACGTCCTGTCATTCACATCATGTCATGCATTGGTCGCTTTGCCACAAGCTAGGTATGTACTCGAGGTCGTGCATGTTCGTGTTCATGTCATAACATGCCATGGAGATGATGTGAGGCCATGCGTGCATGCCATTTGAGTCTTGAATACCATGCCATTCGTTTGTCATGCATGTATATCACTCTTGTGATGTCGTGTCATGTCTAGTTATGCAGGTCATGACATGTGATTTTTGGCATAGCATGAATGACGTCATATAAGCCATTAATGTTATGTATGTTACGTCATACATGTCATGCCTACATTTCATATAGTGCTTGCAATGCCACTATTGTTGTTGTGGCCCTCATGTGATGTCATTACATTTCATGTTATTCATGTCGTGTCATTCTGTCATGACATGTCATGTAGGCATGCCATTCATGTTACGTTGTGCTATTCATGACATTACATGTTATTCATGTCATGTTGCGCGTGTTAAGGAAGCAGCGGTTCGTGGTGTTGATGGCATTGAAGGGAACGAAAGCCCGGTGTGGCGTCCGTGAAGTTGGCTTCTCTATAGCGCGGTGGAACATTTTAGATCACGTGATGGCACTTGGCGAGTAGCAGCGTGAGCGAAGAGAGGAAGGGTTATGCGCCTCTGTGCTCCCTTTGAGAGAGCGAGAATAAAAGTTTATTGTTGGTCCCAAACGTCCGGGCCTTGAGCCCTTGCTCTTCGTCTTTAGGAATTTCTTGAAGGAACTTCACCAAGGGTTTCCAGGGGTGGTATTCTCTAAGTGTCCACCTAGTGCGCATGCCCATTTCATCGGATGCTGAAGTGCTGATTGGTTGGGGGCGCCTGTCTCCTTCTGACGAGTAACCAGCCCAGTCAAATGCCCTGGAAACCCCTGGGCCATCCGAAAGAGTGTGTTTGTTATTGGGTTATGCTCTACTCGTTGAGCATTTTGGTTTGCCTTGTGCTCTATATTATGAAAGGAATAGCGTCTGCAGTTTCCTGTTAGGAGTGTACCGGTATCTGCTTTCTTTATTACTGTTTGGCGTCTGATTAGTATTCTCGATGGATTTAGGAGGGTGGCGTGGTAGTCTCGTAGTTCCTGAAAAAGCGCCTATCTTTCGAGGCGTAATTATTTTCTGTGTAAGCGTGGGTCGTGGATAGTTGGCCAGGGGATCGAAGGACTCGGGTAACTGTATTCATAGAATAGCTGGTTTGTTTTGGCATTTCGCTAATTTTCCTGATCACCCATTTGACAGTAACCATTAACTTGTTTGAAGTCATAAGGTCTTTGAGGATGGGTTTAATATGTGCCTGTAGTGTATTGTTTGTGAATTTTCGTATGGCATCTTGATTATCAGGAAGTACACCTATGTGGTTAGGGTTGTCGGGGTTCGTTATGGCGTCAACAATCCCCGCAGGGGCGTCTGCGTCAGCAGGCGTTTGGTGACTTGCGACACCACGTACCCGAGCACGTGAGCGTTGGACCCTCCCAAGTGTAGGTGTTCGCGGCTAAGCCGTTTCAGGGGTAGTGGGATCCTAGAAGTTCACCTGATTTCGGGTGTTCGGACCTTTAAGACCCACCTGGCGGAGGCAACGCACCTCTTTCGCTTCTGCTTCACATGCACGGCATCTCCAGACTGACCCACCTGGAGGAAATCGGCAGTCGCCTTTTCCTGTCGTCCTCTTCAATCTTCGTCTTTCGCTTTCACTTTAATCTATCCTGTCTTCCTTTCTTTTCCATTTACTTCCAACATTCCTGGTGGCAAAGGTTTACCTGGTGGGCTATGACCTACCTTGGTAATAACTAATGTGGTTATAGTAACAATGTACAGTTGGCATGGCAGAGCTTGCTTCGCCACAACCAATGCCGGGCCCCCTCGTTGGGCTCGTTTTTAGGTGACTGGCATTGATGCCGAACACACAGTACTTTTCATGGGACCCTTAAACCCCTTCACACCTAATCGACCCCACAAAAGGGGGCGAACCGATGAAACGTTTCAATTCTTCTTGAAGAAAAAGAATACATTCGCGAAATATAAGGTGATTAATTGTGAGAACATCGACAAGAAAACGAGAAACCTTCCGTCCTTCTTGGTATCGAAATGCCTCGCGGATACCATTGGAAGTGGCCACAAAGCCACCAAGATCGCAAGTCGGGACCTGCTGGTCGAAGTACAAGACTCAGTATGAGAAATTGGCACACCTAGTGGCATTTGGAGACAAGCCCATATCTGACAGCGCACACTGAACGATGAACGCCGTCAAAGGCATGGTTTCAGATGACGACATTATGGATCTGACTGAAGAACTCTTGAATGGATGGAAAGAAGAAAACGTATATGTACAACGTATAAAAATCAGGCGCGATAAAAAAGAGCTGCCAACCAAACACAAAATACTTACCTTTGGCTCTAGCACACTCCCGGACGGAATAGAAACAGGTTACCTGAAACTGCGTGTAAGGCCTTACATTCCATATTCACGACATTGTTTCAAGTGTCAGAGGTTTTGGTCATGCCTCTCAAAGCTACTGAGGACGACTAACTTGTGCGAAATGTGCAACTAAAGATCACTCTGCTGACGAATGTACTGCTGAGTAGTAAGATCTTGATGAGGGCTAGTTGGTTCATACTTAGAACTGAGGTGAAACAGCGCGAAAAAGACGAGGACACAAGGAAACAAATACCACAGACAAGCGAGGCACCCTAGGTGGGGGTAAAGCCCCTTGATGTTTGAAAGTAGCGACACTCTCCTCCTCACGGCGCTTTCCTCCTCGATTCTCCTCGCCCGCCGGCTGCGCACGGCACGCTATTCCTCCTGGGCTCCCGCGGACGGGCCGCACGATTCTATGGAGGCGTGTTATTTCGGGTCAGTTGCGCGCCCCAGTGGGGTTGAAAATTTTGAGAAATGCTAATAACAGCATCGATAATGCTAGGGGCAACATTTATGACGAGGTTGGTTTTTTCCTAAAGCCGTATGAACGGGGTATACCGATGTAAAGGGAGCTTTTGAGGCGAGTTCTATACTCCAGACAATTTTTCTGCCGCATGATGAGATGCTTTACTTCGTGCGTCTGATATAGTATTGCTTGTGACACATCCCTTTGTGTGTGGCTTATTAAGCGGAAGCCTTAGACCTCTGTATCAACGTCCCGTCGTGGGCTACAGAAAACATCACGTGACCGAAGGAAGGCGAGAAGCGAACCAAAGCATGTGCAGCAGCGCATAGGAGATGATTAATGATTAGCAAAGTATTGATTGATTAGGATTGGATTAAGATGAATTCGGGTGTATTAAGGAGGGTTAAGGCGGATTAAAGTTGATGAAAGTGGATTAAGGTGCATAAAGGAGGACTAGGTTGGATTAAGTTCGATGAAGGTGGGTTAGGGTGGATGAAGGTGCGTTGAAGTGCATTAAGGACGATTATAGTGGATTAGGGTGGATTCAAGTGCATGAAGGGTGAGGATGAATTAAGAAGGATTAAGGTGCATGAAGGAGGATTAGGGTGGATTAATGTGGATGAGGAAGCAGTAGGGTTGGTTAAGGAGGATTAAAGTGCATTAAGGAGGGTTAGAGTAGATTAAGGTCGATGAAGTTGGATTAGGGTGCATTAAGGAGGACTCTCGTGGATTATGGTGGATTAAAGTGAATGAAGGAGGATTAAGGTCGATGAATGTGGATTCGGTGGATTAATGTGCATTAGGAGGATTATGGTAGACTAATCAGTCTTAATACTCAATGAACTCTTATTCACCTTACTCCACCCTAATCCACCTTAATGCCCCTTCATCCACCATAATCCAGCTTAATACTCCCAATCCACCTTAATACAACCTAATCAATCAATATTGCCTCTAATGCACCTTACCTACCATATACGTTTTTAATCCTCCATCATCCACCTTAATCCTACTTAATAGTCCCAATCTACCTTAATACACCCTAATCCACCTATATCAAACCTAATCCAGCTCTATAGTCCCTAACCCGCCTTAATCGGTCTTAATCCTCCTTTAGCAACCCTAATTCACCTTAATCCAAATTAATCGTCCTTAATCTTACTTTATCCACCTAATCCCCCTAATCCTAGTTTATGCACCCTAATCCACCCTAATAGGTCTTAATACTCTTTCATCAACCCTTCACCTGAATCCACCCTAATCCGCCTTAATCCTCCTCCACCCACCTTATTCTTTATTCATGCATCTTAATCCTTGTTAAGGCACTCTAATACACCTTAATCTTCTTTAATACACGCTAATCATTATTCCTCCCTAATCCATTTTATGTCAATCACTAATGATTCATTAATTAACTTGGGTAATCATTCTCTTATGCAGGGGTGGACATGATTTGGGTCACCTCTGGCCTTCCTTGGGTCACGTGATACTTCCAGTTTACAATGCGACCTTGAAACAGAGATCTAAAGGCTTTTGCCTTAAAACTAAAAAAAAACTCAACGTTGACTAGCTAACGCTCATAACCTGCAATAACACGGGTATACTTGCCACTAATTTTTTCAGGGCGCAAAGCAGAATCTATAATGCTGCACTTCCGACTGAATAACAGTTAGCGACGTGCGAGGGGAATATTAAGCATACTGAGGACAACCGCAACAAAAACGCTGGTGAGCGTTTGTGAGCGTAGTGGGCGTGGTGAGCGTGGTGAGCGGAAGAATGAAAAAAAATGCAGCATTACGGGATGCTTTGCTACGAGCTATAAGAAAGACGCCTCAGCTCGCAAACAACGCTGTTCTTTGTCGGAACAAAGTTCTTTCGGCCAATGTCATGCAGCCACTGCTTCCTGCGCAAGCCGTCACGCTTTCCTTGTGGTATCATAAAAACAGCATAACCATCTTCAGGCTTCTTGCTGCAGTTATATGCGCAACAGCCCGGCATAGCGCTAGCACATAGAGCAGGAAACACGGCGTGCAACGTTCGCTACGCCGAGCTAAAGCGCCGAGCCAGCCGTGCTCAGGAGGAAAATGGCGCAAACGAAAAAGAAAAACCGAAGCAAAACTCAAGATCCGCGCGTTTCCAAGGGCAACGGCAGGGAGACCAATCGTCGTGCAGAAAAACGGGGGCGAAACTGGTTACCGCGGGGGGAACGCGCAAGGGGCGAGGAGGAGGCGCGGTGGCGGCAGAGTTCAAAGAGTGTCGCTACTTTCAAATCATCAAGGGACTTTAGGTGGGGGTGAGCACTAGCGCCACCGTTCGCGGCGGCGGTTTGGAAAACTAAAAAAAAACCACACAAGCAAAAGCAAATCAGCGGCGCTGACGCAGCGTCGCACGCGCAGGTCACCCCTTATACAGTAGGTCGTGGATGGGAGACCTTGCTAACTAGAACCGCCCTGGAAGACCAGCTCGTCCTGATCTCCAGGGGCCAGGCGGCTAGGGAAGCATATGGGTCCCGTGAACAGGGAACCACTTCCATCGACGGTGCCTAAGAAGATGTCGAGCTCGGCTCAATAAAGTTGTTTCTCTCTCTCTCTCTTGTTCTGTGCCCATCAGTACCGCAGGAGCGAAAAAAGGTGCTTCCCTTCCTTATATCGTCATAATATACCTCTTCACCGAGCACTCCACTTAAGCAACGACCCTCTTTTTAATTTGAGAACAGTATTAAAGCTCTTGGCAGAAATGAACACGGTATAAATCATTTGGCGAGGCTATATGTAGCATAGCCTCCAAGCTTCTCCTTGGAGGCTGTAGCTGCAATGCAGTCGCTCACAGAGCACATGCCTCGCAGCCCTCTCGAAGGTCTCTGCTGAGGCATTGGTGCTCCCTTCACAAAAAAGTTTTAGTAATCAATCGTTTATAGCGCACATTTATAGTCATAGCACTCACCGTTCGTCGACGTTTAATTGTAACAGTATACAAATTTCTTACGCCATTTACAGCGAATATTTTTAGGCCGCTAAGATTCCCAGCTAATTTTCTCATCCAGGAACAACGCATTTCCACACACCTCCAAGTGTCATGGTGCTCTTTGGCCATCTCTGGCCCTTGCGCAAAAAAAACAAGAAAAAAACAAAAAAACAATATCCGTCAAATCAAATCAATGTGTTAACGATTGATTGTGTTTCGAGCGTCGTTGCTCCTCGGGCGTTGTGAGCATATACGTGGACCCCATACCCCAGCCATATTTTGCCGCAAGACCCGCTGGGTCGTTTGTGTGGCCGGCGGTTCGGTGCCCGGTCGCAGCGGGCACATTCCGAGTCTCAGGGAATGCAAAAAAACAAAAACAAAACCATTCCAGTATACAAATATAGGTGCGCGTTAATGAACAGCACACAGGCGCAATGACTCCGGAGCCCCAACGCTACCACGTCCCTCGTAACGCACTCTGCCACTCTGAGGAAGCCAAACACCACAATGCTTAAATGTCTGAATGCGCTGCAGACGTACAAAATCCAGTTACTGCTACCTAGTTTGTGGACTGACAACTGTGTCATCCTCACACGGATCTTTGTACTAAAAGCTGATTAACCCAGAGCGTTTTGTGGTCAGGATAGAGAAGCACTGAAAAGATTTCCCCTATCGCTGGTTAATGCTGTTTTGTTAATCCTGCTTTACTGTGGCTGCGTGTGTGTGTGTGTGTGAAAACATTTATTGTAATGAGGTCCGGAGGCTCGACTTCTTAAGCCAAGGCGGGCCGCACCCACGTTGGCACTGTCAAGCCAAGCCTTTCAGCGACATCATGGGCCATCTGGACGGCCCTTAGTTGGTCCTGAAACAATGGGCTTTGAATCCTTTTCTCCCGCTGTGTCCATTCTTCAACTAGGTTGGGGAGAGTCGCGGGACACCCCGCCAGCATATGTCCGATTCCAATGATGACATTACAATCATTGCAGTCCATTGCCAAATCTGGGAGTACCACTGTGGCTGTGGTACTCCCAGATTTTGCGAGCCCCTCTCTTTTTCGTGCCATAACCACGAAATAAATTGTCGGACCGTCATTTAACGCAAGCCAAGGTTTCGTTGTGGCAAAACAATTTCGCGATTATTTGTCATCAAACGCAAGTTTTCGGGGAAAAACAATATGAAAACCTTATAGCAGCACCTCAAGTATAGTATACACTCGCTCGCGCTTGTAAATATAATTTTCGCGGTCTCCACTAACGTACGCCCTTGTTCATCGACTTAGTCGCATATTAGATATGAGCGCAGAGAGTTTGCCGACCAACGAGCCATTTACATGTGTTACGGAAGAATCTTCAAAGCCGAACGTTTAGTTACGTGTCACAACAAAACGAATGACGAACGATGTTACTTCCTTTCCGTAAGTTACTACAAAGCTTCAAACCATTGATGATATACGCTATAAACGCGGCATAAAGAAATCTAGCGCAATTGACATATTCCCGAGCTATTACCTCGAAAGTAAAATAATTTAATGACATCGCAGCAATAGACATTACTGAACCAAGAACATCATATCACAAGTTGTGTATTTCAAGCCGTTTGCAAAAATAAAGAAAAAAAAAGATGAACGGAGGGCAGTTATCCTGATTCGATACAACGGCTGAAAGTGAGCGCCATTGCGCATTGGAAAACAACTTACATCTCTACCTTCCAGTATACGCGCACCGTTCAGCAATACTCGTGCCATTCGGACAACGTTAATGAACTTGGAAGGATGGATACGCGACGTTTACGTGCCCTGCGAAGCTTTGGCCAAAGCTTCGTGCTATTCACGCCGTGATTGTCTGCGGCAGACGCCGTGATGTAGCGTCATGCTGCGACGCGCACCAGCGTTGTGCGCTGCCTTTGTTAATAGCGGCGGCAGAGGCGTAGACGAGGCACTGTACTGAGGCATGCAATGGCGTCGAACCACGTTGTAGAACTCGGCGGCGCCCACGGGAACGTGGTCAAAGGCGTTTATACTTTTGTCTCGTGGCACATACGACTGGTATTTTCGAGCTCTCTGTAGGGTCGGAGTCGAGAGCATTTGCAACACGTTCGTCTGCTTCTTTTAGAGCGGCGCACTCGAGCTCGGGAGTCACTCCCGCCTTCAACTGGAAAGCGCGAACCACGATCCGACAGAAGCACGATCACGTGGCTATACTCCGAATGATCCGAGAGTGCTCGGAGTCACGTGGGTGCTATGCAAAATGAAAAAGAAATTGCTGCGTCAGCTCGCGATGCAGATATAATTTTAAAGCGAAGTCGTCTTGGCAAACCTTAGTGATCTTTCCTCACCCTTGATAGGCGCTGCTGTCTTGCCGAATATGTCAAACGCCAAACTGCACTATCTCTACTGGCCTTACGGGTCTCCTGGACGCTGGCCTCGTTATCTACGGAATTACTCAGCGATGACACAAACGATCCCCTAAATAGTTTATTTCCAACGAATATGCATGGTCAAGAGCCCAATTCCTTTAATAAGGCAAACCTTTCTCTGCGTACTTTTTAGGGTATCGGGTATGACGCATCTGCTTCGTCGGTTGTCCACCGAGTGAAGTACAGTTAACTGCTGCACAGATCCAGGAGAACGAAGGCGAGCAATGCTGAAGACAGTATAATGCGCGGTCACGTGGGTGAAGTCGGGGGGCTCTCCGCGTCCTGCCCTGTTCACTGGCAGGCGGGCAATCGCTACGGTTCAAAATGCAGAGCAGAATACAATTAGTTGCATATCACGTCTTTACTTAAATGGCTTGACGAAAGCTCCGCTCCCAAGATTACATCACGTGGGTCGAATCTGAATGCATATTGTATTTTCAAAAAATACCAAGAGTAGACCATTTGATGTGGAAGAGGGCTTTTATTGCCGCCCATGCGAAGCATCTTCCGGGTGCCACGGTCGGGCCTAGTACGCTGGACCTGGTGGTGGTGCAAGATAGCCGCCTCCCAGTGGCGCACCACTCGGAAGGTGTGGCCGCGCTGCACCTTTGGCGAAGATCAAGAAGATGTCCTCGAGGGTTTTCTCCCCGACCAGAGCGTGCTCGAGTTGGAAGCTTTTCTGCAGCTGCGCCACCTTGGTGAACAGCACGCTCCAAGGAATCCGCTCCGACAGGTGATAGCCAAGCAGGTTCTGGATGGCAAGGAACACGCGTCGATGCGCTATACTACGGGGCATCACGCGCAATAAAGGAAGCATCCAAAGTGTGTCATTCGAATCAAAATACAAATATAACGTTCGCCATGACTCTTATTTATAATGGTCCCTTATGAAGCATATTGGATCCTACGTACGGGGTGTGTTTTCTTTAGTGCTATTAGCATTCCTTGAGAACTGTACCCAGCCTGCGGTATGTCATTATGTATCCAAGTGTGAAAGTCCGCGTATAAACTCTTTCTTGCCATCTTGGGTCACTGCGTAGTCCACGAACAAATGGGTAGAGCGTTGGGCTTCTGTGCTGAGAAAACTGGATTCAAAACCCACCGTTGGCGCAACTTGGTTCACTGGGTCACTGGGTACGTAACACTGAGTATGTGAGCTCTGAAACGAACCCCCTCGACGTGAGCTTGGGTCACATGGCGTTCACCAGTGGTCATGCGCCGCTCTTGTATAAAACGCTTTGATGCCAATTTGAGTCGCCGGTTGTGTGCCACCTTTCACGATAATCGTTATATAAAACATATCGACAACTACGCACTGACCATTAGACGGATTGCTATGAGAATTGATGTCGTCGATCATTTCTAAAAGGACAGATGCACGGCCATTTTTTTAGACCCCACAAAATTTATAAAAAGCGTCGGTGACAGAAAGTGCAATTGTCTCCCTTGAGCGGGTATACTCGAGGCGGCAGAGATTACTGACACGAGAAGTCAAAATGCGAAATCGACTAATCCGCAGAAATGCGCTAATTAACTACTGTGTTTAATTACTTTACAACACATATTGCCATTTACGAATTCTAGCGGCAGAGTTTGCGAGGAATATCCGTTTGGAACGACTTCTGAGGATCGCCTGGATTTCGAAATATGCACCGCGAACCTTGCGGTCGAAATGCATTGTTCTTCCTTTTACTTTTTGAACCAACCACCGTTTAATGAATTGAAACACAAGAAGTGAGGGAACGCCGATGTATTTCGCCAAACAATTTCGTTATACATATCTGGAAACTGGTGCTCTGAAATTTCGTTTACCGGCTGCAATTAGTTAATTACAATTTGCGCAGTAAAGTAGTTATTTTAATTTTGACTAGTGAATTTTTGCTGACTAGTCGACTATGCATTTCGATGTCTTGTGCATGTAATGTCCTCCGCATTGAGTAGCCCAACTCAGTGACTACAATGACGCCATTTGCCACAGCTCTGGATTAAACAAAATATATGTATGACTTAAAAATAAATAAAGAAAGGACACCCGGTACAAAATGATATAGCCCTATAGAGGCGATAAGCAATGCACCAGCCGTGAACGAGAAAAAGAAAAAGGTTTTTCAGTAATGACTACTTACGTTCTGAAAACAGTTAAAGTTAGGAAATAGGTTACAGCTTACCGTCCGAGCGCCTTACACGCTGCATTGCATGGTTTTACGGGGCTGAATTCACGAAACCTGTCGTTCGTAATTAGTGCTGTTTGTAATTTGCCGGTTACGTTTCATTCTGATGTGATCCACATTACAACCAGCCGGTATTCGCACTATAACCTACTATTACGTCGCAAATACTTTTTTTGTGTGTGCAAAGGAGCCAAGAAATACTTTAGGAATGTTCGGAAAACTTGAGTAATTGAAAGATACCATGCAGAAAATATATCGGATTGCTATAAAAGTACTTTGAGAAATGAACAGTTACAGTGTCTATGTGCGGTTTCAGTAGTCTCTCCTCGTACCTTCTTTAAAGGAACGGACAATCGTCCGGAATGTGTCGCGAGATTATAGTGCGGATGGAAACATGGTGGCTCGCAGCGAATGGAGCGAGCATAATTTTATCCCTTCAATAAGGAGCTACATCTTTAAGTCGGCACTGAAACTGAAGCAAGAATTACGGGGGGGGGGAGGCATTCTGCGGCGGAATGTGTTGTCAGGCCTTGAAAATCGTGTCCGTTTCTAAATACATGTAGGAGCTTGAGTTGTTTTCATGTGCTATATCTACGAAGCCACGAAAACGCGTATTACCAATCACTTCACATTATCACTGTATATCTGTGTACTCGTAACCTGCAAGTTGTTTTTTATAGAAAAATGGCGCCCCTTGCAGGCGCGGAAGGCGAACAGTTCGCTGACGGAGCACCGCTATCTCGCGCAAGCTTCTCGCAAGTACAAAACCAGCCACTACACCACTGCACCGAGTGTACCGCAAAAACCTGCAGGCGTCTGCACGCCGGTCGATAGACAGCTTTACGGATGACCGTATACCAGTGTACAAGTGTATAACAGCTGTGTCTTACCAGTACTCTCGTACGGGGCACAAACCTGGAGGCTTACGAAAAGGGTTCTACTTAAATTGAGGACGACGCAATGAGCTATGGAAAGAATGACGGGTGTAACGTTAAGGGATAAGAAAAGAGCAGATTGGGTGAGGGAACAAACGCGAGTAAATGACATCCTAGTTGAAATCAAGAAAAAGAAATGGGCATGGGCAGGACATGTAATGAGGAGGGAAGATAACCGATGGTCAGTAAGGGTTACGGACTGGATTCCAAGGGAAGGGAAGCGTAGCAGGGGGTGGGAGAAAGTTGGGTGGGCGGATGAGATTAAGAAGTTTGCAGGGACGAAATGGCCACAAATAGTACATGACCGGGATTGTTGGAAAAAATATGGGAGAGGCCTTTGCCCTGCAGTGGGCGTAGCCAGGCTGATGATGATGATATACCAGCGGTGCAACCTGCACCGCCACCTGCCTCACTCGACTCGGCCCATTCGTCCATAAGTCGGACGCATAGGTAGGGACGGTTGCCTCCGAGATGCCCTCTGACCAACAGAAACGGATCTCGAAGGCTAAGACGTCAACGCAGCCATGTTTTATTCTGCCGTTGGCAGGAAACATCGCAAAATAGATAAAAGCACTCCGTCTCAAACATCTCAAACAATAATAAAACGTTGTTGCGGCAGTTTTTTTTTACGCGGCAGTCTCGACGTTTGACAGGAATAGCTGCTCCGGCGAGTAATATGCATGTATTTCGAATTGCTGAGTTACTGCCGCCATCGATATCGGTTATCGCTGTTGACGGCGTCCGTACATAGTAAGTAGAACTGACTTGGCTGATCAGCAAATTCCCCTTTAAAGTTTCCACAAATTTCGGCGATGAACTCCAGGAAATTTCGACGGGATATAAGCTCTCCGTCGCGCCAAGAGAAGGGACATGTTTGAATATCAGATTTCAATCCCGTAAAAAAAAAAAAGTTGGAGAAAGATTGCATGTGCAGCATAGCGGCCTACGGAACCGGACTAAACAAAGTGTCTAGAATTTCACGATAACAATATTCGGCTTTGGAATGCGCAATTGTCTTGGGTGCGTGCCAACCTAGACGGCACATGCCAGCTTTCACATTCACAATTTTCGATGCCTGACTGACACTCTACGCAGTGACGGTGTTTTTCCAAAGCCGCACTACACGGAGGTTCTCTGCAAGATTTTAGGCATGAGGGGTTCTACAAGAGTTTGACGCCCACTGCTGTCTCTAAAAAAAGAAAGATTTATATCAATGATGACATTTGTGCACACAATCTAATGCCGGCATCATCGTCCGAACGAATCAGTATGTCCGTTCTGTGCGAAAAACGAAAGAATGAAACTAGAGTACTTCATCGTCAACACGCGCTATGAACATCAGCACCAGCACATACACCAGCACCAGCACGTATACCAGCTCATATACGTGCACCAGCACCACCAGCACCAGCACATATACGTGCCGGCAAAGCGTATTTTTTCTTCTGTTAAAAAAAAATCTAAGAAATCGCCAATACCTGGTGGGATTCGTCGAGTTCGATTCCCGCGAAAAGCTGTCGCACAGCTTCGTCCAGCCTGGGCGCATCTGCCGCGGCGGTGTGCTTGAGCAGGAACTCGAGTCGGTAGCCCTGGCCAAACTTCTCCCGCAGGTGCTGCAGCGTGCCCAGGCACATCATCTGACCGCCGACCATGATGGTGAGCCGGTCGCAAGAAAACTCGCACTCGTCCATGCTGCATGTGTTGACAGACGCGCGGGGCACAGCCTTAAGACTAAGGAATTCTGTTAGAATTAAGGCATCCATCCAACCCACCTACCCTCTGTAGTGGTAAAGGCAAGGCGCAGAAGACCAGGACTCAAGAAGAAGAACGCAAACAACAGGACCGGCGCCATCGTTTGTGTTCTTCTTCTTGAGTCCTGGTCTTCTGCGCCTTGCCTTTACTACTTCAAGCCTGAACCAACTAGCCCAAGCAATAGTTTTACTACCCTCTGTGTGCGTGCCCTCCATGTGCGTGCGCGAGCTCCCCGCAGCTTTCCTCCCCCTCCCCTTCCTTCCCTCTATCTCATCTTTCTATTCCCTCTCTCCCGTCCCCCAGAGCAGGGTAGCCAACCAGACGCATTTCTGGTTGCCTTCTCTCTTTGTTTCCTCCTCCTCCTCGCTGAACCTTGTGCAATGATATTGTATGCGCGACGCGAATAGTGTACTTTCTGAAAGGTGCGCGAGTACCACCAATTTTACGATGTGTAATGGGTGCACTGAACAGTTCCGAGGGTAACGTCTCTTCGTAACCGAGGAGGCAGGTGACGCAGAGCAGGAACAGCTGGTTGCCCGAACGGCTCACACTCGTGCCAAGCACTGTTGATCCGGCTGGCCCACTGGTTGCACAGCAGGCATGGAAGAGACGATCTGGCTGGCCTTGTTCTTGTGCTCTTCTTCTTCATTACAGATGGAACGTTTGACGAGTCGTGTATAAAAAAAAAAAGCCGACGCGTTTGACGTACCGAGCAAATTCCTTCGACGAACGGCGAGTGAGCTCGCCGCAGTCATTTGTCCACTTGTCTCGCTATTCACAGGTGCGCCCAATAAACATACCGTTTCGCGACGCGAGTTGCGTCATTGCGGTTGTTCGCCGTCACTACAATGCGACATTACTGGCAAAGTTACAATGCTTCGTACAAATGGCCATGTGTGTACGCTGTTGCACGTTTCGTAGTTATCACCGTTGTAACATTTTTTGTTTGTACCCACCCCTGGAAGCGGGGCCTTTGGCCCTCAACTCGCAGGACACGCAATAAAGTTGTTTCCTCCTCCTCCACGCCTGGAATGCCTCTTATCGAAGTCGGCATTATTTGCATATCATAACGGACGCGTGCATGCGAAGGAGAACGCAGCGCGAAATTGTGTTCCTTCTTTTGTTGACGAATGAAAAATTTGTAATTTCTAAGATAACAGCCACAGCATAAGAATTCCTACGCGCCAAGTGCAGGGTCGATCACATCTAAAGGCACGGACTTGCTGACCCGCTCGCCTATCGAGTTAAGAAATAGCGCCATCCATATCGCAACACTACTGCTAATCGACAGGTAGGTTTTAAAGCTCGGCATGAGCATTCTACCACTTCATTATTTAATTGCCACCGCCGTCGGATACTGCGCTGAAGCGACAAAGAACCCACTACGCTGGCCGAAGTGCCGCCAGGTGACGGGAGGTGGCGGGTCGAGAGCGAGGGATGCTACGGTGAGGAAGAGGCGGTAGTTTTGGCAGTCCATTGGGGAAGCACGGATTAACGCATTGGGGAATGGAAGGTAAAAATAAAGAGGAAAACAGATGAGAGAGAGAGAGATGTGGCGACCGTCACAGCCATAGCTGCCAGCACAATCTTTTTCATCCGCGATGTGGCAGCAGTGCGTTCATGACCCCAGAGAATTTCCGGTCAGCCATTTTCGAGAGTAAAATTAGCCAAGAAAGAAAAAGTGGTTTGCCGCATAGCAAACTGTAGGCTCATATTCTTGATGTTTTCAGATATAAAGAACGTGCACCATGCGTCGAACTCATGTACGGGCTTTTTTTGTTGCACTTTACAATACAATTCATTGTCAACTCCCGAACAAAACTGGTGCCAGCTGGAGGGGCCTGTAAGTTTATAGACTATTGTAGCTTGCGTTGTTCTTGAGGGCTTAACCGGAAGTCTTCTGGGAACTCTGTTTATAAGCATGAAAAGGGTCCAGTCCGCGTTCTCCCGGAACCCAACTAGGTTCCCTGCGTCTACTTTGTCTCCAGGTTTAACAAAAAAATTGTACGACTTTGGCCAGAAGCCTCCGAAACAGTGCCCTGACGTAGACACGGTGAAGGGTTGGACAAATGATATCAATACCCAATCACGATAACGCTTCCGAAACGCCTTTGGAATCATGTCAGGACCTGGAGACGTTTTAATATTGAGCCTCAGCAGCAAAGTCGGGAGGCCTCCCTTGACAACAACAGTTTGATTTGAGCTGCGCGTTATTGGCGTTTGACGAGTTGCCTGTAAATCGGTATCCCTGATTAACACTCCAGCTGCAAGATTTATTCAATTTTTCGGTGATCGAAGCTAGATCACTGCAAATGCGGTCACGTGCACGTAGGCCATCTACTGAGCGTTTAGTGCCCGACAAGCACCTCGAACACTTCTGTGGTACATTCTTTCCCCAGTAATTTATAGCGCTGTCTTCATAAGTTAAAACTTGGGTTGCCTAAATTCCTTCTGAACTTGTGTATTGAGCAGAGCCGTAACGACACGGTTTTGAGGCATTCTGTAACGCGCCTGCGATCACCGCCATTTAATATAGTTTGGGTTTACATATTTGCTTAGATTTCTGAGGGAAAAAGGGAGATGGGCAACATTTCCCAACATACTTTACGTCTTTACGGTTTGCGTCATCTACCGAAGGCATTGCATCGACAGCATGTTCTATATATTCGAGAATTGACGTGTCATATCAGCTTGATTAAATTTGTAAACGTGTATTGATGGGTCTGTCATTCACATTAAGAGAAGCTACTATCTTTTTTTTAAAATCTGAAATACCTCCTTCCACAGTAGTGTTGGAAGGAAATGTATCTTGAGTTAAAAATAAATCCAGTAGGAATGGACTACGTGCCTGCGGCACTCGCGTTGGTTCAGCTCCCTGCATTGTAGCACGGGCAAGGGCCTTGGCGGATATGGTGCTTTGACGTAATATACGATGTTTTATTGGTCAGTTCTGTGCAGCTAAGTTTTCGTACTTCATGCCACTTGCGGTAGGCAGGCTATTCTACATCCACCGCAATAGCGGTGAATGGCGCCAGCCAGTGGCGTAGCTAGGTCGTCTGGTACCCGGGGCCCATAGGTCTTCTGTCACCCCCCCGGGTGTAGTCGAGGAAGGCGAGGATATCGACAATTTCCGGGTTTCAGCACCAGTACAGCCGCCTTGGACACCGCGCACGTCCCACGGGTCCCACTCTCCTTCACTTTCTTTCCCAGAGGTCGCGAATGCGGCAAGTATTGGCGGCTAGGAGTTACGGAGTCGCCATCTATCGGAAGCGCCTCGCAGGCGTAGTGTGAGGGATCACGCGGCTCGCACCTCATAGGTTTTGCTGTCAGCGCTCACTGAAAACACCACCCGTGTGCTCTCCCAGAAATTTCTGTAAGTACTTTCGAAACGAGAGAAGTTTTTTACTGTCTAACTAATAATCTTGGGCAGACTGAAAGCACAGAATCCCTTACAGACGCTATCTCTTTACCGAATACGTACAGTGGACGCCACTGTGCGCGGTCGCCGCCATTTAGTCTCCCGAACCGGCTTCTTGCGTGAAAGGTAGGCAAACGGCGGGACCGTACTATGTGAAATATGTTCTTATAGTGCTTGTATATCTAAATGGAGCGTAATAGAAAAAAGCCTCAATGCAGCGATCGCACAGCTTCGCAGCGACCGAGTGCGCGTCTGCATGCTTGTCCGCGCACTGTTTCGCTTTCGCCGCGTGCGTTTTCGCACCGTGCCATGAGCTTTAGGCTGCAGAATATGAGCATTTGACAGTATACAAGCAACCAATGTTGCGCGGGCGCTATCAGAGCTGTTAAAAAATAATTTCATTGTAAAGACTTCGACGCCTACGTGGACTGATGTGCCGGACGTCGCGACGATTCAATCTTTTTTTTTTCTAAATTCTTGGACGTTTCAATATTATTTCTCGAGTTGCGTCGCACTATATGTTTATCGGTGTTCTCAGCGTGCGATTTCCCGCTGCTTCTTTTTTTTGTAATCCAGTGCATTAATTCATAACACAAACATGACCATATGCCATGCGTTTTTTTTGTGTGTGCTTCTTACCGCTCCCTATCCACTCCAGTGAACTTGCCAGTATCTATAGCATCGACAAGTTCATAGACCAAACCGTCATGACATTAGTCGGGCAGCGGACTCGGGCGAGCGGCTCAGTGCGCATTTTTCGAACATTGCAGAACCGGCGCCGAAGCAGAAATCTTCCTCGCGTCTGTGCTTGCTGCATACCCGAGTTGTAGCCGATGACTGTCTGTCGGTTTTATATTTCGCGATCATGGTTATATTGCGCTCAGTTTTACACAGACGATATTATAACGCAATATAACCATGAACGTTCACCAACTAGCCCCCTTCATTGCTTTACTATATATTTCGCGAGCCAAGCTTCACGCAGCTTCTTGTCCTGCCGCTACGTATGAATAAGGCTGACACCGGGCTCCGTTGCGTACGTCCGGCACTGCGGCACCGAGCAGTAGCCTACCATGTTGCGCATCTTTAAAGGCAGCCACTACCTATTCTAGTGCTTTCAATCGTTGTAAAGGAGGCACTCGAAGCGGGAAAACCCCGCCAATAAATGAGGACCGCAGCGTACGAGGGAACTTAAACTTTCCTTTTCAGCTCGCTTCCGCGCCCTCGAAGCAGCCGACGCGGCCGCTATTCCACGTGATCCCTAAAAGCACGTCACGCCGACGGTGGCGCCAGCTTCTCCAGTGGTGGAGCTCGAGGCCAATACACGCTGTTTTTATGCGAAGCATACTAGCCGCACAACCACGCTCTTCCTTGCTGCGCCGCGCGCGGCCGCGTAGCTACCATATGACGTCATAACAGCTGCAAAACGCCTCCTCGGCACGCCAATGGGCGCGCGTCTCTCGCAGGCATAGAGTTTCCTACAAAAATTGCTCGCAGGGGCCTGTCCGGTTGTCTGGAACGCCTCCCCGCGCTCCCATTCGGAGGCTCAACTCGTGCGCTCGCTTGCGGCCGCGTAGCTACATAGCCGGGTCTCAGCTCGTGCGCTCGCCTGCATGAGTTGTTTCTCCGTCTAGCCGAACCGAATATAGCCAAGCAGCAGCAGTTCACCAGGCTAAACAGTGGTTCAACAACTAAAATAAAGGCTAGTACGCTTCGCATCCTGGGGCGCTATAACGTAAAACTATTCCAAACTTTTCTATTCCAATTCTGCTATCAGTCCTCCACGATTGGTCAAAGACTTTTTTCGACCACGCCCACTTCGCCTGTCTGTCACGCGACGTCACGAAAACCGCTATACCTCTCCATCTGATATGATGTGTACACACTGATTATGCATGATTTGACAGAAAAAAGAAAAACAGTTATTTCTGATTCGATTCCTTTTCGCCATTAGCCCTCGGCTATTGGTGAAAAGTTTTCGGGCTGCGCCCACTTCACCTGCCTGTCACGCGACGTCACAAAACCGCACAAACTCACCGCGTCAAAGTGACGTGTATGCGATAAAGATGCATTAATATGCCGAACAAAACTGAATTTTCTTCGGAATAGCCGCAGGCTGCCCCGTTCCGAAAGGAATAAAAGATTGCTGCTGCCGATTGCTGAGACGCTGGCTACTCGCACCTGCCGGAGAGCATGGGTCTATTTGCGCATTATAAAACTTCTTGCGTGGCCGTGTAACATTTTTGAGCCCTTTTGGGACGTTTACCACCTCATTTTGCCAACTCTTCTTTGCTGAGGATCAGTTTTAGCGTCATTCTTAAGCTTCCGTTGCATGCCGCTGTGATTTTCGACCAGCCACCACAAGCTAAGTAAGAGAAAGCCGACCAATCGCACACGCCAGCACCACCCTCTTCATCCGGTTATCGATTTTCAGTGCACTGGCTCTGCCCCAGTGAATCCCTCTCCACTTGAACGTTCTCCTCGCCTCTTGTCAGCCAATTAGATAAGACAAGCCGCTCAGTTTAGGCAACGTTTTAGTTTTTCAAGCAAACAAAAGTGACCTCCTATGAGCGAGGAGAGCGTTTGATTGGTCTGTTCAGACACCCCTGCGGGTGACCGCCCGGTGCTTGCGTCGGTGGTTACGCAAATTTGACGTCAGGAGATTGGAATAGAAACATATTGGAATAGTTTTACGTTATAGGGCCCCTGGGCTTAACCTTAGCTAAGCCACAGCCATTCTTTTTTTCTGCGCCAAATAACACAGTTGCTGCACTGATAACTTGTGATAAGTGCATGTGCACATCTTCTGTCAGATTGTAAGGCTTGGCAACCAAAACAAATGCGGCATCGTGGCAAATACGGCTCACGTCACAAGTAAAAAAAATTATAAAGTTTTAATTACCAATTTTAGCGGCAAAATTGCATTTGCAAAATTGAATGCCGACATTCATATTTTGCCCAACAACAACTTCACAAAAATCGTCGTAGGTACTATGGCCCGCAGTATTTTGGCTGTGGGCAGCCCTGAACGAAAACGAAAATTGTGTCTCAGTGACGCTGATCTCCCCACCATATTAGAAAAACGGAAAACGCCACCTGCCTCCCTGCTGCGTGGGCACCAATGTTATTGCGATTACGACTTCTCTTTATTGTGATCAATAAAGCCTTGTTTTTATTTGCTGCTATACGGACAAACGTGATTATCCTAGCTGCGGTACCACCAAAAGATTGGGAACAGAATAGAGCACGCTTCGAGTCGATTCTTGGCGTCACCATAAAAAAAAAAGGACCTCGATGAAGTCCGTGCCAGCGAAACCTGTTGGTCTGCACTCACAATGGAGAGGGTTGAAGGATCAACCTCACTAGTCCACTATTTCATATTTCTTTCGCTACTGCCATGCTGGGCGCCGCCCGCAGTGCCAAAGTACTGTAGGTTGTAGCACCCAAAACGATATTGTTTTGGGTGCTAGTTTTTGTTGAGTTAATAATATGACTTTGAATCCTCAATTCTAGAATTGAAGTGCTTCCTCTATAAGTACTAATTTGGGGATTATTGAGGATACGGTTATTACTTACCTGCCATATTTTTCACGCTACCGAGTTCCTAGTAATCACAGATACATAACTTCATAGAATATCCGGAAATATCCTCACAAAATTCACGTTTTTTTTATTCTGTGCAGCTGACACAGACACTGTACTTACGACATGGAGTCACACAATAACAACAGTTTTTTGAAACTTTCGAGGGTAAGAAGGAAAGCGTGAAACATAACGGCAGGTTTCGCAGCGGCTTCTCGGAGCGAGCGGGAGAGAAGTAAAAGCGAGCACATAGTTTAGCGACCATTTTAGGAATTAAATTTTTCTAGCCCGCACATTCGTGCAATTATTTCATGGGGTGTTGACATAGCTGCAGCCGACAATTCTGCAGCGCAACGCATCGGGTACATGAGCTCGGGCTACTGGATACCGGAGCATTCTTTGCCGTTTGCGCCCAGTCAAGCCAGCGGAAAAAGGGGTGTCTACAGGCGTATGACACCCCCCCCCTCCCTCTGGCCCCTTGCACCCGGGGCCCACGGCCCCCCGGCTCCCCCTATTGCTACGCCACTGGCGCCAGCTAACACTGCTATGTGGGATGCCTCAACGCGCACCTCCTACCCCGCTCCACGGAGCGGCGGGCGAAGAAGACATCGAGGCACCCTATACTGCTATGGCTAATTCTAACACATGCACACAAATGCCCGCGAAAGTCAATAAAAGGGACAGACGGCTCAATTGCTGAAGCATTGCACGCAGGTTGTTGGTTTGGCAATGGCCTCCGAAACTGGGCCGCGTGCGCCAGCCGATCTCGGAGGCTATGGTTCGTCCTTCACCTACGAAGGCTGCCTTTTCTTCGCTGTCTGTTGGCTGCATTTAGATTCGCCTACAAATGTAGCCATTGGCTCGTATATCAAGGAATCCGCTGTCGCTGCATGTTTTCCTACACCTTCTCCTTGGCTTCACCGTCTGTTGATTTTACCTGCATGTTACACGAGCACTCACGTCGATGAGCAAAACGTGAACAAAGCGAATGCAGGAGCCAACGTTTCGACAAGTGGACTTGTCTTCTCCAAGGCGACGTATGCTTTCCTCGCCACAGTATATATAGGTGGGGTTCTTCTAAAGGGGAGAGGGTGCGAAGCCGGAGGATGCGGAAACGAGGGAAAATGTGTTAGCGTGTCGAATTACATATACTGTGGCGAGGAAAGCATACGTCGCCTTGAAGAAGACAAGTCCACTTGTCGAAACGTTGGCTCCTGCATTCGCTTTGTTCACGTTTGCTCATTGTCTTGGAATTTCCATATCCCGCATTCCCCGTCTTTTGCACGAGTATACTCACGTGTGTGACGTGAGCACGAAGGTTGTCCGCGAGCGCCTCTTGATCTCGCCGATGGCCCGGAAGATTTTGTTGCGGGACACCACGTCCACGCCGGCGTACGGCTCGTCGAGGAACACGAACGGCTGCATGCCCAGCAGCGCAGCACCGATGGACAACTTCCGGCGGTTGCCTCCGCTGAGAGTCCGGAGAGAAGCGCGCTCAAATAACACTCGACGATGAGAAGTATTGCGCACGGCGAGACGGGCACTGCCAGGTACCAGGCAGTATGCCAGGTACCTGGCATACTGTCTGGTACCTGGCACAGGCGGTACCTGGCATTACAGTACCTCCTATATGAAGCAGGTACAGTACCGTGGCAGAGTATGCCAGGTACTGCCTGTGCCAGGTACCAGGCAGTATGCCAGGTACCTGGCATACTGACTGGTACCTGGCACAGGCAGTACCTGGAATACTCTGCCACGGCACTGTACCTGGCATACTGCCTGGTACCTGGCACAGGCAGTACCTGGCATACTCTGCCACTGTACCTGGTTCATATAGGAGGTACTGTACCTGGTACTGGTGCTGTGCTGTATGGTAACGGTACCTGGCATACTCTGCCAGGTACCGTTACACTTACTTAAAGGGGCCAGGATACGGGCCCCAATACTGTTATTCACGCAGAAATACTGAGCTGCAAGCTCACATTTAAGATTGTGTGGTACAGCGCGAAGCAGGGACGAAGGACGTGAGAAGAAAAGAAAACGAGGACAAACGAGGAAACCTCGTTTTTCTCGCGTCCGTTGTCCCTACTTCGCGGTGTGCCACGCAGCCTAAAATGGAAAAACCGACTAGCCCAAACCATCACCCTTCTAACTCACATTTGAACTCCAACTTTCAAACCTGAAACGCTGCCTTCTGGCAATTCCAGAATGTGTTACTTGTGGAGGCAACACTGACCAAACAAACAAAGATGGCTACGACATCTGTGTAGTCTGGAAAGTTGCGCTTCTTGGTGATTAATCATCATGCCTTGCTTGTGAAGCAGCGCACAGACACGGACACAGTGAAGACACAGAAGAAACCAAGTAACCAACCAAGAAAGCCGATCCGACCGAACCAAGCAATCAAACCACCCAAACCAAGCAAACAAACCAAGCAGCGAGTGTCGTCTTTTCTTGTGTGCCTTCACTGTGTCCGTGTCAGTGCGCTGCTTCACCAGCAAGGTATGATGACATCTATGTTCATGGCGGCTCTTCCGCCTGTTTCTACGATCAAGTTTCTGATTTGTGGTGTAGAACGGAGGCGTTCAGTCGAAAGGGTTTTTGCTGCCGATTACCTCATTTTGATCGTATCAAGTATTTCGGCGACGAAAGCGCGGAAATCGTTGCGCTGTGCGTGCGAACGTTCGGCCTGTCTATAGCGAGCCACATTGGTCATTTTTAACGGCGAAGTGCCTTTTAGACGAGCCGGAGGTTAAAGGGAAAGCGTGTGTGCGTAGCGGGTCCCTTCAAAAGCTACGAGCAATAGTTCGCGGCGTTGCTCCAATGCTACACTGTAACCCGTGCAGTATTATCACATAATATGATCCCCACTATCCCCACTATCCCCACTATCCCCACTATCCCACTATCCCCCAATATGTATTGGAAGTATCGTCTGTCGTGCTCCCAGGAGCTAGATGCGCATATTGTGCACTGGTAGAACGCGGCTGAAAACTGTAAGTTACCTGGCCAGTGTGTCTTAAAAAAGAAGATAACAAACAAACAAACAAACAAACAAACAAACTATAGCTCCGTTTGTACGTCGGAGTGCGCATTTCTCTTTACAGTTAGCTTATCCGTGTGATAAGGTCTGATAAGATACTGCTCTCAGTACGCAGTGTTCGAGTTAGGGTCCAGGCTTTGGAACGCAGTAACCGTTTTCCTCCCGTAGGAATTCTCAAAACCCGGAGAAACGGGAGAAGTGAATAACAACCAATCGGAACAAGTTGAGTTTCTTCCAACAAGTTCCCGAAATTTAGCGAGGGCTATCTTTTGCTCAATTAAACTTGTATTAATGTAAACGCGTCACTTGGAAACGAATCGAACCAGTCTTGATGGAATTTAGCTGTGGAATTCAGGGTCACTTCAGTGTCAGATACATGGAATTCAGTGCCGGAAAGCACACTAGCGGTGCTGTGGCCAGGCCGAATGCTCCAAATCTGGAACGAGTGCTGTTTGCAGTTCCTTCTAAATTGCTTACGAGCAAACAAACGAAGAGCTAAGTATGCTGAATGAGAAAACATCTTCTGCTTGCGCCGCTACACTAAAGCATGCTGTAAAAACGATACGTCGTCTCGCGGCATAGCATGAGTCATGATCAATTTTAGAACTTCCGAGCTAGCTACCGTTCTTGCTACGGGTGCCTGCAGCCAAAAGTACATTAGGGAGAGTATTCCTGCTGCTTAAGGCATTACTAACAGGAATTCTTGGGCAGAAAACTAAAAAAAACAAGTGAAGCTTAAGCGTACATCACTAATTTATTAAAGCGCCTTCCCTGAACAAAGTACACTTCGCGATTTGAAGCACCAGCAGCATACATAAAATATAGAAAGACAAAACAATGATCATTCCGCCGGGAATAAAGAAGTCATCCCTAGCGAAGTGTTTCGAACAAACCAGCACGGTATCGGTCACCGTTTCCCAAGGCCCGTAAGATTCTATTCAATGCCGGTCTCCGATGCGCGTCGTCTGCTTGTTTCGGGAAACGATGAGATCACACACTGCTGCTTTCAGCCGTAATGACACGCACAATAGTACACAACAGAAGTCTTTCGACGTCCGACTTTTTTCATTTCCGGGCTTGTGCGCAGCGGCATCACAACGGCCTGAGAACTGCTAGGCAATCAGCGCATGCCGCGAGAGGGCGTACACCCGGTCTCGCTTCAAGGCTGAACCTGGATCGGCCGTTTCTCGGCGCTGCCGCTAGGCGGCGAGCGATTACTTGGAGTCGGGATTAAGCCCTAGCTCCCAGCCACAGCGAGTGCCATGTTGACATAGGCTCTGTTAAGCCAGGAAATGCGAGGCCACCGTTGGACTGTATTCTCCGAAGAAGTTCCGAGACCACATCACAAGTTCTAGTACACGGTGGCAATGCAAAAAACCAAACACGGCCGCGTGATAGACATGGCGCATTTTCAGCTCCTGCAATCGCTTTGAGTGCTTAGGGTACACAGAAGCATGGCTTCGAGATCGGCTGCCTTTAGTGAGAGCCGGCTGTTTCCGCACTGCCCGGGGTGCGATTTCGGATGGATGGATGGCGGCTATACCCTTTGTAACGGGCGGCGGCTGGCGCCACCTAGCCTTTTGCTCCCCCTCCTATTTTATTATTATTATTTTTTCCTTTCTTTATATCCTCTTTTCCTTAACCTAGTTTCATTTCCCTCCTCCCCCCAAAATTACTATTTAAAACAGTAGAGGAAACATTATCTCCCCGATTTATGGTATTATCTATCCCTTGACTTTCTCCACCAATCCTCAAGCCTCCCCTTCGTTACTGCCACTCTTTTCTCGTCTATCTGCCCTCGTTCCCCGGGAAAACCTAATGCCCCTTCCATATCTGCCACTGTTCCCTCTGCCAGGGTCCTGCGAAAGTCTGTGCATCTCAGCACTATATGTTCAGCGGTCTCCATTTCGGCTCCGCAGGCTGTGCACCGAAGGTCCACGTCTTCAAATTTAACCCTGTATGTTTTCGTTCTCAAAACCCCCGTCCTAGCTTCGAATAATAGTGAGCTGCCCCGCGAGTTATCAAATAAGGGCTCTCTCTTAATCTCCTGTTTTTGAACCTATACATTGATAGCGCTGGCTTTCCGAGCATTCTTTCTTCCCACATTTTTCTTTCTGTCTCCTTCACCTCCTTTCCCTCACTAGAACCACGTTGGACCCCCTCCCTCGGCTGTAGGTATCTATTCCTCAGCTTCCTCGTTCTGAGTGTCCACTTTGTGTTCAAACTTTTCATGTACAGATATTTGTACACTTTTCCTGCCCACCTTTTTTCCTCCAGTGTTGGGAGTCTCTGTTCAAATTTTAGTTTACTTATTGCCTGTCTACCTTCGAATGACGTCCATCCCATGTCCCCCTGCACTCCCCGTGTTCTCCTAAGGCCAACCTGCCTACACTTCTCTGTCTCGTTTCCATGCATGCCTGAACTTCCGATTTCATGCACAGTACTGAATTTCCGAATGTGAGGCCAGGTACCATAACCCCTTTCCATACGCCCCTAACCACCTCGCACCTATTATAGTTCCAAAGTGCATTGTGTTTCATTACAGCTGAGTTCCTTTTCACTTTTTCAATCATAATTTTTTCCTGTTCTTCCAAGTACTTTTTGCCATTGTTTAGCCATATGCCCAAATACTTGTATTTTTCAACATGATCAATCTTAGTGCTTTGTATTTCCAATGGTTCCCCCCTTTCTTCATTTCATTTCTTCAGCGTTCATTGTTGCCAGAGTGCTGCGTGGTGCAACTTCATTATAAGGAAAGTTACGGCGCAGATTTTCTACCACACCTAATGCGCTCAAGTTTTGCGAGCTTGCTGAGGGAGGCCGGACGTGTGCGGCTTGGGACGCAATGTAGAATACAGGCCCGAAAATTTGATGGCATTGCCATTCTGATGACTAGAGAACTGAAGGTGTCAACAGTGCCTCATCATGAGCCAGTGATGCAGCACAAGCATGCGAGTCCCTTATGGGAGCTGAGCCTATGTAAATACTCTTTTCCAAGTAATTTGCTTTTGGAGTTTACTCAGTGTTGTTTGCAGCACACCAGACAGGTTACGAACTCTGACCGTTCTGACATGAGCGGTGAATGATAAAGGAACACTATATAGGGAAATCAATACGCACATTATACCGGCACTAGCTCTGCACATCTGGCCTGTATGCGCACGCACACACACACACACACACACACACACACACACACACACACACACACACACACACACACACACACACGCACACGCACACACGCACACGCACACGCACACACGCACGCACACACTCACACACACGCACGCACGCACGCACGCACACACACACACACGCACACACGCACACGCACACGCACACGCACACACGCACGCACACACTCACACACACGCACGCACGCACGCACGCACACACACGCACACGCACGCACGCGGGCACACCAGGAAAGTGCCAAAACACAGACTGTGCGGCTGAGTGTCGGTGTGTCCCATCGAATAACAGTTAGCGCTCGTTTCGTGTGCAAGTAGGAATATTTTCCGTGTTTCGGACAAAAATGGGGCATTGGAGGGCAATATTTTATCAATTCCCCAGTCGGCGCGTTTCATTAGCAGAAAATTGGTTCAAACCGGTCACAGCGAAACGCTATAGATAGTTTGAACAGACGTCATCGCGGCCGCCATCTTTAGGTACTAATTAGCAGGTCGAGAAGGAGTGTAATCGAGAGAACGTGACAACATGGCAGCACGATGGGCCCATCTTGTGTCGAACGGCCAAGCGACCACACCGATAAACCGGTGAAGAACCATCACCGTCAATAAGCAAAGCAATGCGCGCGTGATAATACAATCTGCTAACATCATCGTGGCCGCCATGTTTTGGTACTAGCGCCGTGACAGCCACGTCCGTGACGTCACATGAAAACTATCTGTATCGTGAACATGCGCGCCACCGACTGTCCATGCCCCGCTAACGCGGCTACGGTGGTGCCACCCATAGCTCGATCTCGTTGCCTCATACGGCACTTATGACCGAAAAAAAGATTTCCCATTGGCTACCTCCCACCACAACCCTACATGCTCCCGTCTTTTTTTTCTCCCTTCTTTCTTTCTATTGGACCACAGACAAGCTCTCTCGACAAAGATCAAACTCGCTGATTACAATCTTTCTCTCTTTGTGTTCTTATCTCGAAACTTAATTTTGAAGCGAAATTTTTAGCAATCCAAACACCATCCACGTTTAGCAATCTTGTGCTACAGTTTTCTATTTCTTTCACACATTTCTATTTTTACCATTCAGCTCAGTACGTAGTGCTTTGAACAGGTAATCAATCAATTAATATGCATGCACACAATATTGTTACACGAAAAAAAAGGAGCGATCACTATTACGATAACTATGTCCCCAAAGATTTTAAAGATGACAAGAAGGCGTGTACATTTCGACAAGTATACTGGCAGCTTGCGCAAAAAACTGAACAGGAAAGGGCGACAGCAAGTTCCTGACGCTATCATTCAGGAACGCATACAACGCAAACGTTTGTGCGATAGTGAACGGCAAAACTGACGAGCATTAATGCTTTGCAAATTTTTAACGATTAGCGGGGACCGTTGTAAGAACTCAGAAGCTAATTTCAAGCTGCGAACCTGCAACGCCCGGACTCCTTGGAGGCGTGTTCCGTGAGGTCGACGACCGATATTATGCCGTCCACCATCGGCTTCAGCTCGCTTTCGGGGATGCCTCTCAGCCGACCCAGCAGGTAGAGATACTCGTACGCGTTCAGCCTGTCTAGCAGGCCCCCCATCTGGAAACAGTAGCTGATCTGCGACTGCCACTGCGATGCACGAGGACACATACACACACAAAAAAAGAGGGAAGAAAGTTATTTATTTCGCGCGAGAATCGGCACCAAATAAACAAAAAATTCGTTTTTTTTAAATATTTGGAATATTTGGAAGTCATTTAAAACTGCGCCAAACATGCCTCATGCTGTGGCTGCGCTTACCGGCCCTGAAAGCTTGGGCAGGAGTTTTCTTTGTCGTTACTTCTTGTTCATAAACGCGTGATTGAAAGAGCGCATCGTGCAAAAATTTCGAAAGGTACGTGATTGCATCAACACCGTATGCGTTGGTTGATTTACGGGGCTCAAAGTCCCAAAGCAACTCTTCGGCTACGCGAGAAATCATATGGGAGAGCTCCGGGTGAATTTTGATCTCCCTTGGTTCTTTAATTGCAGCTAAATATAAGTAAGTACAAGCGGGTAAATTGGCTACCCCTTTTAATTAGTTCGGCGTACGCAGCAAACACCGTAAGTTGTTTACACCTACGTTGCAGCTGCGGTTATCATATAGTTTATCGGAACTCCGCTTCCGGACTTAGTTTCTTTCGAAATTTTGTTGCGATGACAATTATATGGATGCTCCAGGCGCATCTCTGCCATCGGCACACCGTCGCCATGAGCTTTCTGTAAAGTCCACGGGAGTTAAAATCGTTGCTACGTGTTGTATGCTGTACGTGCCAGTGAAAGCTTGCGAGGGTGCAACGCGCGCAACGGCGGAAAGCGGGGAGGAATCGCGCCACCTTCCGTCGCGCGCGAGGCTTGGGGAAGGGGGGGGGGGGGAGGGGAGGGCGCGTTCTACTTCGGGCGGCGACTTTACAATTGCAAATAAGTATTAGCCCCGAGAATTAGGAGTGGCGCCCTCTCGCGAGTGACGTCACGGCCAGGACGCCGCTCGCTCCGGCTCGCTCGGCTGCCGCGCGCGCTCGTTCCCATCGTGTATGCTTGGGGTATGGGTGGCTCGAGCCGTACGTATTGAAGAATACGTCGGCTTCTTTCAGCTGTCATACCTTAACCAAAGTTTCTTCTTCAAAAGCGTGTGAGTCGAGAAACTTTGCGGCTTGGATATCGCAAGCTAAGTAGCGTTAAAGGGGTCTACTAGGTTTTGCAATGCATATATGCGCCGTGTCTATCGGTAAATTTTGGCTAAAAAAAAGAATATCTGCAAATTCAACGCGCGAAGTTGTGTATGATGCTTCGCTAAACATTTAACATTCCTTTAGTATTTAGCTATGAGAGGCATTGCATTTTACGTGGAAGAAAAATTTGGTAATTGGCGTCAACATGTTACCTGATTTTAGAAAGACACTGCCCAGCGAAGCTCTCATCATGATTCCTATTACTCTGGTGTGTTGTTCTATTCAAATATGCCCATTCATTAATGCGTAAAAAAATAGTTAGGCGCGCATTTCTTATGAAAAAGTTTGCTGCTACTTTCATCCCCCTCTGAAACAGGCCTCCAAAAAACGAATTGCTCATGGCTGCTAACACGACGGCGCGTCATGTAGAGTATTTACATAGTTAATTCACAAACACCATAGTAGCAATCACCTGAGAGAAAAGTTTCGTTGTTAAGATCGAGAGCCACTCAATTGAAAGTGATGAAATGTTTCATAGTGGCCCTCAGTAGCCTTTATCGACAATATGGCACACCCCTGATCACGTAATGGTAGCAATCGACTGTCCGTATGGCGAGGCACGCTATGTTCGCGTGCCTCGCCATACTACAATTCAGTTCACTACAACTTCGAATTAAAACCATAAAGCATGTTTTTTACAGCGCCAACTGGAATGGCTAAAGTATTCTCGAGCTACTACACCGCAGCTTAGATTTACTGTATACAAAAGGAAAATTCAAGCACCTTCTGTCTCACCATGTCTCGATCCAGCGTTATTCAATTATACAAACTATTCGCTTCGTCGGTACATAAAAGAGAACCTTGCAGGCAAATTAAGTTTGCTCCAATCCAATCGCAAACATTCATAAAGAAAGCACCACAAGCCTTGCATATACTTTCACTTGATTTCTGACCCTCCACCGGGGGAATTTCGATATCTTCAATATGTCCCATACTACTAATCATTGACGCTTCGACTTCTTTCTGGCTGCAGCTATGCGGTCCAGCAGGCATACTTCACTAAAAAAATTGGGCCGAGCAGCCTGTGTCAGTTCGCCAAACAGATTGGTCATGTACATTCCTCAAGCAGCAAGCACCAGTAAATTTCTCAAGTGAGTTTGATTTGATTTATTAATTTCCATTTACACACACACATGTACAGAGGAGTGGTAAGTGGAGGTGGATGAGGGAAAAAAGTCGCACAGACGCGGCTTGAGGTAACCTCACCCCCTTAGGTACAATATGGCTGCATGGTGTAACACATCAAGCGCCATATAAATTACATTTATATAGTGGCCATAAAACATTGCAGTTATACAATATATGAAAGAACAGTGAAATATTTCCACAATAACAATGCAAAACACACTGCGGCACTGAAATAAATAAATGATATACACTTGGTAATATAGACAAAAAAAAGAGGAACATAACTTACATTATTAATCATTAACAAATGCGCCCTAAAGAGGTGAGTTGAACGTGTAACACGGAAAAGGAAATATATATTGGTACATTCCTATTTGTACTCCATAAATAGCTGTAAGCCTTCATTAAATTTACTTCAAATTTCCGCCGCTTAAAAAAAGTAAACACGTGAAGAACCGCCTAATGTTGACAGGCAGTTAAAGAAGGAAGTGAGGCGTGTAGAATCGAAGCTCCAGTATTAGTTAAGTCCCCGTGCTACTGCCGAGCGTTTCTGTGAGGAAATGCGAAAATTCGATATTATACCATGAACTACCCGTCGTGAGCAAACCTATTTTAGCGGAATAAAATCAACGTAACTGCTGTCGAAGTCATATATAGCCAGCTTTGTGACATACTTGTTGCACCGCGGCAGGTATGGTATCATAACTGGATTCCTATAGGCTATGCTTTTGCGATTGTCTATCCGCGCATGAAAAACCCGCAATGGGCTGGTCTGCGTCGCTTCGGCTGGCACTGTAGCGTTGCCTTCGAGAGCTGCATTGTTGTCTGAGAAATTAGCTCTTTGAATAAATGTTCGCAAAGGAAGACGTCGTAAAAATATATTTGAGACGACCACCATAAGTATACAAGCAGAGAGAACGAGGGCGAACAAACGAAAACACAGCAGAAAGCGCCCGGACAACGCCCGAACTGTAGCAGACGACAGGCGCGAGTCCGTGCCCTGACGTCACGCGAGCGGCGCTCGCAGCGCCGCCCGTGTTCGTTCTCGGGGCTAATAGCGGGGCGTGGCACTCGCGGAGGCGTCGGACGTTTGCGCGCATGCGCGAGTAAGAACAGGTGTCAGAGAGAAAATGTGGGGGGCTTTTTCCTTGAATACATGGCTGCCTAGGAAGTACGGAGGAGAAGTTTGTCCCTAGGCGTTTGTATGTGTTTATCCCTAGGCGCGCCGGCATTGCGGAGTCGGGTAAAGTTTGTTTACGCCCAAACACTAGCTGCCGGCGCGTTGAAACAGGTGATGAGATCGCAGATGTTTCCGTGGGAGCATTAGGGACCGTGGAAAAGGTCGGTCCGCGTATATTTAAAATCTAGAAGCCAGAGCGCCGTAGCAACCACAGTTGAACGCGAGTGGCTTGCAGGGCGCCGATGACGCTCGACGCCCCTGCAACCGCTATAAGAATTCGCCGCGCCTCCCTAACGCGTTTTATGCTAGCTTAATCTAACGTTAACCTAACCTAACGAGGCCGAGACAAAGAACAAAATTCCTCACCGCGAAACCATTGCGAGAATACGCCGCGCCACCCTAACGCCTTTTACGCTGAGCTAATGTAACTTGAGCTAACCTTGAGCTAACTTGAGTCACCCGGCAGCACAGTTGCTTCTAATGCGGAGTGAACAAACATCACGCCACTCTCTACCACCCGTCGGATGGAAGCCCGGAATTTTCGCGGGGGGCATAATTTCCCAACTTGTGTATACGTCTCGCTCTGCGAATTGGCGTTGCGGAAAGGAAACATTAGAGACGTTTAGCGTTTCCGTTATACCGGCAAACCGGGGCGGTTTGGGCGGATTACCGGATGGTCGGGGGCGTAAACGTGAGCGGCCGGAGCGGTGCAGCCGCCTGGCGTTGCAGAGCTCAATCAGACAAACACAGAACTAGAATTGCAGTAACGTACTTTATTCTGCTTCGCTGCCGGTGCGAATTTTCCGCAGCAGCGTAATTGTGCTCACAATTACGCCGCTGTCGAAAACTTACACCCCGGCTAAGAAGAATATAGTAATTGGCTCTGTGTTTAGGTCGTTGAGCTTTGCACCACCAGCCGCCGCCACCAATCTGGCCGCTCACGTTTACGCCCCCGACCATCCGGTAATCCGCCAAAACCGCCCCGGTTTGCCGGAATAGCGGACACGCTAAAAGTCTTTATTAGAGACTTTTAGCTTGTACGCTATTCCGGTAAACGGGAGCGGTTTGGGCGGATTACCGGATGGTCGGGGCGCAAACGTGAGCGGTGAAGCCGCCTGGTGTTGTAGAGCTCAACCAGACAAATGCAGAGCTAAAACTGAAGTAACTCACCATATCCTGCTTCGCCACTCGTGCAAATTTTTGGCAGCGGCGTAATTGTGAACACGATTACGCCACTGTCGAAAATTTACCCCAGCAGCTAAGCAGAATAGAGTAATTAGCTCTTTGTTTGTGTGGTTGAGCTTCGCGCCACCAGCTGGCGCCACCGATCGGGCCGCTCACCTTGACGCCCCCGCTAAACCGGAAAACCGCGCGCGCTTGCCCGAATACCGGACACGCTAAAGGTACCTAATTGCCGTTACGAATACGCCCACTCACGGCACGGGCGTCTTCGCTGAGGTTGGCCGTCGCTGTCCAGGCGTCGCCGTGCGAGACGCTCGTCAGGGCGGCCAGCATCTGGAACGTGGTGGTCTTGCCGGCGCCGTTCACGCCCAGGAGGCCGAAGCACTCGGAGGGCCGGAGCGCCACGTAGATGCCCCTGACGGCGTGCAACGCGCCGAAGTGTTTGTGCAGGCTCCAGGCCAGCATCGAGTTTCGGGCGAAGTCTCTTTGCTGGCAAGCGACGATCACCCGCGACTTCTCCTCTTCCACGTCTGCGTCGACGGGAAACTCCTGGGGCGCGAAGCGGGTCTCTTGGCAGAAGTCGCCGGAAGTGGCGAACACCATGAGGCCCAGAAAGAACAGGCCCTCGGCTATCATGACGAACAGCTCGTAGCCGATTCCTTCGTAGCTGAAGTTCAGCAGACCCCCGCTGCAATCGATCCCGAAGACTGGAAGAGTAACAGACCAACCGTCAGAGACGATGGCATTCAAGACAGCCTGTTCAGTTCAGTTCAGTTTTATTTCCTTAAAGACCCCTTTGCTAGGGGTATTACATAAGGGGTGGGTACAGTTTATAATGCAAATATAAACACAGGTATACAGGAAAATTGTACATAGAAGCTACATTTTCGCAAGTGCATAAAACCAGAATAATAATACGTGAAAAGCAGGTTATTGATTAGCCAACAAGGACACATTTTCGAGAAACGATGTCGGGCAAGTGATTGCAGCTACGTGGTGGGGAACGGCGTACCAATCTGATGCTGTGCGGGAAAAAAATAGACGAGGAGAAAGTGGTTGGGTGGGAGCGTGGGCGTAAGACTTGTAATGGGTGCCCAGTTCGTTATACCAGCCTGTCGCAGCTGGTATAGCGTATAGCGTTATACCAGCAAAAAAAAAAAGAAAAGAAAACGCTTTCCAACGTGAGGGAAACTATAGTGGGGTGGCTGGGGGCGGGCTAGACACGCTGAGGAAAGCGGAACGAGCGCGCTGGACTGAGGTACAACTATATTTTCAGTCTCGGGAGAGAAGTACGTTGCAGTCAACAGTAATTGATTTCCTATACGGGAGGTATACGCATACTTGTGCTATATAGAGGAAAGAATGTAAACTTCGCCGTTTGGCATTTGCCTTCCAGCGGCTGGTCGTAAGCAAGTTACCGATGAATGACTTGGAAAACAAACAGCGCTAAAAACGGGAATAAACAAGCAGACACAGGCCGGATCTTGTTTAGTCCCATTTTTAGCGCTGTTTTGTTTTCCAAGTCGTTCACCACCGAGCGTTATATATATATATACACAGTGAAAGCTCGTTAATTCGAACTTCAATAATTCGAATTTATGGATAATGCGAACTGTAAGATTTGGTCCGGCCAAGCTCCACAGAAGTCTATGTATAAAAAAGTCCGTTAATTCGAACGCCAGAAGGTTCCCTCACGGATAATTCGAACTACGCTCACCTGGCACACGGCCAGAGAAACGCGCCTACAGCCTACACACAAGGCTGTATTGCCTCCGAAACGGAGAGAACGGCGAGAGAAGGCAAAATCGCAAAAAAATCTAACCGACGCGGGGTCAGCCAGAAGGCAGCGGCGGCTGCCGCCTACCCGTTCTACGTAACCTCCGAGATTTCTTGGCTGTTGCGAATCTCGGAGGCTTTGCAAATCTTGTACAGCTGCTAATGTTGTGCGGAGATGGCACTGCAAGCTCCAAAACACAGCGAATCAAGTACGTCGCAGCTGCGCTTGCAATCAAGAACCAACGAATCAGGGCTTTCGCCACCTTCACATGTTCAGCGTCTTTGTCTCGGCAGTCTTCATCGGTTGTGCACCTCTGTTTTCAGCGTAGGAGGTATCGGCCGTCGCGATTCATTGTGATGGTGTTAAGCCTCGGCTAACGTTCGTTTCGGTGGACATCGGTGGTGTGGCACAGTCGAACCCGGAGCTTCGACTTGAAGATGGCGTGTGCCGCGGGCACACGCCATCATTTTCTGACACGCCAAATTTCTGACATGCCCTACTGCTTCCAAATCGCAGTGTACTGTTGCCCTCCTTCACTTTCGTTACTTCGAACTGAAGCGGCTTCCCCTTGCGGTTCGAATTAACGAGCTTTTACTGTGTATATATATATA